>NC_064872.1:4527500-5152500 GCF_943734695.1 Anopheles maculipalpis
CAGGTGTTGGGGGTGTGCTACCTCGTGATGGTTCCGCACCTGGTACTCCAGATGCTCCTAAATTACCGCTAGATGATGATCCCTTACTTGTATATAGCTTGGATGAGCGGGCCGCCGATGCCTGCAACGAAACAATCCCACGCAAAGGATGTGGAAGGACCATCAGCATCAGGAACAGTGATCAGAGGGTGACCAACACCAAGCCTTACCTGCATTCGTATGTGTTCTAGCTTAACGGGACTGGGAATGAATCCCACTTCACAGCCTTCTTTAACCAGTCGCCCAATCCACCAATTATTGTCGTATTTCTCCTGCAAAACCAAGCGTGTCGAATGAAGCTCCAGCCCCAGAAGTCCAGTCCGCCGGCCGACTTACCTTGATATGAAGAAAATCTCCCACCTCGAACGATACTGCACTGCCGTGCACCGGCGAGTCGTCATCCAAACTGCCATCGTACGAAACATTCGTCCTCACAGCAAATGCAACAGGTTTACTCTGCGATAGGGAAATCGGCAAATGTGTCGTTAGTGGCGGCTAGTGAGATGGCACACGGGCGGGCAGGATCGATGATTTACTTACCCTCGCTTTTTCCAACTGACCCAGCGCCTGACGTTCCTTCTCTCGCCGAAGCGATTCCTTTTCCTCGTCTAGCGACAGATCGGACGATGGTTGAGAATAGTTGGAATCCGCTGAACCCTGCGAATGAGCGCAAAACGCAACGGAGAAGCAAGTCAATCGATTTTGCAAACCAAGCGCCACCTCGCTCGCTACTCTCACATCTCTAATCGCAATCGAAACGCAACTGCAACACGCAAGGTAGGGCAAGTCCCTTTTCTATCTGGGGGAGAGACTAGGGATAAATATAGGGCAGACTATGTAGCTCGTAGCAAAGGAGGATGTGTTGTGCGATGGGTGTTAAGTGTCTATCTATACGGCAAGGACCCATGCCTGCCCCGTCAGTGTTGTCGATGTCTACTTGCTCTTGCACGAGGCCCTTTTGGCCACCCGCTCTCGAGCATACATCAATCCCTTGTATATACAAACACACGCAAACACACACTAGAAGCTAGGCGCAGCGCCTCAAGTCTACAGCTAGGCGCTAGTTGACGCTTCTCCAGCTATAGTTCCATGGAGGTTTTTTTTACGAGTGTCGGGTTTTTGTTTGTTATGGAGACTATTTTTAGCGAGCGCACCAAAATGGCGACAAATGGCGAGACTGGGCGACACGCACCGGCAACAAGCAGAGATCGCAAATCGTAGCCCTTTTTCCTTGCAAACAGTGGGCCTGTTGGAAGGGATGTCGTTGGTGACCTGGGAGTGCGATTATGATATTTGCCTTATTTGCGTCGACACAGGCCTGGAAGACGGAAGACGTGGGCGACAAAAATTGGCACTTTAGAGCGCGTGTTACGCGTCTTTTATGTTGCTTGTAGTAAGTTTGGTAGTAAGTATTGCGTTTTTGAAACGCCATCATTGTGTGTATCTATAGAAGCTAAAGTCCTTATGGAATCGGAAAAGTATTAATGTCTAGGATGTGCTCTTAATTTTCTTTCGTTTTGTTTAAAACGATTCACCAGATCTTGCCTCATTTGAAGCGGTAGTTCGATAAACCTTCAAAGAAGAATATTTAACTAAAGATTCGAAGATTCATTGCTTCTTCTTGATCAAAGTGTACCATTAAACGGAAAGTTCTTCATATTTTAGTAGATTGTAGCTACTTAAACTATAAAGTGGCTATGGAATCATCTTTCACGGATTGGCGATGGATCTGGAAAAAACGTCACCAGCTACAGACTTTCATCAGAACAACGCTCGATGCCTCTGCAGTCTGCTCCCAGATAGAGACTCTGTGCTTGTGACATACTGATGCAGGCTATGGAACCCATCGTCCCAAACCACAACCTCAGCTTCCCTTCTCTCCTCTTACCTATTTTAAGTCACATTAGCATAAGTAAGAGGAATCCCGTCCTACGTTTGTTTGCAAACTACATCATCCACATTGTTGGAAACAACAATGCTGTGATCCTCAAATTTTCTTTTTGAAACCTGTACGTCGTCCTTACATGTACCCCACTTTTCTTTTGTAAACTTGTTTTTAAGTTGTTTTCAATAAATAATATATTATTTAAAAAAATCAATGTACCATTCAACAGAAAGCTCTTCCAATTTTAGTACATTATAGCTACTAAAACTGTAGGAAAATTAAAAAAAGTAGCTTGAAAGTAAAGAATGTTTTCGCCACATTTTTATGAGATTTAATGTATATTAAAGTAATGCATCGCTTCATTCTCGTTTTCTCACATTGGTTGTGCTGTTTTGCTAGTTTCTTAACGATTTTTAATAAATGATCGATGGGCTCCTTCTTCTTCTTGGCTTAACGATCTTCTAGGTCACGTCGGCCATCGAAATGGCTTACTAGACTTGCCGATACCACAGTAGTTGGATAGTCAGTCCTCACTACGGATGGACAGTCCGGATGGGATTTGAATCCCGGCCCTGTCGTTTGAAGACCGGCGCCACTGTCGCCTTTACCACCGAGTCCTATAAATATTATTAAGATTTCATATCCTGATAGTCGTTACACTGTGCCACGAAGCCATTAGGCCGCACATTCTGATACAAGTTAAATACTCCTTTTAATCAGTTAGCATGCTCTTAAGCTTGCTTGTTCTTAAACATGCTTTCCAAATTCACTTGACACAGCTTTGCACTCTGAATTGGGGAGCATTATGTTTGTTTTGCACAGCTCCAATGGAGCAAGAGAAGACAAAAAAAAACCTAAAGAAAATATAACAAAAAGTGTGATTTCTATACTACTGCAGTACATTCCCTCTGCCTTTCCGCTGTATGGTGCAGCTGTTGCATGGTGCTGTGGTGTGCAGCGTATGGTTGCTCCTTTTTTCCCCTAGGAAAGCCGGGAAAATCCCTTACAACGGTCACGAGAAAAGCCTGTAACTGCGTGTGTGTGTGTGTGTGCCCAGCGTTACTAGTATTTGTAGCAGTAGTTCGCGTACTTCACTGCGTTGTTTGCCCTAGCACCAAGTAGTTGAATAGCGTACAAGTAGTGTGCGACCCTTGGTGGGTCGCTTCAGGGGCTTTATTTGCATCCGGTGTTACACCCCGTGTCAGCGCTCGGTGCTGGAGGGTTCATAAATTTTAGAATATATTAAACGATGACAAAATTTATTGCAACATTTTACTGCAGAAATTTATTTCCCCACCGTTTTGTTCCGCGCCTCTCAAGCCGGCAAGGCAAGGAAGTGCAGGCGGAAGTGAACCACACACAGGGAAAGGCAGGATAATTTCGCTGAACATATTATGTGTAGTTCTTTCCGTTTTCCGTTTTTAGGAAACATGCTAACAACAACAGCTACACAACACTGCAGGTGCAGGAGCAACGTCGGTGCATGGTGCAATCAAGCGCATTGCAATTGCCATCGCACGCTCGCTCCACTCGTTCTCGCTCTCTTTCGCTCACAGCCTACACCCCCAAAGGGATTGCGCTTTAGCGCCACTTCCGGAAGTTGATACGGCGCGCTCTCACCGTTCCCCCTCAAATGATGGCTATTATGGGACATCGTATTAGGGGCCGTGCTTGTTTTTTTGGGGCAAAGCATGTTTGTGACAGAGGAGGCAGAGACAAAATAAACATACATGCATCTCCGCTTCCAGCTCAGGTGTATAACAGTAAGGAGTGAAGAATGGAAGACGAAATAAAAAGGGGTGCAGCAAGAAGTAGGGCCTTGCAGCCTTTAGGCTAGCTTTCGGCCCCGAGAAATTGCTCCTCGACAACGAACAACGACACCGGAAGAAACATCATAACAACCGGGAGTTATTCGGAACCACTTTCATTGTCGTCGGGACTGTGGCAGCTCCCCATTGGTGTCTCTCTCGCTCACTCGCTTCTTTGTCCTCTGCTTCTTCGTGGTTGGAGACTTCTTGGGTTATTCTTTTTGGTAATATATTTTTGTGCTCCAAAATCGCTGCACGCCCCGTAATTGGATTTCCTGTGACGGTGTACCTTCTCCACTTTCCTGCTGACTCCTAGAATCTTGAAGGGGGCCAACTGTTCAAGGCCCATCGGTGAATCGAGCTAGTCGGGTGCTCAACCCGTAGAAATGGAATGCACTTTCGCAAGGTGGTGGCCATTATTTGGTTGGCTTAGCGGCTGTCTTGGGGCATGTGACGTGAGCGTCTTAACGTCACACACGGGGATCACAGTGAGTCACAAACATTCCATTAAGGCGCGCTTGGAACGGTTCAATTTATCATGTATTCTCGTCCTGTTCTCTTTTTTGGCCTGTCGGAGACATGCCGGTGGCGGAAATGATAGGAATTTGGCAAGATTCTATTTCGAGCTAATTATCCGGCAAAATGGAAATTGAACCGGATCGTAATCGAACCAGTATTCGGAGATTCTGCCATGATTTCCTGTCTGCCAGCTCGAATGAAGATGTCACGGGACAAATTTTGGGTCAAGCTACCGACAGCAAACAGCTCGCAAATAGGTTGCCGAGACCAATTTTGAAGTCTAAGTGGATAATTAAACATTCCTCACGATGCAGTTCGTGTCCGAGTTTTTGGAACTGCATGATCGAAAATAAACCACAACCTCCATCACCAGTAGTAGAATTGCGATTCTCGGAATCGTTGTTGGACCATTTCCATAAACAAAACACGATTTGACAACGAGTTGACTTGCTGTCAATGTGTCAATGTGAGGGTTTTTCTTTTAGTGACGCTGTGTCGGTTTTAATGGCGACTGAGCTGGCATGCTGATTCACAAGCAATATTTGCCTTAAAATAACTCTCATGCACAACTATGATGGCGATGATGGCAATGATGATGATGAGGAAGTGCAAAATGAGACTTATTTTCAGCAACACCGCGAAGGTACGCTCCATCGGCAATAACATGTCAGTTATTTATACGTTTGGAAACACATTTTGTCGTGTCTAAACAGATAATTGGAACGCTAAACCGAGGAGGTTGTCAACATGTTGTCAAGCGTTTAGTGTACGATAATAGTGAAATATGATAAAATTATAACTTCCACACATTACACACTCTCTTTTCCCCCTTCTCTCTCTCTCTCTCTCTCTCTCTCTCTCTCTCTCTCTCTCTTACTACGTATCGCCTAATAGCTTTTTTATAGCACAATTGCATTAGCTTTGGAAAGACTTCCGTTTCCGAGGACCTCCTCCTTCTTGATGTCCTGGAAGTGGACGAACAAAACCCATCCGGCAAAACTAACCTGCGTAAAGAGCTTGTTGTAGCCGGCGTTCTGAAACGACGAGTAGCCCAGCCCGAGACCGATGCCACGGGACTCCCGATGCCCCCCGGACACGGACGGGGCATCCGATGAGGCTCGCTGAACCATGGGCCGTTCAGGCCGCCAATCTTCTTCTAGACCGGATATTTTCGGTGCTATTCCGGTATGCGGTCGCGGTCGCTAGCGTGCCTGCTCCAATACGATCGACGTTTGCTAATCGCGGGCGCCGCGCACTTGCGTACACTACGAAAATGCGCCACCGGGTTCCGTGTGTGAGACTAAAGGTGCGATCTCACGCACCGCACCGAAACATTCGCTACTACCTTCTTCCACACACTACTAACAGGCAAACCCGAACTCAAACATTAAGTATATGTGTTTTTTTAGGCGTTTATCACTGTTGTCACTGTAACTGTGGCCAAGTATTCACATCACCTGATCACGTTTCGCGAAATGACACTAAACGATGGCCCAAAACACTGACATCATGACGTACACCATCACCTAATTCTGCCAACCAACAAGAACAACAAAACGCGGAACATTAAGAAATGCAAAGATTAATCGTCTCATCGTCTGACCGGAGCGGAGCAATAACACCTGTCCACAGATAAACAATTGCAAAGCTTCATGCAGACACGCGTGTACACTGTGTCCGTGTTCTGTTTTTCACCGTTCTGTTCCTCACTCGCCGAAACGCGAAACAAGATGTGATCGACGACGACGATGGAGATGTGCAAGATGTGTCCACAAATTTGCGACCGTGTGTTCACTGTTCGCCGTCCTACTGCTGGGAGAATGAATGGGTTCACTCAACACTCAGTGAGTGAGAGCGTGTGAGAATAGCTGTGCTGTCGAGTGTCTCACACAGTGAGAAACGATATCAACCAAAACACAAAATGACATAAAGCTGCCACATTCAAGCGGGTATGGGGTTTCGAAGGGAGGAGGGGTGTGGGGGGAGGGGGTGCCTGTATTCCGCAATCCTCTTACACACTTGTGCACGGTAGTTCGGTGACTTTGAATAAGTGCGTATGGTGAGAGGCAAACTTGTACACTCTCGCTGGCGCTCACACTCGCTCACAAGAAATGTCACCAAAATGGGTTGCTTTGACAGCATTGGTGAAATGTGAGGTTAAGTTCGAGCATCTTGTACACAATTTGAATTAAAAAAGTAACTTAAAATTCATTAAGGCTCCTCACCATTAAGCAAGAGCAAGTAAATACATAATTTATAGCACGATTAAGTATGTTTTAAAGCACCCAGTAAGAATCCAGCTGGTAAAACAGTCATCAAGAAACGCTGCTTGTTGTTGGCGGTCTCTCTCATTCTCTCTCTCGCCATGAGCCAAGCAATTACGAAAGATCAAACCGATCTCATCTCATATCTTAAGAGCACTATTTCTCTTTGCTATCTCGGAAGCTTATTTCCACAATTCCACTTCCCGCAAATTTTTCCACTTCGGTTCCCCACTCTCGGAACGCTTCCCATCACCGTTACCGTCATCGTCGTCGTCGTCGTCGTTTCGAGTTTCGTGCAGCAGCTCCTCACTCACCAGTCCATTTTTCATCGGTTTTTATAAACAATCGGACTATTTTTGGAAACTTTTCCCTGCATTTTGCCCTGCAGACGGAGCGAATGTACGCACTCAAACGGAACGGATTGATTTCGTGTTACGCTCGACGAAAACTGGCTGGCTTTGACCTCATTATGTGTGTCGGTCTGTTGGGTTTTCAACATTTTAAATATTTAAACCACATTATATTGAACTAGATATTGCAGAAGAATAACAATCTATATTGTACTAAACACTCAAATCTGTCGAAAGTATTTTTTCACACTCTATAAAGCACTGCATCCTCCCGATTATCTTGCTCGCCTGTGTCGGAAATTGTATTCTTTTACACGTAAAATCACAAACACACATTGAAAGATGCTTGTGCACAGGCACACATACACACGTAGGACAACAACACATACAGCTGGCTGGCGCTGGGGCATGGAGACAAACACATCTACCAGACAGCCTTGCAAAATTTACTGCTCAATTTCCTCGTGATTAGATTTTGATTTCCACCTTGTATGAGTTTTAAGAATACATTGAAGACCTTACTAAACGTTTCAGAATAATCACTTTCTTATTTAAAACGATCGTTTAGTTTAGTTTTTGGAAAGGATAATAAGAGCACGCTAAAGCGCACTTCTTCACTGCTATTTATGAAACTGGTTACAATACATTTCCTCCAAAATTCGTAACACAAGGCAAAGCCTGCCGTTTTGTATCCGTTTATTTTCTTCCGCAACAAAACCGTACACATGCACGAAAGAACGGAACACGCTACGGTGCGAGAAACCACGTTACGGGGACAGGCGCGTCTCGGTCGGTTGGTCGTTCGGTCGTTGGAAAAGCCCCAGGAAAATTTCACACCCTTTCGCTGATGGTCAAGTGACCGTTTTCTAAGCTGCCACATGGAGTTTTTGATGGTGTGGAAACAGTAAAAAAAAAAAAACACAACCGAAACTATATGCTGCAACACCCGAGAGCACCATGGAAAACCGCACCGAACGGGCAAGGCAAAAAAAAAAACACCCGACCACGTCAACGTTGTTGAGAAGGAATCATTTCTTCCTTCGTTCGGTGCTGTGAAAAAATCGGACTAGGAAAACACACAACGCTCACTGGGAAACAGCTTAACATGCTGGAAACATGGTTTCGAAATCGTTTGCCACACACGGTGAACAATTTTCACAAACTTTTGCACGGAGTATCGTGACTGCCTTGCCCTGAACGCACTTTTTTCCTCCCTGCTGGTTGCTGGTTTGGTTGAATTGAGCTTTATTTTTTCATCATCATTCTCCCCCGAAT
The DNA here is from genome assembly GCF_943734695.1 of Anopheles maculipalpis. NCBI lineage: Eukaryota > Metazoa > Arthropoda > Insecta > Diptera > Culicidae > Anopheles > Anopheles maculipalpis. The sequence continues at coordinate 4,535,641 of NC_064872.1, forward strand.
ACACAGACGCACACACACACACACAAACACACACGGTACGCACAGAACGGGCTCCGACGGGCGAGTATACTGACGGCTGACTGGTTGCGGTTTTTCGCTCTCTGTTGGTGAGAATTGTGCTCGGTTGCCTGCTCACCGACGTTTGCACTATTCTACCAACTAGTCAAGGAGTGCTGTCAGTTGTGCTGTCAGTTTATGTTGAGACGCCTCAAGTAACGAGAGAGCGAGAGCAATACAAAAGTACATTGATTGATGAAAGTGTTATGAGAGGGAGGGCGAGAGGGGAGGAGCGGAAGATTAAAGAGAAGAGCGAACTGCATGAACCTCTTTGGGACCATGTTTATGCCTGCTCTTATTATCGCTTAGTACGGCGTCAGAAGAAGTAATGGAGGCGCCTGGTGCGCGGTGAAAAACATTCTCATTTGCTCCGTTTTGGAGCTCTTATTGTTTTGGGATAACGTTTTCGTGAGAGATGGAGAAACAGGGAGAGAGAGCGATCACCAGAGCAGGAACCGGAATGGGTGGAACGGGTACCGAAATGAACGTAATAAATGAGTGTGTGCTGAGACGTGTGGACGTCTCGGGGATGACTGTAGTTCGAGCGTGCTGGCTCCGAGGCTGTGGTGTGTAAGTGTGTGTGTGTCAGATTATTTATTTTATTTTCGAGCTGACTGCTTTTGACAATCGACCGGTACAGGGTGTCATTGGAAGAAATTGTTGATAATGGACAAAACTATTAAACATAACAATGTAAAGATTTCAATAGTAAAATCACACAATCATTTAGAATTGATAATATATTTCATTTGACTTTACTTCATATTAAACAAAAAGCATATGTTTGCCCCAATAAGAAACAATAATATGCTGATAACGAGTTGTCTCTCGGAAGTCAAATCACCCTGTGTCTTGGCGCAGGCAAGTACCTAAGATACGCATGCGCGTATCGATCCAGTGATACGGCTACGGAAAAGTGTAAAACACGTAGCAAAACTATCAAATCATGCAGACGCATGAGCCCTTGTGTCAATGGGTAGTGTGAGGAAAAACCGGAGGCCTTCTGATGCGAAAGAGAGACAGTGAGACAGAGTGAGAGCTAGTGGTCGACGAAGAAGCTGCAATCCGTCAATCCGACTAGCGCTCTCTGTTGGAGTTTGGTTCAAATTTTTTGAGCTTTTTGCTGATGAGTGATGTTCACGAATGAACACTAGCAGTGAGGTGAGCGAGTGTGAGAAAACCTCTCACTAGAAAGGGATTTGTTTTGCTGTGTTCGTGGAAAGCGTTGCTTTCTGCTCGAGATGGATCGTTCTTCCTTTGCCATCACCTCTTTTCTTCTTGTTTCACCCTGGCCAAAACCATGCTTCCAGATGGGATTGGGCTTTGAAGTGTAAACCCCCGTTCTAGCGTGTCGTTCGTCACCTGAAATGGCTCGCGGTTAGAGGGCAGGGTAGCGCTTACAATTAACGATAAAAACGTGACGCTCGGAAGAGTGTCATGCTGCACCAGAACCACCTGGATGGCTGGCCACACATATTTACTCCACACAGCTACACATTAGGTTGCGTCATTAAGAACTCACTTCAGCCCTATGGTTGTGTGTGAGTGTGTGAAGGCAAACCAAAACATTTAATTAACACCCAACCACCACTGTTTGGCACTTTTGAGGTGGAAAATTAGATGAATTTATCAAAATTTGCATGACAAATGAAGCGTATTGTTGGGGCGGTTTGTACCGGGGAACGAACCGACTACAGGCAAAGACAATTCCCTTTCTCAAGTCTTTTGAAGGGTTTGCAAGCTTGTAGTTTAGTGTTTCTTACCCCAAAATCGTTTTATTGACGATGGGTTGGTTGGCACAAATTGTCTTCGGGTCGGTCGGAGCATCATTAGGAACAGCAAGGCAGGTCTGCTTCATGCAGGTCCAATACGAGCGAATGCCTTACTATAGCGCCATAAATATGCTGCCGATATCATTTACAAATTATTTTTATGATTTCATTTTATCGATATTTGATGCGCTCCCTTCACCATTGAAGCTGGAAACCCGACCACAATGCCAGCGTATGGTACCGTTGTCTGGTCTGTTCGTGGCTTCGTTTTTCCGTTCCTTCTTCTTTCCGCTCCACTTTCATCCAAACGGCCATCGATGGGTTCCTTAGCCTCTCAGGCTTTACTCTTCCGTTTACTGCAATGCCGATATTGTGAACCTCGTACGATATGCGTCCCCCATTTCCACCGCACTTTTGCCTCTCTTTCCCTTTACCTCGTTGTAACGTTTCATCGGAGCGGAAAGAAGGGATTTGAAGCGTTCGTGGAGCTGTTTCTTTTTTTTTTCTTTCTGCCAATCGTCGCCATGACCCGCACATGGAAATCACGGAGAGCTGCCCATTTCGGATATTCACACGATACCATGCAAGCAAACCAGGGTGAATGTGTCTATATCTCGCTAGTTAAGGCACGGCGTAGGATATGGAATTCCTGTCCCGTAGGCGAAACGGGCGCAGAGGATTTTGGCGAGCCCGTTACGAAAATACGGATAATGAGCGAGGTTTCTTTTACCGAGCCGTTTGGTGAAGTCATTTGATGACTGCGTAAATGGGCAAGCGTGTGTATGTGTGTGTAAGTACTATGAGGGCAAAGTTTACGATCGGATGCGGTTCACTCGTTAGCATGTATGTGCGTACAAGGTTTGAAATGCAATTCAAACTAATTTTAACTGCCCCTAAGCTTTCCAACGAATAATCGGCGTGGTACCGTTTGTGGTTGTTGCTGCATTAGCTGATAAACATTGAATAGGTTTTGAGCAAAACTTTAGATCACTTTAAAGTGCTTGCACATGACAAAATAATAAGGACAAAATAAAGAAAAAAAAATTTTAATGGAGGCGCCTGGTAGTTCATACATTTTTAAGCATACATTATTTTTATATTAAAATATGCTATAATTATAACAAAAACACGAGTTTATAGCAAAACTGAACGACAATCACAACGTACTTCGCGTGTCTTGTTTAGCAATCCGGTCACGAACGTTGCCGTTCAAATAGGCTGCAGCCCGAATGCCCACTAAAAGACCAATTGCAGACAAGGACACGGTCACACATAACCACCCATTGACATAGTGCTTGTAGAATAGTATCGTGACAGTGTACCAGTTTTACTGATAACGCTTTGATCCCGCGTATTTTCTTAAGCTTTTCTAGCTCGTTCGTTTGCTAAATAAACAAGAGTGTGAGAAGAAAGTGCATTTGACTTAGTTTAAAATTCTGCTGCTAGGATTTTGTACTATGGAAATTCTGAATGAGAATACCCTTACGGTCGAACGAACTATAGGGATTTATTTGTAACATTGTGTAGCTGTACGAAACGAGTACCAGGCTTGGCAATGGCAAGCCGATACTTTTAGAAATGTAGCAGCAGAGAAGAAATTCTTCTTTAATGGTATTCAGTTCTTTGCAGGCTCGAAGCAAACGTTCATACGCTTACGAACAAAATCTACAATTCCTTTATGATCTGCAAAACGTTGTAATACAGAAAAGAGACTCTTAAGACGCCATCACCGAACGCTCCAAATGATAGCACAGTTACACCTCGTGGTATCACAAAAGCAAGTCTTATTGCTTCATACGATAAATTGTGATATTGTGTGTTCATTTATCACAATTTCTACTATTATCCAGTAAACCCCTGCACTTCCATCACCACTAAACTAGTACGGGTAGAAAAATAATAAATTCACTTCGCACAGTTCAAAGCACAGCAATTAAAGTTCATTTGTCCGTCAGCAAAGCTTTCAGATTTTCAATAAATAAAGCCACACGAGCAAAGACCCCTTCGGCAGCAGCACTTGCTATGACATGAAATATCATGCCGGCAAGGAACGTAAGGCCACGATCGTAAACATTGGAGAAATGTTCCTCCTGCTCACTGCGGGTATCGTGTGTGTGTGTGTGGTGAGTGATTAATAAATCATCAACCTTCCAACGATCTTACCCACGATACGCCTGGTACGATCGGTCCAGCAAACCTGAAGCAATATGTTTTCCATGCGCGAAAAAAGCGAACGATTTTCCCTCTTGCTTTCTCACCGTCTCGTCTGAACATCAATCGACGCTATGTTCCAATGATCGGGCGTGATGCATTACGATCGCGGGCCATGTGTTACATACATTCAAACGCAAACGCCGCTTTTCAGTTTCATTAACCGTGTAAAGCGCACCATCTGGTCCGTCCAGGGGTCCGAACACGAGCACGCATGCGAATAGTGGGTAAGATAAACGTGCCCCTGTCGACCGTAGGGCTGTGGGGAGATGTTTACATCATAACGTTTTCCCCTACCAATAGACAGATCGATCTATCGCCCTGCGAAAAAAGTTAGCAAAGTTTCGCTAATGTGTGTGTGCGATTCTCTCCGAAGATCAGTTGGCCTGGCCGCTCTGAGCGGAAGTGTCTGTTCTAACAATGTCGTTCGCGCTATAAATATTGAAGTGGTGACATACTGTACGGGATCGTCAATGAAGTGAAGCTCATTTACACAAACACACACAAACACAATGTCTTGTACGATCGGCACAGTGAGTATGAGTGAATAACATTTCGGGTGGAAAAACAAGGAATAATTTTGGTTTTCGGATTTTGTTGTATGTGTATACAAGCGTAATGAGTAGGTGTCATTGGATTGGTATATAAGAGGACAATGGCCACTCTGCTGACCTCTGATATTTATAATTCTTTTGGAAAAGTTTTCGTTATAAAAATAATACAATTATTCAAAGAAAATTCAATCGAATGACAAACATTAAACCAAAATAAAATGAAAAATTGTTTATGTATCCATTTTCCATTTTATTTTACTATTTTTGAGAGCCTTTTATGATCTCATTTTGCGCCGATGACAGCAGACACCAGACCGGGATGCAGTAACGATGATGTCAACGAACAAATGGCGACCGACCAGACCGACAAAGACCATGACGTGTCCTATTCCTGCCAGGGGGACACTATGCAGATGCAGTTAAATAGGAACCAAATAATGCATCTCTAAACTGCAGCATTTTGACGCTTTTCTGCTTTCCTTCCCATTGAAAAGGTTTAATGGCCACGGTTGCATACTTTACCATTGAATTTGTGGAAAGCAAAGCACCCCAAAACGTTTTTACTGCAGTCAATCTACCAAAAAAAAAAAAAATATCTTCATGGTGAGACAGTTGTGTGTGCTTTACTGCAAACGTATATTAAATTTCCCAGTAATAGAAGTAATAAAAACCTTAAACTCTTCTCTTGAGAAGGAGAACAAAAAGCCAGTAAGAAGAATACTCGATGGGATTGGCTCCAGCGTGACTGAAACGTGTCTGCAATAACGGCAGTGCGTGATTTACATTTCGAAGGACAATTGATTCGAATTGTAACACAAACAGCGGGTTCCTCCGTCCGGTTATTTTTTTGGCAGCCAACACGGCCAAAACCCTACTTTTGCATTCCATATACGTCGTTTTTTTAAGGGAATGGGATGTATCAAAGCAGAAAGAGGGAGAGAGAGAGAGAGAGAGAGAGAGAGAGAGAGCAAAACCCCCGTCAAGGCTGGTTTCAGACATCGATGCTGACTTCTGATGGTTAGGAGAACACAAAAAACGTGACAATTTTAAGTAGAACAGAGTAGAAAGGACTCACCAGAAAAAGGGGATGACTCATCGCTGAGATTAAATAATGACAATGCGCATATGCGTACGTTTTTAGTAAATCAGAGCCATTCAGTGCTTGATGATATGTCACGGAGCATCTTTCTTGTCGTATGTTTTATCGGAAAAAGGAGATTGCTTTCTTATATTTTTCCTAAAACACGAGCAGCTAGGAAAATTCACTAAAATTATTTTCCAATTTCAATTGTGTTTTCTCACTGCTAACAGTGCAACGCTGATTGCGTCAGCAGAACATGCAGCGTGGGAAAGCAAGTACTAAAAGTGCATCATCGAACCTAACTTCCAGCACCGTGCATCGATGCATTCGAACTCGAAAATGGACGGCAAGCGAAGGGATTAAGTGCGGACGGTAAGGAAGTAAATGTTAAGTCCCGCTTGCCAAATTCCTTCGCCCCACTGCTCTCCATCGTGAGGACAAATTCGAGGACATGTTCGCATTTCTTTTCTTCGCCACCGTCACCATCAGAAAACACAGCCGCACAACGGTTGCAGCAATTGTCCCTCCCGGAGGGGGAGGACCTGGGAAAACAAGGTTGGCAGACTGTATGCAGGCCATGAAAGCATGAATGAATTTCGAACCCATTTGACACCCACTCGAATCTCTCTTCAACCCACGCACACACACACACAAGTCGTCGGGGGTTTTCGTCGTTGTGGGAGAAGAACACAAAGAAAGGAATAAAGGGTTTAACGCCAATAGTCGCAATAGTAGTCGTAGTGGGCAACACTAGTTGGTGCGATGATTGCTGTTTTGGTTGTAATTGAAAGAGTTTAAATAAACTTTAAGAGACTTTATCATTTGTACTCATTTTCGTTTGATTCTACAGACTAAAGCTTAAGGCAATTTTAAGAAACTTTTCCAAATTCGATATTTTATTTTTTTTATTTTTTTATTATTAATTATGATGGTATGTCGCCGTATTATCAACAAAATGTGTGACTGAAAAAAGAACATCAATAATAATTCTTTTCCTCGTTATTCTTTGCCTTATCCCGGGCATGCTCGGTTGGTGAAATTCAATATGTTATCTTAGAAATTGGCGAAGTTAGCCTCCGTAAAGGGTTTTTCTTTCGCTTTGGCCTCAACCTGTGCTGATTCAGACAATTTTTGTAAGGATTTGTTTAATTGTTTATCTTCTTTTTAACTGTGTTGGACAGTAGCTGTTATTAATCACATTTCTTATCGATGACTTCGAATTATTGAATTAAGGTAGCTTTAAGGAATCTTTTCTTGATAGTGGCAGGCTTTCATTGATTTTGCAATAAACAGCAGAGTATCATGGAAGCTTTAAGGGACGCTTTTTAATTTCATTAATACTCTTTAAATGTAACGAATAGAGCGTAAGGCATCTTTCAAGATACCTTACTGGGGACATTTATTGTAACTTATTGAGCTCAGAGCATCCCTGATCATAATATTTAATCGCTTTTTTTTCTTACGCCTCTGTTTACTTACCCGTCGCTTTCGCATAAACGGTGGTTTGTAGGTGGTATTGTGACGCTTGTGATGATTTTTATGCCGTAACATTTTGATTTTTTGAGCGTTGTTTTCTTTTTTAACTTCTCTTTGTTTGAATCACGATCTTTGAATCTGCGCTTACCGCTTTACACGCATCCAACACACGCAAAAGGGATCTTTCACAACGCACCCTTGAAAACGAGTGGCAATATTTCTAAGCTGGGTGGTGATGGGTGGGGGTGGGGTCTAGAAAAACAGACCCAAGTACCGACGATCACACTACAAACCACACATACGCACACGTTAGACACAGAACCAAAAACGCGCCTCGGTAGAATATTCACAAATATTTGCCTTCTTCGCTTCTTCCGCTGTCACGCCTACCCGTTTCGCCCGGTTGAATTAATTGTGAACGAGAGCAGGCAGTAGCGCAAAACAGTGACTTAGCCGCAAATAAAATGGGAACCAAACCGGGACGACCCGTTTGCGTACACATGCACTCACGAGCTATTCAAGCGAACGACATAATTTCGACGACAGCGACGCGAACAAAACCGCGCAACAGATAATGGTATATTTTTGTGCCATTTAATTTGCACCATCTTTCAAACTGACGGTGGTCATTGCTTCACTAACACACACGCACGCACACATACACACACTCATTAAATTATTCTAAATAAAATGTTGTAATGATCGACTAGAAGCTACTTTTTTACTGCTACAAAATAAAAGATGAGTAATGTAGTAATTTGCACACTAAAAAGGGCACCAAATTTGTAGTACAAAATCAACACTGGCCAGCTGGTGGCAACGGGGAAAATCGACAAACAAAAATAACTGACAGCTCGATCGTTTAACCACCTCCCCCCCCCCCCCACACACACACACACTAACACACACACAAACAAACATTCACCCTCGAAGCCTCCAGACGGTCGTGTAAATAGTGGCGATCGTGTACGCTCACTCACTCACTTAGTGCACTTCCGATAAACCACAATTTCCATCAATGAATTTCCGATCATCTTCCCCTTTTGCTCAATGATTCGCACGGCAGCACGTCAAGCGAAGGAGAAAACTCATAAATATTCTGCAAAAATGCGACCTTCACACTGTGTGACCGAATCAAATCGCGACACACGCTGGCACACGCACGCGGTGAAAATGTGGTGCGAACAGACACACTCAACTCACGATCGAAAGGTGTGTGGCAAATGTAGCTTACTCAACCTTTAAACTACGCTTTTTCCCAAAACACACGACACACGACACCTATGGAATGAATGTTCCAGGGATTCCGATAAAGGAAACCGCACGTCAACTAACTGTCGAACGGGATGGATGCTATCGGTGGACACCAAACTGACCACCGTCACTGACCGGGGCTTGAGATCGGCTCAAGCGATCTGCTATGCTGCGTTCGTGGGGCCGTTGAAAGACCCAGACTGATGGTTAAAAATAAAACTCTCGACCCGACCGAACAGGCCGACCACTGCTGGTCTCATCAACTCATCCCCGGTCTTTTACTCACACATAGTACACATCTGCGAGGGGGATCGACGGATCGTCTTTCAAATATTTGCCTGTGCCCGTGGCCTGAGGCAATTTTGCGACCAAACAGACAACGACGCCGTTGCGAGCGAGACTGATCATCTTGAGGGATGAGTCTTTAGATGAGCTTCTGTCAGCTGGCGCGGTGGTGAATGTTTGATCGAGTGAGAATGTGAGAGCGAGAGATAAAAAGTATGTAATACTTTGATGTATTGTTGGCTGGGTTAGGGTTCGGAACGGGTTGTGTTTTGCAAATAAATAACGTCTAGTCTTTAGACTTAGGAATCGATAATTCTTTGTGAAAGTAGATTAGTTCAAACAGATATTTCAAAATATGTCAAAATGAGCATACTAGCTTAGCCGAATTGTTCGATATTGAAGTCATTTTGTAAAGAAAGCCTTTGTTAGAGACAGAAGCCTTTTGTTCTTCTTCATTGGTACTACCATTAGAGGTCTTGACCTGCTATAGCCCTTTAACTCACAGCCAAGTAATCAGTCCTACGTCTAGAGCTAAATATTGCAGACATAATCTACAAACATATATCCCAAAGTTCTGCGTATGAGAAACACATCGGTCAGCCTGGTGATGTTGTCGACTGGTTTGATTACTTAGATTGGTTGTTAAAATGAAAATTTGAATAAATTTTCATTAATAACAACTATTACAGCACCTTAGCAGCGTAATTCTAAAAAGGCACTGAGCTTCTTGAGGCAGAAAATAAAAGGTTCGATATAAAAAAAACACTCATTTAGACCCTTAAGACAATCGAGATGAAGCTTCCGTGTAATTCTCGAGACAATTACTTTCCCTGATTAATCGGTTAAGGTTCGATATCTGGCCCTATCACGCAAATAATCTTTCGAGCTCACTATCGAACACGAATCACAATCTTCATCCACTGATGCTCAGGTCTAACTGAGTTGTAGTCTCTTAACGTACTTTTCTAAACAATTTAAATGTGTTAGTGACAAACGAAATGGATTTAAAATAATTTCATCTATGTATCTATTCATCACACAAGTAAGTAAGAAATCACAAGAAATAAAGATGAATTTTCTCTAGTTTTTTAGCTTCTCTATACCTATAAATCTATTTCAGAATAACTACCAAAACCGTTGTACGAGCCCTATTTGAAATATCATGCCGCTTGTACGCTCTGTGTAAGCCATGTTATGCGGATTGCATACTTTGTTGATTTCAATTTCTCTTTAGCCGCAGTAGCGACCTCTGCCGGGGCGCGAGCAGTTTTCTTTTGGCGAACATTTTGAACGATTCGAGCAGATGTGCTACCATTCGATCAAATGTCCGTTAACTGTACAAGTTTTGGACGCTCAAAATTTATTTAAAAATACCTTAACTATATAAAAGTAAAGTATAATCAAATTTTGACAAATATACGAAAATAATTTCAAAACAAAAAACCGATCAAGAGTTTACACGCTTTATGCACTCTGCACCTATGAACGAAAGATTAACGAGATATCCCCCAACGCTCTCTCTATCGCTCGCTGTGTGGTGTGGCGAATATGTAAATTAACAAATTGATTAGCAGTTTGTGGCAAAAACGCTAAACACTCATACGTACTAACCCGTGTAAAAAATATGTTCAAAAGATGTGTAACAATGTGTCGTTTTTGTTGCGCTGTGCTGCTCGATTGCACTGTTTGCACTGTTTGCAAAATAGTGATGGCTTCATACAAGTACGTAAACGAGCACTCTCCGATTGGTTACGTTAGAACTTATATCAGCACACAAAAAATACACACAGTAAACAACAGATATACAGAGATAGGAAAAAAATGTTACTTCTTCCCTCGAAGTGAGGTAAAGTTTTTGGCAAAGAGGTGCCAATTTGACACATTTAATTAGCCGGCATTAGACGCGCGGTTTAAGAAGTGAAACCAAGTGCAGCATCGCCATCGCTAAGCATTCTGACGATGGACGTTCGCAGCGTGAGTGATTATGCTTTAGAGGTGAGCAGCATTTTTGCTCCGTCACTACTGTCTGTTAGGAGCTTTTTTTTTTTCTCGCAAGAGTTTATTTGAAGTGCGACGTATCGCTTGAACAGAGGGTGCAAAGAGAACCATCAATCTCTGTTCCAGCGAAGTTCAGGGTAAGAGATTGACGTGGTAAAGTATTGATGCATTTAATTGGAATGCAGGCTTTTGCGGCTTTAAGGGTAGTTTGGAGATGTCTCATTTCTGACTATTTGCTATTTTTTAAACAACATTGAATGCGATTTTATGCTTCAACTAAAGCGCTTAAGTAATCTCTTTAATAAAAGTAATTTTTCTACATCTATGTGTTATGGAAATCTATTAATAAATCTTTGCGAAAAGTTGGACTTTGAAAAATCTATTCTAAACCCCTTTTTCTATACAATATATACAACGACTGAGAAACAGATGTAGAACCCTTTTTTGTTTATATCTAAGATGAATATAAAGTCAATCAAATTCAAACACGCGCTACACAGCAGCTGAACAATAATAAAATAGAGTAAACGAAGTAACGCATAATGATGAATAAATCTTTTTACCTTTACTCTCTCTCTCCTGTGCCCGTTTTAGATTAGTACACAAACGGAGTTACAAGCTTTAAAGGTGTGCTTTGGGGAAATACAATGTTCGTGCGTTTAGGGAAACATAGAATGGATGGAATAGTTTACGTGCTCGTTGATCGAGCTTTAATTACAGCTGTTCGAGATGATAGTTTTTTGTGTGTGCAGAAATTCTTCAGTCTTTAATCCAGGGCTAGAAGACCATCAACGTTGTCTGTAACTTACCTATAGAAGCGAGAGAAAGAGAAAGAGAAGATAGGAAAAAAGGGAAATTAAAAATTGAATTAGGAATGTGTTTTTTTTTTGAAGAAAATGTTTTTATATCTATTATTTCTAATACAATTTCTTTCACTACTTGTACTCGTGCTGAAAAGTGTAACTGTCATCAAAAATAAGATCTCGTGCGCCCAACGTGGGGCTCGAACCCACGACCCTGAGATTAAGAGTCTCATGCTCTACCGACTGAGCTAGCCGGGCTGGTGATTTTCTCACCCACCGTGGTGCAATATGGACAATTTTCCCATTTTCCCAATTTTCCCAATTTTCGCCGCATGCAACCCCACCTATAGTGGGAGGTGATGATGATGATGCTCGATCGTAGTTGTTGTTCGTTAGCGCTTGCGCTTATGAAGAGATGTACGAGAATGATCATTGTCGTGCAAATGGGGTAAGTCTGTCTCTCTTTCTCTCTCGAGCCCTCAGTTAAAAAATACGCTTGTAACGCTAAGTGCAATCCGTTCGACATTTTCCTTCCCAGAAATAACAGGGAAACACACAGAGAGAGCACAGGAACCCCTATTCGGGAAACATGTGAACGGTGTGGACTAAATTTAGAGGAATATTTTGGAAATCGAACGTACTTGACGCGAAAGGTAACAGAGATGAGTGGGTGGCCGAAAATGAGTTTTAATTTGACTTGAAGAAGAAAAAACGACGTAAATGCTTATTTGTCCGATCTCCTTGAATTTCTAAAATGAATATTGTTTCAGTTTTTTTTTAAACTAAGTGAAACCTAAATAGATGCTTTTACGATATACTTAATAAAAAGTTCATATTTTTTAATGTGAACTTTGCATTTTGTTTTACCGTAGTCATTCAATTCAATTTTTATTTTATTTATTATTTAAATTTTAAATGTTTTAGTTGAAAATTTATTGTAATTGGAAAACCAGTGTACCTAACAAAGGAACAAACGAAGGCTAAGTAAAAAAATATATATTAAAGATTGATAAACTCAAGATGAACAGCAAGAAGGGATAAATTAATAAACACTAGATGAGAACGAAGAACGACAAGTAAAAAGAAGAAGATGATAATGCTTTTTGTATTTAAATTGTTGAGTGTTATTTTTACTTGATTTATATTGTTCTTCTATATTTACTTTCATTTTAATCATGTGCTGCTCTTTACCAATTATTTTTACATTAATCTGCTTTTATATTTTTTTTAAATTGTCATCAATGCTTCTTCTGTTTTATTTTTGCAATAAAAGTTTATTTGTTTCACCAGGTTTCACCAGTACAAAAGGTTTAACTTCTCATCCCTGTTTCCTACTTCGGCCATGTATAAGAATAGTAAGACAGGCAAGATCAACAACACGCTGATGCAGTAAGTGCATCAGAGCATCAAAAGCGACATGCGTTCGTCTTACATAAGAGAGTACTTAATTGAATGAGTAAAACCCCTTTCACAGCATCCTAACGTTTGCAGACAGGCAAGCAAGCAAGCTGGCATACGTCCACCTAGTCCATAAGGTCTCCTCCTTCTTAGCATATGCAACGGGAGCATAGTCGATTCCGTTCATTCAACCGACATTCGACCGTTTGGTAGTAGGAATTTCCACAAAATACACACTCACACACACACACACACCGAAGCGCATACTTTAGGGGGTTTCTAGTTTTGTGGCCTACACAGGCCTAAGCACGTAATGCTATTTTTGGCATCATGTCCGGGCAGCACGTTCCGGGATGCCTGGTTGTCGTATGAGCATCGTGATCACATTACATTGCACACAGCGACAGTGCGGTGCATTCGATGATGCGATGTGCTGTGGTGCATTTATTCGGTTAGTGGGCGGTCGGTGGCGTATGAGTAACCTTCCCTCCCAACATCAGTGTCATAGAGTGGCACGTGCTGTCATCGATCATAAAAATTTTCCAGCTGTGTGTGTGTGAACTAGGTAGCGGTGCATTTTCCAGCGATGCAAGAAAACATAGAATTCGGTGACTGATAATATGCGGTACAGGTTATTGGAGAGTATAATTAGATTTAATTAGAATTCTATGTATTCTTTGAGGCACACAGAAAATCTCTTTAAGATCCCACCAAATGCTCCAAAAAAACTGCACTACAAATTAAACCATGCATTCATACTAAAATGAACTGCAAAACACGCGCGCATGTCACGGTTAGAAAACTAATATAATCCACTTTAAGGCTACCAGACCGCAAAAACCATCGACAACAAACAAAACAAAAGCAAAACATCCAAAATATTCAACTGCTCGCGAACAAGTTTGATGCAAAATTTGGTGCGCAATAAAAAAAAGGAAGTTTTCTCTACAATGATTCCAACGACTGGACGGAACCGTTTGAGAGGATCAAACCCGAGTAGCCACCCGCAAAGGAATGGGACCAACAGCAACCACACGGGAGGATTGTCGACAGCGAAGGCCCCGAACCGGCCGAATCGTGAGCACAAGAAAATAAGCATGAATCATTAATCTCCTACCGCAGACAAGGCTCATAAAGATAATTAAGCAATTTCGGCGCGTTGATCCTCAGCAGGGCCGACCGTCCACCGGTTGTGCTGATTTGGTGGGTTGTGGTACTGGAGGATTTGTTGCAGAAGTAAAAAGTGCATCACAAGTGTCCGATGCCGTTTGCAACGAAACTCAAAATTGAAGGTTAACACTCATGCCCATTTGCGGAGGCCAAGTTGCCAGGTCGTTGTACACAGAGTTAACTGGAGTAGGGGAATTTATTTTTAACCCTTTTTACATGAAGTTTTCGTGTTATTTTTCTTGGCAGGCCTTCCACCTCCTGCGAGACAAGATAAAACGAGACGCAACCCTAGTTAAAGTGCGTTCCGTACCGGCCAACGCACCCCAAAAGCGTAATAAATCGAGCTCGATCTGTCTCCCATCATAACGAGAGGCAGGATTGCTCATATTTTCCATACGCTCCCTTGCCCCAAAATTCGGCTCGGGAAGTGTGTTTGTATGCGTTTTCAGCTGATCACCTATCTGATGACGACGATCGTTTGGCTTCCGTAAGCGCAACCAAGAAACGGAAGCAGCAATTGAAGCCAGAAGCGCCATCACCCAGAAAGACACCAACTTAGACGTATGAATAAATCAACCACCCCACTTGGTACTGAGGAGCAAGAAGGAGGGATGGATGGACGGAAAATTAAAACAAACTACCACTGAAGAAGAGCGAGAGAGAGAGAGAGGCGTCTGTTTATCCACTTTTCCGGAATGAAAATGAATCTTTAGCAGGAGAAGGAAAGGCTTTTCCGATGTTTTTCTTTTTGTTCACAGTTGATGTCCACATGTGTCTACGAGCTAGTGGGGTATAGAATTTTCCACACATATTCCCGCTCTCCATTCCTAGTACTCGCTCTCTCAATACATTGCACAGATGAAACGATCAAACCATAAGAGTTATGGTTATGAATTTTGTAAAATCTAGCACGTGCTTGGACGTGGAGGATGGCTCGTGGTGATGAGATTGGACCCGACACGACACGACTGGCGCCAAAACGGTAACGGCTGCGTGGCGTGTTTGTACGTGCGTGTGTACTAAACGAGCGTGAATTAAATCGACACTCACAGCTCGCCACACTGATGGTTTATGGCTCACTGTACTTGGACGAGATGGGAACAAATATAAAACAAAACTGAGCGTGTATTACAAGGAGCAGATAATGCAGGTTGAAGAAGAGAATGTAACAAAAATACTCGACTCTCATGATCTGATAATCATCATCGAGAAATCATGCACAAGTGCCCGGCTAGCTCAGTCGGTAGAGCATGAGACTCTTAATCTCAGGGTCGTGGGTTCGAGCCCCACGTTGGGCGAGCTTAGATCTATTTTGGTTATATATTTGTTTAACATTGATTGTAACGTTGTAATGTTTAACATTGAACGATTTTAATTTGTACTATTAACAAAATACTAAATAAACTCTAAAATAAATTAATAAAAGTGCAAAACAAAAATAAGTCAAGACTAGTGTTCCATTACAGCTAAGGCGAAAATTTCATCCTGGAAACATTTATTCTTCCCACTACTGTTAAGGTGCTCTCAGAAGAACTTCGTCTTATCGCCCAATGGTTTGATGCTACGCTACGCTATCAAACACTTAAAACACTACCGAAACAAAACAAACAGCTCCGAGACTACTGACGGGGTGCATCGGGTTGCAACATCGGACGACGCTACTTGTTTGCTGATCGAGAGAAAAAAAGTCGTTACCGGCATTCGGTTCACCCTGAGTACGAATTTGTCGTGACGATTATTGGCAGAGCTATTGAAGCCTCCCATAGCATTGTGTTGGCACGCGGTGTATCACTGCCGGTTAGGTGTGAGCGTGTGTGTGTGTGTGTACGTGTACCGGTTCTGTTCTGTGTTCTTGCAACGGACTTGGCAGGCATTTGGAGGGGAGAAGAGGAGCACTGTGTTGCTGTGGTGGCACTTATTGGTTTGTCACTAGAATAGGGAAAAAAGGGAGGATAAAGAAAAAATAAACAAAATAAATAAGAGATACACAAGAAGCAGAGAAGCAGAGAAAAATATTGTTTCAAACAAAAAAAGCACAAAGAAATATGCAAAATGTTGGTCTAGTTTTCAAATATTTAGTGTAAAAAAAGTAACATAATGAAAAAGTAATGTAAAAAAACATCAAAAATGTAAAACGCTATAAACGTTATAAATGGAGCACTTTGACACAATTGACGTTTAGGATGGAAGCGTTATGTGTTATTTGAATATGACGTTAGAAGATAGACGGCAAGATGGTCAGTATTTTTTTCAAAACAAGCTTTAAACTCCTGTTCGGCAAGTGCCAAGTTTATCAAGGCACAAACGACGACGGACATGGCTAACTAACTGATATAATAAAATGCATTATCAAACTGCCGTCGTCACCATCATGTTATTTTTTAGTTTTTCGTTTTAATTCGTGCCTGATGCACGGCCAGACGCACACAGTAGACGAAATATTTTACACATTAATTACATTTCCTCGACTGCATCGTATCGCCGACCAGGCCATGGACATGGACGAGTGGGACGAGTGCCAATTTCGGGCGGCGGCGAGTGCGAAAACGGCGAAACTAATGGCTGCCATTACTTTTACGGTGTACATGTTTCGTTGAACATGAGAGTTCTGTGTCGTTTTTTTGTTTTGGGGGATATCTCTTTGGAGCTGAAGGTCTTCCACGGTGGGATTCTAATTTAATTAGAACCATCTGTAGGCCCTCCAGACGAAAACGATGACGTTGCAGACGAATGGGTGAGCTTCTTTCTGTTTCATATTGCTGATACGGCTTAGCAGTACCAGCCATTACTGAGTACTATGAAGATTTTTGATAATTCAAGCAAAATTGGTACGCTATCCATCCCTTGAAGCTGTGGCCATGAATCAGACTAGCGTAAAACACCGGTGGCGTCAAATGTGTGGTACAGCTGCAAACCTTTATTACTTTCGAATTAAGGCGGTGGTTGCTTAATCAAATTAAAAGCCGAACAAATTCGGAAACTTACATACGAGGCGTTTATCCGCCATTGATAAGGCTCGTGCCGTTGTTAAGCACATTAGTGCCGTTGGCGATTTTGTTGCATTTTCGCGAGTTTGTATCCAACCGGAGCATAAATTAAGCGAAGCGCATCGAGACGACTCTGGATCCAAAGCAAAAAAAAACCTCGAAAAAGGGCTAACTAACCAGCTGTGTTAGATTAGACGTGCGCACCATTCGCATCAGTCTGATGGTGGTGGTGGAAAATTGATCAAAATACCCCAACTTGATCGCGATCGTGAACCCTTTTACGCGAGCCAGGGCATTGTTCGGCCGGCAAGAAAGAGAGAGAGAGAATGAGCTTAGCTTTTAAGCCACCCGGAGGGCTCGCTAGTCGCATCTAATCAAACCGAACTCGAGGCTCGTGCCATCCTTCGATATGCTGCGCCAAATTTAATCGCCAAAGCAACTATAAGACTTGCGACTTGAGACAAAAACGGCAAACAAGCCATCCGCCACACAAAAGCCTATAATACTATGCTGCTGATGGCTGCCTCCGCTCCAAGAAGGTAAGTTAACCTGGCATTAGAGCAGCGAATTAGAGAAGCAGCAGCTGGCTGAATGCATAATTTGTTTTCTGGTGGCAGCTCTAGTTTTTGCCGACCCAAAACATCGAACAACGGGCCGACTGTTGCAGGACATGATTTCCTAGAAATTGGCCCGGGTTAAAGCTGGAGCTTGGAGCTTGGAGTTCGGCTCGAGGGTTAGCGGAACCGTCGTTATTTATTTATGTACGGTTTGGCTCATTGGCGATCAAACATCTGCACATGCCGGCAATGGCAAAGGATGCAATCTAGCGATCGTAGTTGAATGGGTTGCATCTTGTGGATTGGATCGGTGGAACGGCTGCGTTTGAGCCTTTTCCTTAATGTAATGGCGTCAAATGTTTGCTTAATTTTTGTGGCGTTTGGTGGTTATATAAATTATCTAATATAATAATCACTTTTCATATTAGATAATTTAAAGAAAATAGGCTGTAACTATCCAATCCCCCATCCAATAAAAACTCCCAAAATTAGGTCCATTGGTCGAGGTGATAGAGACGCCTGTCTTCACGAATCTGCAATATCCATCTGCTGTTGGGAATGCTAAAAAGTCTTTAAAAACATCAAAAAATTTTCGTAAAAGAGCTATGAACTGCCAAAACACCAAATGTGTTGGAATCAGTAAGATAATCCTGCAAATCTTCTAAACCTTCCAACATAATCTCACCAAAAAGTGAGTAAAACCCACTGAACTGTCAACCAGAGTGTACTTCACCAGCGAAACTGACTCGAGATCTTCGCGTATTCCGCCTGTTCGCCTGTTTGATCGTGTCCTAAGATATTCGCTTACCGAGCACATAAACTCGTTTATCATTTCAGCTGCCTCTCAGTTGCTTTTGAGCGATCACACACGTAAGCGAGATCATTCTGCTTTGCTACATTGCACACGCGGAGGACATGCGAATTGAAGCAAAAAACGGAAAAAATTGGAACATCGAAGACATCAGCAGCGATGGAGCTCCTTCAATTCCAATGACACTTAGCTTTGCGATGGATGTCTTACTTGCGCTTAGCTAACAAAGCCGAAAAAAAGGGAACCTCAGACAATTCGTCATCAGCGTTCAAGAAATGTTAAAACAATTCCATGTCAGCAGACGATTAAAATAACGCCTTTTTTGGAGCATTGCCTGTCAGTGGAGGCAGGACTTTAATGCTCGTACAAATTCGTAATGTGAGTCTGGTCTCCCTCCCCCTTCTTGATGCCAATCTCTCAAATCATTATTCTACGTATTTGGTACATTGGATTTTCTGGGCTTTGAGGACGGAGGTTTAATTTCGGTTCCATTTGTTTTTGTCGTACTGATGAATGTCGGTAGTTGTTTGCTGCGTTTCGGAACAGCACCAACCAGTATTTCTAATGCATTTTGTGCGCCCGTTCGTGCAAACTGTGTCGTCGTCTCGTTCAAGGTCAATCATCGTTATGTTTATAAATTAACAAAGCTGTATGTAAATCTTCAGACCCTCTGCATGTCTGTCGCTGGCTGTGTTGTTGGTGTACGTACGCTGAGTGCACTCTCCCAATCCCAACCAGCCATGACATGTGAAATGTTATTATTATTTGCGCCTTTTGGGCCAGTTTAATGGGGACCGCCTTATGGGCGATAGTTAGATAGTTGCTGCCCATGCGTTGCTTTTTTTCATTGGTCTTCCTTCCAGACGGATTGGCTGGTTGGTTTGTGAATGAGTTGTTTCAATTGTTGAAGCATAACGAAAGGGGCAATGGATGAGTAGACCCTCCGATGCTAAAAAAAAACGAACAGAAGGAGGAGTACTAGACGGGATGAGGTGAGAGAAGAGATGGACAATTTGGAGGCCAGTTTAGGCTGTGTGTACGTGATCCGGTCCGGAAGGGATGAGTGTTTTTGTTGAGAGAGTAAGTGTTAGGGAAGACGGACAGAACAGGCCTAATAACTAATACCCGATCGTAATCGATGGCAGGCAAATAGACACATTTGTTCTACATCTATTGTGTTTTATTGTCTTTTTCTCGTTGAATATTATTCAATGTTAAAAATAATTTTAAAGTTGCTTGCTTTTTAGTTGCAATTTTCTTTAAAATAAAACACTCTGTTTAAACATCCTCTTGGGGGATTCGTGCATGATTCAGTTCCGTGCCATTTGGTTCCGCGGAGCAAAACGTGCTGACGGTTTGACAGGAATAATGCGCCCGATATGTTCATAAACCACCCAAGCCAGTGCCGAGAAGGGGTGAAGGAGAAGGTGCTTTGGGAGCAAAAAACGACGATACCGGTGGTTAGTTTGCGTGTTCGGGGGGCTGAGGGTTTAATATTTCTGTTTACCATAACGAACAAAGCGAACAAATGGTCGATCCCCCTCACAGAACGCACGCAAATTCGAAAGGAACGCAACGAAACACATATACCAAATCTCACGAAAAGCGGTAAAGTAGCAGATAGGGGAATGTTTGGGGAATGGAGAGGAGGAGTTGGCGGATTGGGGAATCAAATATACTCTGTATACTCTATCCCATCCCTGGCCACTTTACTCGTCGAATGAAGGGGTTGTTTAACATTTCCCGTTCGGCCGATTGTTTATTAAACATCGCTCATTGTGCAAACCATTAATTGTGTCAGAATCACACGAAAGAATTGGAGAAATTAAAGGTAAATTGTAGAACTTATACGCATAGTTGCAAATGAGTTGACACACTTTCTGTATCCCTCCAGTGAAAGCATATCCTGCATTGAGACTGAATATTGATTCGCTCCTCACCGTTCGCCATGAAAACATCAATTTCCGATGGCCTTGGGATGGGCAGAAAGAACAGCAAAATGGACAAACTGTAAAATTTTACGCCTCCCGGCAGAGGATCGACTCGCTCCCCCTCGTTTTGGCTGCTGCTCTCTGTTTTCGTCACATTCCGCGTCAAGTTTCTGTGTCCCTTAGCTTTGGGCCTCCAGGCACGAGAGAACTCGAAAAGACTTCACTTTAAGTCCCCACTTCCCAGAAGAAGCCCAAGGACACCCCGAACTGCAGCAGCATACACGGTGGGCTACCCTTGCGTTGCCGAGCGCGTCTGCTTTCGTCGGCTGTCGCTCGATTTCCGTTTCGGCTGTTATGCTGTTTTCCTCCTGTTCCACCATCTCCCAGCTTTAAGCCGTGTTTGCGCAAACATGGAGAGGAATTTGTTGGCCGAAACCTACACTTAGATTGCATTTATCATCATTGTCTTGCCGGTTGTTTCGCTCCACAATCCCGCCAGTCTGTCGCTGCTACCGAGATGCGCCAATAGTTGTGTACTTGCAGCATCATCCAAGGTTCGAAGCCGGGGACTTCATGCTATAAATACGCCAAAAAGGCGGCGTCGTAAAATCGGAGCTTTGGAGTTGGGTGCTTCAAAAAAGCGGCCTTTGAGCATCCTAATAACCGCTATTAGGGTGGCTAATATGATTAATAAAATCGGAGCCGACGATCGACACTAGCAAAGTGGGCTTCCGTACTGGCGACGAAACATTGCCGACGATAAACACGATTTCCACAATCGATCTGTAAAACCCGAAATTGGTCGCTGCATGTAGCAAACTTGTAGAAAAAATAAACGATAAATTGGGTGAAAATTGCAGCGGAACGGAATGCTTTGTTTGTTTTACTATATTCAGTAGGAATTAAAAATTATTTTAATGGATTTTCAGGGAAGTAAAGGGACGGGTTTGAACTGCCGAGAAAGTTGGACAGAGTGTTGTAGCTCTTCACACTCTAACTAACTGAGTTATTCCATGGCTGGAAATCTCATATTTCAATACTTTTCTATTTGAGCTATTCGGATATTTCAGGCGGATGTCGAAAGCCTTGAAAATGACATTCGAGTCTGAGTCGGAGCTTACAGTTCTATCTCGTCAATCATTTTCACGAGCAATTTACAAATCTTAGGAGTCTTGTAGAAATTCGAATGTAAAGCCAGGAACCAGGAGAATAGTTCCAATCATAGCATTTTTTAAGAGAAGATCATCTTGTAGCAGAACATTCAATTTTAGTTTGTTTTAACTGATTCACTTTACATCCCGGTTATCTTGACTGAGCTAATTTGGATATTTATTGGGGATTTTTTTGTACAACCCCAAGGGTCCTTAGTGCACAGTAGCATAGCAAGCTTTGTTGGAACTCTAAAAAAGACCTTGTCATAGATCTATTTTGATATCTTTAACATTTTGGCAAGTGTTCTTAACAAAAAATCCTCGATTTAGTTAAGATCTGATAAGTGGTTAACTTTCCTTGTGAGAAAACTAATCTTTTTTTATGTTCAGGAAGGAAATTTGCCTGGAATCTTATCAACTAAACCTTGTTCGAGTCATTCGCCGAGCCTTCCCGTATTTAAAACGACGGTGTAATATTGGACCGTATCTTCTTCTCAAATACTATATTTCAACTTGCAAAATGCCGTACAATACCAGACAATTCATCCTTCTCCATCATTTTCTGGCTATTATTTCGCATCCATCATTGGTGAATAAATTGACGTACGCGGGTACGCTTTCGCAGCAATAAAACCCATCCTTGTCAATAATGAGCGTCTCCTTCAAATGCTACGGTAGTGACGTGCTCTAATTATTATATCAAAAGTTCCGTTTCAACTACTTAAAATGAATTTCATTCCCATGTTTTTCCCTCCCAGACACAAAGGGAAAAAAGGGAGCCATGTTGATATCGTGCCGTACCGCTGTTGTCCAAACGAAGACGGGACGCATAATTTCACTCTAATTTAGAATCTACCCCTTTTCACTCGTACCTCACCTCA
Source organism: Anopheles maculipalpis (assembly GCF_943734695.1). Classification (NCBI taxonomy): domain Eukaryota; kingdom Metazoa; phylum Arthropoda; class Insecta; order Diptera; family Culicidae; genus Anopheles; species Anopheles maculipalpis. The sequence continues at coordinate 4,558,018 of NC_064872.1, forward strand.
CCTTCTTGGGACTAATTTCTTCCCCACCCTTCCCGGGCGGTCGGTAGCCGTGGAAAGAAATCCATCAAAAACTCAACTGCCGTAGCCGGACACTCACATTCAAACAACATGACGCGCGCATTTTGCAACGCCACGGCAAGAGTCGGACCAGATAAGGATCCAACCCATTTCGGTGTGTTCGGTTCTCATTCGTTCCCATTCTTAATCGAATCGAGACGGCGGGAGATACTAAGCGAACCAATACTCACACACACACACACGACACACACAAAAAAGTCCCCTCCCCACTCACGAGGTCCTTTTCGTGCCGGAAATTATCGTTCGGCGTTGTGTGGACGGGGATGTCTCGTGGGCGCAAACTAACAGAAGGGATAAAGTTCTTCTCCAAATCGCTTAATGGTCCTGGTCCAGGGTGGTGGATGTTGGCGGTGTCGAAGGACATTCGAGCCCCCGCTTCCATGGACAGCTAACGGGGCGAAATGATGAAATTGTGGGTTGTCTAAAGAGAGTGCCGCAGGAAAATGAAAATTTCGAAAACCCACCGGAGGCCGGTGATGGGGAATTGCGTTTTTCGCAGCAAAGCAAATGTACCGTTCGTTACTTGCGTGATCCGTGTCTGTTCGGGCGTTTTGTGCTTTGCAAAACACGACATGCGGAACGCATTTGGCCAATTGGTTTTCCATGTGATCGTGTGTGTGTGTGTCTCGGCGACCACTTTCGACAACAAACAATCGCTCATTATCCTTTTTGTTTTAAACAGCTTTTTTTGTTTGTTTGTTTGTTTGCATGAGTGTCAAACAAATCGGGTGAGGGGGATTAAACGGCTAGATAATGTGTGTAGAAAGTGGAAAATGAGAGGATATTAGCTTGAGGTCCTGGGGGCGAATTAATTACGGTAGGGAAACATTTTCATTCCAGGAAGGGCAGAAGCTTTGCTAGATTTATTATTGGGGCAGTCAAATAAAAAGTTTAAATTACAATAAACAATCAAAACAAAGGCATGTAAGCGATCCCGAAGTTGTCCTTGAGCTGCAACTTAGCTGACCCCGTGTGTTGAGCTAGAATTATAATTGAACATCATTCATCATTTGTCTGGGTGAAGCAAAATGCATTTTTTCGGACGTCTATTTTCTTGTGTTCCTTGCCGTGTGGACCCCCCCGAAATATTCGTCAGATAATTGTTCCCGCACAATCCTCAAGGACTCTCTAATGTCTGTACCATACACATCTCAAACGTTCCAAAATCAAAGGTGCACCCTTCAAATCAAGCTGTCGGAGCTAACCCTTTTGTAGTCTCGGATTCAGCCACGGAGCGAAGCTCAGCCCGTGTGTCAAAGAATCCATCACCATTCGACGGCCACCCCGGACGTCATCCGCCACGGTCGTAGAGGAGGTTCAATTTGGGCAAATAAAAATACGCCCCAAAACGGCGCTCGCGAGCTTCAATCGCGCGCACGGTTAAGTACATTTTAATTGTGCACCGCAATCCTACCGCGAACTCTGGAACTGCTTTCTGCCGCCAGATCACCTTCATCGTTGGCGCCGACCAGTAAAGGCAAGGCAGGCAAGCAGCAGGCAACTAAATGTCTGGTGCGGTAATGTGGTGCGCATGGTTTGTGATCATGGCTCGGTTCTAATTTCATGTGTGTGTGTGTGTGTATGCTGTAGTAAGTTGCAGTCGATGCTCATAAGCGAACGATCAATTATGGCGCACCGCTTTGGGGTAAACGCTAATTTGCGCTGCAATCCTACACCTTTTTTTTTCAAAGGTGTTGTTGTTGGCGATATCGTTTTTATTGATGATTTGGCTTTTATGAGGAGAACTGAACCGCGCTAATTCTTTTGCACTAGCCATTGGGATCATTCATAAATTAAATGCATAATGCTCTTTGCTAAGGAAACTTTGATTGAATGAGATGAAAACGTGAGACGAAGTGACTGACAGATGCATTATGATTGCGAACGAAATGACTGTCTGGAGTTTGCTAATATCTTTTTTAGCTTTTTAGAACTACTAACACAGGAGATTTCTTGATGTTTTGTGAATGTTTTTTAATGCATGACTTGAAGAAGAATCAGGAAGTGGAAGAACAATCTGTTCACAAATATCACAAAATCACTGATGAAATTAATTAAAATAATCGATAAAAAGTGAGAGATTAAAAGATTAAAAAATAAGTAAATTTAAGTAAATAAATAAACACATAATAACAGATAGTTACTTTAACTACATAAATGAAACATAAAATGTACTTAAACATCACTAGAAGGGAAGAAAACAATGAGAACTCTGCAAGACAGATGCAGTCAAAGGAAGACAAAAACTGTTTAAAAACATGAGATTTTACAAGAAAACTGAACGAGCTAGAATATTGGAAAAGCTTACATTCGATTCATCCCATAATCAAACTACTCCTGTGTCACATTTAAAAACAAATTTCTTGCGCACTCTTCGAGGCAAATCTTGTTCGTGATTATCACCACTATGCGGTAGATCCTCCCAACTTGTATCAGCCATGACTAATCCTTGCGTCACGTAACAGCAAATAAAAAGAACAGAGCTTCGTTCAACGGAACTTTGGTGAGGAGTTCGTCGTGTGTGCGCCAAGAAATAATGCTTGTACAACAACACAACACAGCCACCCATCTTAAATCACCCATATCGCTTTAGCTAACGTTTTCTAAGCACAGTGTTCGGACACCGAGCGAGGGTTTATGAGCGCCCCAAAATTATACCTTTCCTGATGTTCAGATTAGAAGAAAAAAAACACATACACACACGCACACAACAGCGGAAAGAAGATGAGTTTCATGTGAGTTTGTGCATAAATGTTTCAAGGTTGGTCTTTTTTTTTATTGCCTGTTGGGTTTTGCGGCTCGTTTTGTTATTATTATATGCATTAAATTATCTTTTACACTCCTCCTGTGGCAGAACGGGCAGAGGAGAAGATGAAGATGGAGATGGAAACTGGCCTGGCGGCAATCTTTGCGGTGCATTGAAGAGTGTTGGCCCCGAAGGATACCACCGTCCAGCGTATATTAGTAAATTCTTTCTCGAGTTCGGAAAAGGATTGAATTCGTAGGAATTGGTCTGCCTGTTGGATTCTAACCTCTACTCGATTGGCGCTCTCTCTCTCTCTCTCTCTCTCTGTCTCCTCACCGCAGTTGAAGGATTGCGCAAGTCTTCCGGTGTTGCCAGCATCCAAAAAACTCCAGCACTCCAGGCTTAAGAAGTGCGGTTTTTGCATATTTTTAGCACGAGAACTTGCATGTGTAACTTGACTTTTGGAGCAGGATTTACAGTGGTGTTGGTTAGCCTGCATACCATTCAAGCACACTGGTCGTTTTTTCTCATGCAAACAAGCGAATTTGAAGCGAACTCAACAATTGGAGCACACACATCCTTCCGTAAAAGGCCTTGGACTGCAATTTTCGCAACAACAACAAAAAAAAAAAACTGGCCCAGAAGGGTCTGCTCCTGTGGCATTGTTTCTCGCCAGAGGAGCAGAAAATTCTAACGGTACTTTTCTGGTGGACGCCGGACGCCATGTTGCTAGCGCTTGCCAGCGAGAAAAAGAAAAGCACAACCAGCACATGGAAACAGGGGAAAAAGTGGGTTCGATTTTGGTTCGAATTCCCGGTATTGAAGGAGCGCAGTTGTGAGCAGCGAAACAGTTTGCACTCGCACGCCAAATATCGATGGATTAATGTTTCCGCCCTTTTTCTTTGTTGTTTGGGACGCCGAAATTATAGCATCCGTGCAGTGAATCTTAATGAGAATCGCGTACACACATGTTTTCGCTATGTGAACGCGATCCTTTCTCCACATTTTCCCGTTGGTCCCCCAAGACCCGTTGGTTTCCCGTTGGTTGGCGAGGGTTATGTGGGGATAATCCTTGGAAGGATGATTGACTGTATTGGAATTGTTGGTGCGTTTTTTACTGTTCTTCCTCGTAACGGTAGATATGTTGAAATTACACTTTAGCTTTCACGGAAGACAAGGTAGCAACGTTCGGCGGAACAAATGCAATTATCTTTAAACAGAACCAGCTGAGGCTTGTGCAGTGCATCCTACCAGAAGGTTTTTTTTTTTTTTTTTTTTTTTTAAAGAAGGACCAACAACTTGTAAAGCCATGTTCATGAGGGTGATAAATAGTGGCATTATTGTTGGACTTCAAGAAAAAAAGAAGGAATAAGAACTTCTTCAAGTGACATCATCGTGTAACGCCACTGGGTAAGTATTAGTGGGATTGGGTAAGAATAAAATTCAAAATACAGTCAGTAGACAGAAATGAGAAGAGAATTTGAAATTTCGAAACATTGAACTATGTGGTGTAAATGAGTTAAGTAAGTAATTCGATGGTCGGTGCGTCCCAGCAGAACGTTAGCCAAGACGAAAAAGATTTTTGTCGAGACCGTTTTGGAACTAAAGTTGTTAAATTCTGCTTACTTATTGACAGTTTTCGGCAAAGTTTTTTGTTAAAAAAAAAACAATTCCCTCCAAAGCCAGCTATCAAGAATGAAATTGTCCTGTAAAACTTAGCTCAGGTAATTTCCATTCACCTAGACTCGAGCGATAATTGTGTTAAAGTAAACGTCTTGGATAGTCATTACAATAATCAAACGATTTCAAAGGTAGCATTCAACATGATACAACATTCAGTCCGCTTGATCTATTCTTGATCCTCATCCCCAACACCAAACAAATCCAGAAAAAGTACTGCACAAATACACAGAGACAGCGACACAGCGAATAAAATAATAATAAAACCGGAATCGTGGGCAGTAAATTCTTTTTCCTGGGGACGGAAATGTTTCGTTCCCAGGGCAGACAGCCTGTGCAGCCGATTGCATTGCTGGTTTTGGGTGTGAATCAAGCCTGAACCATCCACGGAAGCAAAAAAAAAAAAACACTCCAACTATTGACCAAACACAGCATCCGCGGCTGTAATCGTGTTCTCGCTTTCATCGTCATCGTTTGTGTCGTTGTGGCGTTGTCGTCTTTCGTCTAAGGTTTCTGAGGGGGCGGAAGCATCCCTTTTTCGTTACACCCCGTCCAGTTCAGTCCTCCACCAATTTATGTACATTCTTGCATTAAACTTTAGGCAGCTCACGATAGAAGGTAGGAGCCGGGACGGGATGCCCAAACTCGATTAATGATGTAGAAGAATACTTGTTGCAAGTGTCGCATTTCGTGATACTATTAATTTTAGCATTTTTTGTAGCTTCTTGCTCTCCGACACACAATAAGTAAAGTTTACTCTCATGCGCAAGATAATTAAAACAAATGCAATGCATTAACAGCAAACATGCAGCCAAAGATTACGCGCTGATAAAGAAACTTGTTTCCAGAGTTTTGTCGATCACAAATATTTGATCATTGTGGCTTGTTTTGTTGATTGCAATCGGTTCTTTGTGCCTCCGTTTGTATGTATTAGTTTGCCCCCCCCAAAAAAGCACCCCTCTCCCCATCCCCCCTTTCACCTCCCCCCACCTAACCCTTGCATTTCATGATAAATTAATGCTTCATTTATTTTCGCCTCTACGGACGCAACCGGACGAACGTGCTTAGGCGAGTACCGAGACCCATCCGAACGGGTTTTGGGTCCGTCGCAAAAAGATACTCCAATGTTTCGTTGCTGCCGGTGGTGGATTGGGCCACCAAATTCATGCGCTTTATGTGTTTAATTTTTAATACACAACCGCTGCTTGTGGAGCTCATACGCGCAACGGCGAAGACGCGACATGCGAAAATCACATTTTCAGACGGTTCCGCTGGTCGCTGGTCCTGCTGCTGCAGTGAATATCAATTGTGGTGACCTTGAATATTTTCGATTTCGTTTCGGGCCGCGGCTTTTGCGGCAGACTGCGCGTTTCATTTCGTCTCGTTTTATATGTGTGTGTGTGTGCACCACTGTTGCGACGAAAGTATGTAGAATCACCGAAAAAAAAACAACGGCGGACAGGAACGCATTAAATACAAATATAATAAAAAATAAAAGCCACTCCAAAACTGCCGGCGCAAAACTGCGAGCTAAATGCAAACGCACCTCGGCGCGAAATTGTGCACGAGTATCGTCCGGTTTTGTGGAGCTCCCTTTTACCAAGTACCACGCGATAAGACACGAAAGCAGAACGAAGAAGAGATGGTGCAGTTTTACGAAATCGCGACATGATCTCTTCCCACTCGTTCCAGAACTGAAATGTGCGGAAATGTGGGACCAGGGGCGGGTGAAAGAAAGGATAATGGATTTTATCTGATGAAATAATTTCACTGACATCCAGACGGGTGTTCAAGGTCAGGCAAACGGAAAAATAAAGCAAAGATGCAGAAGGATGAAACATTAACACATGGATGACTCATAGGGAAGTATTTTTTGTGGTGATTGTGTGAACCACATTTCATAACTTGCATCCGGTTTGTGTGAAGGAATGCCGCTTAGTGGTTAAATCGTTAATAAGAGATACAATTGTAAGATGCACGACGCAGGACTATCCACCAGGGCAAAGGAGTCGAAATTGGCAGTCCAAGACTTCTTGAAGTAGTACTCCCAAAGGAAAAGAATCGGTTCGGATTGAAGATCAACACTACTTAGACATAAAACCTGCTTGCCCGTAGCTTTATTATTGGCACGAATCGAAGGCAGAATATCAATGTGCGGCCATAACCTCGAAGTGGTAGCGAAGTTCTACGATCCAGAAGACTCCAGTCACGAGTCCGCCGAGGACGAGCAGGGTGCGTAGAGAAGGAGAATGATCCACGAGCTGAAACAGGATCTCAGGATCTCAGGAGCTCAGGTCAGGTCAAACCAGACGAATATCGGATGTAGCTCTGGATGGAGGAATATAGTCCTGAAACTACCTTCTTTGAAACGGTTGATGACCTAGCCATGCCATCAGCACGTGTTAAATCTTGACCAGACCGAAAAGAAAAAGGATAACAACTACAAATTTGTAAAATTAAAGGGTCTGTTAACACCTTTGTTATTCTATCGTCAACATCCTTTCCCGTAGCGACAAGTGTTTTGAATGTCCTGCAATCTCTGATGGCCCTCTATAGCGACAGGCAATACAATTATAGGAAAAATATTCCTTGTTTCTTCGAAAAAATCACAAAGATGTACAGCCCGAGAATTCTTCTAAGAATTGAAGCATAGAATACTTTCCAGATAAAAAACGTTAAAGTATTTTTACCCATCCGCTGGAAGTTTTTGAGGTTCCATAGAGCGGCCTGAGCAGGTTAAAAAGCTTTCTCAATTGTTGGTAAACGAGTAGCGTTCACATAGAAGTTTCCAAGTGAGAAGCAGCATAGAAAATCCACCACCTCAGAACTTGCTGGACGGCGGAAATTGAAATAATATGTACATCAATTCAAACACGAACGATTTCCACTTCCGCCTTCCGAGATTCAGTACACATGTCTGTGTGAATCTAAATATTTCTTTTCCCTTCCAATGAAAACATTCTTAATTCTACGGCCAGCACTTCAACGTACTAACCAGAACATAACACTCGACAAAGCGAGAGGGCGACCAAGAAAGAAATAAGAAGAGATCAATTTAAAATCCCATCACAGAATGCGAACGGTAAAGAAGAGAAGAAAGTGCTCCAGAATGCATCCACATCATCATGCAACCGGGCTGCACTCGGCTCGGGCTGCAGTTTCGGTATTCAAATCAAAGCCGAAACGCGTTCTCTTTGCGTTCTGAAACCGGAAGATAGTCTTAAAAGCAAGTGATTTATCTTTTGCGCCCCGGATAGTGTGCCCCTGATGTCAGCGGCAGGTTGGTGGCAAGTGCAAGGGTGTCCCCACCCAAGGAAGTGGGAAATTATCTTTCATGAGCTTCCTTTCGCCTTAAGTGTGTGTTGGTACGTCGTTTTCGGCCCGCACCGACTGTGATGACCGACAGGGCTGCAGAATCTGGCCCCTGCTTCAGCTTGAACGCTTCACGCCGACACGGCTTCCGTCCCACATCGCGGACAACCGGTTTGCCTTTTTTTCCGCCGGGATGTGTTGCTCTTGTTTGTGTGGCCTGAGGTTTTCGCGCAACGAAGACAAGAATATCCGCGAAAGCCTTCTGGGTGGATTTTGTGCTCCATTTATTCGTGTCCGGTGTGTTAGTGTGCCGACGTTTTCTTGTGCTTCTTCGGCTTCCCACTAGCACGGGGTTCACTTCGGTGAAGGCCAACATACTGACATACTGACTGACACGCTTGCTCACGCTTGCAATCTCAGCATATGATGCATCGATGCATCGTTGTTGAGAACTCTAGAAGAAGGAAATGCATCCCCAAGGCAGGCGAAAACGAATCTCTGACGCAAACGATGATGAATCGACCATTGGCATCGTGAGTGTGTGTAAGCATGTGTGGTTGATTCGTTCCTTGTTGTTTGTCTTCTTTCCCAGTGTTTTTCTTCAGGTCATTTATTTTTCGCATACATTCAATGTTCCGTCAGTTACATAACGTTTCTTCTCACTTTCTTCCAAATCGTTGCTGTGTCCTCGTTACGGCGGATGATTTATTCAACGACAGCACATGATTAGCGTGCATGTAAAGTACGCACGTACGTACACAGCGTGGACAGTGTGTTTCAGATCAAACAGTTCTACTTCACAAAAAACAAAGCCGCCAAACGAATGGACGAATAAATATTGTGCTGTTCCGTACCGTGCCACATCTGTGACACGCCTGTCGACAACTCTGTGGCGTTGCGCTGTGCGCTGTGGTGAGAAAAAATGTCAACATCACGGCAGCCACCACCTGTCGGGCGGAATTCCGACTACCGGACAAGTGACTGTGGCAACACCGCTCGCCGAACCGTTTAACAACAAATAATGCTAATTATTTATTGCCTTTAGGCCGAATGAGGAATCGGTGAGGTCGGTTTGAAGGTTAATTCGCGCAACTGGCTCAAGTTCAGCAGGATCGATGGGCGCTTTTCCGCGAGGCGGATCTTAAGATGTGACGGACAACATGGTCGGTAATTTAAGAGTACACAGTACACAGGACAGTGGGATGTGTGATGATGACGCAAGGGGTGAAACGTTCATGACAGGATTTGGTATTTTCAGTGTGACAGCTTAGTGGGACAGTGGAGTATGGCGTGAACGTACTTCATTATGCGAGTGGGTAATTTACCCGTTGGCAAGAATGGGATTTCGCTCATATTTCTCTGTTGTAAAATTTGGGTTCGTTTTGATCTTGATAATGCGTTAACCCTTCAGGTGAGTTGATGATTTATAATTGGAATGAAATTGTGGTTGATTGTTGATGCCACGTAGTAGGATAGTCAGTCCTTACTAAGAAGGAACGGTTCGGATTTAATGCCCGGCCCCGGAGTGAAGACTAGCTTCGATGTCGCATGTTCCAAGGCCTTATTATCGGTCATTTTTATCGTTGAAACACTTGGAAACAAGAGATCCAAATATCCGGCTAATCGGTAAGTTACAACTAAGGAATTGGCCTGTTCATTTCTTTTATCATCTTCAATTGCAGAGAATTTCAACTTTCTTGGGCAAACCCCGAAAATACAGATGAACCTCAGTGTACTTTGGACGATGAAGCCTCATTACTTCTTGAATGTTATCAATGTGTAGAATGTTATCAAAATTGTTAATATCTGTCACAGATTTTTTTAATTTACCAACGAAAACACTACAAGACATTAAGGGTTACACATCACATCAGGTTCATGCTTCATGAGTTAATTTTTACTTTCCGTCAAGTGACCATCTTTCCCTCTTCCGTATTTTCCACACTCCCTAGTGGTTAAGCGATACTTTCCTTCTAGCTTCGATTGCAAGAATGTCTTACTTTGATCGATGGCACCGGTTAATCCCTCCCGGTACGGCACAGAAAAGAAAACCATCACATTTAAGCGCTACCGATCACGATCACCGGTCCGCAAACGGCAGATCTCTCAGTACCGGGATGTTTGAAATAGAATTATTTTTACTTTCTCCGACAAGCGCTGTTCGCCTGCTTTATCTCCCACGTCCACTTTTCCCTCGTTGCGTCCCTACGTGTGTTGTATAGCGCATTTTCAAATGCAGGATATATTCATGGATAGAAGCACTCTCTTAATGTCCCGCTCGCACAACTGTAGCGTTTTTCCATTTAAATTTTTCCCTCCCAACGTGCCCCACAAAGAACCTCGTCCGATGCACTCGTCTGCCTGCGTCCCACCAGAGCAGAGGAGTCAAGCAAAACAATCCACCAGACTGGGTGGAATCAAAAAAGCTGATGTAATCGAGGATCGCGACGCGCCACAAGGCGAGAGCTCGGAGTGTGTGTTTTGCTACTTAAGAAAACATAAACATTCGACACGATGGAACATGGGCACACCGTGAAGTGTTTGCTCGAAGTGATCCGCGTCCGACGGCTTGGAGTAGGAGCTTGAGTGTGCCAGCAGCATTATAGCAGATTACTTCCCTTTTCCCCAATCCCACACCTGATCTTCGTGTTCCCCTCTCTCTCTTTCTCTCTCTCTCTATCTCTCTCTCTCTCTTTCTCTTTCGAGGCAAAGCAATAATGCGCGTCGGGCGCGTATGCACACGGAGTACAATTAATTATTTTTAATATCGCCGCGTTGCGTTAATTTTAGATTTTTCATGTGACAGAAATTTGTTCCCACTTGCGCCATACGTTTTTTTTATGGTGTGCGCGTTTTCCCCCCCTTAGGTGCGTACACCGACAGTACACACTCCGGTGTACTCCGGGTGCGATCGGAGGACCAGCTCAGCTGGTAAGCGTTGATGATATTTAGAATTTTTTCGCTAAAACATTGAAATTTTTGCACACAAGGCAGAAAGAGGGGGATTATATAGGGGGGGATGAGGAGGTCAATAAAAGTGGAAAGAATGAAAATTTCGAGACGTGTTTTCTTAGACACTAGTAGGCATGGTTTTAATGATGGAACATCTTCTGCAAGAATGTCGCCCGATCCTGGCCGTGGTTAGTGTGCTGAGTGAAATAGGCAAAGCTGTAATAAATTTTATTAATTACTCCCACGCAAAGCAAGTAAATCCAGTGCGTCAAGCATTTTCTTGTTTTTATTTTACTAGTCTTTTACTTCTCTTCAGCAGCATCCAAACGTGACGAGACGGGCAAGTGTTGCCGGCTAGCAACATTTTGAATTGTATCTGTGAATCATGGCAAATACTTTGGCACAAAATTACACATCATTAAGTCGACTTGCCCGGACGAGTGCGAGCGTTGAAAAGCATGAATGGGTTTATGTACTTGCAAGCGCATTCTTGTTATTGTTGGCTCTTCCTTTTTGACTTCGGGCGTCCAATTTTTCTCCTGAAAACTGCATCCAGACGAGATGCATCTGTTACGAACGTTTCCCTTCTAGAGTGTAGAGAAGCACACGTGCCTTCGTACTCTTAATCACACACATACACACGCTAAAGAGGGGAAAAAGAAGGATGGAAAAAACAGTTTCGGTTGGAATTTCCCAAAAAGATTCTCTAAACGAGAAGCATCATCGTGGCGTGGAAATACCGTAACCGGAAATAATTATGTGTCTCTCGGCAGCATGTTCCAGTGCATCTTGCACCTCCTCGTGTCTGATTCTGTTTTCTTATAGTGAACTGGCTGGCATTTTTATGCTGCCGGCTGATGCATTTGCTTGGTGAATCACGATGCAAGAATGGAGCCTTGCACGGTCCATTTTCGGGGTGAAAGAGAAATTCGGTCAGCGTGTGCAGTTTTGATTCATGATTTTCATGTACCTTCTGATTCATGAAATGTTCAGCATGCTCACTCAAATACTGAGAAATTGCAGTTGCAACGTTGCTAAAAGGAGTATGTAATGATTCATTCATGAATATATGAATCACGAGAAAGGAATTGAGTTGAATGTTACAAACAAGTGAAGGTGTATTGAGCTGCTATAAAATAAAATAAATGAGCCACGCTCAGCTGTTTGACGGTGCTGATATCTTGACGGTAGGATACGCAGGCTGGGGCACGTGATGAGGATGCCGGACTCATGCCCCAACAAGAAGATGTTCGTCAGCGATCCGTGCGGTGCAGAGAAGCACAGCGAACTGGTTGGCTGGGTCAAGTGGTGTCAAACCTGTCAGAGATCGGATGCAGCCATGGATGGAGGACTGCAGTCTTAAACTAAGGTTCCTGGAAACGGATTGACGACCTGGCCATATCTTAAATTGGATGTACGAGGACAATTTTACACCCAAAAACAAGCAAATATATCAACTGTTTGCTTCTGATCGAAATTCAAACCATTATGACTAGTCAAATCAATTTATTCGCCTTAAAATTCGTTTCAAAATAGCTGATGCCTAATTTTTGTTCAAAAGTTTGAATTTAAACTAGAGGTAATCCTATATTATTCGTTTTCCACCGTTCCTTTTATATTATTTGTTGTATTGTCTATGTCTCCAGTGTTTTTTGTAGTGCCACGGGCATTCCGAACACGTGGAGTTGCATTCGTGGGCAATTTTAACACTGTCGTAAAAGGGAGGCAGGCGTATCCTACAGTACAGTGTTCTATGAGTCAGTCCAGCTTTGACAAAGCGAGTTTGGCTGTGTTGGCGTTGGATTCGGGAGTGTTTGGCAGGTTCAGTCTCGAGAGTAGTGAAGTTGCTCTTGCTGCTGTGGTAAAGAGTTTGCCGATCATTCTTAGATTTAACGCTGACTAGATCGTGCTTGTAATGTCACTGCTGGACTGTACTGGAGAACGCTGTACGAAAACAAATAAATGTTTATGCTGTTTCAACAATATTGTTGTTTTGTTGCAGTGCGTAATATGGTCAACAATAGAACGGCCACAACACCACAATAGCCGGAAATAGGATGCAACCAACCACCATTGAAGCAATAGTTACAGCACTAGCACCGGACCAAAAACGATCACCTCTACACCATCATCTACGCTCTTCCAACTCAGCTACAACCAAGCATGCCCGGTATAAGGCAAATAACAGGGAGGAAATGCCTTGCTAATATTTTGTACATTGCATATAGTCACCACAAGCAAAGGTGACAAAACGTAAGAAAGCCGTAATAATATAATAACTGAAAATAAATAAATATATAATCCTAAATTATGAAAACAAGGACTGAAAAGGCTGATGGCCAGATACATTTAATGAACTATTCGATTTTCATCGACTAATTAATCGACTTCCTTAAAGTTCACCAAGTTCCTCAACAAATGGTTCTTCTTGCTCATTTGTTCCACAATCTTTAGTAGACCTGTCATTGCTGCAGGGATAGCAAGCGTAGTATTCCATACCAAATCGTGCCGTTAGAAGAAATGCAACAGTAATCTATCGATTGCACGATAGTTACTCTTTTCTTCTACTCTACAGTTTTGTTTTCTAAAGCTGTCCTGTTTTGTTACGAAGTCTTGGTATGAACTCGTACCACGAATTACATCCATAATTGAACGTTCTGACTCTACGAAAATCGATGCCGCAATACAATTTTTCTAGCATAAAAACTTTATCCCATTTACTTTCACTTTGAAAGGATAAAAAAAAGAAAAAAGATTTATGTGATGATTATTATGGGAATAATTTAACACATCACATAAAAGCGTGCCCAGCAACGACGTCAACTCGCGACGCTCGGTCGGTAGAAGAATGTAATAAATAATTTTAATGAACGTTCTTACGTAAGCCGTCCGTTACCATCCACGAGTAAGATCTGAGGCACTACCCAGTTCGTCCCCCAAATCTGGTACCGGATAGAGGGATTTTAAATCTTCATTCGTCGCGCTTTGACAACAATATTCCAGCATTGCAATACCGTGGGGAGAGAAATCTATCTATCAGCATGTTGTTTTTGTTATGGTTTTTGAAACTCATAAGATGTGGATTAACTCCTTTTTTTTCGGTCCTGCCAGTACAGCAGGGCTTAGTGAATATTTACACTGTCAGTCTGGTGGTGCTATAATTATAGCGCTGGTTAAGTTACGTTTTTTTTCCTGTGCGGATTAATGAAAATGTTTCCGAAGGAAGACAATTTGAGTACAAGTTTTGTGTCCAAAAGCAGGGTTTTTCGAAAATCGATTTGTTTTGGATAATGAGTCAAACAGTCTTGCATGAAAAAGTTAACTTAAACATCTCACAATATATTCGTTCTAGTCATGGAAATGAACCCAACACATCACACAACATAAAACACTCTCCACATACAGCTCCACATTGCAACGGCAGTTGTCGGCCCGCATACTCACCCGCAGCCAGACGAACCCAAATAAAAGGCCAAAAATAAAAGCAGAAGACGCCCCACCCGAATTGATGGGGCGCGTCCGGAAAATTGTCACTTGCGATTGCCCACCGGCACGGAACATTGCGAAGGGGCACTGATCTAATAGCCGTCGGTTGGTCGGGCCGGTCGGAGCGGTTGGGTGGGACAAACACATTCTACACACGGCGCACCGATATCCAGCGGTTTTCCCTACCGAAACTTTTTATTAGCCATCCCGCGGATCCGTGGACACCGCCGGAAAACCGTAAACTCAACAAACAAAGGTTGTTCTGTCCAAAAATAAAATGCAATAAAAGTGTATTTTTCTCCGCATTTTCCTCCGCAACAAGCAGTGCGCGTGAATACACGCGTTTATGAACATGCAACGGAGGTTGAGTTTAAAATTTTTCCAAGTGTCCCACACGTGGTTGAGAGTTGCGGAGAAATTGTCCTCGGGAAGAGGGAAACGATCTGGTAAATTATGGTTGACCGAAAGCGTGTTAGTAGGTAGCAAAACACTGACTTGAAGATGAGAACCATGCTTAGGTTATGATGCTCCACATGAAATCCATTATGAAATGTGCTCACATTCAATTCCCAGAAGTACCTTCCATAGGCTCGGTATACTTCATTTAATTATAAGTTAAAACCTATGCCCTCAAGGATGGGAGGAATCAACAAATAAAGTTGATTATTCCTGCAAGCAGAATCATTTGAAATAAAAGCAAAATGGAGAAGAGAAATACAAAACTCCTATTATGATAAAAGAAAAATGGACGATTCAAGAAATTGCACCGAAATAAAGACAAGGTGTCACAAAAGAACACAAAACAAGAACAGAAATTCAAGCAGAAACACCGCTACTTCCTGCTAGAGCAACATATCTCCCTGGGACGCTCGGGAGAGTCACCCTTTTGCGCGCACTATTTCACACTAATTTGTAACTTGGCCCGATCGCCAATCACCCTATCCCCTTTAACGAAGCATTGTTCTGTTGGATGTGCTCGCGGTGGGGCATTAATTTGCAAAACAATACCTATGTGCACCTATCAACGCGTTCTACCTTCGGTAACCAGCGTAACAGGCAAAAAAAAAAAACATGGTGGACTGAGACGTAGAATTCCAGAGTCCTGTTTCCTGCAAAAACAAACCCTTTTAGGAAAGGGGAGTTCCTAGTGGACCTGGCCGTGCTATTGTTGTGTAGTTGTATTGGATTTCTTTCTCTCTCTCTCTCTCGCTCTCTTTCTTCCTCCCTCTTTCTCACTCTCCCCAAGTTCAGATCCCTCCGAGGGACAGCATTCTAAGCTCATCCGCAATATGGCGTTCGATTGGAACTCTGGCGTCGGTCGTCGCCAAGGAAATCTCCATTTCTCCTGCAACTCCAGGCAAAAATTGCCGGTACATCTTGATCCACGCCCAGACGTTGGCCTTCTAGCAGGCTTCTAGCATACGAGAGCCGAAATAAAAACCCGTTTTTCCTCACCGATCTTGTTCGGATCATCGATCTTGTGCGATAATATGTGGGCCAGTGTGAGTAGTTTTAGGCGCACATGTTTAGGTGTGTGTGATCCAGCTTCCTTTTGCGCATTTACCGTTATTTCTTAGGGTTTTGGAGCGAGTTTTTATTCCTCAGATTTTGGCAGCAATTTGGCCTGGGTACCTGTTTTCTTGCGATTTTATTTTTGTTGCTGCTACAAAGATCTTATTACGGCTTCCTTGAGGTTACAGGTTTTGCCGTTTGCTGGCCGATCGCGTGTGTCTGCAAGTAAGTTCCAGTTTGAAGTTGGTGAAACAAAACCTTTGTTTTTTTTGCCTGTCGGAGTTTCTTTTTTGTTTTGTGAGCTTTCTAACGTTAATTATAAATGCTCCGAGAAAAAGCCATTTAGAACCGATGGTAAAACGAAAGAATCGGCGGGTGCCGTTTCCGTGTTTTCTTATTTCCCCTTTGCAACCCAGGGCTTGGGCTGGAAAGTGTTTATGGTGATAATTGTATCCTCGAATCAAGCTCGGAGAAGCCACACGGTGGGGTGGAATTGAACTTTAATATATTGCAAAATCATTTCTCGGGAGTGCCATATAACACCGTACAATTAGCCGTATCGTGAGAAACGATACTCCGCGTGTTGGACTGCCGCTTTACCATTTACCATTTGTATATTGCATGGAAATCAGGTCCAGGTTTGCTTTGGTGTTTTATTTGCCTTTTTCCTGTTTTTTTCTTGTGCAACTCATTTCTCAACACGTTTTTCCACACGCAATCGTAAGAAATATAACAAAAAAGTGTAACATTTTCAACAAGTCTGTATCACATCGCACACCTTTCTGCATCGGTTGACGAATTTTTTGTTTTATTTTTTCGAGGAAGTTTCCTTCGGTTGGATGAATTTTTCATTCGATCATCTGGGCAGGTGAGTGGTCCAAGCACACATACACAACCCCAGATAGAGAGAGGGAAATTTTCACATTTGAACATCATTAGAGTTTTCAGCCTGGGAAAGGCATGTGCCACAGTAACTATTTAGCACCAGACGCATGTTGGTTAAACATAAGTACTGGGTAGCTCTTAGGAGGATGGAGCACCCGTTGGGGGGTGGAGGGCTTTTCTACCGTGAAAATCGTGAAGCGCGACAAAAAGCGAAAGAAACAAAAGCCAAATAAGCAGGCGACGATCATTTCGAAAGACAAAACCACGAAAAAAAAAACGAGCCGAAATACCCGAAAAAGCACATCAATCTTGCGCTCAAATCTAGATTTAATGACAAAAACTAATTACACTTTTTGGGCGTAGATGTGTGCCTGTCTGTGTGTGTGTGTATGTGTGCAGATGGGTTTGGGTGAGAGGCAAGTCAGTGCTGCGCAACTTCGCAACGTAACAACAACGGGCATGCTAGCGCAAACGCAATCGCACTCGTTGGCGCGCTCGAGGTATCTAATTTCAACTTTCTTTGTTGCTTTTGATGCTCTTAGTCTGCTGCTGCTTGTTTTGCTTCGTCCCCTAATATTCGGCTTTGACTTGTTTTGGGCAACACAAGTTGTTAGTTGCGGAAGGCGAAGGGGGAGAGTTTGAAATTTGAACTATTTTACGAGGTGGGTCGAAAAGTTTCCTGTCTAGGGAGAATGTTATATAGAATGGAACGTGGTCAAAGTCCAAGACATTTGGACGAGGTCTTTCATTTGTCGGAACGCTTTATTCAGAAAACTGTCTACGGAAAAAAGGTTCCTCTTCCAAGTAATTTCTATGCAGAAATGATGTAAAGATGATTTGATTATTTCTCGATCTAAAACTGAGGAATACTCATAGTTGTGTTCAAGATACAGTTGCTCAGATTTCACTATTGCACTGCACATTCCAATCGCGCGGTCACTAGATCGACTAGCCATGTCATGAGATTGTTACCGGACGAACCAACCAGTAAAGTCCTTATAAGTCGTTCAAATGGATGGATTAGGCATGATGAGTCCTTCAGAAAGTCTGGAATATTGGATCGATAGACAACTCATCAAGTGATTGAGATGGAATCGAGACGTCAATTGTTGATTCTGTGTAAAATATGTCTGAAATATTTGTCAGAAATAGATGGCCAAGTTCTTAAAATATTCTTCCAAAGTTACATGGGAAGGACAACAAAATACAAGCTATTTATTTTTTTCCTCCTTTCAGTCCCTAAGAATGACTCTAAATTAGAGTGTAAGAATTACTTTTCTGCCACAAGAACTCTTCACTCAACCCATACTGCACGTGATCTTGCGATTGCGGACCAAGATACTCGAACTATTTCATTTCGCTAGGTCCACTACCACGGTCTACACCTTCTTTGTTTTAGTGTGTGTCGTCCGTCCGTCCAATTGGAATGAAGGAAAAAAGGAGGGTAATGATAGGAAGATTTCCACAGACCCCGCGCGAGACTTGGGGTCGCAAACGCAATTGCGGCAGGAGACACATTCAAGATACTTACACTCCGATAATAACAGCGCGCAAAGCGAGATGCGGGAGAAAAGTGATTAGCCACGAATATGATTATTATAATCATGCGTACATCGGTTCCAAACAGTCGATCGGAACACGGGACGTTCGAGAGGGTGGATGGGAGCGTACTCCCTGCGTACTCCGAAGTCACGCTTTCCGGTTCCACGCGAGTGTCAAGCTTCGGCTGGCCGTGTTTCGTAAGCCCTTCGCTTTTTTATTTTGTTTTGGTTAATTTTTGGAGGGTGTTCATGGTGCCGAGATTAGCCGTAGGTACATACCTATGATTATTACAGCTTACTTCTTCTTTTTGTACCCTCGTTTGAGTGATCGCGTTGTTTTCTATCGTGTGGGTTTATAGTGTTTTTTGTGCTGTGAACTGAGTGTTTTCACCTGTACTATGCGTATCGATCGAACGCAACGAACCGGGAGGAGTAAATTAACGATTTTGAGTGTTGAAGAAAGCAAAAAAAAAAAAATCTAAAACACACAGAACATTGGCAGGAAAATCCCACGTCACAGCTTAATGAGGAACAATGTAACGACTGTCATTTTTATCCGTTTTCAAAAAATTAAGTAAATAATTGCGGAATATTTGAGAGCGGTAAATTATATTGGTGAACGGAATGCCGTTTGAAGTTTGTTTTGATGAGTGATAAGAGATGTGACACGAGACGAATAATGTGACAACCTCTGCGTTTGAAGCTGTCATGTACATACGAAAAATACTTACTTTTGATGATATTAACGTAAGGGTTGGAGACGATTCCTGTAAAATAAAAAAGAAACATTTGTGGACATTAGTAAACAGTCTAAACTAAAACCATGTGATGAATGAAATAAAGCAGAAACAACGCTTCTTTTGCTTCACAGTGCACAATTGAAACACAGTGCTTTTCATCAAATTTTAATGTCTTCTCGCGTTAAATGTACTAACAAGTTTACTGTTTAAATCGATATTAGCATCAAGGTTAACTAAACCAACATCAGTTCCGCTTCCACTTGGCCACCTCTCTCTCTCTCTCTCTCTCTCTCTCTCTCTCTCTCTCTCTCTCTCTCTCTCTCTCTCTCTCTCTCTCTCTCTTTCTCTCTGTCACCCATCCTACCTCTCGCCTCTGATTGTGCACCGCCTTCTTCTTTGTCCTTCGCAAGCCATTCTCTTCTTACTTAACATTTGCAGTTTGAAGTAAGGTTTGAATATTTTTTTTACCTTTTTGAAAAGACTCAACTACTCGCTGACTCTTCTCTTATTATGTGTGTTAATTATTCAAATGGCTAATTACTCATACAATAAACGGTCGGCTGATTCGTGGCGGATGCGATTTGCCGTTTGTTTTCTCACGGGAGGCGTATAAATGAGCCAACATTTTGGAAGTAATGCGTTCACTTCCTATCGTAATTGTTTATTTAAGCCCTCGGAAGGCAAGGAAGTGAACCTTTGTTGCTGCCAAGAACAAAGACCGCAGCTGCTGACAGTATGCCTGAGAAGTGGTGTTTGAAGATGGTACAGTTTTACCAACGGTAGACTTGGGGCTGGCATTGACATTGAAGTCGAGCGATAAGTCAAAATCGTTACTCGTTAAATTAAGTGTTTTATCCCATAACGATGTATCTGTTTGCAAGAAAATTGCTTCATTGTTTTTCTTTGCCAAGATTTTTAGCACAACACATCCCAAGACTGTCGTACCAAAAAGAGACCATTTTCAGTGCTTGCGTTTTTCACACTTGAAAAGATAAAATAGTTGTGCCTAACGCTTCCACGGTGGCGCAGTTTATGAAATAACATAAAAAGCGTAATGCTCACTTCCAACGAGGAAAAGAAGAACCGTAAAAATGCATGATGTTCAGACAAGCGACAAGGAATGGCTGAGCGTTGGTGCCCGTAACTTCCCATGCCCGGTGACCGACCGTAAAAGGCACGGCAAGCATTTCAAGCAAGCTTGCCACGGGTGACATTTATGAGCGTTTTTAAGTGGCCTGCCGAAGCACGTACCCGACGACGTGTGACAGAAGAATGTTTATGTTTATCCGGCCTGGATCGTACGCCCGGATTGGTACGGAAGAGCTGATGATGATAAGTAATTAAGAGTGTACGAGGTGTGAATGTTGATAGTGAGTGTGTGGTTTTTCTAGATTATTTGATTTCGCTCGATTTAAAGTGCTACTTTCCATTGGTTTCTTTTATTTTAAGAATGATAACAAAATGGACTAAAATTGATCTTCTCGAAAAAAGATCCTATCGGGCGAGCTTTGGAGCTTCATTAAGATTCCACAACGCATTCCACAATGAGATGTTATTTCAAAATTGAACATGCTGAATGAACATTGATCCAAATGATCAGTGGCAAATCGAGAATCGCATACCTTGTGTAATGTTGGGCAAAAATATTATTCCACAGGAGTACACAAAAAGCACACACACGTACGCACGCTCATGCACTTAAATTATGCATACGGATGAACCATTCGGGACACATTCAAACCCTTCCGAATCGAAACACCGTGCGCGCTTTATTCCGTGCTCACGCCGATCGATTTTAAAACGAAATCAAGCATACCATCGAAAACTGCGATTCAATCGACTCGCCCTTAGTTTGGCAACGTATGAAAAAAGCGAAAGAAAGAGAGAGAAAAAAGATTATAAGACCCAGAAAAACTTGTATTGTGCATGTGCCGTTTTGTAACAACGAGCGCAAAAACACTCCGCTTGTCCTTCAATCAATGCGTCCGAGTGTGCGAGACGGACGGCCCAAATATTCGGGCAAACCGGGCAAACCTTCTTCGGCAATCGGCACACAGTACTGCCGAGGTGCGGAAGCGTAACAGCACAACCTTAGAAGAATCGAACGAAAATGAAAAGGTTCAAAATGGAAAATTGAATTTAGATTGCTTCATATAAACAGCGCGTCAAACCGATATCGAAATCGCTTCATTCCAAGGCGGTAAATGCGTTTCGGTGGTGAGTGTGAGTTTGGATTTTTTCTTCTCGTACGGTTTAGCTTGAAGTTTAATGTAGGGCAAATATTTTCCCTTCAACCATTACTGTTTAGTTTCTGCCCGGCACTACCTGATGTCCTTGTAGGAATTGCCGTTCAGAAGAGAGAACAAAATTTCAGGAATGTAAAGAAAAGTTTGAATTGTAGCCGTTGCCTCCTGTTCGTTACTGGGAGCCAATGAATCATATCGTTGAAGTTTATCATGAGTCATTTTATGTTGCATGAGGAACGGTTTGGTCAATTTGCTATAATGATTCATGGTAAAAAATTAAAAGAGCCGTAAACAGATGTCATAAAACCATGTAATGAAAAGAGATATAATTGATTTAGTAGTATAGAAAAAATTTGATGTGTGTTGCAAATAAAAAGGAACAATTTTGGACAAGATTGCTTTTTACTAATTATCTTCGTTTTTTTTAGTAAATAGTTATCATTTCTTATTCTCTTTGGAAGGATAATAATATTTAATCTTAAGTAATTCAACCATTGTTAGAAGCTTCGTAGTTTTTTCGACAAAAGTTTTATAAAATAACACATGTTTTACTACAAAAAACACGCACGTAGCCATAACGTGTGTGTGAGTGTTTAAAGATCAATGCTATAAAAGTGCAAAAGAGACAAGTCACTCGGTCACTCATGGTTAATAACGCAAAAAGCCCGAACCCCAGAGATTGAAAACGGGACAGGCCGTACGTGAGGCAAGACATAATTGATGATCACAAAAGGCAACGCTTCGGATCTAACAAAAACTTAAGAAAAAAAAAGTGTGCAGAATAGCCTGTACTGGGTCGTTCGATCTCAAAAACCAAGAACCAAAAATAAAACAAAAAAAGGACATGAGGACACAGCGAACGTACCGGAAGGTCCACAAGCACTTGCTTGGTTTGCTGTCAGGAGGCTGCAAAGGAATGAGAAGCGAAGACTAACAACTATCCAGAGTGGAGAGTATCTGTACGTCGGTCACGTTGCTAGGCAAACGGTAACCGAGAGCAGGAAAGCAAGCGAGACGGCTATTAAAATAACTTAAGGCCAAGGAAAAAAGGACCCGGAACGGACGGGACACAGGGTTCAAGATGGTTGCAACGAAAATGGCTTGGTTTTGGGATTTTTCTTTTTGTTTTTGCTGGTCAATAAATTGAACTAATTCCAGGAATTATGAAATAACCGTGCGAATGTTAACCGTTTGTGTAATATCGCGAACTCGTTTACCCTGCTTTTGGTTGGATGAAACCCAAGTGCTAAGGTAGTCCCAAAGATTCCGATGCTTTGTATGCCTCGCTCTCAACTATAAAACAGTCTTGCCTTTCGCGGAAGTAAATAATCATCGATTGGTAATCACTTTGCAATTATTATTACAATTGTTTCGCCCACCCGTGCGTCGTGTAGCAGCTTTCTGGAGGCTTTTCTGCTGCCCATTTCAGGAGTTCAAAGTTCTCCTCCAGAAGCTAATCGCACTAATTCCCGTCACGGATAGACCAGAAAGATCCCGTTTCCCGGAGTAACAAACCGATCAAGTTTTCTCAACCCACGATCGAGTCAAGAGCGTTAAGAATTCAACCAGCCAAACGATAAATGCTTAAGAACTGGGAAAGGAGAAAAAAAGGAAAATTCAAACAAAAAATGATATTCAAAACAACCATTCAACCCAAGCTCACTTGCAGCGAGCAATTACGCTGAAAAGGTGATTGCAGAGGGGAGGCTGTTGGAAGCGCCACCCCAACATGGAAAAACGGTGGCTCAACTGCACCGTTTATCATGGGTTAAATGGTTTGATTAATCAAATTATTTTTCCGCTCCGTCAGGAACCGTTTTTGATGGAATTCATTTTTTTTCCTCCCTGCCATTGTTTCTGGCCTGCACTGGAAACTGTTTTGCTACGGCTGTCCTGTTCCATTTGGGGTTCCTTCTCGGGAATTAGATGGCTAGAAGAGAGAGGCTGATTGAAACGATCACGTTGCCCGTAAGCAGGAGAAATTACAGCAAAACAGCAAACGATCGACGCGATCATAGACGGCCATGGAAAATCGTGGAAATACAAGATTCTCATCACCTCCAGCAGCACACGTACGGGCCCCAAACCGCAGTAGCAGCAGCAGCAGCAGCAACAGTATGAGCATAAATTATGCTGATCAATCAGCCCTGAACACTGACTGCCTACGAAGAAACAATGGAATCGTTCGGGGGTGGCAATGAGCTTTCCCCATGCTGCACAGCCAAAATCAATACCGTGCTCGGTCTCGCTCTCTCCTACGCCCGTTTGGTTTAGTGTTTATAGAGTAATTATTAAATTGTTTATCGAACAATACGGGAGCTCCGGAATCGATTTTTTTCGGGGAAGGCAGGAAGTATTTTCCTACCCACACTTCTTGCTGTTTGGGGCAAGTTCTCACAGTACTGAGGCAAGAAAGAAAAAAAATATATACATACAGACAGCCAGTTTTCCAATTTCAATTGCTCGGTGTGCGTTCGATTATCGTTTATTTTATGATTACACACCTCGCGCACCGGGTGGTTGTTAATTTGTTTATGTGTTTTCGTTGTTGTTCGATACAGCTCTGCTTATGTTGGGAGGTGGAATATTTTTTCCTCTTCATGTTTTTCACTGCCAATTGAAATCATTCTAAAAGAACAAAAAAATGATCAAATGAGATACAAAACGAACAAACGAAAAAAAAAACCTTTGCGATTCTCATCATAGCAAGAATTGCATGTTGGACGAAAAGCCGTTTCCTATCATTTTCTAACCGATTTCAATCACACTCGCTTTTTTTTACTACTGACTTTCTTTTTGCCTGTTTGCACATTGTTTGAATCGTAATTTGTTCCCTTTTTTTTTGTTTCATTGCTCTCCCCACAACACAGACAGTTTCCTCTTTGTTGCGTCTAGTCTGCAGGCGCCAAGGAAGTTGGCTAGTTGGTTGGGGTGGTTTATGGATTTCCACTGAATGCAATTTCGGATTTTTAATCGATTTTTTGTTTTGTTGGTTTAATTGTTTGCATTTTGTTGCTGAAATTGTGAGAAGAGTTGTAGATTTGCTTATCGATTTATGGCCATTAAAAGTAACGCTTTTTACATCACATTGCAAATAAGGAATAGGAATTAAACCTTCGTTTTCTGTGTTGAAATACAACATGTAATTTATGCTCTAAAATCAGTCCCAACTTCAAATCATTTTCTTCAACAGCTTCTACACCACACACACGATCTGTGCGCAATAAATTTGCCTCGTCTTAATGGTTTCTATTTCTCCCAAAGGATCGTCCCGTTCATGCGTAAGTAAACCGTTTGCGACTGTGTCACGTACGAAGATCATACGATCGGGTGGGAGGCCGGATCGACTTTTTATGGCACCCTCTTCGCTCATCTGTCACAAGGCGTGTGGCTGTTTCGTACGTACGGTGCACACCTTATGGACTATGTCAGTATGTGTAACGGCAGAACCATGAAAAATCTAACTTCACTTTACGCTTGCAACCATTTTTGGATGGAATTAAAAATAGCGTTCAGTAGAACGATTTGGGTATTTGGCGTCTAGTTGCAGGTGGAGACAATCTAAATTCAGCTCGAGAGAACAGGTCTTTTTAAGAAGAGGAAATTATTACCAACAATTGAATGTTTGATGTTTTCCTACTCTTCTCTCCTCCTATCTTTTATACAAATAGGTTAAATGCTGCTTTTGTTGTATAATGTAAGATTTTATTCATTTCAAACATTTCTTTTCTATATTTCAATAATATTCTTTTCACATCTCAAAAAAGAGTCAATACATCCTATCCGAAGACAAGAAAAAGTAATAAACAATATCCCAAACAAGCAAAACCAAGCATTGTTTGTCATCTATTAGAGAGTACTTTTCATCACTCGCCCACCCAATGCTCGCCAATTCTTAACATTACTGAGATATTCCGCATTCATCACCCTAATCGATGAGAAAACAAAGAAACCCTTGGCAGACTGTTTGCACACCCGGAATGGTAAAATGGTCAATGTTTGAGGTCACAATATATCCTTTCCTGTGTAGTCTCTTCCCTTTCCTTCGATCGATTCCCTAGCGTCGAAGGGCGGAACCAATAGGAAACAAAAGTGCACATGCCACTCATCACAGTCATCTAACGATCGATAAACAACGCTCAACCACAGACCGAGCAAGGAAAGTCTTTCACTTTAACACCGATCTGCCGATTTGTTGAGGTTCGAGGATCTTTTTTTTCGCTTCGCTTTATTTTAACATTCTCAAGTTCTTCCCAGCTCAGTGGAAATGATTTATTTTCTTTCCGGTTGATTGCTATCCATACCATGATCATTGCACGCATCGTCTTGAAGCGAACTTCAAGACAAGACAATAATATTCTGTGGCAAACACAAGACAGACATACAGAACAAGAGCCCACGCAAAACGGTCCGAAAAAAAGGCACAGTAAATTCTTTTTCCCTCTTCCTCAATCCACTGTCGGCGTTGCGCTTTGGTGCACATTTTGTGTCTTTTTGTCTTGTTCGCTTTTGTCGTGCCACACCGCATCACACATCTGCATGCCGGCACTTGGTGCACTTGCAGTTGTATTTTGAGGGTGCCGGCGTTTTAATGACCGCAATTCGTCACATGCTTAACAGTGCCGATAGGGATGCGTAGTTTCGTTCGCTTCTTCGGTGCTCGTTCGTATGTAGCGCGTTTTATCACCGCCAAATGTGGATCTTGAGTGACAGTGCGTTTTGTAGAGTGAGAAGCAAGACAAACGCTGCACCAGAGCCGGTGTCGAGGGAGTTGTCTGAGTATTCGGGGCTTCCTTGGTTCCGGGGAAAAAAGTCATTAAAATCAGCCAACTGAAGTGCGTACGCGAGGTGGTAAGGATTGAAGAGCGATTTTGAAAATAAACCGGGGCATGAAATATGTGCAAGCAAGCGTACATTACTCTTGCAAGCAGTAACGCGAGTCGTAAAAGTCACACATGAAAAATAAAAAAATCTTTTCGATGATTCTATCGTTCTATAAATGTCGTTCCAAACATAAGTAAACAGAAATATTGAATATAAGTTAAATCATGCGAATATCTTTAAGGAAACAAGTGTTCTATCTCTTGGACAAACAAAGAACAAGTTTTCATTTGAAAAACGTTCTCCAACCGGATCTCCCTTGTGGTTTTTTTCCTTCCTCTAAACACGCGTTGACACATTTCGGACGGTGTGCATCGAGCTGTGACTGCGATCCGTCTGTAATGACCCACGATAAATTCACCTTATTACACACGGTTCGAAAATGACGTCGTAAAACATTTAGCATACCTATCTAGCTGTGTGTCTGCTGAAAGATGCGGTACAAACAGCCACAACAACAAAGAAAGCTTAAATGCTTCGTTCTAAGTGGGGTTCGGGTTTGTCGCTTACACCCTTGTGCAAGTCTTTTGTATGCTTGATCCCTCCGTGAAGCGAAGAAAGCCCAATTAGTATTGCGTGAATCGCGATCGTACGCTGTGAAGATCGAATCGACGATCGTGACCGTGTGGGAGGGCGCAAATTTGTCAAAAGAAAAACCCTCCCAAATGCACTGAGCGATGAGCGAGCCAAGCACCCGTTTGAATCAATTATCCCAATTTGAATGCGATGTTCACCTGACTCTCGTTTGTTATTCATCTTGTCGCGGGGAGAGCATTATAATTGATGTCATTAATATTGTGTTGAAAAGGAGAAACCGTTTACCACAATCAAAAGAAAACGGAGCACAATTATGTGCATTTTGAGTTTGATAAATTATCATTGTTGAAGATAAATACACACAATTTTCTTATCATTTGTTTGCTTTCGATTGTCTCTAGATAATGTGAGTCAACTCTTTTGACATAAGTCCCGAAAATTCGCAAATCAATGCCCGGCGTATTCAGTTTCTTGCCTGCTGTCTATTTTACGAACGAAGCACGGAATGTTTAATCGTTTCCGTGCATGCATATCATTTGCGTGGCGTGTATGTAGACTCGAGCAGCTCGAGTCTTGGGGATTGTTGATGCTAGCAGAACGGATACCCTCACAGGAAGAATAGAGAAAGGTAACTTCAATTTATGACAGCTATTTTCTTGTGCTCTCATCCGCAGTTTCGGCAGTCTTAGATCGAACGCCAGTTTGAAGATTTT
Organism: Anopheles maculipalpis; assembly: GCF_943734695.1. Lineage (NCBI taxonomy): Eukaryota > Metazoa > Arthropoda > Insecta > Diptera > Culicidae > Anopheles > Anopheles maculipalpis. The sequence continues at coordinate 4,585,327 of NC_064872.1, forward strand.
ACTTCAAACGCCTGGCCCTGTTCGGGTCCCGCGTTCCTCCCTCACATCTAGCCACCGATCGACGACCCGTTTTATTGAGAAAGCTCCTAAAAGACGCTGACCGCGGTAACTTCTTACTGTACCACTGTATACCTGTCCACAGACCCGCACAGACTCGCCGTAAGTCGCACCGTGCAATAGAATGCGCAATCGAGAAGGAGAAGGCCAACAGTGAGATGAGGCAAAACGAAAACTAAAGACGGCTTCGTACATCGGATCCTGCTTAAGCTGGAGGGTGAAAGAGACTTAGATGAGGCGCGCAACAGGCGATCGTGAAAACCTACGAAATAATAATCGTACCTATCGGTTGTTTTTTTTTTCGGTCAGAATATTGGTCGAGAAATTTATTGGAACCAGTTTTACCATCCTTCACCACCCGTATCGACCAATCTTCAACCCCTCACAGGGTAAGGGCGTTGGATGTATTCTCTTTTTTCTTGTGTTTTGGCTAGGGCTTTCTTTCAGCGCTCTTACTCACTCACTCACTCGCTCTCTCTCTCTTTATCTGTCTCATTCCATAAGCATAAAAATGATGTCCGGTGATGTTCCTCCCGTCGTGTAGTATGCTCAGTACCCCCTTTTCCACCATTTCCCCTATCACCGGCTTTTTTTGCTTTATTTATTATTTCTGTATTTTTTAATTACTGGTCTCTACGCTTCCTCCACGGGTTCGATTTTCATCATCCGGTTGGTAAATGACACATACACACAGCATGGTAATTGTGCTGAGGGGGAAGGGGAGGAAGAGGCAAGAAGGTGCGGGACTGTGGGATAGAAAATGGTGCTACGAAAATACCCCCGGGGGATCTCTAGCGAGCGTCGCGAGTGTGACCATTTGGTAACGAACATGTAAAATTCCTTCACCTTCCTTACGCCCCCTGTGTGTGTGTGTGTGTTTCGATTGTGGCCGATCGCTTTACCTGTTTGTTGGATTGACTTTTTTTTTCTTTCATTGCTTCATTCTTGACAAGTTTGGTAAGGTTGTTTGAGTTTCTTTCTGTTTTACCCGTAACGCTGTTCCTGTCTTGCATCCATACTTTCGGTCTAATTTGGGTTTATTATTTTCGATTATTTTCTACGCTTGATCGGCCCGGAGGAAAGCAAGATCGAGTGACAGAATTGAACACAGACTATAGAAAAAAAAGTAAAACACCCATAAAGGGAAAGGTCTACATCGACAAATCAGGAACATTAGAGGAATGCCTAGTTATAGATTCATTTTGTGTGTAAAGGTCATTCTAATGAGGGTTTGATTTTTTGGTGCATGGTTTATTGCCTCTTCATTGCATGGTTTTTTAGATCGAGATCATTTCCAAATTGGAAGCAAAGCAAGGAATAAATATTCAATGAGAAAACGATCTAGAACACGGATATTTACCAACTGTAGGACTGTGGGAGGAGAAAGTTCGAATAAATTATTCTGGTAGAGCTTACACTAATTACGATTGTTCCTCGCTATTATGCTTGGAACGACTTCTGTAACCAGATTTTTTTTGGCGGTCTTTATGTTAAAGCAATCCATCACATTGCTTCGGCATCTTAATCTGCGTCTACAAATTATTTGTGGTATTTTTGGTAAATTAACTTCATTCTTAAGAACCTTAAAATTCTCAAGTAGTTCATTTGAAACTCATTGGTTCATTTGCTTTACAAAAGCATTTGCTCGAATTACTTCTTGTTCTTTGCTAAACGTCCTCTAAGTTCACGCTGGCCATCAGATGGCTTACTAAACTTGCCGATACGACGTAATTGCATTGTCAGTCTTCACTACGGGTCGACGGTCCAGATGGGATTTGAACCCTTGTTCTGCTGGTAAAAGATCGGTGCCGATATCGCTTGTACTACCAGACCGCCCCTTAGATTTACTATTGAAACTTTTTCTCCTATTCTTACTATAGATTACTATGAATTCAGTCAATATTTCTAGACACAAAGTACGTGAATAAAAATTCAATTTCAAATGCAAACATATTGAACACCTTTTTGTTTTATGAAACCCAGTTGAGTGCAAAGTCCTGAGCTTTGTTGCTTAGTTTCAACATTTGTACATTTGCTGATGCTATCATCGACATGGAAATTGTTGCAATTAAATATTGTAATTTCCGCTGAGCAAATTTTGGCGATGCAGTGCTCTGTCGCTAAAATAAATCAAACTCGACAACCTTCGCCTCAATCATTTTGCTTTTTTTCTGTTTCGTATTGTCTATAAGGGAATTGAAACCAGAAAACATTGATGTTAATTAACCTTGTGTGCTTCCTTTGCCAACCAAACCAGATGGAAGTCATTCAATATGTCACATTACCTTGTACCCTTCCAATTTTTGTTACCAATAGAAGGAGTGAAGCTAATGCCCGCTGAGAAAAGGGACGGTAACTGAACTAGGAAAAATGAACTCAAAATAAGACGCAGAAAAAATCTAAACATAAACCTAACCTCACCCGCAGATTCCCACCAAAAACACTTGGTAAGCTTTTTTCTGCTCTTCTTCGAATCTCGGGGCGCGCTCAGTGTGGCCGAGCTTAAGTGGCCACAGAAATGGATTACCATAATTACAGAGCGCCTCGATGTTCGCGTTAATAGAAATAATAATTTCCCCCCTCATACGTACCCATACACCTCGTTACTAGGTGACGGCCGTAAGGCTTTTTCGGGTTCATTTACAATAATTGAACATACTTTTAACCATTTCCCCAAAAGAGAGCGAAGAGGGATCGAGGAAACCAAGAGCAGCGATCACCTCGCACAGGATCCGTTACACCATTTTTTGCTTGCCTGGAACACCGTCCAAAAGTACGTGTTCTAAGCCTATGGAACTCCGAGTCCACTCACCGAACCTCAAAACTATGATGATGACTTGCCACATTTGTATCAATTACTCAGCTGCTACCGATACCGTTTTTCTCTCTTTCTCTTCAGTTGCTTGACGATCTACGACGACGAACCATGGCCCAGCCGCCACCGAAGAAGCACAGGTCGTAGATCATGCAAACGGCAGAAAGAAAAAAAAAAGCTCCGAAGAATAATGCCATTATTGCGGCCCTCGGGAGTTTATGGAAGAAAAGTGACCGCAACGATCCCGTCCTCCTCCGAAGGGTGAATTGCAAGAAGAAGCCTTTCTTTCTTGTCCTGCGAGCGTAGGTAGAGAGTGCCCACTACACTCCCTGACATCGGAGGCACAAACACATCAGGGGGCCGATTATGACGATCATGACCAGACAAGTATGCTGTAGCGGCACCGCATAATGACGGTGATCGCCACTTGTTCCCTTTTGAAGGGTAGAAAAATGGCTGTCAATTTGTTTAGAAAACCGTTTTTGGCTCCCTTCTGGAAGCGAGCGAGCATAACAATTGCCACCCCCGGTCACCCCAACATAGCAATGGAAAGCATAATTGGAGGCTATCATAGATGGAGTGCTTTTTAACTAGCTTCATTTACACCCGTTTCGTTGGTTTGGGTTTGGGCCCATTCGGAATGCCTGAGTGCACCATTCGCGTGCCCGGTGCGTCGCCAATCGGAAGGGTTTTGCGAGGCTTACAGGGTGGTCATTGCTAAAAACGGCTTATGCTGCGTGTTTGCATGAAAGTGAAACTAATCCGTACTTCAAGTGCGAAGACGCCACCGGCACCAGGGTGAACATTGAAATTAAGATTGAAATTTTAAATGAAGTTTAAGAGTAATATCCGGATATTGGAGAGGGAGAGAGAGAAAAGGAGACCGTAATGCAAGAAGCACGATGCGCACGCCTGGTTAAGTTGATCGAGAGTGAACGTGCGCACGTGAAAGCGTGAATAATTTCTTGTTTATACAGCATCGAATTATTTGGCAACCGTGTTTCTTTGGAAGAGGAAACTTTTCAATGTCTGCAAATAGCATTCCTACTTTTTGTTTACTAACTTATTGCATAAAACGATTGCTCCGCTAGCAAGTAGCAAGATCTCTTTCTGTCGACTCTATCTTTCGCTCGTAAGTTCGTCTGCTTTGAGCGTTCCACGAGCTAAATAGAGTTTTTCTTCGGAAATTAGATACGCTTCAGTTTTGATTAATACCCTCTACCGGACTTCGGACATTAAGTAACGCCGCTAACACTCGCACTGTGCTAGACTTGGTACATCAAGTTTACTTTCAATTTAAAAGCTTCACCATCAACTTGCTGCCAGGCGCGATCGAATTGCGATCTTGAAGCCCGTGTTTTCGTGTTATGAAAGAGAAATCCTCCTGCATCGTCTTAGAAGGATGAAAGGGAAACCACCAGATACGGCAGATGTTTAGAAAACAAAATAGAAAATGTACTGTACCGAATTTGTGAGGTGAAAACATGAGACATGATTGAGAAGGCTTGCTTTTTTTTAAAGTAAAAGTAATAAATATTTCAGCAAAAGTACGGGCACAATTAGAGGTGTGAAGTCACTTTATTCTTTGCGATTTTTTGGGGGCCTTCAACGGAGTACGGTCAATCCCAACAGCAAGAGGTCAACATAATATTTCTTCCATGCCTTTCAGGAGAGCTTTTTCTCCGCCATGCAAAATGATCGATTGTTGAGAATAAGAGACGTGCAATTCCATCATCCACCCCACTGAAAGTACAAACAGGATGTACGCTTGATTCAAAAATCAGCAACACCCTAACAAACTCCCTTTGAGGTCAGCCATCAGACAAAACACTCCCAAACTTTGTAATCGCGTGCTGTTTCAACTGCGACAAGAAACAATTTTACGATCACCGATCATCATCGTCCTATCTATCCATTCGTCCACTCGTTGGACGTAGTCTAACGTCCCGCGAAAGTAATCCCGACCTTTCCCCCTGCACAAACGAAGTGGACAATCCTATCCCACGGCCGTACGAGGAGAGTAACAAAAATCAATCAAACTAAACATCCAACAAACACACCAAGTGCCCCCGACGAACTCTCCCTACACCAGCACCAAGATTACCTTGCAGGTCTAGGGGGGAGACCTGCGCCGGTCCGTTCCATCGTTATCCGCACCCAATCGTCTTGCCGAACAAGCTTCCAAAAACAGTCATCAGTCATTTTCTTGACACTCCGCGCGCGGGGAAACGGGGCGTTTTCGGTGCTATCGGCGAAAGACCCGAAACGGTGTCTTGACAATGAACCCGAGGGTACTTGCTATTTGGCTTACTTTGGATATTTCGGTGTTCCCAGCGTTGTTGCGAGTTGGAAGACAGAAAAGGAAGATAATTTATAAAATAGCCATACTGCGACAAACGCTTGAAATCTGAATCTTTTGAAGTGCAAGTTCGTATCTAAAAAAAATCTTGCACTTAAAATACTGGATGTCTGTGCTATCTGTATAATATTTCATAGATTTTAAATATATCTTCTTCAATGAACTAGAACTCGAAAGAACATCTCAGAATGGACTGGAAACCCCAGCATGCTATCAAAACTCAGTAAAATGGAAATTGAAACGATCGATTGAACCCTTAAAATTAATTAAAATCTTCGTTTTCCTCCCGTTCTAGAACCTCTTTACATCTTACGAGAATAAAAATAACCACAGGGAGAGTTTAAACATTAAACCTTCCCGGAGTACTTCAGCAATCACATTGGCTAACTGTTGGAGACGTCCTGTGGTCTAATTTTATGACTCTCTCATGCAATCAATGGATCAAGTGTCCGGTGAAAAGACTGGTTGAATGTACTTAACAAAAAATAAAACACCTCAAATTAAACTCCCAGCGTCAAGCGACAGATAGATTTCACGTGTAAGAAATCGAAAAGAATTGATCGACGAAACGAAAAACCACAACTGTACAAGATCACTTTTTTTCGATTCGGGTGTTTGCTTTCGGACTCGTACCAAACGAGGGGTTGAAATTATACCCCAGCGATGCGTTCCTGCGTTGACCTACCGAATGTCAGCACCTTACGCGAACAAAAGACGTCACAACGACCCTCGCTATCAAGTCAAGTTCATCAGTAGCCTGGCCCGCAAGGGATCAGGAGGGAGGCTTTCAACGAATGCGTAACATTCCGACCAAAACGCCCGTTATACGCTGGCGCCTCCAGAAAAGCGCGCGACTGGACGGATGATGATCTGCGCCATGATGCATCAACTCACACCCGATTCTTCATTAGCGTTCCCTCGCGAGAGGATTCAACCAACGGAGTAAAAAAAAAAAACACAGACGAATAGCTTTAGCATTAAAAGCACCACTAGCTTAAGTACCTGTGCGAGCGTATTCTGAGATTTAGATCGACACAGCCCGGCCGAAGAATGAGATCCAAATTCTACGCCGGGAAGACCAGAGGCTAATAATTACAATGATTAGAAATGAAATGGCCAGCAGTCTTGATAAAAACGGTCGACGGAAAGGAAGGAGAGGTCCCCACTAGGAGTTAGAGTCCCCACCGAAAGTCCACCACAAGGCCTATGATTACCGAGTGGCGCTGTCATCGGCGGCGAGAGTTGTTTCCAGACATTGCCCACTAACCTCAGCAACAAGTGGCGAAGATGACAGACCCGACAGACCTCCGAAACCTCGACAACGACGGCTCCCCTCGATCGAATTGGAAAGGTGCTGAGTTGGTGAAAAAAATCACGCCTTTACCGCTCGGTCGCCGGATGAAATTTCGCACACATTTCACACCCTGCTGGGTTAGCACCGGCCGTTGAGGGGGTCAACGCTTTATGCGACCTAAGCGATGGACTTAGGCTAGGGAGGGCTGTCTGTTTTGGCTTTTTTTAGGTCAGGAATGGGCCCATGACAATGAGTCCGCAAATGAAGAATTATGGGTGAAGCTTTTGCGTCGCGGTGAGTGCTAAATTCTGTTTTTGGGGAAAGTTTTCCCTTGAAGGAATCGATGCTTAAAGAGACGTACTTTGACCTTTCAATAAATCGCAAAGAGTGAAGAGAGAAGGGCGAACAGGGCGAGAGACAAAACAAATGATCCAAACCGAACGATATGTGTTTTGCATTATCGGGTCGGTTGAGGGAAACATTTTACTTTTACTAATCATACCACTGCCATCTCGATCGATTGGTCCAGCAATGTACCAGCTTCACTTACCGAAGCTTCGCCCTCGCCAGCCTTGATTTGTTGGACGGTCATGGACGGCTTAAGATCGGCGACCGATCGATCGCGTTTGGAGGATGATAATTCGGGAGCAATGGCTTTAGAGCAAACGATTGCATGAGAAGCAAATGGAGTTGAAACACACGCGGATCACGGAGTCGCCGGGAAGATGAAGAAATGTATTTTTATTACAAGTTGGAACACTGCTCTCCAGAGCAGAAATTAAAGAAGTGGAATTGCTGGAGCCCCCGCACCAGAAGGTAGCGAGGGAGGGAAAGGTAGAACACACACGGCCACTATAGCCATTGGGTAGCATAAAGGAACGGGGCAGAAAACGGGGCAGAGTAGTGATTGCATGAACCTCTTTGAGGTAAGCGTTTGATTGATGGACAAGATAAGTCGCGCGAGCTCGGTCGCGATAAAAGGAGGAAGGAACCTGTGGAAGGCACGAACCGTCAGTACGGCATACGGATAAGTAGGAAGCTGATCTGGCGAGCTGGGGGCATGCTTGAGTAGTGATCGGGGTTTGCGAGCAAAGCAGTAAATGATCGTTGAAGAGAAGAATTGCTGGATGACTAAGAGTTGACTGGAAAACGGTTCCAAAACCCGTGGCGGTACAACGTCGGTGGCATTTTTATCTATGCAGTAGGAGATCTTGGAATAACTAACAGCAGTGAAAAAGATTGCTTTGTAACCTGCATTTTGGATGTAAGAATAAGAAATTCTAGACACAAAATTTGCTACCAACAACCGCTCAAAAAATTCTTTGAGCCGAAACTATGACGTATTTAAAATTTCATTGGAGCAAAGCTTCAAGAAATATTAAGTTTATGCAGTTTTAACGGTCTGGTGCAGCACACCATAAATCATAAACTTTTAATTTGACAGACCGTAGTAATATCTTTAGAAGTTATTCTTGGTGTTTCTTAAAAACTGCATCGAACCTTCTACTCGACAACTGCGCACCATTCCAACGGGTTTTGCTTTGTTTTTTCTTTCCAATTTCCTTCTCAAATATATTGTCTGACGCCGTTCCACTACACGATAACTATGTAAAATTTTAATGTTTTAACATGCAGTTAGCTTCGTATTTCTTCCAGTAAAAAAAAAAACATCAAAAAACATAATAAATAGAGTATTGAAATAATTATCAAATCGCACAATACCCAAGCATCATGTAGCTCTTAAATTTTAAAAGTCTCTATATAAGCTCGAGACGTAATTAAACAACAATCCTGGCCCGTGCAAGAATGTATAAAGCTCAAAGCATAAAAGAAGCCACCTAACGAATAAGCGTACAAATCACCCTCCCTCAAAAGCCATCCCCGCTCAGCAACACACCAAACGATGAATAAAACTCCCCAAAAATTTGCATGAAAATCGCATGCTAATAAATCTGTTTTCTTGGCTCCAATCCACACACCAGCAAAGAGAAGTTTGCGTCTAAAGCCGTCGTACCCTACCTCGCACGCCCTGGTTTTCTTCGCCTACCCTGGCTGGATGGCATCGTGGTTTAAAAAATCATTGCTCTCGCGATTAAACCCACCGATATCTATTCCCGAGTTGCCCTGGACTGGCGACTGGAGACTCGCCGGTGAAGAGAAGCGCAGAAGTGAAGCGGGCTGGTGGTGAAAGCTACTACCCCAGTGCTGATTTTATTTTGTTGTGTTTCTCTTAGAAATTAACTAACACGCTGGCATCCTGGAAGGAAAAAAAGGGAGACAGAGACCTGGCACAGCAGTTCATTAATTCGAGCTTTATTTCACCTCGATTGCCCCGTTTATGCGCTCGTGTTGGTGGGTAATTTGACTGGCTTTTGCATCGAACCACCAGCAAAAAGAGGTGAGAAACTTGCCTGCCGCGTGTATCTTATGTAAAAAGGTTGCCAAAAACTCCGACATTGGACTGTTTGGGGTGGAGTGGTTTGGAAAACTCGCTTACTGCAGCGCAATTATGACGAGCTCGCTGTCCCGGCATGCTCTATTTTGCATATATTCAGCAATATACAGAGCCACCAATAGAAGACACTACCATTTGCGTTAACAGTATCGTTTCGGTAATCTGTGCAAGGCCTCCGCCAAATCGCCCAAAGAAATCATCCGTATCGATACGAGGTTCGGTCGGGCCGTAGAATGGGCGGTAGCAGTGAAACAGATTCAGAAGTGTCATAAAAATTTACTACCCATTTCAAACGGATGCTAACGGTAACAGAGCGTCGCGGTGCTCCGAGGAGAGTAGTTGAGTCACCTACTGTTTCTTTTCTCTCCGAAGATGTTTCGGATGGACGGCATTCAGAATATCGAAATCGGACGATTTAACCGATACAATGCGACGACAATTAGCTGTCACGATGAGCATTTGGTTGGAGAGGATTTTCTTCTAATGTTTGGGTAATTTTGTAAGGAACAAAACAGATGTCATGACTGACATTAAAATTAAAATAGCTCATTAAACTTCCTAACAATCGTTTTTGGCTAATTTTTCTAATAGCTCACTCTTTCAAACATCAATCAAGCTGTTGTTCTCCCTCAACATTTCTCTTGTAAGCTAACAAAGGTTCAATTACAACTGGTCCTCCCAAGAGAAGAAAAGAATCCTCCAAACAATAATCCTTCTCTTCAACATGCATACAACCATACAAAGTAAACAGACGCGTGAGTGTGTGGTGTTGTCGGTGGCGTCATTCCCATGCTCAATCATATTTCACCGGTCCACTTCGGGTCGGTGATGGCCTCATCAACCTCGCAGTAGCAACATCGGATCATGCTGTGGCTTGCCTATAGTTGTAGAGCAAAACAAATCTTCATCATGGAGCGATCAATTAATAATCCAACTCTTCCAGAGGTTGGGAATAATTCTAATCCCTCTCGGTACAATGGTGGGCTCGCTGCAGGCAGGTGAGTTCTCACCATCCTTCCCTCCTTAGAAAGGGGCAATCAACTAAAGCATCATTACTCATTTTTTTAAGTAGTTCAATAGCACATTAACCGAAAAATCTACAATCTGTTTAGAATGTTTCCCCTTGCGCGTTTCGGTCGCTCGTTTAGTTGCTTCAAGCAAACCTCAATTTCTCCCCGAAGTCCCTTGTGCTAAGCAGACCCATCAAACTATCAAAACATACTTACGATGAGTAAAGTCGTAGTGGTCGTTTGGGTATGATTGAACGTCACCCTGTTCGTGTTTCTTCCTCGCCGTCCGTTTTTGGAAAGCCGGGGAGACCACGGGTATGACGCTTATTGTGTCATGACGCCGGGAGGGCAAGTGAGTGGACTTATTTCTTATGATTAATTGTTCCCGCTTCTCGATTCACGTGGATTTTGCTTAATGGTTGTGGATTGCGTCTTCGTGGATTCCCTTTTCTACACTTGATTCCTTAGGAACGGGCTGTAGTTGAAGTTGTGGTCATTTACTGGCTCTTGCCTTTTTTTCTTCAAGGAAGCGTTTTGGTTTGTTTCTTAATTTTCTAGAATTGAAAAGTAATTTAAAGTACCAGACAAACCCCCTTCGAAAAATCGAATACACATACAACTTCTCTCACACGCATTGAAAAACACGAAAGATAGGGTTAAAGAGGGATAGAGAGAGAGAGAGAGAGAGAGATAGTAGGGGCATCTCAATTAAATTCGTATTACCAGTACACATGAAATTAATAATATCGATCGGCATGAGGAAACCACAACCGAACCTATTTCCTGGGCATGATTCTATTGCACTAAACCGGGTATCGAGTGGAAAAGTAAAAGGTTTCGCAGGAATAGCATAAAAACAACGACCAAGGGGTACCAACTAACACACCGCATCCCACCCAGGCGTGGAATTGTGTGTGACGAAGTGGATGAACGAATAAAAAAGTAAACAACTAATTTTCCAAACACTTCGTGCAAGCTCCAAAAATCTTGGTACCCGGCACTGGGCTCTGAGTGTGTGTAGTTCATGCACATTAAATTTCAATTAATCATCGGTTCAAATTTCGTCTAGCGGCGCGACGAGCTCAGTGGGTACAGCTGCCTTTCTAATTCGAGCCTTCGGTGTACCGACAAGGAAAGCAAAGCAAAAGCATGCAAATGTTGAAAAGAAAGGAAGGTGCCAAAGTATGTTGAGGGTGAGCCCGTGAAAAATGATCCCTCATTGCAAGTGTTTCTCAATTGAATGAAGGAAAGTGATACGGGTGTATATAATGGATATGATTGTTAGTGAATTATGCTATTCAATTAGATGTTCGTTCAGTCTATAAGCGTCCTTGGATCGTGTGGTTCGTGTTCAATTTAAACATACATGTATGGACACTTAAACAATGTGGAACGTTCCATTCCACCTGAGGATCATCAATAAGATCAGCAACAAACAAAAAAACCCCTCAAGATAAGTATCTTGACAATGGAGTTCCCTAGACGGCTGAATAAAGAAGGGCTTTTGCAAAGAATCCTCGATTTATATTCTCTTTTTTTTGCAAAAGTTTTTGTCCTAGTCCTAGTCATAGGCCACACGATTAACAGAGAAGTTCTTGATTATCTCATACAGTTTTCATACGGCAAAGAGATTTCAAAGAGATTTCTTATGAACGATAAAAGAAGCTATGAGGACATCCTGTTGATTTTTGTATGGCATGAATTATGTCTTCTTGGTACATCGAGTACTTTACAAAAGAATTCTTAAGATCGTAGTCTGGTGTGATTTCTTATCGAAAAGAGTTCGTGCAGGTAATGTCTAGATTTATCTCTGATCGACGAAGATATCCAACGCCTGCTCCAGCTCAGTACTCAGAGTAAGCAGCCCGTAATAATAAACCTAATAAATGGAAACCCCTAAAAATTCATAGCTTTTTCTCTAATTGTACTCTAATCCATCCAGGCGCTCATCTCTCCAAAAAGCTGATCTCCAGAAGCAGTCCCCTTCAGAAAAAATACAAAACATTATTACACCGGTAAAAGTGTTGAATTTAAGCAGTTTTGGAATTCCAATTAAGAAGCCAAACGTGATCAATGAGGTGGAGAAAAGCGAAAAGATAACCGCACCGCGCACATTTCAGGGAGGCCAAATCCTTACATCTCCCCGCGTTGTCATCCCATTCCAGCATTCCAAATGGGGTCCAAAATATTCAAAGAGTCTCCCCTGGTTTTTACCAAACTGTTTAACTCTTCTCCCTGAAGCAGCTCGGGGTGCTTGGGTTGGATTTAAAATGCCATACTCATTAAAATACCCAATACCTACCCGATTTCGATAGCACTCAGGCACTGGCAACCTCCCTCCCATCCATTCACCCCACCTCCTCGGGAAATCGCTGACCAATAGTCCATTGCCTTTAATGACATAGTTGCAAGGGTGAGTGTGGTGGTGTGTGATACGGAGCGAGTGGAATTCAAATGAAGAACAGATCCGAGCGGGACACAAAACACGTGAGACAAAGGGGGTGGTGTTTCGTTCGGTAATTTTATACAACCAGAAATAAAACACAAACGCACAAACAACTTATCCCAGCATCCGGCAACGACATGCACGAGCGTTTGATTTTTTCTTTCCTTTCCTGTATTTGTTTCTCGTCGTTCCATCCGTTGCCGTCTCATCTTATATGCTTTTTAAGCGCTCCCTACTCGCTCCACACGCTCCACTATCTCCCTCAAAATTTACCCGTTCACCCGAAGTACACATCGCATCTGCCCTCTCCTCCCGAAAAGGAACGGTTCAAGAAAGGATTCCAACGGTCAAGCAAGCGACGAAACGGCAATGGGCCCGTAAAGAGAAAATCGAAGAAGATAAGTCTAATAAATAAATCGAATAAATTTATCTATTCCGTGTGGTTAGCTTCTCCCATTTTCGGTGGTTCGTTTCGCCCGATCCGGAGCTTCATGCCGTTCCTTCCCACCGCCGTGTCACCGCTGACGCTGCCGCGATCGATCATTTCCTCCCGCCAGCGTACACGTACTCCCGGACGATCGTTCGTTTTGTGGGGAGAGGAAAGCAAAAGAAACTACACTAAAGCATCAGCAGCTCCAGTGCTGCACGATTAGGTGGTCAACTGGGCTTGGGGTGGTGTAGGACGACGGTTCCTGTACCTGCAATAAACTTTACCACCTTCGGAGTCCGACCCGGGGTCTAGTGTTTCGCCTATAGCTGTGGGGGAATAGCCGAAATAGTCGAAAGCCGTATTGAGTTCGTTCAGAGTGTGTCGCTTCTTTCTGTATATTGGTTTTGGTCACATTTTCTAATCTATCTTTACTACCTATAGCATCTTGGCATTTAGATTCAGGCGAGCTTCAGCTTATTGGTACCAACAAAAAAAAAAGCAGGAAAACCTAGAGGTGACTTTAGACCGGAAAATTATTATGTAAATAAGTACGATCCCCACGACTCAGTGTGCATCTTCTGTTATCAGTTCAAAACAAACACACATACACACTCATTTTGCTTACAAGCCTATCAACACCATGGAACAACTGATAGCCATCGCCTGAAAGCATCGAACTCCCGTGCCCCGATGTTTATGTACAGCAATGGTGCGCTTTCACCCGCAGTTGAGCTTCCTTAATCACGAACTCGCAACCGATCAACCAGCAGCCGCAACAGCAACCGTTTGGCATGTGTAACAAAAGTGTAGCGGCTAAATGAGTCGGCTTATCGACGGATCTTTTACGCGGAACCTCGCGATCGTGGCTACCATTACAGCTGGCTATCGAAAAGGAGACAAGAGAGAGAGAGAGAGAGAAAGAGAGAGAAAGAGAGAAAGAGGGAACCCCGTACCTTTGATCGTGATTTTTATGCTGTTGAAGAACTCCCCGTCCGTTCGGTGTCCGATTTATCGGCATATGTTGACCTTTTTGGCGATTGTATCTCCATTCGGTCGTACTCGAATACACTGTAGCTATCGTGCGTAGTTTTGCGCTGTTAAGACAGTATGGAGATAGTTTTTTTCATATTCTGAACCCCTCCTTTCCTCTGTATGTATGTGTTTCAGATTTTAAATTTGCTTTCCTGCTTTGAATTGTTCTAGCATATTCCACAATCTCCCAATAGATCTGATCACCTTTATTAGCGGCACGCACGACGCTTTTCTCCTTAGGTTGCTGTAATAAAATTTATGCATCTACAGTTCGTCTTATTACTTGTTTTTTTACAGCCTCTATTGGAATCTCATTTTTTAAATCATTGAAAAATCACTGATTTGCTTTTGTCCTTCTATGGGGTAACATTACAGGAATTGTGTCCATGCATACAGGGTATCCCGATGGTTATTACCGTAATCGGTGGTTTAATGACGATAGCCAGAATATTTTTCATTTTGTTCTGAGATTTTGTGACAGTTTCCCCGATATTTTTATTATTACGATATTTTTTAAGAAAATTTATTCGAGATTTTATTAATTTCTTGGTCGTTTTTTTATTGCTTCATTATATTATATTAATTCATTTTAAATTTTACAGCTTTACACCGAATTTTAATTTTTATGTAAATGGGGGTTAGAAAACCCATGCATTATCAAAAGAATTTAGAAAAGAATGTAAACCTCCTTTTGCTCGGACTACTGGCCATCTAGTACTACCTTGCTTTGCCCGACTCATACTGAGGCTTTTGCGTCATTCTAAAGCCAACGTGACAGCCCAAAACCTTTCAAACACTCCCGGCCGGTTGGCATGTTTTCCCTTTATCATACCTACACAGTCGTAACGTGCGTAGGCATGCGGTAAAATGGGGATGTTTTGGGGCAAATGACGAGTGGCGGGCACAGAAGTGACAGGTATTTATGCTGGCAGCATTGAACAGGGGGAAAAAAGTGCCCGTTTATGTTTTCCTTCTTTTGATCAAAGCCAAATCGAGCGACTCCGTCTCGCTTCGATCACTGCATGCTCACCATTCCGAAGAAAGTGCTCCCAACATCGGGTGCAGGTTTATTAATGGCGTGTTGATAAAGGGAAAAGAAATGAATAAGTCCACGAACGAACACACAGACACAGTGGGACATTTCATCTTTCGTCGTGTTTGCCTGTTTCACTTTGGAGCCGGTCGTATTTTCATATATCACTGTGTGCGGCGACAAAGTTTAAGCCCCGTAGGTGTTCTTCTTCCGTCTCTCACGAAGAGCGCATCCCGGCAGACCGGCTGACCGCAGCATCGTGTGGGCAAAAAGGTTGCTCGCGTTGCATCGTTGGTGTGGTGCGTGTTCGATCGACGACCATCGACCGCGGAACAGATTTGGGACAGTTTTACGTTCCGTCTGTTACGGTTGGTTTGCCTTCGGCCCCGATGAAAAAAAAAAGCCCCGATCGGGCGTAAATTAAGCGTTGTAAATCATTAGTGATTTACTGTGGGCACATTAAGCGCGATCTCGAAAGGCCGCTCGGGCACGATTCGGGACACAGTTGTTGGGAGGGGCTGAAGATTTTCTAGTATGTTTCCATTTCTCGACTGCAAAACCGCTATGTCGACGACCTCTTAGGATTGGATGTTAATTGGCCTTTTAGAGCCGAATTTCCAAATTTTGAACTTTTCTATTGAACCCCGGAAAAGAAGTACCGATCGCAGAGTTTGCGCTTAGTAAGCAAAATATTCTGCCATCAGGTATCTTCCTCACAAAGACATTCCAAGTCACATCTCGCATCTCCTCGCAAGGCAATAACTATGATCATGGGCTTAATCCTTCAAAGCGATCACCCAACCTCGCCCGGAGGAGGAATCCCAGGTTGGGAGCAGCATAAAAAGTTTGATCGTTAATAGTTTGGAAAAAGTGTCTGTAATAAAACGTTTCAAGCCGAAAATATAATCAGCTACCCCCTTTTTCTCTGCTTTCCTCCTATTTGCCATACCCCCGGTAGTAGTGCCTCGGACACTGGAGAACCGGTAATGAAAGAGTGTAAAGAGCTTCGGCAACGCAATGGTGGAAGGGCCAACAACATCTCCAAATCAAACCAAACACGAATCTTACTGCCGTGATTTTTAGTCTCTTTTTGATATTTGTTTTCCCCAGGTCTATTGAGGCTGATGGCCTAGACTTGCACGCAATCGTTCGGTATTTTTTTTCGTCAAACGTATTAAAAACGAGGAATGGGTAAGAAAAACGCAATGGCAGAGGAACGACGAGTGGTGATAAATATTTATTGCTTTTGATTTTTAAACTTGAACGTTTGATTTTTCTCTGTTTTATGTTTTTCTCTATCCTCCCGTGTGTCCCATCTCGGAGGACTGCTTTTTTAATGGCGGTAAGTAGTATCAGGACAGGAAGGGGGCAATATTTACTTCCCGCTACCTACCATCTTATCAACCTTTTGCGCTCCCCTAACTCAAACTGAAATTCCAAATGCTTTACGCACAGATTTTAATTCTCACTTGCTCACAGACTCCATAAACTATAAACCCCCCCTTTTCGATACGCCGGGACTGCGGGACTTTTTGGAGCCTAGTTCACAAATTGCTCATCCCATCTACATCTCTGAAAATGGCCGTTCGATTAAAAAATACCTTACACCGGTGGGCTTTTATTTATGACACACAAACACCGACTCGAATCGGCTAGCTTCATTCCCTCCATTCTCTTAGCGGAAGAAAATACTCACACCGAGCAGTTGGTTCTACCTTGCTCAGATATTTCACCGCTGGTGTTGTCCTACAAAAAAAAAATGTCCGCGGGCTCGCGGGTCCACGGTGAGTATTAGGGCGATTGCGAAGAAAGGCGATAAATCCTTCACACCCATTCGTGGTCCCCGGGAGAGTGTCTGGGGATCTTCAGGAGGTGGCGCGTGATAATCAACTCGGATACGGTGGAATTTCGTGCCTAGAACGCTACTTTATGGTAAACACCCGATGGTGAAGGTGAACTATGTGCTTTTTCTCTGTCCATTTTTTTGGAAGACATTCAGCTCCAGCTCCGAATGGATCGATTACATCGGTGCCTTTTGGTAATTTAAAAGCCTCCATTATGAGAGCCTCCATTCACATAAAACATATTGCTTTTGTTGATGCACATAAATAATGCATCCGAGACATTATGAGATTTGTAGCTACGTTTCTACAATAGAGAAAATATTACATTCCTGATACTGAATGTCCTCCTTGGAAGGAATTTTTCGGTACTTAGATGATCAAGGTATCAATGGTTAAATTCTAAAAAGAGTGCAATAAACCTCTCCAACGTCTTATCGAAACTAAGAAAAGTGTTTTAAGAAGAGTAACAAAAAGAACTAGCCTTCAGATGTTGGTTGTCAAGACGACCGAACGAATGGGAAAGAAGAGAACCTCGAACAAAACAAAAACAAAAAAAACAGAAATGCGGGGTCTGTAATTTTTATTACTTTATGACACGTTAGAGACGAGTGTGATCAATTTTTATTTCGTTAGGTACACATACACAGACATTGTAGAAGAAAAAGATTGAAGCTCATCGCTGTAGTTTGCCGTATCTAACTCCATCTCTAGCATTGCTTGAGCGATCGTCCAGTACGATTTGATATTAGAGACCTGTCAGAAGCGATCGCCAGACCTCGGTGATCCCAACGCTATGCTCGGTGTACGCTACTTACAGAGCTACCAGAGCTGCTGGGTTCGGGTCAACCACCGAGTTTCTAGCTAGATACCTGCCAGGAAGAAACATCTCACATGTCGCGTCGACTTTCCGATTCTGTCTGTTCCGATGCCGATTCGTCTGTTTAATGATGATGCACAGAGCAGGCTCCACATCGCTACACGCTACATAGAGCTAATTTATTTATAATTGAAAACCGTTGCTCCGTTGTCAATCAAGGCTTTTGAAGTCTTAGCCGAGAGTTGAATTTCGGTAACGGAAGACCGGGAAGTTGATGGGAATAGAAGGGGATAAATAAATCTAATATAAATATGATTACAACTAAACATGAGTAAGCTCTGGAAGGTAGATTTCTTCATTGTATTTATCGTCATTGAAAGCGTAGCAGAACAAACATAAAAAATATAAATGAATCCAGATCAACTTTAAGCACATGTAGCCAATTCCTTCTTTGCCGCCGCTCTGACGTAGCGCTGTGATTGTTTTCTCAGAGATTTCTGGCCCAATTTCATTCCTTGTACCAGCGTACTTCACGCCACCTCACCTTCCAAACTTGAAGCAAGTGTCACGATGATGAGGACCGTTTGGATTCAACCTAACTAAAACAACTACCATTCTCGGCGTTCCTATACCTGCCCGTTTACTCCCTTCCCAAAACCGTCCCGCCACGCAAACACATACACAGGGAAGGATTTTGAAAGCATTCCCGTGTCCGCCGAAAGGCCGCCAACGCCCCGTATACCGCTTGCACCCGTCATCATTGCCAAACGTGCCAGAGATATCCGTAATGACTTTTCAAAACGTCGTCCATCCTTTTGGCCGCACTCGTCTAATGCGACGACTGTTGAGCCCGTTTAATCCATACGGCAAGGGTAGCATCGAAACGAATTCGGAAGATGGAAATTAATCCTTCTCGCCCTCGCGCCATTTTCGTCCAATTCAACGGTGGAAAAGGGCAAGTGGACGTGTAACGTTGGAGTAGCGAATATTATCTCACTCAATTTCGCAATTCTGACACTTCATCGTCGGGCTTTGCTCGGGCAAATTGTTTCAAGTCAACCCTCCGGTTGCCGAAACGGTGGAAGAATCCTGTAGGAGCTAAAAAGCGGCCATTACAGACAGTAGACGTTTCAACATTAGTGTATAAGAGTGTGATTGTGTGTATGGGGAGATGTGCGAATAAGTGTGTGGGGGTATAATTATAATTTACTTGTCATATTCTCATCCTGTTCATTGTGTTCCATCCATCGAAGAGCGAAGCAAAACAATGTCAGCCGTTTGATTTTTTTCAAAGAATTGAACGATTTTAGATGCAAGTAAATATCTTTTAATGATTGTTGATTGAATGATTGAAAATTTGATTATTTTTGGAAAATATTACAAATAGTTGAATAACTTAATTCTTGCTTAATTCTTGAGATATAATACTTGAAGGATCGAGTTATCTCTTCTCAGATACTTTTGCAAAAATTTTAACAGTCTTGGGCAACAAAATAACTGTCATTAAATTTTTCATATTCTCAAGACTTTCAGATTCTCGAAGAAATTTGAATATAAGGAAGAGCCACAACATATTTCAATATCTTCGTTAGAAATATATGCAACCTAATCAAATTCAAATACATGAGAAAGTAGAGTCTCACTCTTTTTTGCCTCTTCAATCAACATTTCCTGGTCAAATATTTGCACACACAAAAAACCTACACGCACACATGTATTACACGGTGTCGCTTCCCTTAAAAGATGTCTCTCGCCTTAAACCCCAACTTGACTTCCGCCCCAGCTTTTCGTTGCTATCTTGGGTGGACCATTCCGCTATGTTGACCGCTCATAGTCTCCATTATTTTGCTCGTGTGGTTTTATCTTACGCTTATTTCGATATTCCCTGTTTTTCTTTTCCTAGTCCCAAACACCACCCCAAGCATCTTCCTCTCGCAGACATTCGACTACTACCCGGGGTCCCAAATGTGATCATATTATTTACATTCGTAAAAATGCCTTCCATTATATGTCGTCCAAGCGAGCATCCTCTTTGCTTGGGTCGCTTTCGATTCAATACGATCGCGCGGGTCTCGTGGGAAAGGCCGGTGCTCAATGCTCACTTGTGAACTCCAACCACCCAAAAATTTGAATAGTACAAAAACAGGGGGCGAAGAGTAGAGTAGGAGAGAGAAACCTCCAAAAACAAAAAGACTCTTCTAATAATAATCACAACTCCGAAAGAAGGTATCGGTATGGGCAAAATCAAGCGGCACAAAACCTCCAGAGAAAATAACCTGATCGTAGGCTAGCAGTGCCATCGATGTGCAAGGGACTAAACTATTAATTACCGACAGCGTCGTCATAAATTAATCCGCTTGAAAATTACATCGCACGGGCTAGGCCATGCTGGGCACTCGGGAGAGAAAGGGGGAAAGATTCCAGATAACAGCTCGATAACAGTGCGGTAATGACCAATAATGTACGCATATGCGCAGCAGCATCAGTTCGTTCGAGCTTCCCTGAAGGAGAAAGAGGGTGACATTCGACAAACTTTTGGGCAAAGTAGCGAGCAACCACATCCCGAAAAAGAAATACGTCCCGGCATGCGCCCCGAGGGCCTTTCGGGAGGTTTGGAAGTTTCAAAGTGGTGGAAATAAATGGGCAAAGCATTCGGACAGGACGTGGGATGTGGCACGGCCACTCTTCTACTATAAATTGGTCAAAATCTAACGAAGCAACTAGCAGCGAGTAAAGAAAAAATTAAACCAAATGCTGCAGGTGTCCCTGTCCTTTTCTTGTCCGCTTTAAGAGAAGGAAACACCCATTACATCTTGCCGCGATATACCGTTCGATGCTGGGATGCTAGGACCGAACCGGGATAGAGAGAGAGAGAGAGGGAGAGAGAGAGAGGGACGGAAGAAAATAAAATATTTTAAATTATTCAAAATGATCTTGTCGGTCGACAGTTCATGTGTGTACGGTTCGGATGAGGTTGAGTGGTTAGGACTATTCACTACCCCGGAAAACAGAGTGCTTGCAGGGTGGGTTGTTTGGGGTGGACGAAAAGTGGTGGTTGAAAGCCAAACATCGAGCGTCTCTAATCGAGCGAAGGAAAATGCCGAAACGATATAAATAAGGCACATAACGTACAGTGTTGGTGGTGGTTGATCGGTTAGAGTCGAAGACTAGAAATAATCACAAGCTGTTTTTTGGTATATGCACGTTACGATACACCATTTTGGGATTATCGGTTTTCAAAACCACCACATATTGTGTATGTGTGTGAGAGATGGAATAGAAAGCTAGATGAAACAAGAAAGAAGCGTTAAAGTGTTGAAAAAGAAGATGATCATACCATTATGTAAAAGCGAAGCGATATTGTTAGTTTATTTTTATAGCAATTATTATAGCAAGACTAAACAGGAAAATTTAAAAGATTTTAAATTTGTTTTCTAAAAGATAGTAAACAAAGAAATCGAACACAACATCCTTAACAAATGGAGTAATATGTTTGCTCCAAATGAAGCTTCACATCGTTCAAAGACGAATGTTTCTCTATGGCAAACAGCAACATTGGAAAAAAGTGGTTCAAAGTGACCACCCCTTTGTCAAGGGAAAAGGATGGCGGAAGGGAAGAACGTTAAATTTACCTCCTCCAGGTAAGAAGCTCAAACTATCCTACACTCACAAGCGCAAAGTGACGATGCTTGCGACACAGCATAGAGATTTTCGATATGGTCAAGCGACGAACCCGCGAATGTGAGTGTCACCGACGTACACTGAACACGCTAAACGTTCCCACCGGACGGATCCGAAATCGTAGGATTAATCACACACAGAGCACATTTTTTTTTCTGGGGAGTCCGAATCGGGGGATGGGTAACTGGGTGCAGAAGCGACCAAACGCCGAGCAAAGACTTTGAAATTGTTAAAATATGTAAATTTGGGGCTACAAATTTTATTTATTTTTGACATCATTTTCATCTCTCATACACTTTTTTTTTGTTGTTAAATCGGGTAGATAGGTGACATTGTGTGTGCGAGGCTAGAGTATGTATTATGTGTAGCTGTGTGTGGTGTTTTATTGCTTTGCTTTGTCTTTAAGATTTTGTTTTCTTATTTTTTGAAAGTTTACTTTGTTTTTTAGGCGAATTGATTGTATGGGAAAATAGTTGTGTTACGAGCAAACTTTGCTTGCTCTAAAAAAATGATATCAAAATGCGATCTATTTTGAGATATTTCGGTGTACATACGTATAGTATGAGGCTATCAACCATTCACACTTAAAGATAAATCATACATCTTTAGTGTACAACAAGTCGTTGTATAACGAAACGATAACGAATCGCTTTAATAATAAGGTTTGAAATCCAAATGCAAAAGCAAACCAATTACATAATTTAGATTTTGTTTTTTCTTCACCCAAATCAACTTTGAAGTGTTCGAATTGTTTATGCTCTAATTATTTCGATCAATTTGAACCTTTTTCTATTCAAACCACCTATGTTTGTTTCAAACCCGTATGAAAACTCACGATCGTAAACGGTTGCTTCATTTTACGATTGGGTATAATTCCCCATCCCCCCCTCCACCTCCTCCATTTGTGTAATGTGATCATACACAAAACAACCCACCTACCAACCTTCAACAACCAAAAACAAAAAAAAAACATTATTAATACGAAACCCACCAATTTCAGTGGAGGAAGCCCAAACAAATGGTCAATTTAGCGAAACTACCACCATCGTCACCATTACGCAGTTTGCCGCGTAATGCGATTGAAATTTTTATTTATTTTCGGTAAATTACACACAACCACACAGCGATCAAACGAAATCGATCTCCGCTGCGATCGATCGGCGTCCATCGGCGTAAGCAAAAAATAAAATTAAACGGTACAAAAATACACACAGAAACATACATATACAGCGCAACACCGACTGTGCTCATTATTATGTTTTATTTTTTTGTGTATCGCTGCTTGGTTGGGGTTCGTTTTCTTCACGGCCTTTATTCACACCTTGAATCAAATCTAGTTATGACCATTTTTCTCCAATTACGCGGCCCCACAGCGACGGGGGAATGGTGTGCAACGGGGTGTATTTTTATTTTAGAGATGACGTTTCACTTAAAACAATTCCGAATCGCAAGCAAGCTCTCAGTGCTTCAAGTGCCATTCGTGGTGGGGCAAGGGGGCGAGAAAATGCCGTGAAAATGCCCTTTCCTGTCACATAAGCTGCGCTGTGCCCGAATATGGGTCCGCAAAGGACGGCAGACGCTAGTTGCATCAAACGCGTGCGGCATTGGGCGTTAGACTGCGTCATGTTCGTTTCAATTAGTGAACCAACCAACTGAACACTACAGTGGCGTGATTTTGTTGGTTGGTGATTTTGAAGGTAACTTTCAATTAAATACCATTCACGGTACGGCTACACGGATCAGATTCGAGTGGTGTGTTTCTTTTTCGTTTCGTAAAGTGAGATCGGCGCGGTATTTACGAATAAGTTAAGTAATTATTCGATACGTAACATTATAATGCAAACGCGCTTTTCTACACACAAACAAGCTTTAATTTACCTAGTTGATTAGCGAAGAAATAAAAGAGCCACTAGAACGACAGCGATAACAACAAGCAAAGGAAAGGCTTGTTCTATCGGAGACATATTGACCCTCATCAGCACCCGATCATTGATTGCCTTCCTTTTTTTCTATTTCGCCGAGTCATCCCAAGACTCATCATCAGCCCAGCAGCGCTCGTTTGCTGTCACATTTGCGTTTTCTCATTCACAACTTCCAATGCTTCCTTTGAAAATGCTTCTCGACCTAATCGGGCTGCCAATTGACGGCGTGCCCTTTTTGGCAGGTTTATCTGGTCGTCACCACACAGTGGGACAGTACTGAACGAACAGAGGATTTTTTGGACACACTTCGCTAATTTTTTGATGAGAGTAAAGTATAAAAAATTGGAAAAAAAGGAAATTTATGAAGCAACTTATTTTAACATCCAGACAGCAACACAACAGCAAATAAATTTAATTGTTCGGGATGTGCTGCTTATGCAAAGGCATGAAATCGATAATTAGAAGTTCAAATACGGCAAATATTGCTAAGAAATTGCTTTCTTTTTTAAATCAATGAAAGATAATCGTGATCTCCTGTGAAAAGTTGTTCAGTAGTCGATACTGAACTGTCTACAAAAGCCGTAAAGATGGTATAATTGCCCCAAACAATGTTAAGGATATTCCTCATAAGGTGAAGTATAATAAGAAAGAATGAACATTACACCACTCCAATGTTTTCCTCCGTCAAATGTCCTCTCCTTGTCCCAACGTGCTGCTCAAAGGTACTCGACGATCATCACGATCTCCTAACATTGCCCGTTGGCTGTGCGAACTTTCACGCTTTTTCAAAGCTGAGCTGTTGATGGGTTGTAACGATCGATGTCATGATTTTTCACTCCCGTTTTGCTCAGATCATGCCGCACGTTTGTCTTGTGCCGAAAAAATATTCAAATAAAAATGCTGGAAGCATATTTTAGCGATTGAAAAGGGCAGTCAGATACATACACTCAACACCTAATTATGATCGTCGAGGATGAAGACGTGCTAAAAACAATCGTTTTCGAACATGGGGGGAATAGATCTATTAAACATTTTAATGCCACCCCAAAACAATAACATGACGTTTGATGTTGCTTGTTGATAGATAAGCAAGATGTGTCTTTTTTTCGAAACAAAAAACAAACCCCCCATCAAGGACAGCAGGTTGTCAAACACAAATTTTACATCAAAGTAAAATCTTCAAACATTTTTTAACCATTCCATCAGGTGATATGTATATTTCCGTAGCCATAGCAAACAGTAAAAGGATGGTTCAGCGTAACGAATGCTGACTTTTTGAATCTCCCCGGTCAGCTTATAATGGCCACAATCAAACGAGCTTCTCCGGTTCACGGTGATCTTTTAGTATCACACTCGAGCGTTACGAAACACGCCTCATCATCGGTTATTGCAAACTGATCATTGTTGCCTAATACATACAGCGTGCCAGGAGAGCTACCCTTATGCCCATATTGAAATCCCTGTTTCAGTGGATCGTTTTGACAGAAAAAATCGCATTTTCACCCCCAAAAATAAAGCTAAACACTGGATAGTGTCCATCGGGTTGGATTTGCTGGACAAAACTCGTTTCCCAACCACCCCACGATACGAAAGAAATGTACGCTTCGCTTCGTGTGATTCTTTTGTCGTACGCGTTTCCTTTTCATTACTTGTTTGCTGTTTTTTTTAGTACCAGAAAGCTCCCCCCCCAGGTGGGGAGTGGCAGTAAAATTGAAGAGCTCCAGCTCATGGCACAAAAACTCTCAAGATGGAGCCTGCCTCTAATGACAATTGCGTCAGTTAAAGCCCGCCTTCTCGGTCGCGTATGCAATTAAATATAGCTTCGTCTTTGCGGCTGGCGGGGTTCGTCTCTTTCTCCATCGGGCATTGATGTCTTTCTATTTTTGTGAGGGAAAGCTGCCCTCTCCACATGTGGTAGTTTGGGAGTCTTCTTGTTGCTTTGTGGTGGTTTTTTCTTTCACTCTTCAAACAAATGGCAATAATGGGGATTTGGGGGAGACATTGTTCGTTTGTGTGTGTGTGTGTGTGTGTGCCAATGCACAATAACGAATCGCGAAACAAGTGCGAGTTGGTTTGTGTTTTTGGAGTTGGAGCTATGGGTGATCTTTTCATGCACGCGATCGGAGCTAGCTATTGTTTGTTTGTTGATCGAAGCTACTTATTTCGTTTTGTTCCGTTTTGTAGCGGCTGCTAAGGAAAAAAGCTCTTCAAATAAAAAAGCTAACATTTGAATAATGCTTAAGTACCACCGGTAATAACCAATTGGAAGACACAACTGAAAGTCAAAAAATGGGTGGAACGATACATACATGCATGAACGGCGTTTGTGTGCGCATACAAAGGTAAATAATAATTTTTACATACTTCCAAATCTCAGCTCAAGTCAGTCATTGAGCAAACGAATTCGATTGGTTGAGTAGGGCTAGCGAGAGATGAATGACAATGGTGTCTAGGAACGAACAACGGGTGGAACGAAGGCCGAAATAGAAGGCCAAATGCAGCTGTTTACTTCTAATGAGCATTCACTGTTAGATTTGTTAGTTTCAGCGATTCAACGCTGCTGCCGAAATGAAGGTTGTTAAATTCGAATTAACGAAGCATCAAAGCATTGACGCAAGACGTACAGTTAAAATTATTCGCTTATGTCAATACTACTGTTATTTGATGGAAGCTTTAACGAGGAAACCAAAGAGGGAAAAAGCAGATATTGTATACAAAGCTACATAACATTTAGTTGAATATTAAACTGATCATGTAGAGAACATTAAAATATTTCAACATCAAGCCACAAAACCAACCATTCGTGTATCAATACTAGCGATGGTTAATCATTCGATGTGAATGTGAGATTTCTTTCTCGTCTTCATCTTTATATTGCTCTCTGTTAAGAAACAGACAACACCAAAATGCGATTAGAGCCGGTACCCCATACGCCTCGCTCAACAACGGCGAAACTTGTCCTATTTGCATAATACCCGAAATTCGAAGAGTTAAAAATTAACAGAGCACACACGCACGCACCCGTAAAACCTTCGTAAAATACGGTCGGCTTTTAATGAGCATCTTCTTTAGCTCCACGACCACTCGCCCCATCCCATCCAGGTCGCAGATTGTGTTGCCGAAGAGGAAGGTGTGTACACTCGCGTACAACATACAAACCAATACGCTACAGCGGAGATCTTACGAGGTGTGAGACAAATTTGGAGGAAAAAAGGCGCCATATTGAAACACTCCACCCGATCCGCACACGGAGGAGCTGATCGAGTAAGAAGGCTAGTGAGTTATGGCCACAATCGTGCACCAACGTATCGTTTACGCACGTTAGTCGTTATTGACTGCTAATCGAAGCCACAAAGACATGTGCTTCGGTTTCTCTTCGGTACTCGCTTATGCGACGAGAGCACCACGAGATGACGGTGATGGTGATGATGATGATGATGATGCTACTCACAGGTTCGTGGTACGGGTAACAAATCGATTGCGTACGCCCCATTTCGATGGACGATCTCGGTGGTGCTTTGGAAGCTTAATCGAGCTGTCGATAGGTTAGGTTGCTGCTGCACTCTTGGATCTCGAAGTCTTCAGCCTCAGCAAGCACGCTTGATTAAGGAGCCTGCTGACGGATGATCGACATTCGACAAATTGTTCGGGAGCGTGTTGTGAAGCTGATGGATGGCTTCATAGCCGGAGCCACCATGTGTGCTTCGGAGCTGTATCGAATGGGTGGCGCACGGCGAGAAAATTCCCAAATTTAAGATTCAATTGGCTTGTCCTTGAGTATGTTGAAGATTGAATTGTTTTAAGGCAAAGTTGTATTCTCTCATGCCTCTTATCAGAACAACTCTTATGAGTATTTTGGCTTTATCTTTCAACTTTCTATCTAACTATGAAGTAGGAGAAGAAAAGGTTTGAATGTAATTGATACTTCGTGTGAACTTTTAAGAGCTCGGGAGTCAATCTAAGGTCAGCTAATGGTTTTTAGGCGGTGAAAATTTCACGATCTAGTACTGCAATCGAACCCGTCTGACACTGTAGCTCCCACCAAAAAAACGAAGAAGATACACGTGAAAATGCTTTGCCAAAATTTGCTGACCATTTGATCAGACCCAATGTGACCCTTCCACCTATAGATCGGCCAGATTTGTGCGGAAATGATTGATTCTCTCCTTCCCGAAGGTCAGCACGAAACCGTTTAACCTCGGCCACTCTAACGGTTGTATCGTGTTTCCCTCTCTCTCTCTCTCTCTGCTTGTTGCTTTCCTACCTTTTTGTTGTCGTGTCGGTTGTCCGTTTTGATGGGTGGATCGTTGTGACGCAACCATGCAAAAGCAACACAGAAAACGTGCGTAGAGGGCAGATTTTAAATCGGTTCCTTCCTTCCGTTAGCGGTCCGTCGTCGCCGTCGTTTCATGTCGGTCAGGCGGTGTCGAACGAAAAGCGAGGAAAGAATGAATGAACAACTCAACCACAGCCGCCGTCACCGTGCCGTGGCGTCCATCAATCTCAACCGAATTTCGTGTCAAATCAAAGCCACCGAATGCGATTAATCCCGTCGATCGGTGGTTTCGCAGGCTGACCATTGTGAAGGAAACGTTTGTTTCCGAATTGATATGAGGTCTTCTTTGACACACGGAAGAGAACACAAACACACCACTAGTCCTGTGAGCATGGGAGAAGATGTTTGTCGAGCTCAAGCGAAAGGAAAAGTGGAAAACTAAAGCAAAGAAGGAAGGAATGTATCGATCACGTATGTGGGCCGGTTATTGACGCCGTTCCGCCGGCGTAAAGTTGTTGACCCAAGACATTTTTGCCCGATGGTCGGTAAACTATTTCACACCTCAATGGGTCAGTAGGCCGGTTGCTGGTGCGTTGGTGTTTGGAAAGGCGAAAAGTTTATTCCTTTGGTTTCGATAGTTAAAAGAGTCGCCAAATGTAATCAAATCTTTTACGCGCTAATATCGATAAAATGTATGCATAAATATCACAAGTTTCACACGCTTTTCGGCTGTCAAAAGCTTTGTATTGCGATTCTTTTCGGAGCAAATTTAGGATCAACTACTACGCTACCCCTTCTTGCACTTGCTCTTTATGCCAAACCCTACAGAGGATCTGCAACCTAGCGATGGAAATCATCTAATTTAAATGAATTCAGGCAAACATAAACACCAATTAAAACATAAATGTCTCCACTCGAAACACCTGTCACAACGAACTTTTATGGAACAGTTCTAGACCCAGCACTATGATGCATCTCTGCAACATGAGCACATGTCCAAAGTTGATGAAATTTACCCTAAAGCTCACGCCTTCCAAAGTTTTATTCATGCCACGAAAACATCATCAAACAACCTTCTCAATGAACTCTTGTTAACCCGTCTTTATAATGAAAATTTTGGTCCACCAGAAAAGCGGGAATGTTAGTTTGTCAAGTAATAACGTTCGATTGTGAATGATATCGAGGTCTTTTGTGAATGAGCTTTGCAATCTCGAGACAAAAGATGATGAATAAGTAAGTCGCAAATGTGTTAATCGAACTAATTTTATCCTTCAATCGTTTAAAAAAAGCCAACTCCACACTCTATTGACATTATATCGCATACGAAAAAAAAAGAGCTAAATTGTGCTCAAGACTTCACGTAACAGGTATGTGACATTTCGAAACGCGTGTGTGATTTTTCTATCGAACTTCCAAAAAAAAAAAAACAACCTCAACAATCACATCAAATATTCAGAAGATAAATAATACCCCTCGAGCTCGAAATTAACATCTAAACCGCTGCTCGTTACTGCTGCTACGAGTGTCCACTCTCTGTATGCCGATCGCATTAAAGCATCCCACCTTGCTAGAGCTAAATTCAATCCAAACCCCCGTCCGAACGTCACCATCGTCCGCAATCGGATCCGGCACACAGTCGACTCTCGTAAAGCACCACCGTCGTTCACCAATCGATCGAACCGGGCAGCAAGTTTACTTCCAATTCAACTTCACTTTGACACTGTTAGAGTGTGCTCGCTCTGCCTCTTTCTCGCTCGCTATCGTAAAATAAACCGGCCACTCAAAACAAACGAAATAAATACGAAATATTCCTAATTCATACAATCAATATCGCGCCATTTTTTATGTTCCTTGCCTTTACAGATAGCTCCTCCTGGTAGTACCTCGACACACCATCGGCACACGGTACAGTGTCACAACGAACTGAAGGCCATGTTGAATATAATTACGCATCCTCAACACAGCCGCGCCAACAAATGCTCAACATTTTCGCTGTTTGAAGGATTTTCGTTGGTATCATTGGATGGGTATCTTTGTATGTTTGTCACATCCCACGACCGAAAAGTAAAATCTCCTCGCAAACGATCGTCTTCATTATACATCGTGTGGTTCGTGTTTGTGACTCATTAGCAAATATTTCAATCTTCATTTGAGTTGAGGCCCCGGCTGCGAGTGTCTTCCCAACATCTCTCACCCCTGCTCGTCGATCGGCCTCGCAATAATTTCAAGGTATTGGTGTTTTTTTTTTTTTGGGTAGTACAAACGCTCTCCTTCCCACCTTCACAAGCCTGGTTATTCAAATGGACCGAAGCAAACCGATAAAAAGCTGACTATAATTTTTCGCAAGACAAAATGAATAAATACTGCTAGGCTATAAATTGAATAGTTGTGAACGATGGGGCGGAAGGGGAGAGCGAGGGATTGGATTTGGAATTGCGAGGTGCGTGGTAATATACGTAAAAAATCCCCCCCCACCCCCCAATTCGAAGGCCAGTATCACATAATGATATGCAAAATAACGACAAATACATAAAACCCGGACGCCGAAGCCGTGGTGACCGATTTGATTTGAACTCGAATAAAATGTCCGCAAATTGTACAGCGGCTTTCGCGAAGTTTCGTATCGAAATTGAGTTTGTAAAATGCTGCGCAAAAATGAAAACAAATCAAATTCAAGCATGTCTCTAGGAACGCAAAATTGAAAATCGATGTTGCTGTTCAATAGAGATCATAATTTTGTAATCCACCGTGGGAAACGATCGCCAATATCGTTGTCATTTAATATTTAAACTTGTTTCATTTATAGGATTATGGAACAGATCATGTCCTGCTTGTACGCTTTTGCACAAGCTTAAACAAATGCAATCGTAACAACAAATTTGCATTTTATAGCGCCTGAAGCTTGTTTGCTTCAAGTGTATTAATCGATTGCACCATATTACTCTTGTTTGTTATTAATTTTGCCAAACAAACAACACCAAAACAACATTCAACAAAGAGCATGTGTTTGTGTGAGTGCAGTAGTAGTAAAACCATAAACCAGCTGCCGTCATCACTGACCTCCCATAAATCATGGTTTTTGGCCAGTTTCCTAAATTTTGTATGCGTTTTCAGCGATTCTTCTGGAAGGTCAAGATAGGAGTTTCGAAAAGTCGAATGATGTTGGCATTGAGTAGATGTAGCAGCAATTATAACTTTGACTGTGAACACAAATGAGCAAATTTATTTTTGGTCTAAAACACTTCAATGCTGTACAAAATAACGCATCAAAAACCATTTTAAACACACATGATTTAAGACTCATCTTATACACAGTCGCCTTTCTCTTCGGGCAAACAGAAGTTTAACCCAGCTCCGAATGAGTCCGGAGTTGATCGTTTTGCAGCGATAAAGGAAGCCTAAATTACCCCGAATTTTATACATTAATAATCCTCCAGAAGGCACTCAACGAAAATCATACAAAGACCAAGAGCTAAATAATATCTACACCCATGGATTAAAGCAAACGAAGTATCTCGCATCTTGAAAACTTGATTCTCCCGAGACCCCGTGTTTGCATCATCCGGTTGCGACCGAAAAATAAAAACGTTGGTGGGACCATAGAAGAAAGGGTATCGAAATTAGAAACAGTCCACTTATCAAAAGTCTCGAGATGTAAGAAAGAGGACGAAGAGATGAAATAAATCGACCTGTCTCCAACTTTTAATATCAGCACTTAAACACCACCAAGGTTGACCGTTTTTACCCTTCCCTGAGCTTTTAGACGATGTTTCAAAAGTGGCAACTGAGCAGGAGAGTCTTTTTACGTTGTGTATGTGTGCTTCGTATTCAAATGAACTACACTGAGGCCAGCGTAAACGTGTTTGACCGGCCTACAATTACTACCGGCCAAAGCGAGATTGCTTCAATTGTTTGACGTTAGCCGCTCCGACATTAATTATCACTGAGCGTCTTCGCGCTCATTGCAATGCTTTCCACACAGAAGATGGCGTTAATTTTTGCCGTTTTTGCTGCCTCTCTTCATCACCAAACCATAGGGCACGGATGACACACCAACTGTCAGGAATGGCCTAGTTTGAGCATCATTACAGCATACTCGTGCCTGGAGGTGATTTGTTGTTTGTTTTTCCCCCAGTGGAACTTGGGAGTGATAATTACGAAACGTGCTTTTTTTTGTCCCATACATGCACACGTGCTTATTTTTCCTCCAGCAGTCACTTACCTGCAGTTGTAGCGTTTCCTCGAAACCGTCCGGAAACTCGGTACAGTGGGTGTCCAAATTTTGGGATAGCGAAGACGTAAGATGATGTCTCGCGTTCATCCCAACCACCATAGGAGAAGCCGACAGTGGAGCAGGGCAGGGAAACGCGGCTAGCTCAGTTCCGTATTCCGTGATGATGACGCTGTTGTTGTGGTGGGGGGGGGGAAGGTTAGTAGTAGTATCGACGATATATCCGCTTGGAATGAACGCGCTACCAAACACTTGTACGGCGGGTCCTTCCCTGTACAGCGACCAGCAGCAGCAGCAGCAGCAACTTTTGCACTAAGTGCATCTATATGCCACTTTTAGAGCACACACACCTTTATCACTCTCACACACACACACACGGTAAGCTTCACCACAACACAAAACACAAAATTCGAACAAACCTAAAATCGCGCACTGCCGATGATACTCGCGGCTGATTATAATTTTTAAACCATCCCAACTAACTTTCACATTCGGGGGTTTTCAAGATACAGATCCACTAAAAGATACACTACTATTGGCTAATTTTTCACGATTTTTTTTACTATGACAGCATATCATATGACGGTTTTGTGACGTGAAATCACTACTACCTTCAAATAACTACCAACTTTTTCCTTTTGCAGCAAGCATCACTAATTGTTTTTTAATTTATTTCACTCGGTATGGGATTTTTTATTTATTAAACACTTTATTAACACACATCTGTAATGTTTAAGAAAACTTATTCGTATAAAATTATTATAAATAGAGTCTTGATTAGACTTTCGCTATAACCTAACTTCCCTCTTAGTCTTCTCAACCCTTTTCAACCGGTAACTTAACACACAATTTCGTCAAGGTGTTGCAGAACATGTCCTTGCTGAACAAGCAAGACAAAAAAAGCAGAATTTTTGTCACCAAACGGCTCCAAACACGCTTTGATATATACCCTCACGAGGCACGAGACGATCAATTATCGACTAAACAGAATCTTACACGCAAACACAACTGCTTAAGATACCGTTTGTTGGGAACGTTAGGGGATAGGGAAATTCCCTTCCCTTACCCTCTTTTTCATATTTCTGACGAGTACTAGAGAACGATAATT
The DNA here is from genome assembly GCF_943734695.1 of Anopheles maculipalpis. NCBI lineage: Eukaryota > Metazoa > Arthropoda > Insecta > Diptera > Culicidae > Anopheles > Anopheles maculipalpis. The sequence goes on from NC_064872.1 coordinate 4,618,137, forward strand.
GAATGATAATTTTTGTTCATATAAAACGGCTAGTCCGAATTGCTATCCTTCCCAATTTCAAAACCGCGAATTCTGACTCTTCCGGATGTCCTGTGGTATGTCTTGTAACGTATTTCTCTCTCTCTCTCTTTCTCTCTCTATCTCTCACTCTCTCTCTCTTTCTAGTTATCTTTGCCCTAAACGAATGCAATGGGTCAATTTTTCTTTTCCACTATACACCGTACAGCTTTACCCGTTTTAGAATAATCGATAATACGTATTGCAGTACTTCATGCTAAGTAGGCTGGCCCCGATACCGATGTATCTTGTATGCTTGGTCAGCCTACGTACAAGAACTCGTCTACACAGGAGAAACAAAATGTAAGAGCACACACACGCACACGTTGGTCCCAGAAGGCACCCAAAGGCCCAAAGACACACCTGTTATTACGACCAAAACTGAAAAGCCAGTCGATCACTTCTTCCCAGCTGCTGTGTAGTATATGTGTGCGCCTCCCCATTTTCCAGCATTTTTCCAAAGCAAAGGAGCAAGGGGTGATACACACACACACACAAAAAAGAACTATGAAAAACGCGGTCAACTTGTGTGTACGTGATTACGTAATTGGCGCTCGAGGCGCGTGCTAAAATACCGGTGTGGCGCAATTATTTTGCCACTCCGCAAAAACCACTGGACGAGAACCATCCACTTCTTCCAGTGTGGACAGAAAGCGAGAACGGAAAGAAGGAAGAGAGATAATGGAGAAGGGAGGGAGGAAAAAGGGAACCCAGTGCCATAATTAGGGCTCCCATTAAGGGGCGCACTCGAATGTGTGCGCTTGGGGGGTCAGAAAAAATAGGAAAAAACGTTAAGAGCACCCCAAACGAGACTGAGCGAGAGAGAGAGCGCTCGGCACTGATAAGCGAGTGAATAAGACTGAACGATTGAAGAACAAAAAAATGAAGAGGAAACCGGAGAAATGTCATCAGCGCAATTGAGGGTGTGTTGCGTTTATTTCAATTTCCACCCTCGTTTATCCGTTACATCCCCCCCCCCCCCCCCCCCCATCTCCATCAACTAGAGAAACCACCAGCCAAAGTTTGCAAGGGTGCGGCTGTGATGCGTGTTCGCTAGGTCAGGGAGAGACCGAACTTCTCCGGGGTTTAGGCATCGAAGTCCGTAGTCATGGTGGAGAGCGAAAGTCCCCCGAGCTCGTCCCCGTGAGTAGGATACGCGAGTGACGTTGGCGACAATGGGAATGACGAACGCGGTCCCGGACGGACGACGTCTGGGTGAGTGTGTATGTGTGTATAATGTGTCCTTCGCCGAATCTGTTTACCATTTGAAGGCTGGTTCGATTCGAGTTCGGGTCATCCCGTCGCCGACCGTTATCGATTATCATGGAACATACACACACACACACCCACACACACAACACATCAAACCGTGCGGTCGAGTCGATGAAGTGTCAAATGAATCAAAACAATCGAACGGACGGACCGGACCGACTCATCCCCTTTTCCAACCAGCTTTCGATGGCCATCCTTGATGATCGATGGATGACAATTGGGCTTCTTTCGCCATATTCCATAGAGAAGACAGAAAAACAAAACAACACAAATAAGACATATCAACGGCACTAGGCCCGGTGCCAGAAAATTAATAGGTGAAAATTGAATTACCACTTTTGGGGTCGCGTTGTGATAAACGCGTCCTGGAAAGGGAGAGCTAGTGAGAGAGAGAGAGAACCTGTGCAGAAATATATGGATTAAAAGCTTTTCGTATCTTTCCAGTATGCTCTTCTTCCGGCTCCGGTGCTGGATAGGGGACACACACACACATACACAGAGACACGTGCCATCATAATAAGCCTGGGAAGATACAGTACTGAAGGCTGGTGAGGAAGATGTTGATTTAATTTATGATCGCACGATGGCGTAGTAATTCGATTTACATCGTACTCAAGTCTTCCCCTTGGCCTGATAAAGGGGATTGAAGGTAGTGTAACAGAATGGGAAGGGAAAAGGTCATATCAAGTTGACAGGACGTATCACCGATTCAGTGATTTTCCACTCTTTCCTGTCTAGTTTTTCAATGCACTGCACTTGTCAAGATGTTTTTGCAGTGCTGCACGTGTGTGTTGTGTATGCAGACAAAAAATATCGAACAAACTCTTTTACTAAAAATAAGAAAATAGCGCTTCGGTACTCCTTTAAAATTGGGCTTCTTTTTTTTCGCAAACGTAAACCCTTCAAGCAAACTGTCGATACCAATGGAGGGGATTTTCTTTCCGTGTCAGTGATTTGTCCGTGAAACATCAAAGGACATATCGGTCTCCCTCAATTAGAGGAGGGGCGGGGAGGCCCCCAACTAGGGGAGGGAAAACACAATCCATTTGGGCACTGGAGAGTATAGACGAAGGAGAATCGATACCGAGCGAGCTAGTTGCGTTCGGTCCGCACCAGAGGGCACTGCTTGTTGATACTGTTTTTCTTTGCAAACTTACACCACACACACACAGGCACACGCATACACACACGCACTTACACACACATTCATGTAGAATAAAATCGTTGATTTTTTGGATTTTTCCGAGCTTAATTCCTTGGCTCCGACAAAAAGCCCTAAATAAGATTAACCAAAACATTCACTCATATTATGAAATTGTTTTGTAATTCTAGTTACGAATCGAAAACTTGTAATAATACATTACTGTAGTGCCCTTTCCGATGTTAAGGTTCTTCTTCAGATGACTTGATGTGGTCACATTTCTAACACTCTTTTCTTGATGACTTCAACCAGAATTCGTACTTTTATGTATTCCGATACGTTCTGTCTTAAGGGAAACACTTCACATCACACACGTACCGAACGACCGAACAACATAATCAATACGAAGAGCCAACCCAGACCAGTGGTGGCTTGTTTCGATTTTAATTTTTCCCTAGAACCTTGTTGACCTTATTCCCACGAAATCGACTTTTTCCCGATGAGCAGCAGCGCACTCTAGCGCTAGGCACTAACACAACCAACCATCCACAACCAATCTACACTGACGAGGAGGGGGAGTTTTCGTTCGAAGCTCTGGCCCGAAAAGTGATTCTCTTCAAACTTTAGCCCTCCTTCTGTAAGTTTGAACAGCGAAATTCAGGCAGCAATCTTTTTCGTCTGTGTACCGACCTGTGTTTTGCCTGTTTTTCGAACGCATTTCAACTTCCACTTGCACTTTAAACGGGGGACAACAGACGAACGCGCGCGCGGGCAGTACTCCACATCAGCAGCCACTACTTGTGCGATGGGCGATGACAATTCACCTTACGACGGTACCTTCGTCTGTTCATTCCAGCCTGTGACAAGCGGTAATGAGCAACCCCGGGTTTCGGTCGCCGATACCCACACAACTACACCGATGGAAGGAAAATCCTGCATGGCGATACACACCCATACAGCGAAAGAATACCTTCCGGACCTGTCACCTTCTATGCTGCTCAGAAGTACGACGAAGGAAAACAACTCTTATCGGTGTGTTCATGCATGCTGCAAATGAACACAGCAGCTGTCAAAAGTGCTGCTCCACCGAGCTGCTGCTGTCAAAATCCCCGGCCAAACGTAACCGCCGGGCTGAGTTTTCATTCCGGTGGCGCCATCCGGGCCGGGTCAAAATGTTTCCACCTTTTGTCTTGTTCTCCCCGGTCCTCGCTTTTCCTTCCCGTTGGAAAGCTCATGCTTCCAATCGCCGTCGCAAGGTTCCTGGAATGGTACGAGTCGGCGCACAGCAAGCACTCACAATACTTCCAATGGAGCTGACCCCGAAAATCGGGGAGGAAGCTTTCCAGTCCTTTCCAGCCAGAAACACGTGCTCCGGTTCGTGTGGACTTCGGGTTGTTGTTCCGGCACGGTGTGTCAACAACGGTTGATTCGGGTGCCGTTTCGAAAGACATTTATCTTGTCGATGATAGATTCGTTCCAATTCCGGTTGAGGCGCTAGTGTGTTGGGTGCGTTCAATAATTCGAAAAGCGCAACTGTTTAACGGATTTTAAGTAGCTTGAAGCATCGAGAGTTTGAGTGTTAAGTTGCTGTACAAAAATATTTCAACTGGTTAAAGTAGCTGGAAAAAAACGATGCCAAATTCTGGAACAAAAAAACTATTTAATCGTGAAAGACTGGGCTGCTCCATCGACCACGTGATAGCATAACAAGTTCTTCAAATAAATAGCTCTTTTCGAGATTATGGCTTTTTATACCTATTTTATGCCGAAAGTGTTAATTGTTTATTTGAAAGCCAATAAATTTCAAAAATTTGTAAACTAAAAAAAAACTAAAATTATTTTTAAATTAATTTTAACCAATAATTTAAAAAGATTACGTTAACATTATTTTTATCTAATAAAATTAATACGCCGCGGTCATAGTTAACAAAATAGGATTCAATTATCTGCTTAACCATGGATAATGACAGAAGTTTTATCGCAAAAAATCATCTTAAGAAATTTAAATAAGAAAAAAATTAAAATTTAAGGAAATTGTTCATAACCCTTCTCTGTAATACTCGATACTCACACCATTTCCAGCTTTAAGCAATACGCCTCATAATGCTCTCGCCATTATGTTTCTATTACGCACTGTAGCGAAACTGAAACTATTCTTACCTCCTCTGTTGATGTGCGAAATTTCACCAAATTTTCTTCTCCACCTCATGCCACCACTTTTTAACGTTAACCCCCAATACTTGAAACACGCACATCAAGGAAGAAGGAAAAACGTGTTCGTTATGATCTGCCTGCATCATAAATAAAACTTGTCCACCCTCATCGAAACCGTTTCCCTGAAACCGTGATACGATAGTGCGCCCTATTCTTATAATACACCTCTCTTTGACGCGCTTTGATCCGATTTGACGATCGTTTAGTCCATTCGCAACGCCGGCTTGATGGAAGTTTGATGTGCTCTGGAAAAATTCGTCCATCAGCGAGCCCTTCCCCGAGGTTAATGATGGGCTTTGGGCCACACATGATCCATCCGTTTCCGGCTAGTGGCCCACAACGAAGAATGGATTGAAACAGATGGTTCCGAGCAGTGGAAAATAGTGCGAAAGATGGGAATGATGATACACAGGCAAAACCAAATGGAACGATTTCAACGATGGGATCAAGCCCGAAACGTCCATTTGCACTATCGATGGTTTGGGATGGTAGAAAATCCTTCCACCTAGGAACTATCTGTTTGGAATTTTAAATATATGTGGAAAAAAGTCTTGTTCTTCAAGAATAAAAAACGCATCCGTGCAAGGAATGACAAATATTTTTCATATTAAATCATTTATAAAATTTCTTTTGGCTTGTTTCAAATGTTTTTCTTCTTCATAATTTTCTTTCTGCTAGTTCCAATTTCATAGTTCCAAAAGTACAAAAAACAATAAAGATTCTGCGCTTCAACCTCCGAAAAAATTTATGAAATCAATCCAAAACCAGTCGCTAAAACAAACAACCCCAAGAACTCAACACAACAGTCCCAACTCCCTGGGCAGCATGTGTCAAGTTAATTTAGAAAATCAAGCGGCCAACATCAAGGTTCAAATTGTTTCTCGAGCGAAAGTGAAAACATCGCTTCTAAGATGAACGGACAAAATAACAACAAAAATTCGACCAGGAAAAACTAAAACAATTTCCACCGGCTTGCTGGTCACATCCTCCTGTCCCATACGTAGCATGTTGTTTCCTTTATCACTGAATTAAATCTTCCTTCCGTCCTGTGAAGGTGGCGCGCCTGGCTGCTTTCTTTTAACCGAAAAGGTTCAAATTATTTCTTCAAACACACCAAATCCCCATCCAATAGATTCTTTCAATGCTCTCCGGTAGTTTTCGTAGTTTCTTACGGCGGATTAGTTTCACACGGCGAAGACAAAGCTGGTTCGGTATGGTTGCGGACTGACGTGGAAAACTATTCACCACTCGTGGTAAGCAATCTTGAAAGCTCGATCAAAAAATGGTCAAACGGGATGTGCGTGCACGTTTTCTTGCTGGGCTATGTTTATAGGATACAACCCTTCGTATCAATCGCCGAACCCGCGTGCTCCTTCGTCCTGGTCAAACTATCGGTGCGCAGTTATTTGGAAGTGGAAAATCCAGCTTGCCCCGCTCTCGCTCTTTTGTACAAACAATCTTACAAGCCGCGGATCCACGTCCTTATTTCTTCCCCCTAGTGATCCAATGACCGAATGGTGTTTTCCAATTCCGTGCACCGATTCCAGCAGAAGGCTTTTGCCGGGATGGCAACTTTCCATGCATCTGCGAGCCAAAAACCAATCTATGTGTCGAACCCACGAGCCATCCTATTTGCTTGTTATGCGGTGTGCGTGAGTGTGTGTGTGTGCGTTAGAGCGCCCATTTCTTGCCGATGATGATGATGAAATAACCCAACCCCCAGTACGGAATGTTTACGTATCTTGCCGAATGCTCCGAACCGGTCGAATCTGGCCGAATTCCAACCTCGCCGAAGTGCCACGCAATTCTTCCCACGCTATCGTTCCCCCCCGTAAACTGTATCGTAATGGGGAGGCCAAATGTATACACGTACACGGGATGGAATTCTGGTTCGGTTCCTTATGGAGAAAAGATTTTAACACTTTGCTTACGCTGATCTTAGGAAAAAAGCGGCATAAAAGCGATCGAAGGGCAGGGAAGCGAAGGCAAAAGGCAGAAGGCTGCGGGTTCATCAATTCGTGGTGCTCGTCATTTAGGCACGTCTGTTTTTTTCTACACGCACGGAACCCCACAAAGAACCGAATCAGTTTGGCAGTTGGTTTGTTTTAAGGATTAAATCGGTACAATCCTTCTGCTGCTTTCTTCAGTGCCCGGGCAAAAAAGGGTACGAATACGCAATGCTGTCGACTTACCGCTTTGGAGGGAAGTCTTGCCAAAAAACAACGCAAATAATAATAAACCGTAACTGGGTGGAAGCATACGGAACGGGAAGAAGCACTTGGGAAAATATGACGGCTTGCTAGTGGTGAGGGCGAGCGGGCGATAAAATACGATGTTTATTGAAATGGCCCTGCTTGCTTACGGGTTTGGTGGTGTAAATAAGTGATGCTTAATACGTGAAAGGCATTGTTTTTACTTTGCTTACTTCTTTATTGATATGTTTCTAATGTTTTAGGATTTTCTAAACGTACAGGCATATTTCAACTTACTTAAACTGCTATTGATTTACGTTTGTTGCACTACAAATTGATAATATTTTTAACAGTTGAATCACCGCAAATATTTGCCATCTTTCCTTTCTTGTTTAAAGATCATTCACCTTTGGAGGATTGATCCATATAATTACTGAAACTGTTGGACATACCGAATGGAACAGCTTTTCAATATTCCCGAAAACCCTTGCTACCATCAAGGGCCTCCACCAGGGGTATGAGCTTGTCTGTCTTCTTTTCAGTAACTATTTTGAGAAGACCATCCAGAACTTGAAATTATAACCTACGTTGATCATTTTCTATAGGCTATCTACATCCTGGATATAACTCTGATGAGTTATAGACATCATAGGTTTGAGGCTCTTCTATGCAACTCATGTTTACACAAAGGATCGAGTAGCATTTCACCAATTGATCAGTCAAACATCACCTATCTCGTGTCAAAGGTTAGCATCGAAACTAGCGTAGATATTGAGGTGCATTTAAGAATCCTGACTGTCAACCGTTCATACTACCTGAGCCTGAGGGAACTTCTCCACTCCAAACTTTTAAAACCTTGACTGTCTAGTCTGACATGTGATGTATTTTTAAGCCATTCACATGAAAAGAGGAAGTATGGCAGGCTCAAACTAAGGTAGATCTAAGACGTTCTTACATCCGCCTGATAGTCCGAACAGATTAGATTGGTAGACCGATCTTAGACAATCACATCAAATCTTTTCCAGAGACCAGAGATTCACCAAATCTTCTTGTCTGCAATCGATAAAGTAGCACCACTTTGCCCAATTATAAACTATTTGCCACTTATTTTGCCCTATTGTAAATAACGCAATCATCCTGGATGACACAACGAAAACAAACCTGCCCTCAGACTTTTCTTTAAAGGCTAACTAGTTCTAGAAACAAGAACACGAAACAAAAACTATCATTGCGTGAATAACCCAAGTACTTTAAACAGCTTGCTCCTACTAGTGAAACAACAATCGTCTAGATGGAACAGCTGGTTTGGCTTGCTCCGAAACTGAACCGATCGACATACCGTGGAAAATCACCGCAACCATAATGATGTGCCAGAGGACGTTCCGTGTCCCCATGCTGGCGAGTGTTTCAAAGAAACAGAAAACTTAAAACCAAATAGTAGCGGGAGGAAGCAAAAAATGCTCGCGTCCCAAATCGTGCCCCGTCACTTTATCGATGATTTTTCCACAAATAACGGCATACCGGTGAACCCAGCGTTACCCAGCCGGTCTGTGTATGCGGTACATGTATGTGTCCACTTTCGCCTTCACCGAGCAAGGCGCGGCCGGCGGCGTAGTATTGGCGGGAATTGAGCGTAATGTGCAGAGACCGCGCGTACGAAACGTGAAGCTGTGTGCCGGGTGTGAAGCAAAACGCCGAAATAAATTGGTCCGTTTCGGAGAGTTGACTTGCTTGTTTCCCCCCAGGCTTGGCAGTGGGGCATAAGAGGCGAAAAGTACCATTTTCCACCGATGAACATGCCATGCACTAAAGCAACCGTTGGTCCGTTGGCCTCTTCCATACCTCCTCCTCCTTCCGCATGTCGGTTGGGTTGAACGCTTTTCCATTTTTCTCTATAGTTTATTATTTTCTTGATGGGGTAACAGGTGTTTTGAAAATATTTTAGATACTTCGATATTTGGCGGCTTGGGAGGGTGTGAGCGTTTTCATGTGAGTGGCATTTTACTTTTGTTGTGGTGTGTGTATTTTTTTTTTTGGCTTTCCTTTTAAGCATACGTTGTGCTGGTAGTAATGCTTTTCCTTCGAATTGGAGAAGAAAATGTGTTTCTATTTTCTTTTCCTTTTAATGAAGCGTTATTACCAGGGATTGCAAGTTGCATTTTTTCTTCAGTATGGAAATAATGTTTTTTGTTTTCTTAGTATTATTACTACTATTCAGAAATTATTTTGAAGCAAACACCAATCAAAGTTGTATTCAACAAAAGTGTTGAATTTTCCCATTTTAATGCATTCACTATAAAGGTGAAAAGTATATGATCGTTGATATGTTTATATATGATTTTATGTAGCTGTTTTGAATTTTAATTTAAGTTAAATCAGTTCAATTTATACATCAAATACCTCATTTCAATACAGTTTCAATGAAGGATTTATTTTGCGCATAGTTCAGAAGGAACTCCGGTTGATAATACAACTGGATTGGGAACAAATTTCATCTGGACCGTGCCTTCGTATGCAGGACATATAAACAACACGAGACATAAATTGCTTGTCAAATCCTCTAACGGTTCAAAGAAATAGGAAAAGGTTGTTCGTTTAATAGCTATTATTTTTGTTAACCTTCACTCGATTTCATCATTAACCTCAACCTGACAAGACAACACTGACAGCGTATAATCAAATGGCATTTAACTAAGTAACTTTTCACCGCTAAACTAACACTCCTTTTTCACAAAAATAGATTGAAACATGCACCGAGGAGTCTAGAAAACACCAGCTTTCGGACTGTAACCACAGGTGGTCATTAGGATCAAGTGCGACACTTGCTTCGTGCAGGATGATTTGAGGAAAATGGGAAAGGAATCCCGTAACGACCGTTACACAAAGTTATGATTTGAATTTCAAACAGAATCGGTTCTCTTATTCTTTTGATATTACGATATGATTCTAGGAAGATTCAAATTAAATGGGAAAAGGATAAAAAAAACAAAGTCTTCTGTATCACATACTAAAACTATAACAAGAAAGGAAGAATAAGTCACCTCAAAACCACTTACAATGGGCACACGCAACACAATAAACAATGCCCAATTGGAGAACCACTGGATCAGGAATCATCCATTTGCTAGCACGAACTACACGACGTTTCTACGTGCTAGGGAAAATTATGTTTTAATAAGATTTTCCACCTATCCTCTCGTGCCCACACGCTTCTAAAGGCAGGTAAATTAGGTCCACTTGATAAACCTCTTCCTTGCCGTGCACCGTACCGTTTTGGCCAACCGGGTATTGGCTCATTGACTCTCGAGGCGCGCGCGGACTCTTTACTACCGTGGGATGGGAGCCTTTTTTCCCGAGCACTCCGAGGCTGTTGGAGTACCGGAAAGCTGAAAAAGGAAAAGTTAACCATCAAAGCTGAATTATACACCGAAAGGATGCTTTGTTTTTTTGCTCTCCATTTTTCCCTCCGTCAAACGAGCATCATTTAACCGTCAACATATCCTTCCGGAGGACGCATACGTGTAGATGCCGTTTCTGCCTCGAAAGGTCCACGACGATGGAACCACGACGTCCTTTTAGGATGGTAACGATGTTGATCCGAATTTTTGACGCCCGGTTGCCGTCATAACTTTCCGTAACGGCCGTTTTCACACCTTTTGGATGTTGCAGGAAGCCGCCTGGCATGAACGACTCACCGCTCAGGAGTGCCCTATGAAGGACTGGTGAATAGTGAAAGCGAACGTGTTTCGCCCTTCTAAGTGTGAGCCCATTTGCGCCCATTTTCCACAACAACAACACCAGACGAGGGAGGATTCGCTCAACATCCAAAAACACAACGTGAAGAAGAGGCAAAGTTTTTTTTTCTTTGCTTCCCTCTTGATGCCACTCCGCACCGAAGAGTTTTCCGGTCCGGTTTTCCAACGTTATCACGGATGGATTGATGTCTCCCTTTGCTTGCTGCCTGCCGCTGCCCTTCAAACGCACACACACACACCGAACGAGAGCGACGTTGATGCTTCTAAATTCACACTTTCCTTTCTCTTCTCGTTTGGCGGGGGTTGTAATATATGCGTCCTGCGTTGATGCGGTCGTTTTTCTTTTCATTTCATCTATCTTTTCGATACTTGGAAATGGATATCTGGTTCTTCTTGTGTTTGTCTTATTTTTTGAAAAGTGAACATTTGCCCTGCCTGCCTGTCTGTTACGGTTTCTTATCCTTCAAATCATCCCCAAAGTGAACTTGTCCCTTCGTAAACCGGTGTCCGCTGAAGATGCTTCTTCATATGTGTGTTTGCGGGCCAAGAATTGAGAGAACGAACAAACTGGGATCCTCCGGTGAACGGTGGTGTAAGTGCGAAAAACCACCAGCCCGGTAATTTCGGTGGAAAACATCGAAAGGTGGATGAATGGGCGCCCCAAACCGATGAAAACGAAAATAAAAACACACTCACCGCCCAGACACACACAACCACATTTACCTTTTACACCGTGTGATGGCCGGTGGCCATCATCCACTGAAAGTTGTATATTTATGAGCAGACTGGCAGAAAAAAAGGGAAATTGAAACGTCTTGGCTGGCACGAAGAATCCTGGCGCGCGAGTGCTTTTCTTTCCCATTTTCCAAGGAGCCATTTTTTTGTTTTGACCGTTTTTATTCAAACGATACGCCGTTTTATTTTTGCTTTATTTTTCAACCGTCCAGCATCAAAGCGCCCTTATGCTGACGAGGTTGTTCGATAGTGCCGAACGTCGACTAGCAGCTAGCCTATTCCATGCCACACCTTTCTCCACATGACCAGGTTGGTCATAGAAATGTACATATTTTAGCTTTAGTGAGCATTTGTGTGCCTCTTTGTGTTGTTTACTTTGCATCACTCACACACACACACACACTGGTGATGAGTTTTCAACCGCATACGTACCAAAAAGGCAAGACGTTCTGTCCATCATGTCGTTTCGGCTTCGGTTTGCACCTTTTTCGAACCATTTTTCGCAAACGAATTTATTGTCTGTGTTTTGTAAGTGAATTTATATATTTAGCATGATCTTTTCGAAGGTTTTTGTGTTGTTTCTTAAAGCATTTCCTAAAGCAAAGCATAAACTAAATAAATAAAAAATAAATTATTATCAATTTTTATTCCTGTTTTACATTATTTTATTTGAAATACTGAAATACTTGATATTTGATTTTATTTTCATTCTGATTCTGAAAGCCCAAGAAACCTGACCGCATTTCTCGGTAAAATTTTATAATTTCAATGAAAACAAAACAAGAGGAAACAGTAATTAATCAGACAGAGTTTGAGAGAAGAAAAAAGTTTTATCCTTCAATTAAAAGAACAATTTTATACAAAGAGTACAAAAAAATAAATTAAAATAAATTTAAAATAGCCTTACTAATACACTGCCATCAATTAATTAACCAAAACATAATAATCTTACATAAAAACCACCTCGAACACCACCCATCGACATAAACAAGACATGGAAAAGAAGGCATAAAATGTGTACGATTCATCACAATGTGACGAAATGTCATCTATTGGCTCGTTAGATAAAATAAAATCCTGCTGCAACAGGCCCCAAACCAATTGGCTGAATCAACAAGTTTCCTTACCGACCAACGTCTTAAAAAAGATCTGTGCCATCATTCAACGCAAAGGCACAGCAAATCAAACAATCTTGAAGCCGGGAGTGATAAAATAAACAGGTCGGTAAACAGGAAATAAACATAACTCAAAGTGTAACAAGCCCTCAGAATGACGACGACGACGATGACGACGACCATTCCATCAAATACCGATGACAAACGATGGTTCAATCGGTCCTCCGTTTATCTCGGGCAACATCTCGGTCGGGCGGACCCTATCGAAAGGCACTTTCCTTTCTTTCGCATGAACTATTTATGATAAATCACCAACCGGAGGGAAAAATGCTTCAGCTCTCGGTACGTTCATGATCGGTTTGATCAGCAGATAAAGATCACCGACCATGGCACCTACTGTATCAAGTATCGAGCAAACTATTTTCACTTTCCTTCTACGGCTTATGGCACTATGGAGCATCGAAGAAAAGCAGTGCCTTTTTGATGAAAAACCACGCTTCCCCCTCCCGAAACCGAAGCAGAAGATGCTTCACTATCGAAACACAATTCATTAAATTTTCCCATCCAGCACGTACACGGCTGATGGGCAAAGTGAAACATCATCATTCCGGCATCGAAATTGGACCGGATGCTGTTTGCCATTCCCGGGGAAAAACGGACACCCTTCTGGACGGGTGAAAATGGGGCAGGGCTTTTGGGGGGTAAGGAAAATCTTTGGCAATTTTTCCCTCCTCTGCATCGATATTACTTCGAACCGTAATTCGCTCTCCCGGCCAAAAATGCCAATATGCCGAACCGGAGGATCGAGATTGCAACACGAACATTCCCTCCGATTCCGGTGGTGGAGTGTACACGAAGAAAGGAAAACCATAACCATCCATGCTCCCCCTCAACGCCCACATACACACACAAACACCGCTGCCAAAGACTGACGACGACGACGGCGATGGAATGATTCAAGCAGCGTACGAGCCGTGTGTTCCATACATCGGAATGAATGGACGGAATCGAACGACCACTTTCACACCGAATGGACCGGCACCACCAAAAACCGACGTATCGGAAAATAAATTTTTCACGTTCCCCACTTCAACCATGTGGTGCGTTTTTTCCAATGTGTGTCGAGGCGTTGGGCGTACCGGCCCAGGCAAAGGCAACAAATGTGTAATATCAAATCAACCTCTTACCAAAGTCAAGTCGTGAAAGGGGGAAAAGAGAAACAAAACACGAGATGGGTGGAAAATGCCACTATTCTGAGACGTACACCCCTTACGGAGCCTGTATCGGGTTAGAATCGGAAAGCAGTCGAAGCGAGTGTGCAGAATTTCCAACAAAATTCTTATCAACTGAAAGACCCCGTTTCGATTTGTGACGCCATCGGGCATCGGGCATTACACCACGACCATTCTCCCCCGGTCCGAAAGGGGACTTTGGGGGAGGAAAAATTGGAAAAACACAGTTCCTTCATGCGTACCACCGGTATCTGCGTTCCACTATCTCTTAGGAAACCCCCTAGCACAAAGGTTGGGCAGACGAAGATGAAAAACCTTCCAAGCGTCTTCGCTAAGCAGTGAAAGCGCAAATGGAGCGAAGTGGATGAGGTTTCGGTTTCGACGAGAGTCCAAAAACTTTTCATTATCCTTGGACATTTCTCACCCCGACTGTGACACACGAGGAAGGGCGAGGAGGCTTTTTCCTGAGGAATTGAGGGGCCCGCATCTAAACGTTCCCATCCTCGTGCAGAACGAAATTGAGTTCGGGTTTCTTCTTTTTTCTCTTGCCCTTGCTTTTTTCTCAACTTCTCAACTTAAAACACTTTTCCGCACGTCAAGCATACAAGTCTTCTTGCTGGGTAGCATGCTATGAAGAGCATGTAAGGAAAGTCAGGATGATGGGGATGGGCAAGAGTTATCACGCTTGTGGCGCGTTGCGTTATCTGGATCGGAAAGTGTTCGATTCGTAACCACCAAGAGCCAAGTGGCGAGATAAATTGGCAGCATTACACTCCTTCCACACACAGACATACACACAAGCACACATATTCAATATGTTTGGCCACATCATCTCGGCTCATGAGCCCATCACGACGCAACCCGCTTTCTACTCACTTCATTTTCCAACTCCTTCCCCGTGGGTGGGAGCGTTTTTTTTTTTCGCAAACATTCTTTTTCACTTTTCGCAACATGTGAGTGTGTGATATCGATATGTTAACTCGTATTTTATTTTGGAGTTTCGAAGGGTGAGGGTGGTTTCATTTTTGCACCCATTTTTACCCCCGTCCTTGCAAAGCCAAAGCAGTATAGAAGCCAAAGTTCTGCTACCGGCAGCGATGGGCAGATGGCTATCGAATGCGGTGATGAAGTTGTTGCGTCATTTTCCTTTCACTCGATCTGTCTCTCTTTCTCTCTCTCTCTCTCTCTGTTCATTTGCAAATTATTCACCAAATCGTCGGTGTTCGTTTGGATGTGTAATGGTTTCGAGATCTTGATTAACCATTCTGCCATAACCACCAAGTAAAAAGGAAGGAAAATGTGCAAAGTTTGGAGGATGATTAAAGCTGGTTGAGTTGTTGTGGTTTGATGGACTTTGTACTTGCGAGAGTTAGTTTCGTGAGGAGTAAATGTTCCTGATGAGTTAATTTATGTGAAGAGATTGGTAAAAGTTTTGCGTAAGTTTTCATGATGTAATGTTTCTTATCCTGAAACTTGTTCTGACAGTACCTCCAGGATGTAATTTAAAGCGTTTCGAATTAATGCATTCTTCTGTGGTGCTGATCTTCCATGTTTTCATTGAAGATCTTGTCCCAAATCCTCTTGATGCTCTACTTGAAACTGGATTTGTTGGAGGCAAATGTACTACCAAGCAAATCATTATTCTACGGCAGATACTCCTAAAGAGCCGAGAGTATCAGATGATTTCAAGGTGGCCTACGATAGGAGGCTTGGGAGAGTGGTACGGCTGTTGAAGGTCACTATGGACGGAATGCAGTGCGAGTTGAGACTATCAAACATGTTGTTGGATACTTTCGAATCTCTCCGTGGTCTGAAACGAGACTATGGGCTTTTCTCTGTTCATCATCGCTCCAGAATCGCTGAGAGGCGTACATCCAACTGAAATGCGAGGCCGATTGATTGTTGATCAATTGATGACGGATCAAACTAAGTCGAAGGTCGGATGCAGCCGTGGATAGAGTAGACCCAGTATCCTAGAATTGAATAGATGACCTGGTCATGACCATGACAATGTGCCCAATTTTGTCCTGTCAAAGAAGAAGAAGAAGAAGAACACAGGGTACTGATCACGATTGGTTAAAGTATTTGCCCCTCTCATGAAGAAAATTATCCCTGAATTTCTTTGCAAAAATGCTAGAAATCGTGAGGCACTGCATTATCGTCTCTGCCCATTGTTTCTCCTCAACAACTAACCTCAGCGGCGTAAAGGAGAATTTTTTGAGCAAAACTGACCTATAGATAAATTGATAACAATACGGTTTTTTTATTGATTCAGCTATATCCTAGCCGTCAGTTGGTTGAGGTGAGGCTGCTCAGGACCGAAGGGCATTATTTTTTAAGTTAAATAAAAATAAAATAACGTTTTTTGTGTTAAATTGGCTCATTATAGTCCTAATATATGATACTCGAATAAGAGACAATACATTTTTATTTTCGATTCAATTTTTTAAATAAAGGTCTGAAAACAATGTATAAAATAAGAGAAAAACCGGAGAGCGATGGAGCAACAAATCAGATAATTTCGGAAGTAAACTTTAACATTACATGGAAATATAATCCAACTGAAGCAAAACAGATATCGCAAACTGCTCGCTCATGCCATTGAATGAATAATCAGTTATTCTTTGTTAAAAACACGCGCCAAACCGCAACTGTCGCGCCGAACGAAACTAATCGCAAACAACCGACCGATGCAAAAATCACCAAACCATACCAAATCGATCCCTTTCTACGCAGCGCCAAATAGAGCGCATACTGCATCCATGCACATTAATACATGACCTAGGGATACGGAGAAAAAAAAAGAAAAAAAACTTCACCATCCCAGGTTACACTTTTGCAAAGCACAGCAGTTCCATGAAAAAAAAATCGCAATCTCACACCCCTAAATCGATTGCAGAAAAAAAACCACCACATATCAATGGGTCAAATGGCAACCCTAGTGTAGCCTAAATTTTCACCAACACTTTTCCACGGTTTCCTTTCATCTCGCGACACGCTTGATAATGATTACGCTGTCCCCCAATGGAATTGTGCAAAAAGTGATAGTTTAACGTCTCTTGCTTCTCTCTCAGTCAACTACGAGCATCACTACAACCCTCTATGAGCGTCCCTTTTTTAGGATGCACCCTTAGCAGAATTGCAATTTCCTCTTTTTTCGCAAAGCAGAAATAAAAAATCACCACCCCACCCAGATGCATTGCAGAAATACACAAAAAAAAAGCTAAATCCCTTGCATACTTTTCTAGAACGAATGGTACAGACACTGACCAAAACGGGCCAGAATTTTATCCCTTTTACAAAGCTGGGGTGATTTAGAAGCTGGCATTAGCACGGTGTAACGGTGTAAAGCCAATCGAACAGACCAAATGGCAACATTGAAGGAGAAATGCGTTTTCCCCCTTCGGTGTGCGTATCATTATTATGTCGGTAGCATAATTATCCTTTGCTCATTGTCCTCTTTGCCTTTAGGCCCTGCAAAGGAGGGATTTGCTGAGTGTCAAATTCACTTCCTGAAAAGGTTGCTGCCTTGCTGTCTTTGTCACCGCACAGTTAAAATAGGATCGGGCCTGCGAGGCCTTGCCAGGAGTGTGAATAGTGTATTTTTCTAACCTATTTCTTCTCTTATCGTATTTCATCCTAATGGACAGTGGCTAGCAAGTATTTTTTTATCAATTGAAGTGATTCCCTACTAGAGTCAAATTCTATCCACCCCTTGCTGCAAACGATAGAAACCGATCGTTAATGACACATGCCTCACACAAACCGAAAGGTCAACGATTACATACGCACACATCAAGATACAGAACTCAACTAAGCTGATGCAGTATAATTCGCGATACAGAAAAATCGCGACAATAAAACACAATACTTTGAATTGTGTTTTTTTTTTTTTTTTTGTTTGTCAGAGGAAAACGGCACACAGAACAACAGAAAGAAAACTTTTATGCCATTAAAAACGATACAAACTTATCCGGAACCGGACTAGAGCAGCATCCCTTCGTTAGCATCATCTTCGTCCGTGTGTCGCAGCAAGATTTATAAGACGGCTTTGCAGCGTTTCGGCCTCAGTCTGACGGGTGGTGCGTGCCATAAATTATATTCCCCAAACCATGCACAACAAACAGCAGTTGAGGCTGAAGCAGTCAGAATGAACCCGGTCAACCCTTCCCATTTTGCTTCGCTGTACTAGCCCGATAAAACAGGACATAAACGTCTCATAAAAGTAAGCTGAGCAACGAAGTTGTGATGCTCTAAACTAATTGTCATACGTCCGATCGATCTCTGACGCTATCAAAACACTTATTTTAATTAGATTATACTGTACTGATTAATTGTGGAGAGCAGATTTTTGTTTTCTATACTGCTTGGAATGAAGTCTAATGTCTGATGAGACATCAAACAATATTCTGACTCCACCACAACCAACCTAGCCTTAAAATGGGCCAGCCGTGTCCAGCAATTCTTGGACAAGAGTCCTCCAGTACCTTCCTTCAAACCTTCCTCGAGCAGCAAACGATAGTTTTAATGCTTCAATATATATGTATATTTATGTATATTTGCCATTTATTTTATTACCCGTTTCATTACTTTCCCGTACGCGCATCGCTCTAACGGTTGCCGTCAGTCCCTCCGGACGGGCACGGGACCGGACTAAAATAAAGATCTATTGGAACTCCGTCTCCGGCATTATGTTTTACGCCAACGTCCTCGCATTAACTTTGCTTCCCACATATTTTAGCTCCCAAGTTCCCGTCCTCCCTGCCTCGAGTTTATCGAAGACTAAGAGACAAACTATTCCGACCAACAACAGCATGACAACTGGCGCAAATGTCCCCGTATTTTTGTTTCGCTTACATTCACGGCAAGAAGCACACATCTTGGTGGTGTGTAGCTAATTTTCTTTTCTACCCGGCCACAAACCCTGGCACTTGCGTTTCTTATGCTTCGCTTCTCCGCCAATCAGTCAAGGATCGAACGGAAACTCGTCAAAACGATTGTCGCATCATGTGTATTGGACACCAAAAGCTGGGGAATGATGGGAAGCCTGGAAGGAACGAAGTTTTTGTCCTACTGATAGCAAGAACTGCCAATCTAACCTTGCCTGTGGTCTAGCGCTGGCCGAACGAAACCGAGCGCCGAGATGAGCGATCCAAAAACGTGAACACAAATGAACGTAAATAAAAACAAATTTAATGAGATCATAAAACCGGATTCCGGGTACCGGGCTTCTCCTCTTGGCCGATGGGCCGATGGTCATGTACTGCGGGAACAATCGGAAGGATTTGTTTGATAAAGTGAGCAAGACTGAGAGAGCAAGAGACATTTTAATAGACAAACCACCACCCCCGCCCCGGACAACCCAAAAAGCAGTTTATGTGCTTGAGCAAACATTGCGCAAGGGAAAGCGAATCACAACTCCGTGGTCCGATGGAAGAGGAAGAAAAAAAAGGTTTTGGGACAGAATCTGTTCCAAACTCCGAAATGCTCCAATGATCCATCATCCTTTCACCCATCCTTAGCGGCAACGAAAACCTTCTGCTTACCAACGATGCCGAAGGGAAACATTGTTTGCACGGACCACGCCATGGAGAAGAATCATGCAGGCGTCCTCCTGCTCTGCTTCCATTGTACACCCCTAACGGAATGGAGAAGAAATAAAAAGCAATTTAATTTATTAACCAAACATACACAAATAATACAAATCTATTTAATCATAATAACAGACACACACGACTCACGCATGGGGAATGGTGGATAGATCAAGCACGAGGATGATTTCGCACCGACATCAAATAGCCAAGTGGCTGAAACTGTCCCAAAGAACTGTCGCGACAAGTGTCTTCATCGGTGTCCGAACCGGTTGAAGTTGGGAGCCAGAGTGTGGGTTAGAGATTCCAGCTTGCCAAAATAGCGTTTGAAGTTGGGTTTTTAAGCTTTCTTTTGTGGATGAATTTATCACATTACTCTAGGCAACATGCATATAGTGCACGCGCTGGATGCGGGACATAAGAGGAAAAAAAAAAACTCCGCATTAGATTATATCGTACCGAAGATTCTGATCAGTAAAAAGCAATGCGGGTGACCGTGTGAGTCTATTTGTTTCGGTGAACATTTTGGACGATTCTGGACAATTAATAACGAGGGAACTCGATTCAATTGAGTGTAATTAAGCAATTGGTACTTCTAGGAAATATGAGTAATTGTTACTCTTACGGATGGTAGCATAGTGAATAGCAGTTTCAAATAAAAAATGGTACACTTGAGATTGAAACAAAGCTCCGGCTTTTTTTGTCTTATTATAGGTACTTCCATGCATCAGAAATACTCACAGTTTCAAGCTGAAAATGAAAGAAAACAGTTTTTTTTATTCAAAAATTTATCAAGTTCTTATTTGCTTGAATGAGATTAGAGAGTCAAACATGATTTGAGCAGAAAAAGCTATAAGAACTTAAGATGGTAACCGCATACTACAAGATGAGTTCTACAAAAAAAATGCCACTAAGTCCAGAGTAGTATTATGTTACTGTTTACTTGACAACTTATCCTTAGCTGACTGAAAAATGTACGCCTTTTTTCAGATATTTTGGTCCCTTGATCTGAATAGCTACTACTCAATCATGGACAGGAGAATAATTGAATAAGGCCTTCAGTTTCTTTGTCATATAGGCAGCTACTTTTGAAACATGGACGGCCATTATGGTAGACTGCTACCCGTCATGTTCATAAAGTTTTTCAACATATAAACGCGTGCACTTTTCAATGAATTTATTTTTTTGACACCAGGATATTACTCATAATACGAACAAATCTTAAATTGTAGGTCGTTGATTGTAGTTGCACCCAAGCAACTATTAACGATGCGATAGATAACGATGCCTGTTTGCATCACCAGAGCACAGGGAGTACAAAACTCCACGTTTAGATAAGTTCCAGATAAGTTTAGTTATTCTTAACTTATAGATCAGTTGATCTATCTCGACTAATATCCTCACAGAAGGACTTGGATTATTATTAATTGAAGTCGAAGCACTTTATTCGTAGAGCCTGCTGCCAGGTTCGTGGTCTATTGCGTAACGTAAGTCCAACTAACTTACGGATAAATTGTGTTATTAGTCTATAATATTCATATCTAGTGTTGCAAGCGAAATTTCAACAAAAAAATCTTCTGAGTGGTAAAACTCTATATTTTACTTTAACATATCGAACTGAAAGAAAAACTACAACATCAGTCCCTTCACAGAAATCTAACAGTTTTGAATGGAAACCATTAAAAATAAATGAAAAATCGAAAAAAGTTCCTCATTAGCATATTCCGGAAAAAGCATTCCATCATTGATCGCTTCATCGATAACAGATAGAAATAAAACGAGAAAAAATGACGTCTTTCCTTATTACATCCCACATGGAAAAGGCTGGAGAAATTTCACTCACCTACCGTACGTAAACAGACATGCATCATTATAATGTAGCTTAACGACCGTCAATTGCCAACAAAAATTGAATCAAAAAATTCGAACCACCCATTTCTTGACACTGGTCCAAAAAATCAATGGACCGGTGGAATGTGTATGTTGCGCTCAAACATTAGATCTGAGCATCTTGCATATGAGTGCACCCACATGTTTCGGGACGAAAAAAGCAGTTTGTAATTCAATCGTATGGAAACACGTTTTTCCTCCATTAAATCCAGCGTTGAAGCTGAACTTCATCTCGAAAAAAATCATCTCTTTTATCGTAAACAGTCGTAAAGTTTGTCTTATGCTGCAAAAAAAAACGGAATTGCGGAACATAACCAAGAGTTTTCGAGTCAAATGATTTAAAAAATGAAACAAAAAGGTTCTTCGAGAAGGTACTGGTTTGCTAAATGAATTCATCTAGCCGTATGTTGCACGGTTACAACCAATCTTTGTGTTTAAAACACAACAATAAAGCTGAAAACATTCTTCTAATGCATTTCCACTACTTTTTAAAAATGAACCATACACTGCACACTCTTTCCATCATACGTGCAAAACGGACAATCCGCTAGCCATCACTGTGCGTCATGTAATCCTGCCCTCATTGGAACGTGTTTTTGTCGAACTGCCTGTGTCGAACTGCCTTTGTCTTCCTGCCTTCGTCTAGTACTGTTGTTACCTTTTACACCGACCAAACACTCACGCGAAGGATTACCTTTTTGCTGCTAAATTCCATTGCAATGCGCTGCACAAGTGCGCTTCAAAATGTGCACACACACACTAGAAAAAAGAACTAGAACAAACCTAAAAACGCATGGTCCGTTTTCCCATTTGCGCACCATTTGTAGGGACTACGTGCCTCGATTCGCATCTAATGATTATCGACCTTTTTTTATTTTATTTTACACTTCTTTAGCGTTGCAAGCTGACGTAAAGGACAGATTTTGGTGACGAGCCATTTGCTTCTCGGGTGGTGTTTTTTTTTCTCTCTCTCTCTGTCACTGTAACTCTAAAAGTCATTTTAATGGAAATTTTTAAGCAGTTCAAGGTGTGATTGACTGCCTTGTTTTGATGATGTTTGCACTGCAAATAGGTAAAAAGTACCGGGTTTTATTGTCCAACTCACGTACTGACGAACTTTTTTGGCGGGTTCGATGTGTACAGGCGACCCGGGCACAGCTGGTGGTAAGCCGGTAAATGGCACGTAAGGAAATTATGTCGATAAGTAATCTTTCATGCAAGGATCAGAAGGAAAGGCTTCCTATTTTAATGGTCATTAGAAGAAATTATGCGAAAACTTCAATCAAATTTGTTTCGAATAACAATTCCTAGCTACAGTAAATGTATGATGTAAAATGTAAAATGTAATCGAAGACTCCAAAATTTCCTGTCAATTCAAGATATCCTTGCAAGTCGCATCAACTTCCAGTTCAGATTCAATCCCGACAGGCTTGATCTAAATTATGCTTACAGATTTTTCACTACTCTTCAGTCAACTCGTTCAAAGCGCATACACGAGCTTTCCATAAGAAATTACTTTATTTCTTTCCTTCAATGTCCTTTTCATGTCTCTTTTTTACATTGAAAAAGCATCTTTTGTATAAATTTAAACTAAAAGTAATTTGCTAACATCCATTGACATTATCTTACCTCCTTAATCTGTATCGTAATTTCAATGAGCACCTTAAACCTTTCAAATGTGTATTGTTTGCAAGTCTTTCTTAAGCCCTCAATAGAATTTCTTCAAAAAGTGAGTGTTATAATCATATCTGATTTCAACGACTCGATCTAACGATCATTCCCTTATTGCCGAAAGGTCAGACCAACATCTCACCTTAGAGTTGTCCCGGTGCTCGGGGTACCTGCACTCAGAGACTTCGCTGGGTCAAACCCACTTCCAACGTTTGCATTCCTAGAACCGATTGAACGTCGCACGGTAAGGAACCGGTCGTTCGACCGGTTCCTAACGCGAGCTCATCCACAACAAACAAAAGTGCACAAACAGCAACATAAAAACATTATTGCTACACCTTTTCTAGCAAAAACGGCATGAAGTGGACCGGCTTATCCTGTGCCGAAGATCGCGCTGCAAAAAAAAAAACCCCTTCCTTCCAAAATGACCATTTTGTGGCTATTTTCAACCGATCTTCCGTGCCATTTGCCTCGCTTACCGGTACCGGAACGGAGTTATGACCGTAAACATCTTAAAAACTGCCGCAAAAGATCTTTCAAAATCCTCGATCAGTACTGTACCAGCGGTCCCTTTTTGACCGGTTTTTGCCTGGACTGGCAAGGCTTCACTTTTACGATCCCATAAGGCGCGTTTCCCGAGAAACACACCGAAAAACCGATCGAACGTCATCGGTGAAAAACAAGCAAGCCTTAAAAACTAAACCACACACAAGCATTGCAGAACGCAGAAGAACAAAAGCGAACACGGCCCAAAGCGTAACCCTTTTTCGCTGTGCGTTGTTGCATTGGGGGTTTGCAATAACATAACAGGATTAGCCGAGGCATTACAACGCATAATACCTGTGAAAGCTTTTTTGTTGCTGTTGTTGTTGCTGTTGGTCGTTTGGCGCGACCGGCGCTGCTGCAGTGTGCTTTTGTTTCGCCGGCAGTTTCTGGTCACGGCATCCCGTGCAAGCCACCCAGCGGGAGACATCGGCGTTCTTCGAAGGACGACTCGCTGGCAACAAATTGTTGCACGGGAAACCTTGCAGAAACGTTCGACCACCGCGGTTGGCGTGCGCGGTACAAGTTGTAATGCCTTTTTGCAACTTAAAGTTAATCCAATCATGGTCATGGTCAACGGGAATCGAAGGGCTCTCTTGGAAAGCTTTGAAGTTCTATTGGAACTTACGGGGCGCAATATGGGCACAGATACAATTAGTCAGTTGCAGGAAAGGAGCGATGAAATTGTTGCTTAATAACAAATGAAAACGTGGAAAATAATAACTTTACAAAGTATGATTACATGATAGACGTGTCCTGTTGGCTTCCAGAAGGCATTGTACAGTACAACTTCAACTCTTACTCACGGGAGATTTAATTTTAAAAAAGTCAACAACATTTCTTTATAGAAAATTATTGCCAGTACACTATATTCTACGCTAAAGCCTGACTAAATACTCTAGCTTCTTCATCTTGGCTTCCGCGACCTGTTAAGGACATGCTTAGTTGGCAGGAAACCAGGGAACCAGGGAATGGTGAGGATGATTTTTGAACTGGTGGTCTTGTCTTCACTATCGCCTCTACCTTCTGATCGCCCCTCCGATTCGACTACTCATCTCATCGCAATAAATCTAGCTTAGTTCTTAAGGATTCTTGTTCGAGGGCCTAGGCAACGAGGTAAAACAAAGAAAATTTTGAATTTTGCAGTAGCAAATGCTTTGATATTATTCAATAAAAATTCTTCCCATCTTCCCACTGTACCTTTTCCCTACCAAAACGCACTCATCACTTGTTAAACGTTACTTAACCAACGGTAGTGCTGGCTTATTTAACCGTTTTCATCTCATCTTTCTGCGCGAGAGGTCATCCCGCACGATACAACGCAACTTCCCGGATTCCGCCGAACGGACCGCGTTTGTGAGGGTACAAAAATAAAAATTTCTCCATGATCGAAATAAACCAAACAACAGCGCGACAATCCACGAACCCGCCCGGTTCACATTTCCATCCGCCACCGACATGGATCACACTCCTTCCTTCCCTGTTGGCTCCCCTTTCTAATGTATCTCGCTCGTATCTCGCTCCGCCGTACGAGCGAAGGGCCGCGAACACCGATTTGGCGTGTCTTTGTAGCTGAAGTGAAGATCTTGATCCACGCAGTGATCAGCATCTCGCACGATCGTTAAAGTATTTTCTTTCTTTTTTTCTTCTTCATGGAATTTGTAGGAAGAAGCGCACACACACACACATTAGTACTGTTGGTGGTGAAGAATAAAAAAGTGTAGAAGTGATCAGTATTTGAATATTATATTTAGCATTGACGGTTACGCGCAATTCCAACCCTCCCAACACGATCAAGGTTAGCTTCATAATACAAATTCAAATAATTGAAACAGCGAGCATCGTTCAGCTACCAAATCAACAAATTTCCACCAAACAATACACAACCGTAAACGAATCGCTTGGATGCGTTTAACCTATGCTCAAGGCGCCACCAAAAAAGGGGGTGGCAGTATGAAACCGAGCACTCGAGTGGCCGGCGGGTGGTTCGACCATAGGGTGAAAAAAAAACGGAATTGCGTTGTGCTTAGAAGGAAAACAAAATTAACCGTCGCCGCCTGATTGGTTGGAGCCCACCACCGTCCAAAAGGGAAGATGCGACCGGCCGACCGGCAGAACAAAAAAAGCCAAAGAAACACACGATCATCATCATCACCACCGCGAGCGCGATCCATTACGATTGCTCTCGTGTTCGCGCGTACGCGATTAAATTTCGGACTCAGTGCAAGAGCGAGAACACGCGTGTACTTGCGCGGGGTTTTTTTTTCCCCAACTGTGAATGAGTGCGATTCGCGCGCAGTTCGTTTCGGCTCGCTCGCACCTGTACGCGTACCCCTTATGGGGAGGTTTATGAAGGTATAGTAGACAGCACCTGCTTTAGGTTTTTTTAGGGGTTGTAGATGCGGAAGATGAGAGCTTACGTCACACACATATATACACACGAGCATGGGGCGAGTGCTTGCGATGGAGCACCCTTGGTCGAACACGAGCAGGAAACATTAGAAATAGGGTGAAACAAAGAATGAGACCCGAACCGACGACTCACTTGTGTGAAAGAGCACTCAAACACCCGAAGACAGCAATCCCCCCAACAATCAGAGGAAAAAAAATATATAGGGGAAAGAAGCTAATAAAAGATGGTAATTTCAAATTCACATACTCTCTCTCTCCCCTTCGGTTGAATTACACCCAAAGTAGCCCCAAAAAATAACGAGTTTCGGCCGTTTGCCCACACACATGCGCACGTTTTTCACGATTCTAATGCGCGCTGCTGGTGGTGGTGGTGCGTTTAGAAGAAGCGAGAGCGAGATGCAACCCGATCGCGTTCAATATGCGTGCAACATTGCTCCCCTTTTTCGAGTGAGTGCCGTGCGATATCAAATGCAACTCACCTCAACCATGGGTAACTCAATTTAATTGTTTTTGCCCTCTATTTTACGGAATTCGTCCACGAGCAGCCACAGAGAGTACTTCAAATGATCTTACGCTTTTTACCTGATCCTTTTTACCTTCTTTTGAAATAATCCTATGGCGTTTCTTTCCACAAATAGCATCCTACGCAACAGGAATCACCAAGGGACACCAAAAACAGGAGCACTCGCACCAGAGAATAGGAAACGCCACAGGATGAAACAAGTCGTGCACTTTCTCATTGCAGCCTTCAGTTTCCCTCTCACCCTTTTCCTTTTGCTCTTTGTTTCGTAGTCCTTTTTCGACTAACCTTCCCGTTTTCTCACGTCTGATTTATGGGTTCGATCGGTCGTTAATTCGGTTCCGCTGCATTTTCTTACGCATTACGTGTGCTGTTCCACCGTGCACGATCACATCCCATTGCAGGTGAAAGTGTTTGAAGTTAAGGATCAATTTCTTGTACTTTACCTTGCGCTTAAGGTACGAATGTGCGAAGCAGCAGAAAAAGGAAAGCGAGAAAGAGCACATTCTACGGCCGGTTGACACTGGACGATCCCTTCTCAAGCTGACAAATGAATTCAACTGCAGTCGGCTGACACTCGAGGGAAGAAAGAACGAAGGGTACCATGCCTGGGGATTGATATTTGAGACTAATCACGATCGTATCGTAACCGCTTTGTTTGCCTGGAAATGTATTGCTGCAAGTGGCTTTTTCTTTTGTAGAATGTTGAACGAACCTCTGGTACGAGGCGTTTGAGACATTCGGAAAAAGGATCAGCAACAAGGACGCCAAAGAATGCTGCTCTTCTTGGCAGGATGACTTTACTATTTTATTGGAAATTTCTTTTTCCGAAGGTGTTAAAGTGCTCTTTTCTTTCCTCTCTTTATGCAATTGAAAATGGAGTGGTTTTTTGTTTAAACTCGATATGATTTTCAGTTGACAGCAGCGTAAATCCGACCTTACGCAAACTTAATTTTCGAGAGCATATCTAGCTGTAAATAAATCAAAAACTTCCACCACACACTTTTTAATTAACTTCCTAGTTCATTACTCAACTGTGCGCTGATTTGAAAGCCGCTCGACTTAAGTGAGATTCGTTTGCTTTCTTTTGCGTCGCACCAAAAAGGTTCGCGCGCGTCTACCAAACCCGAAACCTTAGAGAGAAAGTGGATTTTACGTGTTACATCGTATGTGTGTGCCTGTGAGGCCTATCTTTATGTGTACGCATTTTGTACAGCAAAAAAAAAAAACAACCAAACCCCTTGCATCGATTGAATGCAGCTAGCGTTATGCAACTCTGGGGTGGGGAGCTTTTCGTGCCCGATAGGTTGTGATTTAATCCTAAATAATGTGTTAAAATGTCCTCCTTTTTTCTTGATGAGTATTTGTTTGATGCTTCAAACACTCAAACTTATCGCACTAAATAATTATTGTCACGATTGCAACACATTTCTTCGTCAACGTTCTCATTAATAACGTAGTTTTTATTTTATTTTATCGTCACATTTCTAAATGTGCAACACGCTGAATTAGTTTGGTGTGTGCGTTTTCTCGTTCCATTTGATGTCGTATTGTATGTCTTTCTGCCCAAAACTCTGCCACATCGCACACATTAATTCACTCATTTCACTCACAGCAACAGCACTCACAGCTGCAGGTCGCAGGCGTCGGATGCTGTGTCTTCTCCTGTGACGAGCGCTTCACTTGACCACACAATTGGAAGTGCATTTCTCGTTTTCTAACAATTTCTTTCGCTCCAAATTAACATAGAAACAAAATTTGGTAATATTTTCATACTTAAAAAGTATGTGAAATGAAACTAAACTAACGAAAAACATCTATTGAAGCAATACTTGCATGTTCAATTGCTTTTTTCCTCCCCATGTGTGGCATGGCTGTAACGTCATGCCGAACATATCGAACTTGAATGCCAAAAACTCGTTGCGTACACTAGTTGTCCCGTTTACACATTGTATTAGCCTAAAAGCGCTCGATGCTACGTATGATGCTGTTAGTTTCTAATGGTAAAATACTTCTCCGTTCGCTTCGTGCGCTCGGCATGCCATTAAACGGTTACCTTTCTTAGGGTTGAACAAGTGGACAAGGGATGCTATAGCTCGTGAGTTCCCATTCGGACCATCTTATTCGTTTTCGTTAAATGATGCTATTTATGTGTTTTTTAATCCTGATTTGTGCAGTTTAATACTTGTTCTGCATTTTTTCAATACTTTCTTTTAGTTAGATAAATTGTTTGACTATTTTTCCCAGCACGAGCTAATTCAACCCCTAAATACCCGGCCCGCATTAGGGGTTCGGTTTTTCCCCTTTACATTGGTGTGCGTAGAAAACACGCGGCAGTTCGGCCGTCCATCCGACCGACCGACCGAAATTCGAGACCCGAAACGAGAGCGAGAGAGCCCAGCTTTATGCGCGTCTCTCGCATTTCTTGCCCGCACCGCGCATCGTCCTCCCTACGCCCGCCCCGTACTGAACCGACACGTTCTGCAGTGAGCGCCCGCAACAAACACCCATATTATGCTCCGGTAATCTTCGGCTCCGGTACACGATGTGCGCACTCTGTACGCGGCCAGCGTCGGAGGCAATTTCTGTATGTACCAACTGCTCTTGCCGTGCGGACACACGTGCGTTCCGGTGTGCCAGCGTCTCTCAAAAACACCACGACGGAAAACGCACAGACACCGTGCGTACTTGCCGGGGAACAGAAGAAAAACAACAGCGCGAACAAGACGCACTGTTCGTTTCGTCAGTAGTAGAGGCGCGCGCGCGATCCGCGGTGTGTGTGCGTGTGTTTAGTGCTTCGGAAGGTTTGTGTGACGTTTTCTAAGATCCTAGATCTTTAAGCTGAAAGGAAGGAGAACAAAAAAACTGCACCAGTGATCGAGAGATCAATGGCGAAGTTCCTCGCGACGGGTGTTCGTCACCTGTGCTGTCCCTGATTAGTGTTATGTGAAGAGCTGTGTTTTGAAGTTTTCGGAAGCGTGATTTCCTGGTGGTTGTACACCTAGCAAAGGATGTTCTCGCTAGTGCGATCTTACCAAGATATTTGTGTTGAATTTAAAAGTGATAAAACCAGGAGCAAAACATATCAAAAACAACAGAAGAGCGCTCGGTGTTAAAGTTTGTGACTACAATGAAATAATGTTGTGCAAATACGATTTTAAGTGATCCTCAAACTTCAGCTTGTAAGCTTAAAGCAAAGTGTCATACAAAAATTAAGAAAACAATTGTACAAAAACAAATATGAAGACAGTTAGTGGATTGTTTTTGCAAAAATATAAATGAAGAAACCCTAAAAAGCAAAGTGACACAAGACAAGCCCGCTCGCAATAACAACTTTTTTCTTACTTTGTGATGTATTTCTATTTTATTTTCTGCGACTTTGGTGCTATTTTTCCCGATATGGCTAAGGAGGTGTGTCTCAAGAACAGCAAATTCGCCAAACAAAAAATGGTGCATCATTAATGCGTTCCCTAGCTTAAGCGTATCCCCGTCCAGCTTAGCGTTAATGCTGATGCAGCTAGAAAATTATCAATAACCGAATCGCAGTGATATCTTCGCTGAATCCCCGCTGCCCAGTTTAATCAAATTAATTAGTTTGGTACCGTTGGCCGTCATCAGCCCCATATCGCGCTGGGTTTGTGCGTTTTGTTGTGTGCCTATCCCCCAATCTTCACGGTGGACAGAGCTGTGATAAGAGACCACGGTTACCTACTAACAGGTCGCTTATCTTCAACAACTGGCCCTCGGCCCTCGGTTGTCTTCATTGTTCGGTACCGGGGAGCAATCACTGATCACTCGGCGCATCACTAGAGGCGAAAAGAGTCGATCATGGAGTCGAGACTCTATTTATTCTGTTATCTTAAAAACTATTTTATCAAGCTTACGATTCCGATACCAACTTGATGGTTGGTTACTTAACGGTGCGAGCTGCACATTTGCATCACTATCGACACTTGTTTCCCCTTATTGTCCAATAGGGCGCTCTTGTTTTTTAATTAATTGTTGGGGGTGAAAAAGAAAAAACTTTTAACAGTTAATACACAAAAAAAACTAGACTAAACACTTTCAATAACTAGCGTACAAAATTGATGAAGTTTTTATGCAACGGTCTCTAGGCTTGATAAAAAATCCATTGGAGGGTAGTTAATCAATTTTTTTGTGTGTGTATTGAGCTTCTACATCTACCCTTCCACCCTACCTTCACATACCGCTATCATCCCTTACCGCGTCCGTCGAAACCCGCCAGCAACAAAGTTGATTGATTTTGATTATGAAAAATTTCGAACCAAGCGTAGTGATCAAAGTGTGTGCATGCACAAATACATTCCCTAATTTTGTTGTGTATGTGTGTGTTTGTCGGCTGTGTTTGTGTGCCTTGGGGTGCGTATTTTGCTGCGTTTTATATATGTGTGTGTGCGTGTGATTGTGGGGGGGGGGGGGGGGGGACAAATGTGCATATCAGTCCAGAGCCAGCTAGCCAGCCAGCATGAAAAAGGGAAGAGAAGGCGTTTATTATTTTGTGGTGCTTTGTTGTTGTTATTTTGTTGTTCTGTTTCATTTTGTTTTATGTGATCCAATTTCTCACATTCCGTTTGTATGTTTTTAGTGTTGCGCGTAGAAGAAGAAATGACCGCCGAACTAGTGCGAACAGTGCAACAACGCAGAAGCGCATTCGGTTGATTATTTTGTGTTAATTTCTTTTCGTCAATTAAAATTGTTTCTGATTTTGTGTTAAAACTTTAATTTAAAAAAACCCCTTCTTTTTGTGTGCTCTGTGCTTGAGGAAAACGAAGCAGAAAAAACCATTAAAAATAGTGAAAAAGAGCGCCAAAAAAAAAAGAACCATTTGGTGGCAAATAGTGAACATGATCCTGGTTGAACCTGGCAACATGCATGCACCCTCTCCATATTAATCGCATCAGAAGAGCAGGCCGGCCGTAAGGTATCACCACATCCTTCATCCCAACTTTCCAAAGACCAATGGCCAATATATCGGCACCAAACAAGTGTGTTAGTCCGCTTGTGTCTTTGCTTCTCATGTTACATCTGATCCATCTGGTACTGAAGTTCCGAAGATTCTAGGACGTTCGAAACAAGCTTGATGCTGCTTTAGATGCATTTTTCACCCTCGCACACACACAACGCGGAGGGTGCAAAATCGAACCCCCGATATCGACTATCGATCGGGAAAAAATAAATCTCCCCCTCCCGGGTTCGGGAATCGGATTAATCAATATGAAGCATTTTAAAGGACACGCTACAAACGATGAACGATGCGTCCCGAGATATAGAACAGGCAGCTAACAAAACAAAGCAAAAATAATAAAAAAACGGGAGAGAAAAAAGGGTAAATCATTTCGGTGCCGGTTATTACCGCAAGCCTTCCTGCTGCTGCTTTTTTTGCGTCCTTTTCTTTCCCGCCGGAAAATGTTCGCATTTTCCAGCCCGCTCTCGATATTATTATTTTTGCGTCCATTCTTGTCCTTCTTGGCCGCGTGATGCTGCTTTTGCTTCTTGCTCTCATCCGTATCTCGCAAAGGAACGGGAACGCGGAACAAGGAATGTTCTGCTCGCTTGCTCGCTCGCTCTCGATGCACAGGGACGCGTTCGTCCTGTCAGCTGTTGGTAGTGTCCTGGCTGATGTCATAAATCTCCGTTTTGCCGGTCGAAATGGCGTGGGTGAAAGGCCAATAAATGGAGAGCGTAAGAGTGAGAGAGAGAGTCGAATGTGGGAGCATTTTCTTCTTCCGGGAAAACAATCGCACTAAGATCGCAAAAACAGAGAAACAATTTGCTACAAACAAAATGATTTTTGTACGAAATTTTTGTAGCAAAATATTTTCTACCCACCAATTAATGTGCCTATTGATTGGGGGTTGGTAAAATCGATACACCCTCAATTTACAAAACTAACCCTCGCTTTTTCCGGTTCTGCCCGCCTGCAAAAGAAAGCCCATTTGCCAACGGAATCGTGGCCACGAGCCAAACCCATGGGAATCGAAGGACAGACCAAACGATCGATTTCCCACCGATGCTGTGTGTTTTAGATGCGACAAAAAAAAAGCCGTCCCCAGCTGAGCCCCTTAAAAAACAAGCCGATTTTTATTCTTCCGGGGTTTTGATTTCAATTTTGGGTGAATTCTTCACTCGCATGTGAAGGGGTTTTACTCTATCTGTACACCCTTCGATTGCATTCTCTCTCTCTCTCTCTCTCTCTCTCTCTCTCTCTCTCTTAGGTCGCGTGTGTTACATTTCATTGTGCACCGATTTCGCCAAAACGCCACTGATTAGATCGGATGATAATAATTTTTTGGCCAGCCTCAAAATCGAATCGTTACCAATTCCGTCCCAAAATGCTCTAGATTTAGGTCTCCAGTTTTGCTTTTTTTTTCAATCGAGGGTCACAAGCAAGGGGTCACTAAGGGGTTTCTTTGTTTTTTTTTGGCATGAGTATATTGATGTCGAGATGCTGCATTAGCTTGCAGAGAGGGAGGATTAATTCAACCCTTCGTTAAAAGAGCATATTTCCCTGATTTGCTGAATTTTAATTCCCGAAAGAGAACACAGAAAAACAATACGAATGTATGCGGATGTCGCCTGTAAGAGGTTTTTTTCCGCCAACTCCGACTTCAACTACAGTAAAACCCCCATAATAGGCTAATGTTGCGAATAAAGCGTGTGTGTCAACTTACAGCCGCTCTAGCATTGTTTACCTCACCATCTCGGAACCATTGCCGACGGAAGTAGATCTCCGGTTCGCGGGCTTGGTCGAGCAGTTTTAGCGTGAGTCAGACGAAGTGAAGTAAGCGTTTCCGTTTCGGTCTTCGCGTTGCATACATTCTGGAATAAATGCAATTTAATGCCAAACCTGATTAGGGTACGTAATATGAAATGCTTTTTATAAATACTCTTAAAATAACAAGAATCTTCCACTTCAAACACACGCTCTTCCTGTGATGAAAAATTTAATAAACTTCTCTAATCAATTTCTTTCTTAAATAAGAGTCTCATCTCTTCAAATATGCATAACCCCAGCGTACGAGTCGGAACTCGCTAGTGCCGATGTCCGTCTGCCACTTGGAAGTGTCTATCAGTGTCACCGGCCAGAACCGCAAACTAGAGCCCCACCGCTCGGGACACGTAATGACACGTTGTTAAATCTGATGATGATCCAATGACACATGGCCCCACGTTCCCGTCCTTCTCGGGCAGGCAATAATTAACGGTATGCGAACACGGTACCGTCTTCAGTTGCTAATTTTCCCACCGATACCACACCGTGAGTCGGCCACCACGTGCTGCAAGCTCAATGCCTCTTCCCAACCACAACCTGACGGGACACAGAAAACAATAATTTATCAACACTGTAAGCACCGTAAGAACCGGGAAAGTGTGCATTATTTTTGCAAGCTCCTACCCCTGATGATAACCTACTTTACCTGCCCCGAAAGGCATACCGAGGGGGGGCTCGCAACAACTCGGCATGCATAACCCAACGTGCACAATCGATTACTATCGATCCTCGCGGGTGTATGCACTTCTTGGTAAAGGATTTGCCACACATTACGCTTGCTTGCCATTACATCGTCTGTCATGCAAATAGTCTACCTTTCAGGGGTAGATTACATCTTTCGGTTAGATCATGGTTTCGTGATGCTACTGCACTTTGATTAGGTGCTAGTTGCAGGTTTTTTTGCGCACATGAACCGTGATGCAACACTACAAAAGTCTGCCCTTTATCTTTCTCCTATGTATGAGTATTAAATTGGGGAGAAATATCGCGAAATTGTTGTGAGCTGTGTTGGGTGATAGAATTTCGCGAAACACTCCCGCAGCGCTACATAGTTGCACAGTGGTCCCCCGGTATGGCACGAGGTAAACGTTTCTGATTGCTGCTACTGCTCCATCACCCATCCGGCCAACCCTCCCCCCAGCCGCTTGCGCATCACCCAGAGCGAAACGAGTAATTGACTTTAATTGAATTAATCGAACGAACCAAACGAACGTTACCCGGGGACGCGCAACCGTGCCGGGAAGGTCGCTAATGCACTAAAAGTTCTCATAGTGTGGACGAAGCAAGGGACGTTTTTGGGGCAACGATTGGAGAAAGATGGTACTTACTAAACCTTTCCACACACTTACTTACACACGTACACTAGCAAACAGCGTAAAGGATGTTGTTTTTGTGCTGCAAAGAAAAGATATAGCTGATAAGCGAAAGTTTCCGCCAGCAGTGTGAGTAATAGTAGTCAGAAGAAGTTGTATTAGTAGTAAGTAAATAAATGCTAATAAAATCGCGACCACTCGCAACATTCCCGCCTGCTTTCCTGTCACGTGGAGGATCCGCGGGTGAACATTGTGAAGGAACTTTTCTGTTCACCACCAGCCGAGGTTCGGTTGGCTTAAGGCCCTGGTGACTATGGTGGGAAAAGGTTGGGGCTAGGGTTTAATCTAATTGACAATTATGTAACCAAGGGAACGAAGGGAAACAGGTGAACCGGTATGAAGGTACCCCCGAGCAATCCCGGGAGACTCCAACTCCCTTGGCCAGAACTCTTCGAAGAAGGGGTTTTCCACCAGCTTGTCACTTTGTTGTTTTCGCCCTTCGCCTTTTTGCCGATCGGCGTTCGAGTCGAGGCGTTAGGTAATACACATCGACCTCGACCGGGTGTCTGGTGGCGCTTAAAGCTCCGATTTACCTGGTAAATAAATAAATCCTGACGCAAAAAAAAAACAACAACTATCCCTTAACCCTAGAGTAACCGTGAGCACAAAAATAGTTGGAATATAAAGCCATCTTAAATCAGAGCTGGAAGGAATCCTTCACAAAAACTGAAATGCCATACAAAACAGGGAAAAACGATGGGTTTTGCGCTTAAAACTTAATTTGATTAGCGAAAATTGAAGCCAACGAATGATTTATGCTCTCTGGCTCGTCTACCTCGCTGGTACTGGTTGGCCCTATCAAGTTCACGCTCACTCCTCCAGTTTCTTCCCCATCCTTTTCAGGACTCTCTTAGCACCGTGTGAAGTGAAGTGTTACTAAACCATCTTTTCATTCGCCGAATCCATCGATTGACGCTTCCCCGAGGCTGTGAGACTCGTCAGTCGTTCTCGCTTAAAGCGTGCGTTTTGGCGTGGTGGGATTGGGAGGTAAAAACGGCACTGAACTAAGACAACGCAGCGCGAACTCGCACACACTTGTGTACTTCCCTTCTGGCCGGTGCTGGAGGTTTGCTGTAAGAGACGAGACGAGTAATTAATTCAAGGATTTTTAATCGTCAGCATGGTGCCATCGGTCTTCGCCCTTTCGCTTGGTTACGGAAGTTTTTGTTGGCGAAAAGGGAAAAAGGCGGTTCACAGCGAGGGGGCAATTGCTAGTCAGGAGTGTTTTGCTTTACGTTAGTATGTGTGTGTGTGTCTGGAAGTTGGTGACAGGATGAGAGAAAGAGAGATTCGCTTCGTTTTAAGTGAGGGTAAAAAGTACCCCAAAAACTCGCCAGTCTGTGCAAAGGGTTGACGGATTCGTTTCTAATACAACAGCCGTTTAAATTATGACCAGTCAACCGGAGGGATTTGACCGCGGGCGGGGGAAGAAATCATTGTGGAAACATTTGGAGAACCAACTCCCAAAATATTTGCGCACTCCCACAAGGGAAAAGCGCGACTCTTTTCGTTCGTACTTACGCTGTGCCCGATTTTCGTGTCAGACGTTTTTGGTGTATTGGTGCTGGTAATTAGAATCCCCCTTCGCGTCCGCGCGAAAAATGGCCGGCAATGGATGCCGGGGATACCCGGAAACTCCATCCATCCCCGAATGGTCGGCAGTTGCGTTGCAATGGACTACGCGCGATATAAAGAGAGAGAAAGATAGAGTGGGATAGAAGATAAAAACAAAAGGGCAATAACAATTCTAGGGAAAGAGATAGAAAGAGAGAGAGAATAAGCGAGCGATGAGAGCTAGATAGAAAGAAAAAAACTGCATGAAAAAGGATACGTATCTGCCAAAACTTCCCCTGCAAGGTATGCAACACAAATACACCAAGCAATACCCGAAAGGCGACCGGCGTGGCGACACTCATTTATCCTGCCCCGACAAACACGAACCTGATGAACGATGGGAACGAGTCTCGGGTTTTTGTCAGGAGACGGAAGGACAGACGGGCGAGAAGGATTAGTTTTTCCGCTTGTGAAGGGCGAAAACTAGCGAAAACGAGGAGATTTCCCGTTTTTCGCGAAACCCACTCGTCATGTGCCCGTGTGTGCTTGTACGAAGAATAAATAAAACCCCGGTCCCTTATAGTGAATCGAGTAGAAACACTCACACACGTAAAGGCCGGGGGAATACACATACAGCGACATGCAGTAGTTTCACGTGCAATAATCATGCAGTAGAGATCGCTGCTTTGGTTCTAGTAGTGTGTTAGTAGTAATAGCAGTAGTAGTAGTGATGGGTAATGTGAGTTGTAGTTGTAGTTGAGCAAATTATCCCTTGCACGAAGAGTTCTCCTGTGCTCCTTTGATTAATCGTTACATTGCCCGCACCTCTTACAACGCCCTTCTCTTCCCTTCGATTCTTGGTGGTGTGTTTTGTTCGTTGCCACACACACACACTCACACACACGCGTTGGTATTCGCGGTATTAGCCGGCATTGGGAAAAGGAAGGCGGAATTGAGGAGATCGCAAGGGAGGAGGTAAAATCGCGCACTAGCGGAATCTGTTTGCTGATTAGGGGTGCTTGCTGATGAGGTGGAACCGTCTCCACCGCCACCATCACCGTACCGCATTCGTCCAATTATTTCTACCACCTCCATCACCACCAGTCATCCATCCTTGTTGCCCTTGGTGACGACGGGGACCAAAAAAGAAAAGGGAGAAAACAATTTAGGAGAGCAACATCGAGAGATCCAAACGGTTGCGAGTGCGCAAAGTGAGAGTTCAAGTACTTGTAATAGCCCTCCAGCCCCGGTACTACCACCCCGGAGTGCTACCCAGCTCTCTACTAAGGGTGCAAAATATCCTTTGCTCGCCATCGTGATGAACGACACCAGCGGGTGAGTAATTGTTCGGCACACAAAATGCGGGAGCATTACTCGAAGCTCGGGCTGTCGCTGTGTGTTCGAGGTGAAACTGTTGTGGTGAAAAAAAGAAACAAAAGCAATAAAAACCCCCGCCAAACGGTTAAATGGATCTAGTCTAGTTTTTGCCAACACTAGAATTCAAGGATCTAGGAATATTGGGGGGTTTTTTTCTTGCAGCTGATAACGAATAGGACTTGCGAGAAGAACACTTTAAAATTCGTAACGCTTTACATCATCACCAGCGGTGACTGCTGATGTCTAGTTGACACAGCTGTACGAAGATGGAAGAAGGATGACTTTTTCCGAGTTAGTATTAGAGTAGTAGTAGTTGCGAAAAATCATCTCTTTCTCGCTCGTTCCCCAATCAATCTCTCTCACTCTGCTACTGCTCTCATAACACCACAGATGGATGGTCTGGCATTGGGGGTAAAAACGGGAAAAGTTAACCGAGCGGTAATGGGCGGAAAAATCAATACGGCACAATAACGTTGGTGATAGTTTTTAGCGCTCATTTACGCCCCATTTTAATCATTATTACGACAGTGGCCGGAATTCAGCAAAACTAACACAAAAAAGAGAGAAAAGTGGCACGATTTGCTGGTGGAAAACTCTTACCAGCGAATAAAAAAATATGTTTGCTTTGTAAAACTAAATCTTCAAGTATAATAAAAATTATTTTAAACTCTTTCTATCTAGATTATCGGCATTAGCTCAACGCAATCCCTCTCAACTGAACAGTTCGTTACACATAAATTGTTACAAGTGAATATTTGTGAGTGTAAACAGCAAGTGGCAGTTAAACAAGTGTATACTAAATCATCACCCGCGTATACTAAAGCTGCGTTCGTTGCAGCAGTGTGAGCTAGGCAATAGAAGCTGTTGTTGCCAGTTTGATAGCCAAATTTTATTTATCGTGTTTTCGTACTGCAAAAGAGTGTGACCAGATTTCTATGACAAAAGAGTTCAAAATTCCTACCGTAAGAAGTTAAGTAAGTGTGCGTGTGTGTGTGTGTGTGAGAAGCTGAAGTAGAAGAAGCCGAGTGGATGCTGACAGCAGAGAATTAATTGCATCTTATCTGCAGTGCAGCTCAGTATCATAAGGTGAGTACACTGAAGTCGCTTTAATTGATTGTATTCAAACGAAAGGAGCACAAATGGTTCAAGATATCGCACTGATTTGATGGTGGTGTGAATGGGAAAACGGTCGAACAATGATCAGGTTGAGACCGAATGACGAGCGGGACATAATTCATTCATACAACATGTTCACAGCACACAGATCACAGTCTCTTTCTCTCTCTCTCTCTACATTCATGAATATAAATGGTTCCACGCGGGCTTTCCACGCATACGCACGCATTATTTGCGTAAAGGTGGATGGCGCACGAGGAACAAAAACAAACCACCTACCCCCGGTCTGTTTTGGTTCTGCTCTCGCTGTCGTTTGTGGATGCTGTCGCGTGGAAAACATCCTTTTTCTGAAGCACACCGGCATCAAGTGGCGAGAATAGGGGCGGTGACGGTGAGCGGTCTCGTAAAGTCGGGAAAACTCGCCAACGCACACGCCACGAACGCGAGTTCGTTTGTCGCTCAACCCCCGAAAAAGAGCGGGAAGTGGGAAATAAATATTAAATAAAATAATATGTTTTTCCTAGCGGCTTGCGGTGGGGTAAGGGCCGGGCAGAAAGAAGAGACAAGGATCATATCGAGGAAGGTCACACGATGGCACGGCACAGACGACGACAACGCCTCTCGACGATGTCTCTTTTTCGCCGTATTTTTTTTTTCCTTTTTTGTTCCTGCATCAGGTCTATATTCGAACGGAGTTTTTTCCTGTTTTTTTTCTCGCATTTTTCCTACAAGCGGGAAAAACATCCATGGCCGTATGTTTGACTACATGGGCGCGAAAACTCACTCGCCCCCCCCCCCCCCCCCCCACCCGAGCAGCGCTTCTGTCAATACGTCTGCCTGTCTGTCCCACACGCGCACGCGACAAGGATTCGTCATTGTGCCCTTTTTTAGACTCACATACACTCTCCCACGGCAACTCCACTTGATGTTGTTAATTTAAAGTGAAAACAAAGCTACACACAACCTCGGGAAAACAATTTACTCATCTTTTACACCACCACGGTTCGTTCTTTTTTTTTGCCACACGTTTCGCAAGGGCACCAGTTTTCCCAGCGTTTGAACTGCGAGGAAAACGCACCAACCTCACACACAGGGATGGAAAGAAAAAAAGGGGAGTAAAAACGTAAAAATCAGAAGGATACGCGTGCCGACGTTCTGGTGTTGGTCGTGCCACCCACAAGGAATTTCCGTCTTTTGCATCATCCACTTCGGGGATGCCGTCATCGACATCATCATCATCATCATCGTTGCCGGCGTCGTCGTCGGTGTCGGGAACCGTGCTAGACGGTAACGCTTCACTTGATGGCGTGCGACACCGGGAAAAAGCGAATGCTATAAGGTGGAAGAAAAGAATGCTTAGGGATTCGGAATTTCGGTGTACCGAGGGAAGGGAAGATGGAGGAAGGTCACAGCACGTAAAGTGCGGTTTGCGTTGAGAGTGCGGGAATTTTCGTGGAAATCCGATTTAGCTCCGGCTACTGGAAACCGTGCATATGCCAATATGACTAGGAAAATAGGGGGGAAATTATGGGAACGAAAACGGGAAAAAGATGCCTCATGAAGTTGACTGGGCCTTGAAGGTTGGTTCGATGATGTTTCTTTGGTTAAAGAATTATGTGCTTACCCTACCTAGCTAGTTTATGATGGTAAATAAACGATTTAAAAATCACTTAAAGCAACCACATTAAAGAAATTTAATGTGTCTCTTTGGTTCTTTAATTTTTCCTAATTATTATACTTGATCGGTTGAGTTGAAGTGCTTTGTTAATTAACGACAATCAACAAAGAATTTTCGCACAAAAATTATGAACTGTTAAAATGTCTAAATACGAAGGAATACGAAAGAGTTCCACTTGAAAAGTGAAAGATCCCGCATCTCTGATTTGATGACACCGAATTGCTCCGTAAAGTGTCTTATCGCAACTGTCGAACGTTCGATTGATAAAAAAAAATCGCAGCGTAGAACGAAAAAGCCCCCATTTTTTGAATGAGCGAAATTCTTCGCACTTTTGGTGCGAAATTTTGATTCAATTCCCTGGTGTCTTCTTTTCGTGGGGAGCGAGAAAGATAAAAACAGGAACAGGTTCAGTGCCAGCTTGGAAGAGATCATTCCAACTCCAAGCAGTCGCTCTCTTCACCCCACACCTTGTAGCTAGTTAAGGTTTTGCGATAAGAAATCATAACGAAACGGCACACACACATCATGACGTGCCCATCCCAAGTATGTGCCGAGTGATTGAAAGCGTTATTAATCAAAACGCAACCGAAAACTGCTTCAAACTGCTGACCTGGCCTGGTCCTGGGCTGCGATTATAAGAGTCCAAGTGTCCCAAAGTTTTCGCACCACTCACTTCCCTTGGCTGTTCGCCGGCCCACAACTCTAGCATAACGTCGCCAATATTCGATACGGATGTCCTGCTTGGGCGTTTGGTCGTTTGCCTCCCTGCGGATATTTCGTCATTTTCCGGCGACCGTTATTAGGCGCACGATTATGTAATAATAATCGATAGAAACCATAACCAAACCATGGGCCAGCCATTCTTGTGCCGTGCTTTTTTCCCGGGAAAACGAACCTCCCGCAGCTTACCACCTCCTGTAGGTGAGATGTGTCGTTGTCGTGCCGGAAAATAGCACGAGGCATAACAGCACCCAAAAACCCGGCAGGAGCTAGGGAAACAATTTCAATTAATCTTAAGTACACGCATAACTCCGGGATACTTTGCCGATGGTTGATGGTTGATGCGATTGTGCCGCACGTCTGGACGACACACGGGCCCCCTAATGAATATCGGGAGCCAGGGATGACCCTGTGACGTGAGGATGACGCATCGTCGATGCAGAAAGTTTGTCACACGGACCGTACGGGCGTTCCGCATGTCGAGTGCCCCATTCGGGCGAGCTGGAACTTGGCCTCGGTCGTGTGATGCAGCTGCCGTGCTACGGACTTTCGGTCAAAAGTTAGTCCAACTATCTGCAGCTGCTAAGCGGAGTGGATTTCTAGGGCTCCTGTCGGAATTCGCGCGGTGAAACGATTAGTCAAA
This sequence comes from Anopheles maculipalpis, assembly GCF_943734695.1. Lineage (NCBI taxonomy): Eukaryota > Metazoa > Arthropoda > Insecta > Diptera > Culicidae > Anopheles > Anopheles maculipalpis. The sequence continues at coordinate 4,659,731 of NC_064872.1, forward strand.
CCAGCGTACCGAGCCTAGAGGACCCGGGTACTTCTAGGAATTTTGTCTGCAAGAAGAACGCTTTTGCCTCGTGCTCGTGCTAGTCTAGGTGAGAAGCACCGAGCCTCGTTGCATTGGGGAATTATTGATTTTGCGCCCCCGAAAAGGAGCCGGGGACGTCCTAAGGCGAGTCCAATTTTATCCACTTCTTTCGGTTCACCGGCGGAAAGCTGACGAGGACTCGGTGCGGATGGAATGGACATTCAATTTGTCAAGCCTTGGGTGTTGGAAATGGAGCAGAAATGGATCCGCATCGCGACAACGGCGACAACCATCCTTGATGCGGACACTTTGGGTTCGGGAACACAAGCTAGACTTTTTGTGACAGAACTGCCGCACGTGTCGGCCACGGCTGGAATTTATTCGATCTCCTTTCGAACCAACGGTGTAATTAACTTAAACTTACATTATCACAATTGAGCGCAATTCGGTGAACATGGGCATGGCTACGGATTTCGGACTGAAAATTGCGTTCATTCGTACATTAAACCATGCTCCCGTGCTCCCATACACTACTACCCCCCGTCAAAGCGTGCAAGGCTCGGTGACGAGAATCAAATCAACGACCGCCAAAAACCTCCCCAAAGCCTCCCCGGAGAGTGTCTTTGATGAATTGCGTCAATATTCGCCGCACCCCGCCGCACGTCTGTGTGTGCGCAAATGGTCGTCGTTACTGCGCAAACGAAGTAGAAATGTGCCACCGCCACCCCTTTGGTCGTTGTCGGACGACCCTTCCCGTGTCGCTATCTCTCGGACCGACAGATCCGCGAACGCTGATTGTGTCTAGGCACGCTGTGTCTGTCTAATCGACTTGGTACTTGGTACTTGGTTGGTGTGTTCGTACCGCTACCGAAACACGCACACACACTGACACTTTGGCGGCTGCCAAATGTCGGGAACCATTTGGAGGCCGTTTTTCGAGGGTGCAAGTCGATGCCGGGACCCGAGCCGGTGTCGGTATGGAAAATAATTAATATGTCGTAAAATGTAATTAATAAAGTTTTATTACTTCCTTTTTATCAGCGGAACGGCACCGTTTCGTGGCGTTCGATGGCAATGGGGACAGCGGGTTGACGACGACGACGACGACGACTACAGCGACGATTGTCAATTGCGATTGTCGTCGGTTGCGTCGTTGCCATTGCCATCGTCGTCGTTGTTGGTGGTGGTAGTTGTTGTCATTCGTACAACCGCAACATCGGCAGTGGCAGAAGTCACTGATGGGAAGTGACCATGACAACGGATAGAGGGAGCGAAGGAGGTGCCGTGTCTTGACTGGCCTCTCTGCCATCTCCCAATGCCAAACCGAACTTGCCAAACATTTTGGGCCCCCTGGAATAGCTGTGGGGCAATAGTCCGACAGCATGAATGATGATGGCGGAACGGAAGTGCTCACAAATTGCAATGCAATTAATGACGTTGCAGTGCTCTGTATGAGCAGATATAGCAGCTACTACTATGTATATGTTCCTGGCATGGCATCATGATAACCCTCACCAGCTCTAGTCATCTGCCAAAAAAACGGGTTGCTACTGGAGAGTTCATTATGAGGCTCTTGCGCCTAAAAGGTAGGCAAAACAATTCATTTTGCACCGGAAACTGGAGCTTCTCTTCCATTTCCAGCTTCGTTTTTTTTAGAGAGAATTGCGCAACTCTTGTTTCGAATCATTTACCCAAAAACCGATAAAGATAAGGCTCTCCACAATTCTGTACTGGAGCATTTCATCACAAGACAAAACAAAAACCGAAACTCGAAACTCAGACAACCCTCAGCAAGGCTCTCTCGGCGAGTGTTTCACTGCAAGTAAGCTACAAACCAAAAACGAGACAACGAACGAACCAAGCATCAACATGTTGTCGATAGAGCATTTTCCCATTTTCCCTCTGTCTTGTGGCTTCTTGCCGCGTTGAAGCTGTGTTGTGTGGCGCGACCGTAAGCGATTCTAGCGCTTCATTATTCTTCGCGCAAAATATTCTACTGCCGCATCCCTAAAGCGGTCCCGGCGGTTGGTGGTGAGGTTGAGAGGCTATGATTTTATAGCCTTATTATTGCGGACCTCCCGTCACTCATTTTCCAGTCGGCTTCGCTTCAACATTTGGTATCCATTTCATGCTGCGGGGAGGCAAACCTCTTTTTTGCGGTATGGCAGTTTTATATTTGGGCTGGAAATGGTCACTTTGAATCGTTTGATTTGAAGGGACCTAGTTGGTGGATCTTAGAGGGAAATATTGAACTGAAGGACTTGAAGGCATGTGTCGATTGTTCACTTAAATAGGTAGACTAATAAATATAATATTATGTTAAGTGTCAAGATACATTCTTTTAAGAGCCCGTTGTACATCTTTCCTTTAAGCTTCTGATCTTTAGGACCCACCAAGATTCAACCAACGAGCTCAAATACTTCTAGAATATCGACCCGAAAAACCACGCTGCCGATGATGAAAGACAGAAACATTGTCGTGTTTGTTTGTCTGTACTAAAAACACCGTCTGCGAGGTTCTTATTCATCTCTCCAAATAGAAGTTCATCCACTGCCACTACTGCTCCTACGGAATTCCATTACTTGTCTACATCTTCCAAGGATAGTCGATAGGTTGGCTGTTTGTTTGAGTGCGCCCGCCGGACGCTCGTAACTTTTTGACGGCAGCATAACCATGACATAAGCAGAACAATGGCAAATAGACGCCGAAATAATTATTATTTATTGCGGGCGCCGAAGTTGCTCTATTCCGGCCAGTACGGACCAGTGCAGTGCTACATTGCTAGCTAGCTTCGTTTTCCCGTTTCCTCTCTATCTCTATTGCTCCGCTCCCTAGCCCTTCATCAGACGATGGCGGTATAAAGGGTCAAAAAAGAAAACTAGACAAAACTGACGCGAAAGAAGAAAGTACAAACTTCTTGAGGGAGTTCTTCTATTCGCGCGGAATAGTATTACCAGCGACCGTGGGGTAGAATAGAGGGAGCGCATGGTCGACAATGAAATATAAGAGTTCAACAAGCAACTGACAGCGCAGTTGGTGACTTTAGTCGACTAACGCAACAAACAAAATAAATACATCGCGAAGACTAATTGCTACAGTTTTATTTGGAAATTATGGTGATGAAATTGTACTGTACACAATGTACGATTGACCTTCAATCTTTAGAATAAGTTAAGAAGGCATTCCGTATCTATTAATGGCATTTAAATTGTAGCGAACGTATTTTCCACCCGGATCCTTTCATCTCCAGCACAATAAAACCAGAAACATACAATGTAATTCTGCTCGACCGATCGTGACTCGATCGCACCTTAATTGCTTTGGAAAGTCATAAAAGTTGCGCAGAGAATCCTTTCGGCCATTTCAGCTTCTAATAGTTTGAAATTAGAAGGCGACTTCAAAGTTTTAACCAATAACCCGAAACTACCTTCCTACAAACGAAAAAGAAACAGCTTTACGATGCCGCCATTCCGACCCGAAGACCCGTGACGGATGGAAGCCTCATGACAAGGGAAAAGCGCAAAATATAACTCATGGATCATAAACCGAAATATAATGTATCCTTCCGCATGTTCCGTCCGGGGTCTCCGTAGGACCAAAGGAAATGTTCAGCGTAAATGTACCAAAAAACTTAGGAGATCAACCGAAAAAAATTGCCTTTGTAGTTCTTGTTGCTTTTTTTTTACGAGTGTGCAATATTTTTTTATTGTCCTCATTATTTATTTTCTCTTCTCGCTTAACCCGGCCAAGGATCGTCGGGACATAATTTGTACCGAGAGCGATTCCTTGAAGTTTCTTCTCTAATTCACACAAATCCCGGGACGGGAGCGGGACTGTGCGAAAGGATTGTGTGTACCTCATCAACGTGCAACGCCTGGCTGGAATTGCTTCCCGTTTTGCTGCCACACACTGATTGCAAAACGGCCGGTGTATGTCGCGTCCGTACCGTGCTGTACGTAAAACGCGGCCTTTAAACGAGGATATAGAGGGAAGATTTACTTCCGACGTTCTATTCCTTGTATTTTCTGGTGTGTAAGTCTTTTAGAGGGAGGTTTTTCGTTCTGCACAGACTCCGACCGAGTCCCTGTGCCCCGAGAATTGGACAGAAATTGGTGTTTTATTATTTTTTATTGCCGCCCCTGCAACATTGTGTAGCCAGATTTGCCCAGTGCCTTACCTGGTCTCTGTCCAGCCGGTAGATTTTTAACTCTGCCGCATCATTACCAAACGACCGTTTGTTTCGGGTTTGGAATAAATTGTCCGCTTCCTTTAGAACACGGAACGACAGTTGTTAAATCACTGAAGAAGGATACACTGTAAGGATCGCTGCGTTTTACCTTCATTGGCTCTTACATTGTTAGGAGTTTGTTGTGCAGTTTGCATTTCTTCACGTAAAAAAGCCAGAAGGCAGGCAGGCCTCTGGGTAATGGTTCTAATCGGATAAATTATGCGATATGATGTTTGGGGACTACAACTAAAAAAAAAGGGAACACAGTCCGTCATTATCCCTGTGACCCATAACATCAGCGACACTTAACCGTAGCAAGTAGCCGTTGAACTTTGTTTATCCAACAACAAAAAAAGAACATCAAACACGGGTCGCGAGGTGTAAACGCGTGACAATTTGTCGCCCTTTTTTGGGGTTCATAATGACCCGGTTGGGAGCAATATTGGAGGCAAACGTTCCACGGTGCACTAAATGAAGCAAAAGATGAAGCAATAAGCCTCTCCTAAGTGGCCTTCTAGTTGGTGGTGTACCGTGTCACCTAAACAAAGTCCAATTAACCATCGGTAAGTGGTGAGCGATATTACTCGATCTGCTCGGACAGAAAATACCCCAAGAACTCGCGTCTATATCTCCCGTACAATCAGAGCACATTTTCGAGCCACCTATTGTTTTAACCTACCCCTGCTGTTGATTAGAGCTTTGTTGATGACCAGAGCACTGAAAAATGGCCGAAAAATTCACAACCAATTAACACAGCACCCAGCACTTGGTGCTAGTACTACCGCGTGCTATTAGATACTGACCACCGACCAAAAGCCTCAGCTGAACCGAAATTTCAGGCTCGAGGGCACAGCTTGGTATAACTGAACAATTCAAGGTCAGCTTCGCGACTCCCGGTGGCTCATTTTTCATTCCGGTTTGCACCGAGAAACGATCCGGATGGTGTGTATGTGGGTGTTGGAGAGTTGTGTGCGAATGTGTCCATTGTTGTTTGGCGGGCACATGATCATCGTGCCCGGCGCACCCCAATGCTTTCGGTGGTCGCTTCACGTCCATCAAAGCGCTAAATTTATTGCAACCCAACAACGGAGCGCTGATGGTGTACTGGCGAGGCCGGGCAGGTGAGCACCACAGGGTAGACCGAATGAATATCAAATAAAAACTTAAATAATTAGCATACTAATGTTCAATTAGTTCTTCACCTCGCGTTTTGCCTGCTGGTGTGGTGGAGAGGGCTAGTTTTTTTGTTTTTGGTGGATAGGCTTGTTCATCGGTTTACGTGTGCGGAGCAGGTGGCAGGGTCAGAACTTTCAATTAAATCCCCAATCCCAAGACTAGGATGGGCGCTCAAAGCCCATCCCTTGCCGTTGCTATGGCAGCCAGACGCTTCCGTCCGTTTGAAGACAAAACTACGTTCGCAGTTTGAACTTTAATACGCAACAAATATTGAAGTCTAGCACACCGACGATCGTGGAATCGAATCTTATCTTGATCTAAAGCTGCAAAGTTTTACTACCATTGTAAATCAATGGGAAAATATTTAAGGGAAGAGAGAAAAATTAATAAGGTCCCTCGATTGCATTCATCCTCCACTCTCTAACACGTATTCGAAAAAAAACACCGGCAAGGCAAGAAAGCTATAAAATAAAACTCCCCAGCAAGCAAAAGATTGCTCTTGTAGGAACCCCTATTAAGCTACTCAAATAATTTCCCTGTGTCTGACAGTCTTTTCACAACACAAAGGATTTGCTTTTCACCTTCCCTAAATCAGTTCTGGTGTTACATCTTAAATTAGTCGCAGTGCACCTATAAACTTGACTTGCAATAGTCTTTTTTTTTACCTCCATCTTCCATAGGCAATTTCGGAGATAAGAAAATAATGCCCAACAAAAAGAAAAAAAAACGGCCTCATAACACCATGTGAAAATGTGAAAAGATTTTAATCATGCAACGCACCGGGAAATTTTTGGAGCTCTCATCCCCTCCGAAGGTAGTGTGTCCGGGGAAGGGGAATAATTAAACTAATAAATAATTACCATCAGCGAGCGTGCGTGCGCGCGCGTCCATTACTTTCCGGCGCAGTGACTACAACTGCCCACAAGTTAAGTGAAAAATCCAAATCGCTCCGAACTCGCTCACAAGCACAAAGAGATCCTCAGCCGAGTGGAATGCACCATACCTCGACCAGAAGCATAAGAAAAGGTGTTTTTGGGAGGATGAAGAAGTAAACGCCTTCATCTGTTGCTCCTTAGGGAGGCCTAACTGCGCTCTGCAACACTAGCAGCCCTAAGTAAATAAGTTATTCCATTCGGTGGTAATGGAGAGCTACGAAGGGAGGAATTCAAAATTACGGCGGCTACATAATGTTGAATCTGTTGGCCACATTTTCGCCCGCAGATTAGAAACTATTAATACAAACACACAAACCGTGCACCTCCCTTCCCTTGCACCCTTTTTTTTGTGTGCTGGCCTTCCGTTTCCGTCTTATCTGACCACAGCGATCGTGACGGTTCGGTGGCTGTTTTGGCGATCGAGTCTTCAGTCGTTCAGTTCTGGAGCAACGTAGGCCGCTTTGGTCGAAGTCACCGAGAGGGTTACACGGCGAGCTGCCCTTTCAATTTTTGTCTTTATTCATCCCTCTCTCTCTCTCTCTCCCTCTCTCACACACGCACACTCGCTAAAGTTCTCTCTTTGTTTCGAATGTGTTACATTTATTTTCATCTCGAAACGATCATGCGATCATGAAATAATCTCACGTGTGGGTATTTGTGCGCGAACGCGTGAAGGTGGCTTTTTGGTCAATGTGGCGATAGTGGATAGTAATGGAATTGTAATTAGAGCACAGGCAAGTAAAGAAGGAAACAAACAAAGGTCGAAACATTGAGCGACTTTGAGCGACTTGTCTTGCAGCACAAATATGGCCGCCCCGATACGTTCGAGTTCGCCTGTCAATCATTCATGTTCGTTTGAGTTTTACTGTTAGATCTAATTTAGTCGTTTGATTTAGTTTCGTTGCTGTGCACCATCCGAAGGTTACAGATAATTATAACCTTCCGACGGATGCGGAAGGCCGGAAACAGCATTGTGAAATTTGGTAATCGAATCGACAATCGTCGCAGTTTCATCAATACATCAAACCCCAATCTATTCCAATCCATTATTTTGTGGTGCGCTTTTGATGTGCATAATGAAATTAACAACCTTTCTAACGGCAGCATAAAAATGCGCTTTTGCTCTGCAGCCGAAAAGTTGGAATGCAGTTTGAATAGGAATTTCCACACCATCCACCGAGCGTAACCAGGGTGCGGTTAACGACTAGGTTAGCATTTTCATTTTGATTAGCTATTCTTCGTTTTTCCTGCTGCTGTCTGTTGGTGAAACAAATTCCGACTGTAACTGTTTTTACTTACACCTCGGTCCCGATTGTTGCTGCTGGCACGGTGCGTTGTGCAATGGTCGCTAATTAGTCGAGACTCGCATTCGGTTGATTAACATGTTACGGCTTGCGGATGGTCAACCGCGTCATCCCGAGCTTGGCGGCGAGATGGCGAAGCAAGGCAGAAGGAAAAGGGTCAAACCAACCTCATCGAAGCGAGTCGCAATGTGTCAATTTGCCGATACGCTAAATGTCGTACTTGAGTGAAAATCTCATTTATGCACCCGAACGCCCCGGACACACTGCTGGACGACAAATGTACTCGTTTCGCCTAAAAGGGTGTCGATGATGGCGATGTTGATGATCGGTCACGAGTGACCTTTTTGGCCGGGGTTTCTGTTACAGGGACAAGAGAAAGATTGGAAGAGTGCTTTTGTAATGCAGTTAGTTTAAATAGATTGTTTTCAATAGGGAATATTAACAGAAAATATAAATTTTGGTCCTCTTTCAGCAAAACTGTTCTTGTCTTCTGATCTGTTAATTATGGCTTCATTACACAAGATCAATCGCACAACAATGCACAACAATTGTTTTCGGACGCCCTCCCACAAGGCACTTCTTTAACTTCAACTTCTTCACTTCTCATCAGTTGTTGGGACTCAAGCAGTGAACGTTCTTTCCGTACGTACCTCGAGTGGAGTTTTTAGACACCAGCAGCGGCAAAACACGGCTAACACCGCTAAGCAACGCGCGGCTTAGTTTTATGACTTTTTAATAAAACACTATTAGCATGATTTGATGACCGAGAAGAGCGCCTCCGACATCCGCGCGCTATGTTCCACGTTCCGTGTGCTTTCCGGGTTGTGTTTCGCTCGCTCGTGTTGGTTTATTTTATTTTATATTTTCTTACCTTCTGTCCACTCCCGGACGAAGGTGGGGATGTAAAAGAAACAACACACAATGCAGCCTTTTGTTAGATTTAATTAGTATTCAAACTACAATTACCTCCTGTTTGCTCACGGACGCAAGCTTGAGTGTCCGAGGTTCCACAATGCTGTTGCCTGTTGGTCGCATCATTCATCAGCAAAACGATACTTTCAGTACAGTTGGGTTCTCTTTGAGCCTTTTTAGTTGTCGAGTGTGTATCAATAAACGGTATGAATTTCGCGCTTGCCCGTCGTACGCGAGTTGCGAAAAACCTTGGCCATGTATTGCCGGTGATCGCAACTGCTAGTCCGCAAGGTATTAATCAATTAATCACGATCACGATGCGCGCTTGCGACACATGGCTGGTCGATCGTTTAGTTTTCTTTCTAATTTTTCCCCACCTTCAGTGTTTTTCTTCCCTCTCTTCCCATCTTCCCTGCACTTTCCTTGTGGGTGCTAGTTGTACAAGTAAATATTGCTCACCCGGCACGTCCCATGCTTCTTAACCTTAAACCGTGCTAATAATGTTTTGCCTCTTATTCTCCTTGCAGGTGTGTACTTCTCAGCTTGCTCTGCAGCAACAGAAATTCCCTATTCCTGCAACGTTTCTCGTGTGTTTTTCGGGTGCCGAAACGACTCATTGTAAGTACGCATACGGGTGACGCATGTGGACGCAAGAGAGACTACGTGTTTATTTAATTCCAAAATCGTACCTCACTGTTGCTTTCTGCTGGCAAATAGATTATCGAACATGCATACCAAACCCGATTCGATTGCGGAACTGTAAAAAAGAATTTATTATAATTCATTTTTGGTCTTTAGCTTCCTCTGACCTTGAGCGATCGGCTATCGGAAGGAGGATGGTCATGGAATAAATTGCACGTTAAGCAGCACCTGTTATACGTCAGCACTTCTTTGGATTGTCGTTGAATGTTACAATTAGCGTTTGTTTTGAGTCGTTTTTTGACACAAAATCTTACATTTTTATCTCTTTTTCCGTGACGCCTTTTTATCATTCTTCTTTGTTTTCAATTTCAAGCCACTGAAAAGAAGCTTACCCAGTGTAACATGCTCGTAAAAATTGAATTACGAATGTCCCTTATTTTAGTTGCGAAATTAAGTTTATTACGAGACATCCTTTGAGAGATCTACAGCACACAACCATCAGTAGAATGAGGAAAATGATTCTTTAGCCCTTTGGAAAAAAGGCCAGACAGTAATGAAAACAAAATGGTCTAAATTCAATTCAAACCACATCAGACAACCCGGTAAAGGGCCACCGACTGTCCACCGATCGACGATAAGTGGTTTTTTGAAATTTAATTTTTGTGTAAAAATAACTACACAAGCGTCATCCATTTAAGGGCACCCACACAAGCAAACACACTCTCTCTTTGCTACCCTTAGCATTTTTTCCTACGGAGAATAAAACACTCCGACTCATTACTGAACGCAAGAAGCAGTGGAAGCCTAGCTTTTAACCTCCATTTTGAGCAATCCCTTTTCTTCATTTAATGCCGAGCAGCGATGTGCCTTTTTAGACTTCCTTTCTGTTCTGGAGGAAAGTAAAGAAAGTCACCCAGTCATTTGATACACTTTCTTCCATTAAAAGTGGCTGACTGATCCCAGACGGACTCTGGGCGCTGGGAATGTTATTATTACAATCAAACGTCGAAATCTACTTTTAATGTGTTTTCCTCCTCCGTGAATCATCCATAGATGCCTTTTTTTGTTTTGGGGTGTGTGTGTTAAGAAGTAAAAGAAGCACATTAAACTGGACCTTCAGGATCAGGATCCTTGCGCTCTCTTTCTCTCTCTCTCTCTCTCTCTCTCACAGTCACTGTTTCCGTAAAGGACCAGGCAAAGGAAAACCTCAATCTCATCAGCTGATAAGAACGCCTCAAATGTCCATCAAAAGAGAATGTGCCAAGCAAGGCACACATTCTCACCTCACATTAGCTGCTCAGATTTTTAACCTTCCCACGCGTGCTTTCTTCTTCTCCAAAACGTTCTTAAGTCTACGTTTCAATACGCATGACGCATTGCCAAGTGATCGTACATTTCTTGAAAGGATACTGCATCCTTGTTCTCTGACGCTAACGAAAGGAGCTCTGTACCAGTTCTGGGGCTTCTTTTTTACGACCATCCTCTCCTGCTTCTTTGTTCTTTCTCTCTCGCTGCCGGGGCTTTACTTTCACCCAGAAAACTTCTTGGGCTTGGTTTTTATTACCCATCATCCCGGTTTATCAGAACCTCCAACCAGGTCCGAAAAAAAAAAACATCTTCATTCCTCCTTTACGCTCTTTGTCCGTGCCGTACTCGCCCGGTATCGAACCCCTGCTAAAGTCCAGTGCGAAAGGGAACACACCAAAAAAGGACAACGCTTGGCGACAAAGCCATAAAAGTGGACAACTACCAGCACCGTGATGCCGTGATGTGAATGCGTCTTACTTCACTTATCAGTAACGGTTGTTAGAGATTTATTCCTTCTTCTCCATTTTTCTGTTTATCTTAAGCAATGTCGGCGCTGTTATTCTAGTTAGAGAAACGTTCTTGAAATGGAAAATTCTGAGCAACCATTCTTGCAGAACTTTCACCAGCAAACACGACTGATACGGGGGATGCTCATAAAAAGCACGATTTAATCATGCAGTTTTGAATTTTCCAACCGTACTGCTTGAAGCTAATTTACTGCAAAATAAAAATTATTCTAATGATCTGAGAATTTCAGTCCGAAAAAGTAATCTTCCAAGCGTACGTAAGCGTTACGCCCGGCACACACACGACCCGACCCGAAGCCATACGGAGGAGGTGGAAAATTTATTTTCCACTCGTACTCAATTTTATTTCCTTCATTGCGATTGTTTTCCTATTCATCTCCCTTTTATCACTGTGTCCACGCCAAAACATGAAAGCGACACGACAGAGCGACACATCCTTTCTTGGTCTCCACGGACAGTAGGCTTCCGAGTAAAACGAAACGAACCAAAAAAAAAAAGGATCGTCCACCGAGCATTCAGGGACACGAGCAAGCTCGAGAAATGGCTCATAAAAATTATTACTTTTCGGCCATAAACCACTCAGTGGCCGAGTTTGCACGGATGCTGGTGGTGACGGTAGGGAAAGCGCAACCCAGCATCCCAGCCCAGCAAAAGGACATTTTGGGTGCGTTTTGTTCGATTCGATGCAGCCGCAGTAGCAGCATCAGTAGCGGTCTCGCTTGGAGGAAAACCTCCGGTCGCCGATTTGCGCCTGCTGGACCGTCATAAAATTATCTTTCCCCCTTTTTTTCTCTTTACGCTTGAAGCACATTGGCCAAGAGAGTTGGGGAGACGGGACAGGGGATCGACTTTTTTTGCAGTGGGTACCCGCCCGAAGCAGGACGACGCTGGTGATGGCTGGTGACTGACTGACATAAAATTCCGCTGTCCCAGACAAATTGTCTCCTCTGCCCTGTCTATGGCGGCGGTTTTTGCTTTATGGTGCAAAAAAAAACCTTTGAACGATGATAAGGAAAAACGAAAGAGGAAGAAGTGGAGAAAATGCGCGTTTGTATTAGCTGCCCTGTATGAGTGTATGAGTGTGTACACGGAGGTACTTGGCGTTACGCTACACAACCCTGTGTGGCCGGTGGGAAAATATTGATTTAAAACTTTTTAATACTTTTTCCACCATTCAAAGGAGAGATGGAGGGGGGCATGAAGGGAAAGTTGATTCTCTCTCTCTTTCTTTCTTTATATCTCTCTGTTGTTGATTGTAATGGTTTGAATGCACAAAAAAACGGTAAAACTTTACCATACTAGATCTGTATTTTGGCTAAGCAAAGCCTTTGACCTCTCTCACACTCTCTCTCTCTCTCTCTTTCTGACGCTCGGTGGGTGACGGGGCGTAGAAAAGGGGCAAGCAAAAAAGGAGTAGTGCGTCATAGAGGAAAGGTCACCCCATAGGAAAAGGCGAAAAGTCCACTTTTACAGCATCAGTGGCGTCGTGATTTATTATAGCGCCGGGGTAATGTACGAGCTGGAGACTGTTACTGATACGCTCGTTGCATACATGGAACGGCCACAGTGAGTTAGAAATGGCGCTTTTTCGCCGCACGTCAAACTGCTTGTGCTTACGAATGCTGACATGCACTGAGGATAATAAAAAGCATTAGAACGAAAATGGCATGAAGTAAACATGTTTTTCTAATTCAATCAGATTTATTTGCTGTAGAAAAATATGGCGTGGAAAACAAATGTGTTTGCCTTAATTTAACTATCGAACATAAAATCAAAGAAAAGCATTATCCACAATAATCAGTTGCTAAAATTCACATCACAACACGTGACATCACACACACGCATCAATCCGGCTTTGAGTCGTCTTGTCTCGTCTCCGTAATTCGTAAAAGCGAAGGCCCACGACATCCCACGCGTCTGATAAGTACAGCATTCCATCGGTAAAAAGCCGGCCCCAAAATAACCCCACACATTAAACCATACCAGCCAACCAACCGAAAGAAAAGAAAAAACCGGAGGACGAAGAAAAACAAACCCTGAGGCTGTCATTACGGCGGTTAGTCGTGTGGTTTTGTGGTTCGGCAAACACACGCGCGGAAGTAAAACGAGAACCACACACACACACAAAAAAAGCACGGAAAAACTCGCAAATACTCACTACATGGGAGGGGGGGGGGGGGGAAGGAAAGCCAAAACACCCACTCTACCGGCAGAACCGGCAGAGCATCATGCAACAGGAGAGCCAAGCTGAGGGCGGAAAACTGAAGGAACAAAACAGAACGGAAAACGATCTCGTTCGGCAGAAAACGTGTAGCCGTAGTACCCGTAGTAGTACGGTTGTCCCCTTTATGCTACCTTTGATGGCAGTTGTGGGAAGCTGCTGTGTGTGTGTGTGTGGGAGGGTTTAAGGAAAACAAGGTGTTGTGTGGGAGAAAATCGTCGTGGTATCGCTTAAACGCGGCGTCGTTACCGTCGCCTTTTGACCAGATTACACACCTTCAACCAGAGGGTGAATCGTTTTTCTCCGAATCAGAAAACACACACACACAAAGAAAGAAGCCGTTTGATTCACCACACAATTTTACGCGTCCACCGGTAAGGGAATTCCGAATACGCATCCTGGATGATGCTAAAATCCGTAGGACGGGCGTTGATGGGCGATGATGAGATGAAATCGATGGAAGACCATTCTGGTAGGGAAAAAAGGGCCATCCCGTGTCTTAGTCAGCTGTGGCGAAACGGTGGATAGGAAGACAGAAAAAAGGCACGCTAGCCCTGTAGAGGAAAACTGGAATCAAAATAAGCCAATAAAGACGACAATGCGAGACGCGTGAGTGAACAGTGCCGCAGAGGTGAGATGACGCTTCTTCTCACCAAGGTGGAAAACCGACCGACACCTTATTAGCTGTCGGGAGGGACGGGAGTGAAAAAAAAAGGAACAGGCGGTACCCGGTGAATTTTACGGTGCGAACGCGATGTGGTTATTTATGCTTGTTTATGACGAAATGAACCACTCAAAAGCTGGCCGATCCTTCGACGGATCATGATGACAAGCCGGCGGGGAAGCATGATTCGAGTGCCCAAAGGGTGGAATAAAAAAGTAGCAAATGTGGTGCGATTGTGGGGGTGATTTCGATTTCGAAACCGATCCACTTGTCAAATGGGAGGATTTGATTGTGTGTATGGAGCGCGAGTGAGAGAGATTTTCCTTCTACTAGTCTGTAGTGTTCTGTTGATGTTGATTACTACTAGCTTGTGTGTGTGTGTGTGTGTGAGCATTTTTTTATGATCCATTCAGACAAACCAGACCTTCATGACTAGAATAAGTTGACTAAAATCAGCTCTGATTGGACTGCAGTGTCTTCTTGCCATTGGAGTCTGTTTGAATCTGTCATGTATTTATTTACTGTGAATAGCGAAACAATAAGCTTATCCTTATACATGGCTAAAACTACGGCTTTTGTTATACAAACGTACCAAAGTATAGTAAAATAAGCATTAGAAACATCTTCTCTTTTGATTGGAATTTTATGTTCGTTCCGAAAAAAACGAGTCAACGAGTAACGTTGATAGCAAATGCTGTATTTCCTTGCTATTTTATTAATATTTAAATCACAAATATCTACTCCTCAATTTTTTCTTATAACCTCCAAAAATCATTATTGTACACTCAAAAACAATTGCTTTCCCGTAGCACCTTTTAGAGCTGTACTAAATGATTCCTTTACGAACTGATTGTTGCACGTCACAATTTTATTATCAAATCAACTGTCCCTCAAACACTAAAGCCCAACATCCTCCGACCAGCACATCGTTTATATTTACTCACTAACGAATAAAGTCATACCCGGACGAGCGCGCGCGCGCCCGTTTGTGGCAACTTCATTTTTTCCTCATTGCAATAATCTACCCTCGCGCTGCCTCATGTCCTAACTCGCACCCGCTCTCACTCGCCTTATCCTTCGTCGTAATATAATCGTTGTATCATTTATTTCGATTTTATTACATGCGTACTTCTACTGCTCGTCGGTCGGGCCTTCCAGCACGAAGAAATGTTGTCCACGACGAGAAAAGACCGGCTGACTGTGTGGTGGGTGGTTGGGTTGGGTTTTTGGGTAAATACCAGCCAAACTTTACTCGCTTCCTTCGTCCTCCCGCTTTATCTCTTCTCCCCCTTCACAGCAACAGCGGGTTGAGTTTATTATTCTGTACCCTTTTTTCTTGTTTGTTGGATTCACTTTTTTACGAAGTGTCCTCCCACCGAAGATGATGATCGGGCGTCTGGAAGTACTTGACAATGTGCCACCGTAACACCGTGCCACACTGACAGTGGTGACATTCTTCCACCGCCCGGTCGGACCCGGACGGACCGGTGTAACATTCTGCTGCCGCATAAACGCAGATATCCCTTAAGGGGAAATGCGAGGGTGTGTCCGATCCCACCTTTCCCGCAACCGCTACCCGGACCGTTCCCCGGTGGCTTGGTTGTGTAATAAAACGCGAAATAAAATAAAACGTAATGTGTTGAAGTACGTACTAACAATCATGGCGAGGAATGAAACAACTGCGAAACCGTTTTGTGTTTTAACAGAGTGGTGGTTGGGTGCACACACTTTCCCACCAAAGTGTACCGAGCCTTTCCGAACGATCAGGACAACGGAAAGACACTTTGTGAGCAGAAATGGAAAAGAAATATTAACCGGCACTGGTTTAAATTATACACTTTTGTGTCACCAATGGGGATACGAACAACCGGCGAACTGTCCGGCATAATTAGCGAGGGAGTAGAAATCTTAAAGGAAAATTTGTTTGGTTTTTTACTTTTCGTAAGAGATAACTTTTCATATTTATATTCTGGGCTACAGTCTTGGATTCTCTAGTTCCCGAACGATTTATCTTTGCTCGCATGCAAATGACAGTTTAACAAACGGTTTAATGAAAGTAGGACGTTCTTTTATAAGGCAATATTGTAAAAGAAAAATCGTAAAAAAGCTGTTCATACTTAAGAAAAATGTAGAATTGCAATCTTTTCTTAATTAATGTGGAATACCAACATTGATAAACATACCACGGATTTCGTTCCATGATATTCGATTGCCGAGGCACTCAATCGACGCTCACGTCTCTTCCCAAGTTGATCATTCTCCATGGCATTAAAGAAAGTAAATTTTATTTATTTTGAATAAAATCTGTTTGTTCTCATCTCTTTTTTTGTAACAAAAACACCAAATACTTACTGTACTGTAATCCATCAAAACTCTCCAGAAAATTGTTCTCAAAACTCACTCGTGATAATTTTCTTCACAATTGTACAAGATAAATCGTATAATAAATAGTACGTCAGTCGTCCACCGAGTTGAGGAATTACCATATGACAGTTTTTGTGCAATATTTTTGTTCTAAAATAACCGTGTAATTATAAAACATTTTATGATTTGAATACATAAATGTCGCTTCATATTTAAAAATGAAACGACTCTTTCTCTCTTTTACAAACATTTCGTTCCATGAAGGTCACAACGCAAGTTCCTAATTATTTGCCCCCCCTAAAAAAAATTGTGTCACATGAGCCGTAAACATGAACCAAACTCTACCACATGGACAACTACCAGTGCCACCAGACGATGTTTAATTGAATAATTCCCATCGAAAAAAGGGAAACCGCTCGCAAACAACAATACACCACCACCTCCCCCAAAACACAAAGGAAAAAAAACAACCCTCGGGAATCTTCGGAAGCGGGCCACATCTGCACGCCACATTTTTTCAAGTGTTCGATTGCACGATTGCACATGAGGTATATTACACTCATGTCATCTTCCCCGATGAAGCGAGAAACAAAAAAACCCGCCGCCTAAAAGCGCGTGTGGATTAACCGAATATTGTTTTAAATTCGGTTGGCTGCCGCGAGTCCTGCGCACCCTGAGACTGCCGCTGAGAATGGAGGGGATGGGTGGGGGGGGGGGGGGGTGAGATAAATCTTCTTGCCCGCTCTTTCACGGTTGTGCGCGGCTTCGTGGAGAAGATTCGCTTACCGCGCGGGAGCCAATAATAACAATAATCTTAAATCATCGCTGAGTGCTTAGCTCCGGCGGCTGCTACAACATGTCTTCTCGCCCCACACACTCGCGGACCAGGGTGGGCACAAGATTCTATTATTAATTCCTACCGTCATAGAAGGAACTCGCAACCCGTTTGAAGTACATTTACGCGCTTAATCGAGTGCTTGCTTGCTTTCGTTTGGTTACGCGGGTGCACGCATGGAGCGTGTGATGAATTCTGAGGGTTTTTAATGGACCAGAAAAAGAAAGAGAGCAGGGAACGGGACCGCAGAATGGAGACGCTAATGCGTGGTTTGCTTTGTATTTAAATACATTTCAATAATAGTGCCAAGTAATCGAAACATTTGTCGGTTCTTTTCCCTTAATTTCTCCCCTTCTTTCCTTCTCAAGACTTTCTCGTTTGAATCGGTTGCTTTATCTCACGGTACTGAGATTTTATGCGCGTTGTACTTTACTACTCTCTTATGAAGATGTTCTTGTTCGAGGTTCTGCTTTTTTTATCTACATTTTAACCGTCGATTAATTAGACTTTCTTTTGGGCGCCCACTTAATCTTTTAAGTAGTTCAATTAAAGCATTTTATCCATATTCTTAGTGACCGAGTGCAGCAGTTTTGAGCCCCAGTTCCCTGTTGCAGAATCAATCTTAAGAGCAAGGCTTTTTTAAACAAATAATACATTCTCAGCGCTTTCCCCACAAACGTAAACGTAAACAACCACCACACACGCCACCAAATCGGATAGCGCGATTGATCAAAACAAGTACAACATTTTGATCGACCTCGATCAGCAGCAGCAGCGATGGTTTTGCTGTTTAGCTTCACACTTGAAAAACGACCTCAGCGAAGAAAGACAAAAACTTCATACAAAATATTCATTTCACAACATTCGATCGTGCAATGTGCAAGTTATGCATGCGATCTCCGTTTATTGCACCGGTGAAGGTGGATGGGCAGTTGGTGGCTTTTTGACCGACCATTTGTCAGGTTTTTGTAGAAAAACTTGTACGATCGCGTTCGGCTACACAATCCTCGAAATTGTGTTTTATTGCACTGCACGTCACTGCGTCGATGCATCCATTCGCTGCCGATCCTTGGTAGTAGCGTTAGATAATTTACCAAAACAACAAGAAAATAATCAAGAAACAACCTACCAAGCGAGCGGGCAGCAGCTGCAATTGGTGGTCCGCTTTTGTCGGTCGTAAAACCGATTTCATGCTCACAAACTTTTACAGCGCGAATCAAATTCCAAGTCCACCGTCATCGTAAAAACAATTGGAGGAAATAAACCTAATACAACATCGAACGTGCCTTAAAACGCACCCAAGGCGAACGATTGCCGTTTGTGAGAGACGGACTGTTTTGTTTTTTTTACAACAATAATGATGAGCCGTGGAAACCTGTGAAAACGGATCGCAAGAAGCACCGCTTACACGCACATCATTTGGCATAAATTAGCGTTCGAGCATATCAGAGTTGTCAAATCTGACCAATTGTGCTGCATTTCGTGTGTGTGTGTGTGTGTGTGTGTGTGTGTATTTTTCATCCCACCTCCAAGAAACCACCTCCAAAAAGCCAAAAATCAAATGGCTTTTGATCGTTAGACCGACCGACAATCATTGTGGTGCATTAATCCGGTGTGCTTTTTTTGCATCCAGCAGCATTATGTCAACTTTCATTCAGCTGACACCGCCACACGCCCGCTGCAATAAAAACCGACATTTAATTAAAATAATCATTTTATTTATTATTCCACAATTTTTGCACACCTTCGTTTCTGCCTTTTTTTTCTCGCGATGCACCTTCCATACCTCCCGGTGAAGGCTCGATGATTGCCCGAATGAAAAATAAATTTGATAAATGGTTGTAATATCGATTGTGCCGTGTAATTATTATCCCCAACATCCTCAGTGCGTCCGCGAAGCACTCCACCACCAATGAGTGGGAGGAAGGGATAAAGGAATCGTTATGGAAAGCAAAACCGTTTAAAACCTATTGATCAAAATGGAAATTTTAAATCGATCAGCAGTGAAAAGTGGTAAAAAAGCGAAGCAAAAATAACGACCCCGCAGAATTTAATAAATAACCGCATTAAATGCAATTGTTTTCAATTGTTCTTGTGTGAGCTGTTTTTTTTTCTTCTTGCTCATTGCTTGCTTGCCTCTCTCACTGCTTCGTTTATTCCGATTATAAACTGTTTTTTTTTCCCTCCATTTTGTAACCACTTGCTCGGGATCGATTTGTTGTGTCCTGTAATGAGTGGGAAAAGCAATTGTGTGTTTTCCAGGTTTTTCTTTTTTTTTGCTAGCTTGGCATGATTACAACAATAACAAAACTACCTTTTCACCTTTTCACACATAATTCTCCTCCCGCTCTTATCCATCCCATCCAGCGATGAAGTGATAATCGCATATGTTCGCTAACCATGGAGCAGTACAGCCACCGCATTTGCCATAAAGGCAAATAAATTGGAATAAAAAACAAGTACAAAAAGCAAAACAGCGACAAAAACTTTCAATAATGTACCCACTGTGCGAGTGCGAGGGTAGAAATTAATTTCAATATTGAAACGATTGTATGGTTTATTGAATCGAATAATGGAATCCTGCGGCGTGATATTGATGTGCGTCATGTTGAGGAGGTTCAGACAGTGTGCGGGAGAGTTTTTCACTTTTTTCCGTCCGTGTATCATTCCTTTATGGTGAGTGATGATTTACCATTTCATCATCCCACCTTACATGTGCACACACTCACACACTCGTATAAACACCCCCCCCCCCCCCCCCCCTTAAAACACATGCGTTGAGGTCAAACGATTTAAATTCCTTTTCACACCGAACGATCGATTTAAAATGATGCGTCCACATGGTGTGGGGTTGTAGGATTCAAACAGGATTGACAGCAGTACGGACCTGTTGCAGCCTGATGATCGTTCGTAACGCACACACACACATCTTTAAAGACAATTTAAATTTGATGAAAAAAACTCTTATAGAAACTTATTCATTACTTATTTTCTACTAGAATTTATAGCAGAGTTCATTGATGTCTCCCAAGCTCCTGACTTCTTAGCTTTTCTTTGGCACTACAACCCTTTGGAGATGTTTTAGTTTGACCTTCCTGGCTGGATGATCAGGCATACTTATGAGGAAACAGTCCAGATTTCATGCAGATTCAGATGTCCTAGTCTTCATGAGTATTTATATGCTCCTCTTTAGCCCTACAATTTCAAACTCTCACATCCCTCTAAAACATTAGAGAAAGTGTGAACTGAATCAACATTATCACTGTCAAAACTTTACTCCACTCTAACGGTGCTTTAAACTCGTTACTAATCATCTCTTTCTACTAATCAACTCCGATATCGCACTCACAGAGTGGAAGAAAATATGTGGGAAAAATAATTTAAAATAACACTTTCCTTTATTAAGGAAAAGTGACTCTAACAAAAGCTTTCTTCAACTAAAACAAAACCGTTACTTCTTCTAAATTTGGTCTTTTCCTGCCTAAAAATACACACCGATCATGTGCTCTCCGAAGCACGAGCTAAGCCTCATTATCTAGCTGACACAGGGTTTCGTGTGCGAGCGTGTCCACGCAGCGTATTAGATGTGAAAGTGATTTGCTGATTGTATTTGTGGCTGCGGTCACCTTACATCCATATGCAGCTGCTCGGTTAGCTAACTTTAACCGCACTGGTGCTGATTTCTTTCCACTACTTCCACTACTTTGCACGAAGATGGACAACAACGTCGTTTTCGGAGGTGTCCACAGCAAACCTTGAACATTCAAATAGTCTCCTGCAGTGCTTCAATGATACAGTCTCTCGTGAAACTGACGAAGGTAAGCGTACTGATTACACGCATCTTACAAATGGCGTCCCCACAGAGCCATCCGTAGCAGTGATTGCACACCGTTGTGTGATGAGTGTCATTTGATTTTACTTTCAAAGGAAGTTTCACGTAAGCATCATTTGCAAACCTTCAACTTCATGCTTGTTATCGCGCGATTGCTCCAACCGGAGTCTGCATGACTCCATTTCGGTGCAGTACATGGGTCTTTGCTTGGCTGCATTCCGGCGCGTTGCTGGTGGTTTCGATTAATCCACAAGCCCCATCAAATGTACGGAGATGACGAAAAACATCCAAACTGAGCGAAGTGTTGGCCTGCAGGTGTGCGTGTACGTTTGGTGTGATTGAATAAGAAACCTCCTCGAAACCTCGGACTAGATTTTGGGCAACTTTCACGACGCTTTTCTTCTCCATTAACTTCACGCTGCGATGCGATTGCGCGATTCGTACGTTGCATACGGAGAGAGGATCGGCCTATCGATCCGGCTGCTTTCATGGAGGATGAATTTAATTACTTTTTGTTTAGAAAAATCGGCTACCATTTCCTTTCGCTTGGTTGGCAGCTAACATTGAGGCAAACACTCTGCTTCCTCTCCATTTTTTTTTTTTTTTTTGTTGTTGCGATGTTTGGTTTGAAGTGAAATTGTTTGATTTACTGATGTGGAACCTTGTGTAGCTATTTTTGAACGATTGAGCTTACGCTGTGCAATCAAAGTAATAAATCTTTGCTGACGTCTTAAAATTGTCATCAACTAGTGGGTACAACTATTCCAACGGGTTCGTCCCACTCACACACATTGGATGTAAACTCAATTTTCATTATTTATTTCCGAAGTTCGCTTTGCCGAAAAAATGCAAAACTAATCCACACAAGACACTTACGGGTGAAATAGAAAATTTCGTTCTTTTTTCTCGTTCATCTTTTTGAAGGTTTTCACCCATTGCTACACACTGCAGCAGAAAATGGACACCATATGATGGAATGTTTCCATTCCAAAACGGAGGTTTTATTTTTAAGCACGGCGCACATATATTTTATCCGATTACCGCGTCAAATTTGCGTGATATGGTGTGTGAGAAATTTTTCTGCAGTCCTCGAGCGTACTCGTTCGCCCCCGTCCTCACATCCGGAAGCGTCGCGTCGGATCACGCAAGCACAGCTTTGCAAGTGACGCTCAATCGGCACAATCGGCGGACGGGCAAAAATTTAGCGCGAATTGGATAATGTCTTGGCAGGGCTGCTGCTGGAACTTCTTTTCCGCGTCGGCGTTGTCATGCATGTGCGCAACTCGCGTCCGTACAAGTGTCACACGTACAAGGCAGCCTGCTTTCCATTAGCCGTTGAGCCGGGAGAAACAAAACAAACGGCGTATTTTGATCAAAATTCATGCCGATCGTTTGTTGCTACTGATCTCATGTTCGGTCGTTAGGGGAAAATGGGAAATAAATAAAGGCCAAGAACAGTCAAGATGGAAAGCAGCTGTTAAATATGATCTGTTCTTGCCTTAAAGCCTTCAACTACATAGAATTTGGATATAAATGCGTTGAATTGGGGGTGATGAATGGGAAAGAGATGACTGAGTGTTAAAGAAAAACTATCCGACTTTCAAGGTTTAATAGGTCGCAAAGAAAAGGGTCAGATCACAAAATCCGTTTCCGGCATGATTGCCGATTGACGTAATCTTTCGGATTTGATAGTTCTATTATCTTGACTTTTTTCGCCACCAAAGGGAAACACCGTACGTCCAACCAAACCCTCTTTAACCACCTTACGTTCGTTATCTAACCTCTGCTTCTCAATCAAGTTTTATTGTGGTAAACACATATTTTATGTTTGTCACTGTGATCCTCTATAAATTTCTTAGGATCTTCTTAGGAACTTCTGTCGATGTCTATATCAACCTAAGGAATCAAATAGATGGCGAAAGACCCTGAAAACTCCATCAGTAGTACCTTGTAAAATAAAAGTCTATTAATGTTTGCTACGTGACCTAACCAAAGTGAACTGATGCGATCTGGAACCACTTAGGCACATTGCCATATACAAAAGTAGTTCTAAAATTCCTTTCTACTTATCATTAGCCAATTCCAAGAAAAAACAATTACATCACGTCTTATCCAAATGCACTTCTTACTGTTCAAAAACGATACAGAATCGGCGATGAAATTCGTAATTGCATTTTCCGCCTTTCGCTCACTTCACGTACGTCACGTGGTTGTGTATGCACTCGTGTGGCTTCCTGCACAAACTACCCAAGGCTTAATAATACCCACTCGCCAACTACCCCAACATGTGCATGTCTTTGCCGTTTGTGTGTGTGTGTGAGAGAGAGAGAGAGCTGCACTAAGCTACCGTTATTACCAGTAATATGCCGCGATTAAGCGTTATTTTCTCTAACAGCGAAAACGGCCCGTATGAATCATTTAAATATTTAATCTTAATTGCCATTATCATGACTATTCATTGGTTGGCATCGGGTGTGCATCGGTTGGCGGGTTGAAGGGAGGGAGAGTTATTCATTCGGTCCACCGTTTCGTGCACCGTGTATTAGCATTAGGTAGGTTGATGTGTCGCACGCCCTTGGACGCCGGGAGCCGGCCGTGTGGTAAAGGGCATGAATTTATGATTGCAACCGTGCAATGGGCTGGGCTTGTTAAACCTAATCCCAGCCAAGGTTTATCCAGACTATCTATCCGTTCTTTCGGCAAAGTTCCCGGTTAGCAGCAGCAGCAACAGCAATTGGATTAAGTTTGTGAATGTTCGCAAAAAAAAAAAGAAATTCACAACTCCCCGTAACAACTCTAAACAGCAAAACACGGACGACGGAATCAAGTGCGTTCAATTCGAGAAGTCGTTCATCATCGGGTAGAGATGGTGGCGGATGTACGATCATCTTGTACCGGGGAGGGAGAGAGGTAGGGGGGTTGAGTTTTAGAAATTGCAACCCTAGTTACTAGAGGTCTTAGGGAGGACAAATATCGCGCTCGGTAGCATAACCTCGCGAACAAAAGCCACGCCAAGACAAATAAAAGAAAGTCGTCTAACGAGACCGAAAAACCCAGCCCCATGGAGATAGCCTGGGCAGCCGCTATTTGAAGCTATTTGAAATGATTAACTGCAATTTAGCGATCACCATCATCCCGTCGCCGTATGTGGAGGTCAACCGAGGGCCTGTGTTTTCGCGAATCGGTTTGCCCTTCCGCGCTGTTTATTTATGAGTACGGCATGCAAATTGTTCTGTACATGCTCATTTTTTTGCATGCATTCATTCACTCGGACAGTCCCCGATATAGGGGTCGTCGGTGCGGACACAGCTCGCGAAACGGCACGGGCAGAGTTAATGTCGATGATGATGATGTGGGTCATGTCGGTGGAATGATTATCCGTCCTGCTATGCCAGTGATAAGAATTGGTGCACAATTGGACAAATGTATCTCTTATAAATATCTCTATTAAGATGAATAACCGAGAAGGGTCCAACTTGCGAGAAAGGAGCTTCGATTATGAGTTGGCTTTTTTCCTAGAAAATTCGTTTTGGAGAGCCCATTTGGATGCACTTTTGCAATATTTATTACATTCGCAAAAATCGTTAACCTGTCTGTAGCGAGAATTCATCCATAACGAACTACTACCATTACCATTACTTCCAGCACATAGTTCTTTTGCTACTAAAGGTGAAAGCAAACGTTCAAACAGCAAATTAATGGCCATTGTTGTGATTTAGGAGACGCGTTCCCACACAGCGTACTCCCCAACATAAAGTGGTCCCCTTTTATGTCGATCGCTCCATTCGAAAAATGGGAGAAATATGTGCAAAACTCCCTTTTTGCACATCACACAAATACTCGTCCAACGCAAAAGGGATTGTACGATTAATTTCAGCTACAATACACGCCATCAACACACAAAAAAGGGAGCTGCCAGTGAGTTCGTGCTAGCAAATGTTTTTGTTTTGACGGTCAAAAACCATGCTGGGTGGGT
The DNA here is from genome assembly GCF_943734695.1 of Anopheles maculipalpis. Classification (NCBI taxonomy): domain Eukaryota; kingdom Metazoa; phylum Arthropoda; class Insecta; order Diptera; family Culicidae; genus Anopheles; species Anopheles maculipalpis. The sequence continues at coordinate 4,684,676 of NC_064872.1, forward strand.
GGGTAGGGCTAGGATAAAATGACGACTTGCAAGTTGCAGTTTTTGGGTGAGAGATCATGCTTCATGGTTGCACAACCGGTCTAGTTGAGAGCGCAAAACGAACCGAGGACGCACGCAAGAGAGAGCAGGTTGCATGCCCTTTTGAGAAACTTTCCAACGTTTTTCTTCCTTGGAGCGGCTGCATCCATCGTTCACCTATACCAGTGCATCCGAAAGCAGATGACACAATCGAGGGCTTTATTTTTGCATGGGCCTAGTCTGTGCCAAATTCTCCATGAAAACTGCAACCGAGCCGTGTACGACACAACCATTAACCATCTCACAAAAGCTTCCAAGTGGGAGACAGGCTTGCCTGGCTGGACCAATCTTGCGATCCTATTTTGGCGAACGACCCACCTTGTATGGCTGACGCTGGGACAAACGGAGACGGATTCAAAAAGGGGAAACATCGTCGGGCACCTTAGTGAGTTACCCTGGTGGACCGTGTGTCAGGGTGTGTTAATGGTAAAGCGAAATGGAGCCGCAAAACTAGCGCCTGCGTTGTTTTTCCTGCTGGCAAAAGCTACAGCTGCTTGTCCAAATTTAGTTATGCGAAATGGAGAGCGTAAAACTATTCTAATTATCTAATGGGTTTTTGAGTTGGTGCTAATGTTCGATTTTTTTAAATCGAGGTAAAGGGATGAAAACGAGACTAGCTTCAAATTATACTTTCGTCTGGTGAAAAATATCCACCAAATTTTGGCAGCCCTCTTAGATGTCAAAATACAAACATATGCAGTCATTCCGTATCGTAGGATACGTATACTAGGATCAATTATTTTCGCAGATATTAGCGTCCACAGTTCAACTAACAGATCTCTTTTATTGTATTCGCTTTCAGATTCCGTCCCTATCCGAATTGCAGCAGAAACTATCCATTGAGGGACTCTTTTGAGACTTCGCGACGGCAAGATGGTACTGATGGCCTGCGAGACCTCAACTCCCTAAGCGTACGGACTGCAGCAGATCATGCAACGACCCACTGAACTCATCTTCTACGCATAGTTTACACCAACTAAAGTGCATCAAAGTTCCTCGCACGTGACGAAGTCGTTTTTGTTTCCTTTTCCCTTAACTCGTTCCCTGTTTCGGTTCGGATTCACGCATTTACATTGGAAAGTACAATTGAAGGCGCAACAAAAGAACGGCAGCGCAGTAAAGCAAAGCCTCGATCGATGCATTGAATGACGACAGCAACCGTCGTAGCCCAGCAGAGTGAGAACTTTGGACGGTTCCCTGCAGCAAGCTGCAGCAGCAGTGCCAGCACCACGGCTTCGACCGTCGCAGCACCCGGGACGCAGCTCAGGATGAACGACACGCATCAACCGCAACCGTTGCACACGAGCGATACTAGCCCCCGGGACCAAACCACCAACGGCACGACCAGCACGGGCGGTGGACTGGCCGTGGCCAACCTAGCGCTGCACAGTGGCGCCTCGGGCGCCCTCAACGCAAACTCGAACGGCAGCACCACCAGCAACGGGTCCGGCACGAACAACAACAACAACAACGGTACCAGCAAAAACCGCACCATGTCGCTGAGCGACGGTAAAATCGATCACCTGCTGCGGGATCAGCAGCGCGAACAGCAACGAGAGCAGCATCAGTCATCGCACCATCAGCAATCCTCACAGCAGCACCACCAGCAACATCCACTACAGAACCGGCTGCGCGGTGTGTCACCAACGCCGTCAGAACAGCAGTACGCCCTCAAATGGAACGATTTCCAGTCGTCGATACTGTCCTCCTTCCGGCATCTGCGCGACGAGGAAGATTTCGTCGATGTGACCATTGCCTGCGATTCGCGATCCTTCACGGCACACAAGGTATGTCAATGGGGCGCTTAGAGCCGCTTAAATTTACATTCCTTCAACCTGTTACCGTCAGCTATCTTACGAAAGACAGCTGTCGAAGTCGTCATTCATTCCACGATGGCTCTACAGAGCATCCTCACCGTAAATCATTTTCTGGTAGAATAATCGGCAGTGGTACAAAACTTTACATCTTCATTACATTTCGCTTGTTCCGGAAGCGGAAAATGCTCTACCTTTTGTAATTAAACCTCACACACACACACTCCGACGCCTATCATTAGGGAAATCCTCCTCCGCCTGACAACTTCGGCAGTAGAGCGTTAGCGACGAATTAAATCGAAATTAGCATAAAATTCTGGCAAATGAATATCGTCACTGGTAATGCAAAAGAGGTAGCGACAGCATTAACTAGCCAGAGCTCTACAACTACTTTACCGTCCGTGGAAAAACGAACACCCGGGCAATTGGTCCCTCTCTATGTGTGCGTGTGACCAATACCCTGGCAGAGTAGTGTGTTCCAAAATGTGGAAAGGCAAATCCCATTAATCTCTTCCTTCTTTCGCTCCCTCATTTAGGTGGTGCTAAGCGCGTGTAGTCCCTACTTTCGCAAGCTACTGAAAGCGAATCCCTGCGAGCACCCGATTGTCATCCTGCGTGATGTACGCTCGGAGGACATCGAAAATTTGCTGCGGTAAGTGTGTAAAACTAAACGCAAAAAATCTCCTGCCCAAAAAACATGTTTGTCCGGGGCGACTGGGACACACAGTCTCGCCGAGATTTACGGTGTTTACTGTAGGGTTCCACAGCTCCTCCCCACGTGAGCGGAGGGCGATGACAATGACACAACTACGATACTAATTAATCCTCTCTGTCTCTCGCAACTCGCTAACCCCCGTAACCGTACGGTCGTAGATTTATGTACAACGGTGAGGTACACATCGGCCAGGATCAATTAAGCGATTTCCTCAAAACGGCCCAGTTGCTGCAAGTGCGCGGTCTGGCAGATGTTACAACCGGCAACCCAACCGGCGGACGAACGTCGGCCAACTCGTCCATGCTGAACTCATCATTATCGACACCTGCCGTACAGGAACTGAAGGCATCACCCGTAAGCGAGCTTCTCACCCGATCTCTCTTTCCCCGCGTGGGATCTGTCCTGGCTAACGCTATGTCCTGCGTCTGTTTGCTTACCTTTGTAGACCTCCACCTCGTTACCATGGGAGCTGCCGGATGACAACAACCCAGCACCACCACCCCAGAAGCGTACCAAGAGCTCAGAACTGTACCGCAAACAGCACGGACTCAGTCCGGACGATCCAATCCCGCTCGATCTGCTACCGATTGGGCAGCATCCGCTAACGCGCGAGCGTGATCGCTCCAAGGACAAGAGCAAGGACCATCACCATCGCGGTTCCTCCGAACATGACCTGCACCATCACCATCACCATCGCGAACGGGACCGAAGCTTGGAGTTGCGTGAATCCCTACTCGGCCAAGCGCTTGAAGGAGGACCCACACTAACCGTACCTTCGGTAAGTGACCCCAAAAGAAACCCTTTCCCACATCCCTTCTCCCAGTTTTCCCTTTTCAAGCAACCGTTTTGTGGATGCCTCGCAAAAAAAAATGCTACCTTCGAGGATCCTAGCCAAATGTCGCGCTCCAGTTCGAACCTCTCTATTCCATCCAGAAACATCCCGATCTGCTTTCGCTCCAGGCCGCGGCCAGTGGTGAAGATTCGAACAGCAGTGATACCGCTGCCTCCGACCATGGTGATGATATCGAGGGTCTAAATGGCAACATCGAACACACCCGACCATCGTTCCCGTTCCTAGGTTTGCAGGGCATCCCCGGACTAATACCGGGACCGTCCGGCATGCATGGTGACAACTTCGGTGAGTACCTAATTTCCAAGGTTTTTTTTTTAAATTCTTGCTCTCTTGCTCTCTCTTGTCACCGTCTCTTTCCCCATCTATATACCACACTCTGTTTTGATCTTTCACTCGTTAACTCAAATGTTCGTTTTTTTGGTTTCATCGTATTCGAGAGAGTATCCTGCGAAAACCTTTAAAAAACTACTACTAATACTTTAACTACTTACTACAATTTACCTACTGATTCGGTAGCTCTCAGTTGCGCTTCATGTGCTCGACTGAGAGCAAATACTGAAACCCCTTTGGTACTGTACAGTCTATCTTACGCTTGAGACCTAATTCTTTTCTTATGGTTTTGTAACTATTAGAGACAAAGCAGGACATCTGGTCCAGTGTGAGTGTTCCTAGTTTGCAGATTGGCTATGTTACGTTTTGATTTGATAATTACAATTGGTATTTCTGGTAGTTTTCTTAGTTTATTATCTACTGTTTTTCCTTTCTTACCACATTTTTTGTGTATGTGTGTATTTTATGATAGATTTTGTTTGATGATTTGACCATAACTAACCCTTCAATAATTCTAAAAATCATAAATCTTTTATATTTTTAATTCTTTTCTTACACTTAGTACGTAAAATTGGTCGTTTTATATATACTTTTCTAAATCGCAACAAAACCACGAATGTTGCATTCAAATCGTTTTTCCTAGAGTGTAATTATTAGAGTGTCTGCTGAAGCAAAGATGGCATGAATAGAATAAAATCAAATTGGAAAAATTCAATGAGCTTGAAACTATCTGTGAATTGTGGTAAAACAAATCATTTAATATTCTTTAACATACAAATATCTTCATCTCTATTGCTGTTACCCTTGAAATGATGAAAAAATAGCGGAAATATTCGCTCAATTTGATGTCACCGGAAAGTTTTGTCAACAACACACCTCGTGAAAGTTATTGTACCTTTCACATACATACACCCTCGTACACACTTTTATGCCAGAATGGACAATGAGTTTGTACGGGGTTTTTTTTTTTCTAAAAAAAAATCTCTTCGCCTTAGCAGGATATTAGATAGCGAAGCGGAAGAGATACAAAAAAAGGATCAACCCAGATGTGCCTCAACACTTGCATATGTGTTTGGGGCTGTGTGTGTGTGTGTGTGTGTTGCGTCCGAGCTTTGTGACCAACATCGCCGTGTACTTCACACCGCATAGAGACACTTTTCGACGGAACGGAAAAAAAAACCTCGGCGCCAGCGAGTGCAAAAACAAACAAACAAATACACGCATATCCCAAATTCGACCACCATGTTTATAGTGTGGACGAAGATGCAGAAAGGCCTCCCTGCCATAGAAAGAAACCCCCTTCGAAGACAGCTGCTACCGGGGTTTTGTGGCCGGGTTGGTCCTTTCGGGGTGCAAAGTTCATAAGAAATTCTAAAGAAAATGGAGATAAGAAAAACATTCAATCGAAAATGCTTGTGTCGAAGAGAAGCTGGAGTACCCTGGCTTTTTTTTTTGTTGTTGTTGTCTGGGTTGGGACATCCTCCTCGGTATCGGCAATCCTTTCCGGAGTGTTTTCCTTTTTCGGGGAGTGGGAAGCGAAAAATCAAGTGAAAAATCTTTCCCTTTTTCATTCAGCTCATTGCTCTTCGGCAGGAGCAGCGATACCGATAACCCATCCGATGCGGCCTGTGATGGGCCGTGGTCAAGACAACCCGTGGGGAGGAGCTCATGCTCTGGGGAGGAGAAGGAGAACGGGAGGCCTTGGGATAATGTTGGAAATTCGAAAGAAATTTCGAAAAGAAAAACGAACCGAAAGGACTTGCAATCCATTGTTGGTACTGATGTTAATGTGGTTGTTTCGCTTTTCCTGCCTTTACGCATTGCGCCGCGTCCCCGCCGATTCTCTCTCTCCCCAGCCACACCGGCACCTTTCCCAAAGTTTGAGGAAAAGAATGTAAAATAAACCCCTTTTTTTTTGTTCGCTTCAAACGGAAATGGCCGCAGCGATGAAAGACGGGATCGAGTTTGAGTTTTGGTCGGACGTCGTCCTGCGGACACCAGCTGTCGTCCGGCCAGTCAACAGTACAGCATACCGAGGGTCGTCGGTGGGTGGTTTGGTGTCCAAATCTTCACATAAAATTAAATGTATGTTGTTTATGTAACGCGCCGCCACACATTTTGTGTACCAAACACGTCCGGTAGGCTAACGCTGAATGCTGCTATTCTTTTCGCATTTTCCCTTCGCCAAGACACAACCGGAAGAAAACGAAACGGAAAATAAGTTTTTAACCCCTTTTTTTTTTGCTTGCTTCGAACTCTCTTGCAAGAATGTGTATTCCCGAACAGCGGATAATACGAAATTCATTCAGATTTACTATTCACGCCCGTGGAACCCGAGCATCACGGTACACTGTCTGCATTGGTCACTTTAGCTTGATTTTTACTCCTTGCAGAATGGTAAAAGCCGAAATCGTACCGTCCGGCATATCACCGTTATCATGATCTTCATCTTCGATGACCCGACAATACAGACGCCGGACGGGTTCTTCGACGCCCTTCGACAGCAGCGATCAACGCGAAACCATTGAAATGAAAGCATCAATTTTTGAGGGCATTGAGGTTCCCTTTTCTTGGGCAGCAGGCAGTGACGACGATGCCGTTCGTTTCCGGGACCTGAAAGAAGCTTGAGGTTTTGGGTGGGTTGTAGCTGGGTCGAGAGAGGGAAAAACTTGGAATGAAAAAGCGAGCTCCAAATAATCTCCGAATGTGTCTCTGACAAGATATCCTTTTCATGAAATGAACCCGGCGTAATGAGATCCAAGGATTGAGGGTTGCATTAATTTCAAAGGGGTTGGCTTCCGTTTGTTCGGATCTTTGAAATTTGACATTGAATTGTCTTTATTATACAAGCGTTTGCTGATAAGACGCAATAGTTTATAGTTCACACGAACTTTAGTCAAGTTCAATTGCACCAACAATAATCAACAAAACGCTACAACTGCTTCAGAAATTGCGGCACAACATTTTCTCTATCCCTTTTGACAATAAAGTACCAACAATTATCCTCCCAATTTCGACCCTCCTTGTTTTGGCATCTTTTTTCGCTCAAGAATTCGTCATAACCCGCAATAAAAAAAAAACACAAAAATAAAATCTCTCACCAACAGCAACTTGAAGTCATCAGCTACTGGCCAGAGAACTCCTACCCAGGCCACAGAGTTTGAGTTTTTTTTTTTTTTCGAAACAATACTCCACTGCCGTAAAACAACCATGAGCAAAGAAAACGGTCAAAACCGGTAGAAACAAAAAAAGAGCCTGGCAATGAATGAACCGCACCCACCCCGCCGGCACATCCCAACGGTACGGCACGGTTCGGCAAATTAAGTTCGGCGCCTAATGAGGGGATTATATGCGGCATTTTGCGGTAGTCCGCACACTTTCCTTCGGCGGACAAGTTTCCGGTAGGGACGGCGGGTACTTATACACTTTTTCCCTCCCCCATTTATTTCCCCGAACGCGCTTGGGCTTGTCTTATGGGGGGAGAATCGTGTGGAAGGACCTTCTTGATAGGTAGATTAACCAAATTTGATAAATGTCGGTTATCCTGGCGTGAACCTGACATTCATTCCCACCGGGGAAAAAGCGTAGAGAAAAAAAAAATACTGGAAGGGAAAAACTGGTGCTTGTGTGAGCTTGGGACAAGATTGATAGAGCGAGAGGGAGAGAGAGAGAGAGAGAAAGGATAAGTGAAACAAAAGAAGAAAAGAAGATAAACCACCACAACCAACACATGCTGATAAGATTTGCGGTTTCCTTTCATTGCGCCATTAATATCCTTTCAGCGTGGTCCTTGCGCTCGTTGCGTTCGTCTAAGGTAGTACGTACGTACGTACGTTTGATCATTCCAAGTACGATGTATGCATAACACAATTTGCACAGCGGAACACAGAAAAAAAAACCCCAAAACGAACTGTCATTTTAAAACAACTCTATAGTTTGCGTGAATGAAGAAATGCTTCATACTCGACGTTTCCTTCAAATGTTTCACTATGAGGCACATTTTCAGCCGCACAAGAAAAGTGATACATTCTTTTCATGTGTGCCTCTTCGCCATTTCTTTTGAGGGGAAAAAAATACTCAAAAGAATCAAAATGTGCTACCAAAGGTATGAAAGGGATAGCGTCACAAAACGCTTCTAGAAGATGGTAGCTTTTTTTTGCTTTTCTTTGTGCATTAAAATGAAAATATATTTATGTATCCACAAACACGCAATTCAATATCCATTTTATCAGCCGCTCCTTTCTTCGTTTTGCTTTACGGCTGTCAACAAGGAAAATGCGAACTGCCCTCCCACTTCACGAAACACCCAAATGAAGCTAACAAACATCACTCCCAAAAAAAAAAACGCTCACATGACTCGAAGGATAAAAACGGATGGACCATCGGACATTCGGAGTAGCCGCATTCGGCAGTTCGAAATCGTCCGTTCATCCTTCAGCACCCGCACACGTGCTAAACAAATAAACAGACAAACAAACAGGAACTTGAGCAGAAAAAAAGGAAAAACAAACACACATACACACCAAAACCGAATGGACAAACGAATGGTTCAGTTTTGAATTTTTCATCCTCGCTTGATTTCCGTGCTGAGACTTTCTTTTCGCTCTGTGCGATTTCTCATTTTCTTCTGTTGAGGGGAGGGTTAAGGGGAGAAGCGAAGGAAAAGAAAGGGGAGAAGGAGGTTGAAAAAGGGCCAAGAGAATGTTTTCTTGAATCCGCTGTACGTTGTGTGTGCACTTCATGCCAATGAGACAATCGCAACGCATGATCTATCTGCAATGTCTTCAACATTTTTAATTTTTTTTTTTATTAGTTTATAAAACATTGCACAAATGAACTTCAAAAACTACTAAAAGTACTGTTCTTACCCGAGCAAAATGGCAATAAATAAAACTCACACATGTGCTGTTTATACCTTCCCGAAGACGACGACGCCAACGACGGTTGGTAGCGGTAATGCTGAAGAATCGGCTCTTTCATCATCAATGCCCGACAATACACCCAGTCCTCCGTCTGCTGATTCCTTGTTATCCCTTACTCTCTCTCCACTCTCTTGCCTTCTCGGTGACACCTCAACCGTCCTTGCCCCCGGGGCAAACACGTTAGAATCACTTCGGCTGTCCTTCCCTCCCTTTTTTTTTCTTGGGGTGCCAAAATCGAACATAGGGCAAAGAGCAAAGAAGCACCATCTCGGACAATCCCGGAAAATCCTTACTACAAAAAAAAAAAAAAACGAGAAGAAAAAAGGGAAGGCGGGTTCGAGGGACCGGTAAAGAAGAAGAATGTTGATCTTACTCGTACTTTCAGGAACTCTCCTGCTTTCTTTTCTTTCTCGTATTAGTAGTCCGACGGCCGTTATCTTTATACCTTTTGTCCAGCATACAATTGCGTCCATATGTACCTTCAACCCGTGTACCGTGGACCGGTGCTGGACAATCGTCTGAGAGTGTGGTTGTGTGTATGTGTGATTCCCCTTCCCCCTTTCATCCCTTACTTGAAGCCCTTTTTGGGAAAGAGTTCAACGTGTGAAGGGTTTGCTTTGAATGATTTTATTTTGCTGCTAGGCTGAGGATAAACAGAGAGAGAGAGAAAGATAAAAAGAGAGTTACTAAGAAAGTGCGCAGGATTCGTACACAGCATTGAAGAAGAAAGTACCCTCCTCCTCTCCCCTGCTTCCGTGGTTTTGGATACATGTTCCAAGTTCCCATCATCGTAGCGGGAACTAACTCCACCATTATAATGGGCAGTTTTTCATTCTTCGATTCACTGGCTCTCTCGCTCTCCGTCGGCCATAAATTCGTTTTGTGTCTATCTTCGAAGCCTATGGAAAGGGGAAGACACTGGACTTGTGTATACCGGGTCCGTTAAGCATTGCAGCATCATGACCACTTATCGATCTGCACCTACACATGTACGGTGATCGTGTGTGCGCTCATGCGTAGGCTGACCGAGTGTGTCTGACCACGTGCTGGGACTCTCAAGACGTGTGGGAGGGGAGGGGCGTTTGGGGGGGGGGGGGGGAGATGGAAAGAGAAGATGTCCTTTTGCCAAAGGGTGTACACCATTCACCCCCTGAAGGGATCCTCTTTGATTTTCCATCTCCCTCCACAAGAAAAAAAAACAACAGAAGAATATGAGAGTCCGATTTATTTGCCCATTTGAGACGGTACTGGGGATTGCTTTCTTCTTGCTCGTATTATTATGTATGTGTGTTTTTCTAGCCCCCTTTCCCTGCTAGCTAGTTTTTCCTTTATTTTTGGTTAGGTAGGAATCGTTTCAAATGTCTATTTGTGTATGAATAGATTTTCCTTTTCCGAACTATCACGCACACATACATACGTGCAATAACAAAAAATACAACATTCAAATGGGAAAGTGGGAAGCAAAACTTCTTCCAAAAACGGAAAACCACCGCGTGCGAAAGGGATGTAGGAGGTTTTGGGGGCTTTAGTAGGAAAAAGGGGGAGGTATGTCCGGTTCTCTTTGCTTTTGCTCGTTGATATTCCGATACCACCGAGAGGTTTTGCGCTTCATCCGGTTTGCACCAAACAAGAACGGAGAAGAAAACACTCCATCCGAGATGGTCATTTTAAAAGGCACAAAGAAAGGACGAACTCTTCACCCCATTCACCCAGAAACCCCCTTTTACCACCCCACTCGTATGCTGAATATGAGCCATTACGGTGCTCGCTCTCAGAGGGAAGAGAATGGAAAATAGAAAACCATTCAATACTTTACAGTGGACGAAAGGGAGGAAGTGGGAGGGAGGAGGCGAGTTGGATTGTGTGGGCGGAAGGTGTCAGGAATTGAATATCACATATCACAGGCGCCCATTTCTGCTACTTCTTTTTCTCCTTCACACTACACACCATTGTCCGGTAGCTGTGGAAAGATCTTATTGGCCCTGCAGCAGCAAACCTTTCAACTCGAACAACAACCAAAAAAAAAACGTTTGTCGAGCAAAACCTTCAAAGATGAACGAAAAAAGGGGGGGGGGTTTGTTAACCCACCCCCACAAATACCCGGTGTGCTGATTTGTTTGTGTTGGTAATGGACAGTTTGTGAGGCGCAATAAAAAGCGGATGTCCTTATTTTTCTCCTTTTCCCTTCCTTTTCCCTTCCTTTCCTTGTGTGTGTGTGCCGATGAGCCTGATGACCGGCGAGAAATCTATTGTGTGATTCTATGTTTGTAAACGTGTGTGTGTGTTTTGAGAAGCTGACCATGAAGATTGGAGGGAATGGGGTGGATTATGCAAACGATTTTTCAATCTTCAATCCACCCTTCACATTCTCTCTCCTGTGTGGCTCCTTGGTAGACATATTTGTTTGTTATGTGTTCTCCTGTATTTGGGATGCATGCGTATGAGTTTTTGATATGCTCCAAAAAAAAAAAATGGACACACAAATTACGCAACCAAAACGGGAAGGAAGTTCCCGCTGCCATGTGCAGCCGCATCAAATTTTATTGCAAACGATTGCATACTTTAAGGCGCCAGCAGGCGCCTTTCTTCGTGGGCGATCGTAACATTGATTTTTTGTTTGTTTTGTTTTGCGAAAAACTCTACGTTTACCATCCACTGGACTGAAAGTGAACAGTGTAGAGAAAATGTGGTTAAGGTTAAGGTCTGGCAGGAGCCGCTATGGAAATGTTGAGTGCAACACACACTAGAATGCATTTCGTAACCTTCGAATCGGGGGAAAAACGAGGTTTTCCTCGTGGTATACGTAACTGCTACTTTTTTCCTTTCTTTCTTTCTCTTTCGAACCGGTTATACGATTAGATGGTGGCGGCCTCTATGTTTATCGTGCCAGTAGGAGGGAAAACATTGCACAATCCTGCAAAATACCTGCAGATTGTTGCAAACCTCACTATGAGGTATTTTTAAATCTCCTCGCTTCACTAACTGACCTTCTCTGTTGTGTGTGTATGTAGAGGAGTTGAAAGTTTGCCAACAAGAATCCTTACAAAACTGCTGCTTTATTTTGCTTTCTTCTACGCCGTAACCGTGTTCATCCGTGGGACATGGTTATTGCATGTAGCTTTTCCCTGGTTTTGCATTGCGTAAAATGTAATTACCGTAATTTCCAACAAATAGGAAAAGAAAGGAATTGTATCTCTTAATGCTTCAAAATCACCTCTAGCTCAGGTTCAAACTGCTCGTGTAATTTGTTATTTCTACAGAGAGCCCACTCTAATGCTTTGTACGTGCACTTCATGCCTAATTAATGAAATTTTCATCAAAAATCGAATAACAATGCAGTACGCATGGCAGCCCTAGGTAGGAAGACAATTTTATGTAAATAGTGATTAAATATAGCGTTGATCGAGGTGGCCGGTGGCCCACTTCATTGAATTACACAGCAACAAACACAACTAAACAGGACACGCGCACACACACCGGCGAAGCGCAAGGAAATTAGTGTAGAATAATTTGAAATCGGACCCCGTTTTCCATTAGTGTCAATTATTATTTGCGTTTGTTTGCGTGGCCCAGCGTTTTCCACACACGCGCTTACAGCGGGCAAATCCACCCCACGTCAGGGTGATATACGTTTTCACACCATTTTCACACCACCGCGGTCAATATTATGTCGCTGAACAAGCGCAGTGGCAAAAATTGGACGCACTAAAATGCATGTTCCACCGGTGTCGAACATCGGGGGATCGGAGGTCGGAAAATCCTGGGCCGACGCAACACCTGCAATATCCGCTGGGTGAGAGGTGTTATTAGGAACTTCAAACACAGCCAGGCACCCGATACACCCTCTCAAAGCGGAAAGTGACATCCGGAGATGTAAATGCTGATGCGGCTTATCTAGTTGATGAGGCAGCAACGGAGTTGTCATTTTTACTGTCGATGCTACCGCTTACCAATCAACACGTTTCCCTAGCGAAGCTGCAAGTGTGAAACATTTCCACACTGCTGCTATTATTGTGGCAGCTATTGGGAAGGTAATAATTTTAATTATCCACTAATGCTTTTGTGTGAGACCAAATCGCTTCATTGCATAAATAGAAACAAGGATTTGCCCGCTGCGCGCACTGCGTTGTAATGATGTTGCCTCCCGCTCATTCGCACCATATTGGAATTGGTTTGTTGTTATTGATCTTTTTACCGTGCTACCCCTCCGCCAAAAAACAACAATGGCCAAAAGCACCCGAATGTCAGGCGAGTAGGCTAATGAGTGAAAGCATGATAACGGTGGCAGCAAAATGGCAATATGATTAGCTCGCTTGCACCACCACCACCACCACCACCACCCATGGACTGCAAATATGGCTGCCGTCCTGGTGGAACATGGAATGCCATTAGCATTACTATTAGTACTGTTAATATTATCATTACTGATAGGTTCGAGCAACGGCAGCAGCAGTAGCAACAGCAACACACCCAGTGGCAGAGTGTACAACGATATTAATATTATTAAAAGGTGCACTCACACCCATTATTAACGAAGGCGAGCTGGAGTAGAAGGGGAGCAATATGAGCGAGGGAAAGCGAGAGGACGAATGGAAACAACGGTTGGGGATTTTAATATCGTTTTCTATTTAATTGCAAAACCTACCACTCCACTTCCAAGGCACTTGCTGCCGATGATGATGGTGGTGATGGTGATGATGATGATGCTGATGATGATAGCCGCAACATCTGGGCACACATATAGATCGAAAGTCAATCCTTTTCGTTTGACAGGACACCATCACCTCTGCCCATTCATCGTGGAGGGTCCTTTGACGGTCGTCCTTCAGTACTTTGAGGTTAGGGTTTTATGTGTAATGATTGCGCTCCATGTGCAAAAAGAGTGGCAATTATGTTGCGTCATGATTTGTGCTATGAGACGCACGAGTGCATACGGTACATACCACCCCCTCGCCTCCCACGTGCTCCCTCTCCCACTCCCAGGGCAGGACAAATGTGTGCTCCTCATATATGAGATGTTTATTACGGCTTCGGGTTTTTGCATCTTTCCCCACGTCCATTAACATCACCAACCCGAGTATCGGGGACGTCCTAGTTCGGGTGACAGCCTCCTGCCAGCCTGGAGGACGACCGGAAACATAAAACAACCCCCTAACGGGAATCGGGACCAATGTATCGTCATCCTTCACGCAGCCGGTAGCAAATGTGCTACTGTGGACGGGATGGATGGGAAAGAACGGGAGCAAAAAATAGCTCCCCAGTATCTCCAACCTTCCCACCACATGCCACATGCCTGGTGCCATGGTGTAATGGTGAATGATAAGGGTGAACCCGGCCAGTACCACGATGGGGAGGCGCGCGGTACTTCATTTGTATTAATTTTCCATTTAATGATATTTGATATGGTGTAATGGTGGCGGGCCTGACAGTATTTTTTACTGCCCCGTGTGCTAATTTTGTGAACCATAAAATTTGCCCACACATACCCTTCCCCCCACCCTCAACAACCTCCCTCGGTACAGAGGTGCAGGGTAAGAAAAACACGCACTTTTTTCCTTGTGCGTGTTTGTCGTTGTCGCTTTTGTTGCTGTGTCGTTGTGGTGAGCTAATGAGAGCATCAGGGTGACTGTGGCGTGGGTTTGGTAAAATAGATAGGTCGTTGTTTAGGTGATAATGATGAGCAATTCGCTACTGGCATTTTTCCAATGCAGATATGTAACCGATTTTAATGACATATAGTGTGTTTAGTTAAACAACTGTCCCGATTGATGGAGTTAAACGTTTCTCTTAGTTTCAAAAAATAGAAGGATGTTTAATTATGCACAAAATACTACTAAAATACATCAACTCACTTGTCGAAACAAATAACTACAAGTAATTTAAGAATATTTCGAGCAAGTTCTGCTTTTTGAAGGTTTTATTTTCCACCAAGAACAGAGCTCTCTTATTCCATCATCATTGCAACAAAAAGGAACAAAACACCCGCAACCATCTAAAGCTCTACAATTTAGCTTCGACTACAACTGCTTTTGACTTCTTCACCACCAGACTCCGTGGATGCCTCCCCAACGTCCCCCCAAAGACACCCAAATTAAACAATCCTCGTCTAGATGTTGTATAGTTGGCTAAATTTGCATACACATTTCTTCTTACATTATAATTATATTTTCGGACAGCTCCGACTTTTCATTAAAGGACTACTCGCCCTCCACAGTCATAGTTCCTTGCAACCGATCACGTTCCATGGCGCACAGGGTGAGCGTGTGTGTGTATGGTTTGTTTAGATAAGGTTATTTTTCCTGCAACAGTGCTTCCTTCCATCTTCATCAACTCTCGCCAACATTTTGTGGATTGGCGACCGGACGTAGGACTATCAGAGGTCAGATTCGTCCTACAGAAGAGGGAGCCACCGGCAAAGAACGCTCTAATGCGGGCCAAACAAATCTGATAAACAGCATTCCCAACTCGAGAAGAAACCCGATGGATGTTACTTTGTATGTGTTAGCTTAAAAGCGCACCAAAGCACCCATCAGCACCAGAGTACTCCCGAGAGCGCGCGTTGGGTGTAGCTCAAAAACCTCAAACACCCACGCCATTTAGTCTGAACCCCATCATCATCTTTGCAACATCAGGTTGGGGTTTTATTTATGAGTTGCTTACATTACTGGATCCTTGACTGGACCATCAGCACTCCGTTCTCCGGAGAACGGAATGATGACCCTGCTGCTGTTGGCGCTAAAGAAGTCTTCAGCGTATCGGGTTAAGCGGGAGCAGCCGTTTGCATGAGGGTGCATGGCACTCTACTCTCCCGCCCTCCGTTCCCAGCACAGGAGTTAAGATAAAGTATGAGAAATATGTTTCCATTTTACGAAAACGTGTGCGTTTTGTGGTAGTACCTTTCCACCGCTGGTCGTCGCCTTGTCCTATTCTCCATCCCCCTCTCCCCCAACACGAAAGAAGTAAATGCCCATTTTAAAGAAGCCGCATCAGTGTGTTTCTCTAGAACTGACCGGCTGAGATCCGGGATGGGGAATGAAAATATGGCTTACATTATTATTAGATTGAGAGGAAAAAGGATTAATTTTCCTTTTTACTTTCAGCTCTGACCTTTTTCCCCTTCACATTTGCGCCTCCCATTCGTCTCTTACTTCCCCCAAACAGCTTCTCGCAAGACGAAAGACGAATTGGACGTCCAAGACGGCCCAGGACACCACCTATTAGAAAAAGGGTTCCTTCGGAAAACTAAACAAGAACACCGGCAAAGAAGATCGGGTTCGGGTTTCGGGTGTTTAGCTGCGAAGAATGTAAAACTTTCCAACATTTGCCATTCCCACACGAAGCTATGAGGCTGTGAGTTGATTCATTCGTTGCCCCCCTCCTTGAAGTATGCAAACAAGACCCTTGAGATCAGTCAGTCATCAGACTACAGCGCCACACGGCTGACCTCAAAACTACCGGTGGGACGCTCTGTGGCTTCTCGATCGATCCGTTACCGATTTCCCAGGGATTGGCCCACGGTTCGGGGTGATTGGGGCAAGATTTGTTTGTGCGTGAGTGTGTACTAAACCAAATGCTAGTTGAGCGCAAATATACAAAACACTGAGATATGGGAATGGGGAGCAGGAAACCCCTCTATTGGGGACGGGAAGTTGAGTGAGTGAAGGAAGAAAAGGGACTTGTTATATTCTTTGTAAATTTAATATACATTAATCTTTCTCTATCCTGACCGGTGCGGCATCTATTTTTCTTTGAACTGTCCCAGTACAGACGGGCGAAGAGTTTCTTATCTTAGGGCTCGCCGGCTAGTCTGGTTGACCGGCGTTGCTAAGGATTGACCATCATTCGAAGGAAAGGCAATTTAACTAAACCAATATTTCCTACACGCTACAGCGCCTAGGGGAAGGAGAGATTGTAATAGCCTGGAATAATTCCCTAGGTAAAGCGACTCGTACCCATAGGATAACAGGAACGTACGATCCTGGTTTGCAATGATATAAAGTTGGAAATGATAACTCGATAGTTTATCTTTGAATTTTCTTCATGTTTGTGTGTGACTGGAATAACTATCTTTTTGCTTTTAATCTATTTGTAGTTTTTGCAAATATAAATATTCCTTAGTCAAGACCGTACAAAACAAGATACACACGTACACATCGCAACATAAACGATCGGATTAAAGAACCACTGTATGGTACTGTACCGAAATACGAGCCATTTTCATCAAAGGCACATATTTTATTAAATGAAGATATATCGTAAAGCACACGTCCCAAGCACATCGTCAGGACACGAAAAAAAGGGTCCAGGCTGCTTGCTGTAATGATTGTCGGACATTCTCATTTTCTTTGCGCGTATTGCCCGATATTTGGCCAAGCGATTGCCCCGGCAACCGCAGAGACCAATATGCAGAATCAACAAACCCGCCCGGGGATGGATGGTTTGCGTTTTGCTGAACAACAAGAAAAGGATACAGTGAGCATGTGTGTGTTTTTGTCTCTCACTCCTTTTTTGTTGATCTCGTTGGTAGAAGGATTTAGATGCCCAGGCCCGAAAGTATGACCAGTTTTGTGGATGCCACAGGAAGCAAGACGCGCACGTCCCAAACCTGTTCTGCTCATAAGAAAGATCAATGGTCCTGCTCTTTTTTTTGTGGAGTGCCAAAAGTTTAAAGAACGGACAAGATGGCGGGAGGGATCTAAGAAGCGAATGACCATTCACCGACTCATACCCAATAACGTACGCACCGCAAGCAGAAACTCGCTCACACTCACACACATACACTGACAAACGGGGCAAATAAAAATAAATAAGGGTTTTTGGCCGAAAATTTAACTGATCCGGTTTTCCCGCTTTTGCTCCGCAATTTATATGTGAAAAGCAAGACGAAACGGGGCGAGATTCGGGCAGTAGAGCATACACCGCAACGATGGTAAAGGGATGATTGAATGGTGAAAGGATTCTCAACGCTTCTTCCGATTGCACACTCCACAACCTCGTCGTATGTATTTACGGCGACTCTATTTGCTTTCACTTACTTTCAGTCGGAGCAACCGATGCGATCCGTTCCGTTGCGAAACCAAATCCCAGTTTTTCGGTCAGGACTTTGATGAGTGATGCTCCTGTGCTCTATCTTCAAACGGGTAATATGCCCCGCACATTCCCCATTCTTCCCTGGCTCCAAAAGGGAAGTCCAGTCCCGAAAACCCACGGGCTACTGGTCATCTGAAGAAAGACTTCTGGCCAGTTCTTGAAGCATGTGAACTCGTAAATATTTCAAAGTTTTCCCAGGGCGAAATACCGCCCCGAAACACACAGAGACGAACGCGCCATGCACAAGGGAAAGGGTTTTAAGGGTCGAACTGACCATCATTCCCTTCAGGCTTTCTTCCCTAGCCATGCCGGTTGCGGTTATCGCCACATGTGTGGCGATGCCGGGAGGGATCTTAAGAAAAACTCAACCCAAAGAAAATGGAGGGAAATCTTTTTAATTATGAACCATCGGTTAAACGGGCGGTAAATGTGTGTGTGTGGGTGTGTGTGTATGCTTGGCTTCTTCCATGTGTCCAGCTCGGACACATCGTATCCTGCATCTGCCTTTACCTCAACAATCTATCAAGACGCCTCAAGACATCGGACCTAACTATCCTTCTGGCCGAGTGAGCTGTGTGTGTTTGCGCATACAAAATCCGGTTTCTTTATCTTTTGCTCAGCTCAAATTAGTAATTTATAATTCAAACTTCAACTCAATCCACACCCCACGACTCACCCCGATGTTCCACCCGCTGCTCCTGATTAACATTCTGGTCCTTCTTAAACAACTCATGCCTGCGATTGGCATCAAGACACTAGAGCCTTAGCCACACACGCAGGGGGTTTGGTTATTGAAGTTCCAGGGGGAATTTTATAGTTAGAACTTCGCTCAATCTAAGACGATTTATCAGTACTACCTGCTGTATAGGTACCAAAGGAAAAGGCGAGAGACGGACGAGCTGACCACCATTGGCCGGACGGTATGGTTCAAGATGATGGTTTTTCCCTGTTTTGCACAAAAACCAAATCACAACCCTTCACACTCTCAGTCAAATCCCCCCCTCCCCTCTACTCCCCTCCCCCCCGCTTCCTCCACATTTACATCGAAGCTCGAGACAATTTTCTTCTAATTAATTATTCACCCAAAAGGAAAACTGAAACCCCTTTTCTGCCATCCCGAGGTGCGGGTCACTGAGAAATGGTCAGATTTGTGTGAGAAATATGATAAACTTACAACACACGGCCCTTGGCATACAACAACAGCGTGTCCTTCTGTGTCCGTCACTAACAAAAACCTCAAACTTGGAAGTTCCCTCCTACTAAAGCATCCCAAAACTGACCGGACATCCACTGGTCATCCAGGAAAGGCACCATCTTTCATTTAATCTTCAAACAATCTTCATGCCTTCGGAGAGCACTCCCCTTCCTGCACCTTGCTTCTCATTAGGAATGCTTGGGGGAGGGATAGTGCACAACTTATGCTTCGATTCCTTGCAAATGTCAAAATCTTACATTGGGTGGCGTTAACGGCGGCCGTCCCAGTGGGGAGTGCCTAGATTCCGGTGGGTACATTTTACTACTGTTGTGAAAACTTTCTTTCACCGTTGGGAATGCCCAGAAGAAGAAGCGGTGATCCTTCCGGGGTTCTTTTTTTTTTTTTTTTTTGGTTCCGGGTGAGGAAAACTACAAGAAATCTTCCAAACCCATCGGACAGCGACCCAAGGATCGCAAGTTTTGCCCGCACCCCAAATGCCTCGTTTCGCAAAAACTATAAGTAAAAATTCGAACAAAACTTGCGCAACAAAGCCCACCTAGCTGTGCCGGCAGTGTCTAGTTGCCTGGTAGTGAACAACAAAAGGGACCCGGTCCCGGTTCGACGATAAGAAAGTACGGTGCCAACCACAAAGCTTACGAACTCCAGAAGAAAGTCGCAACCCTCCCACCGGTGAAACCTTGTGCCGGAAGCGGCTACCCAAGCTGTCCGCCAGTTGACCAACTCTTGACCAATTCCGCCACTACGCGCGCACCACAGTTGTGCCTCAGTACACCACGTGCCGGTGTTTAAACTTGGTTCGTGTGGGGTTTGAGGAGTTGCTTTGTTTATTGACCAAACCCGCCGGTCCCTGGTGCCCCTTCCCGCTGGTTTCTTACGGTTAAAAAGAATGTGGAGTAAGGGTAAATAATTTCCAAGTTTACGTTCGATAGTGAGCCGAAATTTCTGTTTTGAATATTTGATGTATTCGCCCCTATCGAGCAATCACGATGAGGGTGGATGGAAAAGGGATAGTGAGGGATGTTTGAAAGGAAGGACAAGACGATGGTTTAGTTTATGATCGAAATCTTTTTCCTGCAACCGTTATTGCTAAAGAGGGTACACATTTTCCAATCACGCCGTACCGAAGGCGTTATCCAGCAGCGTGGTGTTGTTTAACAGAGTTGCAATACTTTTGATAAGATGTTTAGCTGGGCCGGAAGACGCTAGGTAGGGTTGGCTTATCAAGGAGCTAACCTTTAGATTGAAACGTAATTAATTTGCTGTCAAGATGGTAGGCACTAAACGCTGGGAAAGCTGCTGTTTGTTGAATACTGTTTGTGGATTAAGCAGTGCTATAATTATTTTTAATTGATTAAGTAGCTTAAAACAGCCTTGGTAATCTTGTTGGAGCTTACTTTTGTTGTTTAAACACATTAAGCATGTTCTAAAGTCTTAATTTTTCTTCTAACTCTTCTCACAATCCTTAACCTCGTGTACTGCGGCTAGCCTAAAAATAGGCACCAAATAATATTTCCGCATTTTTTGAACCAAGAAGGAAAAAAACCGTTACACCACATACGTGATATTTTTCCTCTCCGATAAGCACCCTTCTTTTTCCAATTCATTTTTCAACAATTTATCTTTGGATGGGTGACTTACGATGGCCAGAAAACAGAAAATCGAATAAATTTTACACCAAAATACATCCATCCCTCACAGTGAATCCTTCCTGTGCCACGCTCGAATGTATGTATGCAAGAAGGGTAAATGCTCATATCTTATTTCTTTTATTTATTTGGGAAGCTCACACTCTCTCGCTCGCGCCCTTACCACGACCCAAAAAAAAAACGGACACTTGGGATGGATTATGATGATCAGTCGCATGTAGCAGCCACGCCACGACCGAAGGGCGCAATACCAATCGGATATTGGAGGCGAAAGTGCAAAACGGGTTGCGAATAACAACCAACCCGTCCGTTATGGTGGTGGTGATGGCGATGGTCACCCATCTTCAGGATGAATTTCTGTACACTTTTTCCCCCCCTTTTGCACCACACTATGCGCTGTGCTATAACCTCTTCCAACAAAGATACACATACGATACACGGCCCGTAAGAAAGAAAGCAATAAATCAATATGCGGACACAAGCAAACCCCGCGCCCAGTTCTACTGCCGAAACGAAAGGCGTGGGGTGGAAGAAAAAAAAAAGCAGACACAAGACGTGCCCGCACGGACGGGACACACCCGATCGGAACCGAATGGTATCGTACCGCATGTAAGCAGCGATAGAGCGAGGGCAGCTGTACCAACGTACAGCTCAAACTATCCGGAAAAAATACATCCTTGGGTGCGCAAAAAAAAAGCGGACACTGCGGACACACGTAGGGTGGTGTAACGGAAGAGGGGTATGGAGCTGTTTCTTATTCCACCTACCTTGGTTAGTACGAGCGCACAGGGCCGCCACGCTTATGTGCTTATTATTCGTAAGCATTTACCAACACCGTTTGCTGTCGACCCGTTGCCTAACGAGCTGCATAATGTCGGTACAATTGAATGCGCATAGGGGGAGGAAAATGAATCCTTTCGATCGTATCGATCCTTCAGGGTACGTGTACACACACACACACGATAAAGACGACTCTACTTGCACCAAATGGGCGCAGCAGTATTAGTAGTACATTGTTTTTCTCTCCAAATGTTCCATACTTTGTTTTGTGTTTCGTATCGTTGGTGGTCGCTTTTCTTTTTGCTGCCTTTCACACCGATCAGCACTGGTGAGAAGCAATTGCTTGCAGAAAGCACCCTTCTCATCCTTCCAATTCCGGTGCGTGTGTGTGTGTTTACATACGCACATCGTAACGCTTCTCGCACTTATCGCAAGTGAAAGCTGCGTTCACCGATGGTAAACACGAAGCGTCCGACTGTCTGAAATAACAAGGAACCTTCACGATGAAATGCCCACAGCCCACCCTCCAAGCTTTAGCCACATTTTAGGCCAGACGAAGTGTGAAGGGAGGAAAAATGTGTATGAAACACCACCATCAAGGTACTGACAGCTCGTTTTCGGTCCGGTCTGCCGGTTGGTTAGTGCCCGTCCATTGTTAGGCGCATTGTTTTGCTCGCCATCATCAGTATGACCGCTCATCCTTTCTTTTTGCTTTGTTTGCTGTATGTGTGTGCATGTGGGGAAGGTTGTACTGTATGGAATATATCTTCTTCACACGTGGCTCCATCCAGCTTGAGTTGGATGTCTTTAAGCTTTTTCGTCCGAGAGTTATTGGATGCCTTTTAGTAAGTGAGAGTTTTAACAACGGTCTTGTTTAGGCTTTTTTTCTTTAAGTTTTCGAAAACATCCAACCTGTCTGATACACCCGATAAAATGGGCCGTCTTTCTTGTGTCAAATAGTAAGGAGTCGGGTTGAGATGAATTACGGAGAAAGCATTCTAGCAGCAGAAATCGCACATTAAGCAAAGCGTAAAGGCACAGCACGGGTTGGATGGATAGATTTGACCGTCAGCAATTGCCGATACCATCATGCCTGGTCCGCCTTCTCATGTACACTAAAGCACCACTCCGTGCACCACCTCCAAAAAGAAACCGAACGGAAACACGTCCAGCAGAGTATACACGCATGTAATTTCCTTCCTCAAAATCGTGATAGGAAAAGGCCAGTTGCAGCTGTCGACCACGTGTGTGCCTCGAACGTGGATGTCGAAAGCAAGCATGAAATCATTATCGCAAGACGATAAAATATTTCCTCATTATCATATGAAACAAAAAGCTTTCTAGAAAGGAGTTTAAAAATAGCGCCAGAAATTCAACTACAGAAACTCACCATCTAGATTCACTTTTATGTGTCCTTAGAGCAAGAAATAATAATAATGTACGTCAGTACGGACACACACAAAAAAAACCCCTCCCAAATCGGACATATTGGCAGAGTGCTAATGTCTGTCTGTCGAATCCTTTGGGATGTGTCAGGACCTTTTGCTGTCTCTCCATTTCCCACCTCCTGCTCGGCTACTGTGTTGTCAATCCCCGGGACGTTTTTGGCAATGGGCCCAAAAACGAAGCGATTGCGGAAAAATCAACGCAATGACGATTGATGTCGTAGTTTTACCGGAGATTTTTTGTTGTTGCTGCTCCGGGTAAAGAAGCATGATACATTTCCACCTTTACGTTTGTCTTTGTGAGGAAAGACAAAGGGCTGGCTGTGTGTGCTGGTCATCTTCACGTTCGCTTTCGCACTCCCCCCCCCCCCCCCCGCCTCCAAAGTGAGTAAACTGGTGGAGACAGATTTCCCAAGGCAAGCAGACCTTGCCACAGTAGTGTGGAAATGGACACAACCTGTACGTGTGTACGTAGCTTCTCGCACATGAAGGCGAACGTGCACGAAGGAAAAACTCTTTTGCCACCTTCACCAACTTCAGGCCACCATCCAGCCCGGCGAGCGTCACACCAAAAGGGGTTAGAGAGGGAGGAAAGTGGCAAGGAAAAAACAATGGCAAGTGAAGGTCTGCAAGACACAAAACACGCCATTGAAGGCCGTTTGCAATGCTCTGCCGAAATCGGCTCGGTGTACAGTGGCTTTATACCACACAGACACACAGTGGCCAGTTTGACGGTAAGATGGATAATGTAAACTCCTTCCATTCCTGCAACACCCATCTTTTGCTCTTCCTCCCCACCCCAGGCCACGATCGGACCTTCATCCAGTTTTGGAGGTCTTTCCGTTTTTTTTTCTCTTGGTTTGGTGTAAGCTTTATTGTCTTTCTAGCCACTCTTTTTCTCCCCCTTCTCTCTGTCTTTCTCTCCCTTCGCTTCGTTAAGCATTACACCCGTTCCATTATTGTCTTTCTGTCTGTCCCAGTAGCAGTAGCAGCAGTCGCACCGCGTACCTAAAGCTATCCCTTTTCCTTCCGGAACCAAAAAAGGAACAGTGGGAAGAAAGTGTACTGCTGCATGGCAGCCAGTGTGGTTCTATGTGTGTGTGTGTACTTACACTCACCCGCATCTCGTGAAGAAATTGGGGAAGACAGGGAACTTGTTCCAGAGGATGTGGAAAAGGCTGTTGCGAAAGTAAATCGGTAAACTGTGCGTATATATGCGAATAGTCCATCCAAACCATCCATCCGTGCTCCGTTCGGTTCCACATGTGTGGTCCGAGGGAGGGGGTCCGAGGAGCGAAGATAGCAGAAAGAGGACATTGCGGAGTGGACCTTTATATCATCCTTCTTCTTATCATCGGACATGAGCACAATTACTTTCAGTCGTTTCTTGCCATTATCCTTAAACTTTCGATCCCTTTTTCGCTACGTGTAGCGGGCAGGGCCCTGGCCTGGCTCCCCGGGTTTCTCTTGTCTTGATCCTTCGTCATCGGCACACATACATAGACACACATGCATGCACGCCCAAGTACACACGACAGTACAGTAAGGAAGGGAGTATTGGGGGATGATAGTACTGGCAACATCTTTCTCACAGCTGAGACGGAGATAGATGGCCCGGTTTTGTGTGTGTGTCCGGGTTGAGTATTTTGGGTGGGTTGGATGTTTGTTAGGGGGTGTTAAGACGTACGTATCCTCGGGTTGATTGGATTGGACCGGGCACGTCTTAAGGTGTGTCCTGGAGAAAGAGGGAGCAAAGCGTGCGAGAGGGTTTGACCAGCAGGCGGGTGTAATTTCGATTTTTCACTTGTTTTCCTCTCTATTCGCCTATCCCGTCTCACCCACATCCCCACATGCCAGCTGTGACCCATGGGTTGGGTGGTACCATGTGGTGTTCGCTACCCATTCTTACCCCAAGCAGCAGCACACGAAGCAAATGCTCGACTGTCCGGTCCGAAGGATTACGTCTTCTTGTGCGCCACCGTTCACTCCTTCCGGAGTCCTCAAACAGAAGGATGAATGGACGGAGGACGGAAGAAGTGGCACACAAAAAAAGGATATTACGCAATGGGCAAAAGAAAGGACTTACATGCGAAATAGATGGATAGATATGGCTGGGATAGTCTATATATATATTGGCGTTTTCTGTATGTATATGGGGCATGAGAGTTCGATACTGCAAAATCTTACCAACCCCCTTTCATGCCTCGTTTTTGCGGAAAGCTCCAGGAAGTTTTCTTTTTTTTATTTGGTTATTGGATGGGCAAAACGGAAAGAAAACACTTTGGTGGAGGTCTTCTTACGAAGAGACACGAGTGAGATGGTGAACGCAAACTTAAAATTGATCATGATATCACGTGGAGGACGACCCCCAACCGGGGTTGTCCTGCACCGGAAATGATGGGATGACCAGGCAACCCCGGAAAAAAAATACTTCCATTTTACACAACACACACACACACTTGATGGACACACAAAATTGGTGTGTATGTGGACATTCCCGTCAATTGTTCCGATGGGTTGGGATAGGGAGTCCTCGCCACATCTGAAGTCCCCAACATGCCAGCCCTCTAACTGACCAACCGATATTACGATTTATGGATCGTCTCGATGCTCTATCTCTCCTTATGGCGCACCGTTCCCACCGGGTTTCAGGAACGCTCGTATCCTCTTCTCAATATTGCGGTAAACATCAGTTTCACTGTGTGTGACTCGGGCAAGATTTGCCCCTATTCATATGATCGGTTTGTTATTTGATTTTTCTTTATTAGTTTTTTGTCTTTTTCTTCGATGCCGCTTCCTTTGACAGTTGGCATTGACTGCCGTTTGACTAGGAGTGTCTGGACTTCGGTGGAATAGCTAGTAGGTCAAAAGATATGGCTTAGCCCAATCGATTGAGCCATTTTTAGCGTCTTTTCAGTGCTATTCCCCAGTGCCAGATTTTGTGACTTGCGACAAAAGTATGAGTCCCTTCCTTGAGATGAGTTTTGCACTTTTTAATTGCAAATCGACTGTACGAACTGGGACAGAGCTCCGCTCCCAAAACACTCGTCAATTCCAATTCGCATTCACACACGCGTGTGTGTGTGTGTGTGTGTGTGTAGAAGTGTGTCAATTATTCCCCAAGTGAGATAAGTGACTTTTGGGGTGTAAAGTCGAGCAAAAATCTTTGTAAACTTCGATTGATATTTTCATTATTAAAAGCCGTCTGTTTGGAGGGGTCAAAATTCTTGCTGTTCTAACCTATTCTGCGGGAAGGTGATGATGACATTGGGATAACAAGCGCTGGGAGTAAACGGCGTCACTGAAGACATTCATCACCACCACCTTCGTGTAGTAGTAGCCAAGCGCTTCACACACTCACACAGGACGAGGAGTACACATCGTCGGGATTCGTTTAACACTGAACGAACGAGCGAACATGTACAACATGTCTTTTTGTAACAACTACTCCTCGCCCCGCCTGTCGCTTCAATCTTCCCAGGACTCCCAGGCGACTGAAGGTATATTTGATCGGAAAAGGTTCATATCGCTTTTCGAAACTAGCTACCTCCTTCCCTCGCCCTGTCTATCTTGTTTTCCCTTAGTACGAGAAGTCCATAGTGTTGCGTGATTTCGTAATGAAACTTTATCGGGCAAAATATTGTCGACGGTGGACCGCGGATGAGTTATTCATGCCTGTGTAAACAGTTCTCGCTTCTAAACACATACATCCATCCATGCGGCCCTTCATGTGTGTGTGTGTGTGTGTGTGTGTGTGTGTGTGTGTGTGAGGCGTAATTTTACGCATCCTCCTCCGTCGGCAGATCCACACAGCAAGCCTAATGTGTGCGGCTGAGATTTTGGGAAATTACGCGAAACGATCGGTGTTTGCCAAGTGAGACTGTTTGTAGTTTGGAAGATATAGCTAATAAAATTTAATTATCTTCGCTCCCTCCCCCGAAAGGAAGCGTACACGTACGTGGAGGAGGGCTTTATCCGTGCGGGCAATTCATCCTCCTGTGTCTATGCGTCGGGGATCGATTTCTCCGACTTCTGTCAGGACATTCGGGCCAGAACATTATCCATTTTGCTTTTGGATATTGTTGCGGTTATTTACATTACAAAAAGAATCGCCGCCCAACGAGAGTAATGAGTCATGCAGGTTAGAAAAATGGGTCAGCCTTGGTGGAAAACTACTTCGGCCAGCCCTACCATATCGCATTAAAAAACCCACAAAATGGATAACTAACATTTGCTAGTTGATAGCAGACCTTTTCTTCTTTTTTTTTTTTGCTTCTTCCCCCAAATTTTCTTCACTCAAAATTGGCCAAAATAAAATGAAAAAAGGAATACAAAAAAAAACGCACCGGTCATTCCGGGTGTGTTGTGTGCTGCAGTGTGCAAAATGAACTACTCATCAATCATTGGTTTTACAACAATGGCATAAATGTAACGTTCAAACTCGTCCTCGACCGATGGTAGGCAGGAGGTGTAGGTTTAAGGCAAATTCCAATTTTCAAGCATTTCGAGCGGCTTATACGACATGCGGATAAAAATATATAAAATGCCCTCGCTGCCCTTTTGCACCCATTTTCTCCCTTGTAAAACGAAATTTTCCACTATTAGATACAGGAAAAGCGTACTTTATTGGCTGTGTGTAAGTCCTGCTGGTCATTCTTGAGGGGGTTTTTTTTTTAATGGACATCGAATGGTCAAAAAGAAGGACGTCAAAAATCGATTGATGGACTAGAATTATAAAATATTGGACACTCGTTGTCGGGGGTTCTTGAAAGTTTCGTGTTCAATCATCGTTCTCAATTGTATTAAAAAACGAATGCTGCTGCTTGTACCCAAAATTTCTTCCATTGCTTTCTATGATAAAATATTATTTTTAAAATGTGTAAATGAGATGCATTTGCTACACGAAACGATACCAAGTGCTTTGCCCAGCCGTTATGACACATAAATGGCAACATTTTCAAACACATCATGTAATATATTTTATTACTCTCCGATGAGTATTATGTATGTCCGTGTGTATGTGAGAGTGCAAGGGCAACAGATAAAAGATAGCTGGTTGTGCAACATGAATATGTATATTTGAAGAAAAACTGTCCCCCAGCCTATGGTCCAACACAAGATTACTTGAAAAGCAAGAGGCAAAAACACTATTCTTCCTTCCTGGAACTGCTTGAAGCCTGAAAAGGAAACGGATTTATCTTTGGAAATGTAAAAAATAGTACTTCTAGTTCTTCTCACTCATTCTTCAATACCATCGCCCCGAAACTGGCACACAAAATCCTGACAGCAAAGATGAGCGAACGAAAAACGAAAATGTTCCATTTTTGTCCACTGCTATCCTTTCCAAGGACTGCTCTGAGCTGGACAACAATTGTACAATAGAAAGTGAAGAGAAAAAAAAGAAGACGACATACAGACGGCAAAAAAACCTCCCCTTCTGTCCGGCCGGACGATAAGTGAATGTTGTTATGCAGAAGGACCTATCGGTCACTTGGGAGGATGTTTTTTCCGCTTCCATTGCTTGCCCTTACATCATTCCCATGCTGTCTCGTTCTTTGGTGACAGAAAAGGGGAATTCATATCGAAATGTGTTGGAAAAATTGTCCACGGGAAAGGCGTTCCATATAGTGCATGAAATATGTGAACATCGTTTGATATTGATAAGAAGCAGGCAATGATGGTGAGCGTCTTTTTGCATAACTTTAGACACAAACACACTACAACTTCTCGGTACGTACTTTATTATGCAAAAACGCAATCTAAATTCATTTGTTGCGTTTTGTGACTATGCAAGCATTCAACATTCTAAACACAATTCCCACACGATTCATCAAATCGTAACAAAACTATCGTCTGGGTGCACAAGGAAGAAAAGCACTCAAAGCCTTCGACGCCTTTTATAGTCGTCGCATGAAGATTAAAAGCAAGAACAAAACGGATAACCAAACACATTCGACCCAAAATTCAAACAACATTGTCGCTCATTGTAACGATCGTTTTTGAGCGCGCCAGACATGGGCACGGGCGACTTTTGCACATTATGCGAAACAAATTGCTCCTTCATTGCTGGCATTGCTGGTTTTGGAAAGTGGTTTTATATAAATTCGTTTTCTCAATTCAACTGGAAGATATTAATGGGCAAGTGGTGGTTCCCCAACAAAAAAGTGGTGCAGGGAGAGAAGTGGCAAGGGAAAATGGTTCGGAACATGGTTGTCTTCCTCCGAACGCGATCGAGAGCAACGAGAGAACGCTTTCGTAACAGCACTTGAACTGCTCTGCTGCTTGCTGTGCTGGGTTTTCCCAACCCCCACTTTTAACTGACCCCCCCCCCCTTCCACGGTTCGAAAGTCATCAAAAAGCAACCACCAGCAGTAGATATAGTAGTGTAATGTGTGTGTGTGTGTGTGTGTGTGCGCGCGTGGAAAATTATTACAAATTTTTATTATTTTATTTATTGCGAAACTTTTCCTTCACTCGCTCGCTAGCTCGCCGTGCTGGCTGGCACTAGCAATGCCTGGTTCGGAAGGGAAACATTTCTCCGAATTTTCCGTTTTGCTGTAACGCTTGCCGGAAGTACCGGACGTACCGACGTGCCACCCACTAGCCTGGTGTAACAATTGAAAATGTTTGTTGCATGAGGAGTGCTTGTCAGTTGCTTTTCCTTTTCAGAATCTCGCTTTCTCTCTCTCTCTCTCCTACACACACACACACACAAAGTGTGCTGTTTGCCCAGTGGACACTAACTCCAACCCAACAGAACAATCGTACAAAGTGTCGTTACAATGGTCCGGTTTAGAGTATTTGTATCCTCTTCTTCTTCCTACTACCAAGCTAACCTTCCCACAGCATGTGGCTCGTGCTTGGTGTAATTTATTTCCAGTACGATTTGGCCCACACATACACGCACACTCAGCATGATATTTCACACTGACTGGCAGAGCACCGGAGGCACAACCGAGGGCTTCAGCAAGTGTCCTTCTCGGAAAAGCATGCAAAGTCACCTCATCCGCTTTTCGGTGCTTTGCGAATGCGTAGGGGACAGCGTACGGCGCACCAGGTGGTATAAAAAAAGAAGCCTCGGACCGTTGGCGGGGCACGGTTACTGCTTTTTGAAGGTTAAAATTAGAATAAAACTATGTACCTCTTCCCACTTTTCGGTAGGCTCACCGCCCCATTAAACACTCCAACCCCCCCCCCCCTACCCCGGTAAGCCAAACCCGTTCGCCTGACTTTTGGTCACCATCGTCGCACGCGGGGACGGTTGTTACGACATTTAGCTTCAGAAATGCGCAAATATGCGCTGGTACGCGAAGGGATGAGGCTTTCAGCGGAAGGGGACCCGTTACTTTCAACCGCTGCAGAAGAACCATTATCAGGCTCTAATTCGCATCGGTTGCTGTTACTCTGCTACTGCTACTATTGTTTTTATTCGCATTAAAAAGCAATCCCAACAAAGCAAAATGGGCCTCGCTGGTTGCGAAAGTCAACAACAACGAGGGAGGTAGAAGGGAAGAAGAGGGAGGCAAAGTTTTCCAACAGTGCGGGCAAGGACGGCGACGACTCCTCGGAGTGTGTCCTCCGAGAATGTCACAACTGGCCACGATCATCGTTTATTTGGGGAGAAAAAACGGGAAGATCTAATCCTTGATGGAGGCGCCTGGTTATTGTGTGGGAAGGTAGGAAAAATAGAAATCTCGTCTCTCTTTCTCTCTCTATCGCTTATTCTCAACCTCGTTTTTCCTTTTCCAACATGAAATAAAATGAGCAGCAGCAGAAGCAAGGGGAACAATGAAGCGGAAAAGTGGAAGGATAAATGGAGAGGCTAAACCTAAAGCGACCAACCGACAGGAGGAACGAAAGTCCCAAAGTTGGAAGACATTAAAATCCGGTTTAAATGTTTTATTACGCCCAATAATGAGCAAAAGTCTGTTGAGCGCACTCCCTCCCTATACCCTTCCCTTCCGTGTACTCACCCTCAACTGCAGAACGGACGCATTCTCGTTCGTTCGGCACGTTTCTGAGGGAAAAACACGATAAACGGCGTCGCCATCATGAGTTATGAAACACAACACACACACACACCGCACCATTTTTCCCCGGTCGGAAATGGTGGGCACTGGATGGCGTGTCATCGTCACCGCCTTCAGCCTAGATCCAATTGGTCGAAACAGTTTAAGTGCCGCTTTGTTCCGAGAATTGTAGAAGCCTCACCTAGAGCTGTGTTATCCATACACTGTTTAGGTTTAGTCTCGGTTTGCAAAGAAATAGACAGAGGCACGATTACGATTCATTGTATCAAAAAAAGGTACACTATTCGATCGATCTGCCTTTTTTCGCAATCGACCGTTGTGGCTGTGGCTGAGGAAAGCAGAAAACACAGCTGGCCAGCTGAGTGCGCCATTATGCAATTCCTTTCGTTTGTGTATGTGTATGCCTTCGTAACTCACTCAAACACGAATGCATCTCTCCACTCCTTCAAACTGCAGAAATGAAAGACTTAAACACTGCTTGTGCTTGTGGCAAATTTTGCTTGCCCTCGCTTGTGCCATTTAATGGTGAATAATATGTTTGCGAAGCTAATAATAGCACATACACACAGACACACACACACACGCCTATCGTGGCAGGGCAGGCGAGTTATCTTTTCAACCCCAACCGTTGTGCAATTGCAGATTCTAAATTCAGTTTCTACCTTCTGCCTTCGTGAAGGTCAAATACATTAACGATAACGTAGAACGCAGCAACGGACGCTTTCTGCTGACTTACCGAACCGCCAAAAAGTTTGAGACTATTGGCGGCGAACGTCTGGGGAAACTAAGTTGCGACAGGAAGCCGGAAAGTCTAATCGCTTCAAAATTGCACACAATATTGCCACACCGCATTGTGATTCGCGAACGAAGGCTCTCTCACTTTCTCTCTCCGGGGACGGCCTATGGGAGGTTCGCTTTTAATGCACCCTGCTTGATATGGTTCACGGTGCAGCAGAACAGCATTGCAGATGATTGGCTAATATATACGCGCAAAACCGATGGATGAACGCGTCGCCGTATGGTTGGCCTTATGGGTTTACTGGGCGAGTCCCACACGATTTCCATCCGCGTTCCTTGTTGTTGCCCTTGCCGCTAATAAAGCGCGCGATGGACCAGTGCGAATATCTTGGACTTGGGTGCATATAAATTCACCACCGTTCAGTGCAGTTGTATCAGCAACGCGATGCATCTATCATAGATCATGAGGTGCGAAATTTTCGGCCTGCAAACTAGCGCTAGAGATGGTTCATAAATCAGTCGACAAAATTACGACGACCTTCGGTTGGTTGTCCAGGCTAGGATGGTAAAGGCTGTGCCTTTGGTTGGAGTGTTGTACTCGCTCTAGTAGAGTTATATGGTCTGTCATATGCATTCGCGTACAAGAATCTGTTTAGTATCGATTTTTCCATTGCATGGATGCAGTCCACAGTTAATCCTAGTACCAGGATCGACAACTTCACTTTACTGTTTCATTCCAATTACACTTAAACAGAACAAGCTTTGGCAGTTTCTTAAGGATACTTTTCTTCCATTTAAAATAGTTGCGAATCGCTCGAATACAACGCATTACCATCATGCTTTTGCTATGGGGCGGCCACACAAGAACGACCAGGCGTCTCCACCGATCTTCACCGAATCCCTTCTCTCCGATTAAGGATTCCTTTCTAATTAATGAAATGCTTCCATTAACTGCCATTAAAACTGGCACAGGAAAAGGCAGGACATCAAGTCAGACCAGTACTAAGTACAGGTACCAGGGAAGAGAAAACGAGAGAGAGAGAGAGAGAGAGAGAGAGAGTTAGGGATGGAAAACTGGCAACAACCGTGGGGAGGTTTATCCCAACCATTAACCCAATGTGCCGCTTTGTTACGCACATTAAAACTTAACCTCGCTCGTCTCGCTTTTCTTCACCCAAAATGCCCCTCCAGAAGGGAAGCGGAAATAATGGGGAGGGCCAGAAAAGCATTGTTTTATTACCCTTTCGCGGACGCCAGTGCAGGGTGTGGTGTCCGCGTTCCCGAGCGTTTTTCCACTGGCACAAAACCGGAAACGTAATAACTCAAATTCGAAAGGAAACTCAGTTGGTTTTTTTTTTGTTGTTTTCCTTGCTGCTCGCAAGGCGGAAAGATTTACATAAAACTAGTAACTCCCCAGAGTGTGCCCGATGATGAGGTTGTGCCGGAGAGGGTGGAGGTAGGGGCAAACCGGAAATAAACTAAACGGTTACGCGACAGTTGGTAAAAGCGTAAATCGACAGCGCAA
This sequence comes from Anopheles maculipalpis, assembly GCF_943734695.1. Taxonomy (NCBI): domain Eukaryota; kingdom Metazoa; phylum Arthropoda; class Insecta; order Diptera; family Culicidae; genus Anopheles; species Anopheles maculipalpis. The sequence goes on from NC_064872.1 coordinate 4,717,858, forward strand.
ATATTGACGAGCGTCGTTCCAATGGAGTTTTCTACTCTTTCCCGGACGGTACTCGCAGTTCTTCCTGCCCACCCGTCGATCGACAATCGACCGTTTTGGAAATGGTTTATTTGTTGAATATTAACGTTTGTGTCCTTGAGTGCAAAAAAAAAAAGGCCAACAACACTGTACCCCAAAAATATAAACGCTCATTTGTTACACTTGTTTGGTTGATTAATTTCCTCGCCTCGCTACACTGATACCGCGAGTTACCTGGTCTGTATTCAATTTTTGCCACCGAGCCAACATCGTGTACAGTTTTCTATGCCTCTCTCTCTCTCCCACTCTCTTTACAAATCATAAACCTTGGAAGCTTCGGAACATTAAAATAACCTCACACAAGAAAGGAACGATTTCAGGAGATATTATTTTGAATTTCATGATTTATTACACGCAAAAAAGGCCCATTGCGAACGGTTATTACCCGACGGACGCAACCGAAGAGTAATACGGGGTAGATAAAGGTAGGTTGCTAGTGGAGAGGTTGGATTTTGAAAATCGTCGATTATGTATTGAACGATTGGATCTCGGTGATGGGAATGGGCGCACACCCACCCAACAAAAACGATCAAAGCATTCGCATCGCCGTTTTTGGGTGAAAGGATACGGAAAGGTTGGTGTAAAGAATGGGAACTCTCGGTGGTAATGCCTGTTGTTATTAACGAGAGTTTTACCTCCCAACGCCTCCCACCGCTGGAAAATTGACAAGGAAAAACAAACGCCATTAACCCATTTGTGTGCTTCATTGCTGCAAAAGCAGGCTGAAATGGGCTCGCGCCCGATTGCTACTTAGCCAATCCGTTATCTTGTGCCTTGTTGCCCGCCCCACAAACTCCTTCTGCTTCCTTCTCAACCCCGCACACAGTGAAAGTCTACCACACCTCACTTAGCTTTCGGCTTGCTTCAGTGAGTTGGAAATATTACGCTCGTCGAAATTCGAACACTCGCGGGGTACGCGCGTTTTCCGACGAATTTTCCTCTCCTCCCCTGTGTCTGTGTGTGTGTGTGTGTGTGTGTGTGAATGTGTACGGACCGAGCAGTTTGTACTAAATTGCCTGGCCTCTGTGTTCACTTTTAGACAATTTCTACAGTTCCCCGATTTTCCCAATCCTCGCGTCACTATCAGCTCTGTGTGTTCCTTCGCGAAGGAAAAGCGGGAAATAAGACGATATTATTTCATGCCGGTAATTACTCTGCCGTCTGGTGCGCTTGTTCCCGCGTCACGGCAAAGGCACCCCTCACCAGTCACCGAATTTGTGGACATGAGATTGTGGAAAGCGAGCTGGTTGGGAAATGTGGCATTAATGTTCGTCCTTCAAGTACACGCTGTCTACAGAAAGGCCTTCTGTGTGTGTGTGTGTGTGTGTGTGTGTGTGTGTGTGTGTGTGTGTGTGGGTGTACCGAGATCTTCCACGTCCCGTATCGAAGGAGTTCGTTTCAGGCAGGACACAAAAACACGACACCGGCCCCGAACGTTGACATCGGATGGGCTGGCCGGTTGGTCGGTCGAAAATTAATGGTAAAAGTTCCATCTAGTCCAACAACAATCCAGAAAAAAACAGTTAAAACGCTTCCAATTTTAGAATTAAATTTACCACTCCCCCCATCCCTCAACCCACCCTCCCTCTCACACAAAAATGTCTTCTTCTTCTTCTCCTTCCTCTTTCCATAACTCATCCACTTACCCCGAAATTGAGCGAAACATGTCTTCTGCACCAAATAGAGCACACTTAGCACAAGCAGTCACTTTCTCCGAGGTTTTAACTTCCGGGCTTGACCGGGACTCTCTCTCTCTCCCACTCTGTCACTTTATTTACTACTACTTACACGTTCGATTCCTTTCATCTAAACATTTCACCCTTGACTATTTTAAACCCATGAGCGTGGTGAGGTGACCACTTTCAATCTACACAGAAGACAGAAGCACTGGGGTTTTGTTTTTCGTCTTCGCTAGTGCATCCAGCGAACCAAGCTAAATCAATTGCCGAGGAAATTCCTTTTAATTTCTAACTCAATAAATCAGAAACGATTGTGCTTTCGGGCACAGGTTGGCTGGCTGATTTGCCCGCTACGAACGCTTATCGTGACTTCTTCCGCTTGTCTTCCGCTTAATGGTTGCCAGCAGCGCGCAGCACCATTAGCTTTTAACAAACATTGAAGAAAACCGGGGAAGGGGTGAAACACCCGGGAAAGGTCAAGCTGAAGCAAAAAGCGTAAGTCATCACACTTTTAGTTGTCCCGTTGGAAACGAAAGCAAAATAGAACTGAATTTTGAAACAAAAAAGAAACGGATTTGATATTTATGCTCGTTCTAGCTTATTTTTTTTTTTTTTTTTTTTTATTCATGAGGGACGGCCTGGCCGTATTGCTTCGTTCTAGCTTATTGAAATATCAAAGTTGTGTAACTGTTTTCCAAAAACAAAAACAAAATAAATGAGAGAGAAATTTTAATGTAACAAACATCACACATACACAAAAAAACACGATCATTATCGCTTCAGTAAAACCAACAATCAATCCAAAATAAACAAACTCCTAGTGGTGGTAGCAGTAGCATGCAAATGATTGAAAATGTTAATCACGACACAACGTGCAATTTACTTACCCTCCATCCAACTTGGCAAAGCTCCTTTGGACAAGAAGCGAATTGAAATAGGCAACACAGCGGAAAAAAACACAATCAAACACACTCATTAGTGGATGGGCGGAGGCGAGGGACCTCCTGGAACTCGGGCTCGGTACGCTCAAATAATAATAAAATCGAACAGATCCACCGGTAAGAAGGCCACCCAGTGCCGCCATCACGCTATGGTCGTTTAATTCGCAAAAGGGTATTCCCCCCCTTTAGTATGGTGTCCGGAGGAGGTGGGGTAGTGTTTACCGAGTTAGGAAAGAAAGGCACCACCGGTGGTGGTACATACCGAACCGCTAAAAGGCACCAAAAAAAAAAACCGCCCCAAAAGCATAAAACAACTACCCGAAATGCGTTTACGAAATCAATTTCAACTTTGACGGCGTGTCCTTTCGGGGATTTTCGTTTGGACTGGTCTTGCCAGTCTGGGGGATAGTAAAGGTGCGTGTGGCAAATGTTTTAAACGAACGGAAACTACCCACCCAATCCGTCCTTTCGAGCCCTTCCTTGGTGAGCGGAACCGACCCACCTAATAATCGTTCGGTTCCAAACACACGGCGTACAAACCGGATGAAAATGCTCGCCTGGCGGGGAAGAGAGAAGTAGATGAAAAAGGGGTTTTAGTTTGGTTAATTATTTTTATTATTACGCCTTCGGGTCGACTTACCACCACCCTCTCCCCTACCTATCACATACGAGACACGATCACGGAGCGATACTCCGAAAACTCCAACGTCTGCTTCACCTTCTTCAGGGTTCATTGATTTGCATTGAGGCAGAGATTTTTGTTTGGCGTGATTTTAAGGAACAGAACGAGGACTGAGGCTCGAGGGTATTTTTGCGGTGGGTGGTAGGGTTAATAAAATAAATGAAAATGGCGTTTCACTTACCCACCAACGACCGAAGCAAGCCAACTCGCTCGCTTGCTTAGCACATTGAACCTTACGGCGAAAGATTCGTCGGGTCGGGCCAGGGACTCTCCGCGAAGGACATTAATGTACTTTGACTAAAACTTCCTTCGTACGGGAACTCCCACCTTCAATTCCAACCCCCCGGTTTCGTCACAAATGGCTCATATGGAACGACGAGGAGGAGAAAAAACAAACGCGTCACCTTTCGTTTGCCGGGTGAAGGTAATACATTTTTCTTCACCCGGGCGGAAGAAGACTTCGCGAAGGTTTTTTTCTTCTTGTTTTTTTCGTTAGTGAGTAGTTGTTGTGACCACACCATGTACATGGTGTGGCCTTCGTTACGATCCTCCCTTCCCAGCTTTTAACCCTCAAGACTCGTAAAGGGAGCGCAACACGCATTTGCGTTTCGTTTTCGGCTTTCTTGATGAAACTAATCACGAAAACGGTTGATTTCTTTTGTCCCCCCCCCCCACCCCACACACACGCACAAGAAAACGTGCGCTTGGAGGAGGGTGGACTTGCATGTCGTACCCATTATTCTGATTATTTGGTCTCGTTATTTTTGGATCGCTACTGCCAGCAAACCGGGCTCAGTAGAATATGGACGATGAAGCTATGTTTGGAGAGGTAATTGCATTGACTTTAACCAAATCAAAACCAAAGTCCCTCAACTAAAACCCAAAAAAGCGCTTATTCCCTCGGGTTCTACTCAGCGCTCAAGCAAGCAAACATAAATTAACATTGGAATTATTTCTCACTCTCTCACACTCACTTTACTTGTGCGGCCCACAAACGGCATAGTAATCGTGGTGCTTAGCAAACAAATGTGAGTCCCAACTTACACTCTTGCTTTGCTCATTTGCAAAAATAAATCATTCCCTTGAACTTCATCCTTCATCGTGCCTTCCGGTTTTTTTGGAGGCATCGAAAATTGGGTGAAGAAACTTCGCTCCATCTCCTGCTTAATGCATCGAAAGTGTATTAAATCATTGAAGTCTTTCCGATAAGCCAAAGGGGAGGGTCCTCGGAAATTGGAGTACAGCAATTGACACTGATCTTGTGATCGTATTCTAGCACATTTCCACTTCTCTGTTACCTTCGGGTTCAGTTTGGTCGGTGTGTGTACTCACTGTGCCCGACAAAACAACTTCCCCATTCCTCAAAAGCTTTCCTTCCGGCTGACCGGCTTTTCATCGTTTTGTTTGTTTAATTTATTATTTATGTATGTAGATATCGGAATTATGTTAATCTCCTTTTCACTTCGTTTTATCGGATTTGGATAAAGAGGTAGGGGAAGGTGGTCAAACTTTGCCCTTCCCTTCCGTCTGCCCCACGGTCATGCGGGAGGCGTTAATCGGTAACGCTTTCGAAGGCGCATTGTTTCTTTGCTGCTCTCGGATTCGAACGACAAATCAAGCAAATGAAATATTTGCCGTCAATTATGTGATGAAAACTGAGCCTTGCTTCGTACTCGCCCACAACACGAGCATCGGTTGGTTCGATTGTTTTTGCTTCTTCTCTTTTTGCTGTCCATAAATTCACTCCTTCATGCCTAAATCACACCATTACCATAAGTTCTAGGCACTTGGCTAAGCTCGCTCCCGTTCGCTCTCTCTCTCTCTCTCACACACACACACGCTTGATTATTTCTCCAATGAGTGAGAAGCTTTTCACCAGCCCAACCCTCGATTTGCTTCGAAGGGTGTATGATATTTCGGATACGTTTACGCCCGGGGTTTCGGCCGGTCGGCGGGCCCTTGAATTACCCCGAAAAAGCCCGTCACTAATCTTCGCTTGTCACAATATTTGAACTTTTTGGTAATGCCTGCCTGCCTGCCTGCCTGGTGATGATGGTGGGTTTGCGTTTGGAGAAAATTTATTGCGAACCCGTTTTGTTTGGCGTGATAATGTGTGAATGTGTTGAGTGTGCTTGGGATGCTTTAGAGTTATTAGAGCCATTATTTATTAGCACAAATCATACAAGTGAGGTACATTTGTATGAGTAAATGTATCGATTGTGTCGTCGAACTTGAATGATTTTGGTTTTATCGTCTGTACATTGCTCAAGTTGTTCGATATCCTATCAGATCTACTATCGTTATATTTAAAACCCATGCAATGCGTGTTGCAGAAAACTAGACGCGAACACAAACCATTCGTTCCTATACCAAGGATCTTACGATCAGAATCTTATCGTGCATTGTTTCACCATTTATTCCACATCACAAAACCCACTCCAAACCCTCTATCACTCACTTCGCCCCTGAATGAACTATCATTAGAGGTGGAAAAACGGGTTAGCAATACGAGTGGTAACAAGTAAAAACGAAACAATCCATAAGCAAGCAAATAACACACACCCTAAAATAATCCTCGAAAAACGCAAGTTCGAGGTTCACGTCTTGTACTGACCCCAACCAGCCCAAAAAAAAACATTTCCACTGCCCCCCGTGTGCGAGTGAGGCATATCTTTCCGTTCGTCAGTTTTCACCTTCACTGGAACGAACGAAACCGGCTAACGCTTTCTGGGTGTGCCGCCATCTATTTCCGCTATTTCGCGGCCCGATAATGGTGAGCTGAGAAGGGTGGAAAATAAAAGGGTAACAGTCAAGGGGGAGGCGCATTCTGTTACGTTAGTTGTTTGTGTATATAAATTCACCTAAATTAATTTAATTGAAGCAAGCAGCAAACACCCACCGAAGTCGTTCGCTTCCGATTCTGATGAACGTTATGGATTTTGGGTGTTTTTGAGCACAAGACAACCAAGCGTTGGTGTTCGTAGTAAGCAGCAGTACAGGATCTTCGCCATTCGCCGGTGGTAAATTACACTAAAAGGCAAACGCAATTTTGACCGGACGAAAATTTTTAATCAGAGTAAATTATGTATATTTTTTCGCATCACAAGGCAAAGTTGCTCGAGATGCCCATCACACGCCCATCAGTCGGAGTTAAACCTTTGAGAGTGTTTCTGGGGCGGAGTGGGCCTCATTTTAGAGTCACTGTCTTAATACGATGATTTTTCCTGCCCTTAGCTCCACTCAATAGTTTTCCCCTACCAACCCATGGCACACAGTGGGAGTTTGTTTACCAATTTTTTTTTTCTATTTCACCACACAAACCCTCCACATCATTGTTTCCACAAATTAACCGAACCACCCGCCAAGGGTAAACAACACAAATAAACAATACACATTTGAGTGGGTAAACGAACGAATGGGTGAGTGAGTGAGTGAGCTACATCGCGTTAAAAGAAAAACAAATTTGCATTTGTATTGTTGCTAATCTGCTCCGAGCTTTTCGGCTTGCCACTCCACGTCTTACGAGGGCAACGAATTTTAAAAGCCAGCCAGAGGAAAAACACACCGAAGAAAAGTGAAAAATTAAAACACCTCTCGATCGCTGGCGGCAGCAAACAGAGTGCTCACCCCGAGAATTTTTATCATTGGGGAATCATTTGTATTCGGTAAAAATTAAATCAGGAAAAAAAAGAAATTCAAACACCGTCGTACATCGGCCATCGACAACGAATCCCCGGTACATGTAAAGCTCAATCACTTGGTTGCTTTCCGGGGGTAGGTAAAACAATCCCCAATACGAGAGGAAAAGCTCCCCCGTTTTTCAACCATACACACACACATAGGACGAAAAGTTTTAATCGTTGCCCAATAGTACCGTTTTTCGGAGACGTCGTCAACGTCGTCATCGTCGTCGTCGTCGTCGGTAACGACAACGGCAGTGGGATTATTCGAAATTTATTCAAATTATGATTCACTTAGCGAGAAACTTCAAACGCTTCCCTTTCGATATACTTCCGACGAATTTTCGCCCGAAAAACACACACACACACACATACTCACACCAACACGGGAGACGCAACACTAAACCGCAACCCGTACTGGCGTAGTTTTCCCCTCCCCGGGATGGCGCCCGGAGACGACCGGAAAATGCGGACGCAATAGGATTTTAATTCAAATGTAAATAATTAAATCATATCGTACCCGATGAATTTCATCCGCTAGGATAGGATGTCGGAGATGTCTCTTCCGAAGTAAGGCAGAGGGGTATTTCGTTTAAAGTCTCCCCAAATGCTTCCTCACGACGTGTGCCTTTTCTACTATTATTTTTCATCATTAAAACAAGGCAAATTGAACATTCTGAAGATCCTAGATCGGATCAATTTTCAAATTGAACACTCGTTGTTTTTCTCTGAGTCCTACTGCTAATCGTTCCTATTTCTACACATCTCCCACACATGGCATCAAGGGAACATCAGTGTTATTAAACATCAGGCAGAGATTTTGCTGTCCCAAAAAAAACACTGGGATGGGATCGGCAGCTTTTTATCGTGGTTGCCCCCGTTCCAGCTAGCCTAATATTCACTTTATGCTTCGCCTGATATCCATATCCACACTTGCCACAGTTGCGATTTCCGAGATCATTCAAAGCGAAGCACAACACACTTTACGACTTGCTGTGTGCTACTCTTCAATAAACATCACTCCATGCATAACCGAACTCCAGCCGATAGAACGGAACGGCTTGTTCCGAGCACCAAAAGCCTTTTCTTGAACGGCTGCTTTCGTAGCCTGCTTGTAAGGGTAGAGAAGTATGCCCTTAACCCTATGGACACACACACACACAGATGAGGGAGTTGGTTTCAAGACATTACCCGACGCTGCCCGATAGAATGGATATAAATAACTTGCCGATTCAATATTTAAAATTGAATATATTTTTCAATATTAATAAAACTATTCCAGTGAAGTGGTAGCGCTGATAAGAGGCGCTGGAAGCAAGAGGCACGCCATTTTCTTGCCTCCCGCATATACGCACAGTATTATTGCAAATCATGGCCCTTTTACTGATATTGTGTATTTCTGCTGAACTATCCCTCCCATCCCTTGATAGCTGTGATGCTATCGGAACGTCTTTCGAAAACGTGTACCAGTATACTGGTGAGATGAGAGAAGGAGAAAGAGAGAGAGAGGTCAAGTGGACTTCATTTGCGTGTTGTGTTGTAACGTGCAATAAAGTCCTGCTAAGCTGAGATACGGAACCGTGCCTTGGTCATGCCTGGGAAAGAAGTTACCAAGCAAAACTAATATCCGTAATGACTGAAGGCTCCCTCTCTCCCTCTCTCTCTGTGTATATTGACTATGCTATACCAAAACCAACAAGACGCTTGTAGATGAGAATTCTAAACACAATAGAGTGCACAAGAAGTGTAAGGATTTATTAAACAATGACCATCCCCCGTTTACCAAAAGAGCACACAACGAGAGGTCAATTTCTGCGACGCTGTCGCAATGAACGAGCAGATCCTCGTCAGAATAAAGATCATTCCTTGTGGCTTACTCGGTTGCTCGGTGCTTCTTGGCTTTTGTGGAACGATACGGCAGGCAAAGCAGCAGGCCAAACACGAAATGATCTCAATTTTCATTATGTCATTGCACTCTAATACGGCTAAAAACTAACCACCAGGAACTGTCCTTTTACTTAGCCTCCACACACAGACTCCTGGGACAAAAAGGGCGGGGATGAATTCCTAATGCCCGCAGTTTAACAATCGCCTTACCCTGCCAAAAGGATGGATATGGATACGGAAGAAGCAATAGTTTTAATTTTATTAAAAATTTCTTCAAACCCACTCCTTGCTATTAGCTCTTTGTTAGCCCTTAGGCATCTCCATTTTCGAACGCATTTCGTTTGGGCACTCTCGAAGCCTCAAGTCAGTTTGGCCGACTAGTTGTAGTCTAATTTTCTGCATCCCGCAGCGAAAAACGGGACGGCCGAAGACGCTCTCTAGCCGAGAGGGAGAGAGAGAGAGAGAGAGAGAGAGAGAGAGAGAGAGAGAGAGAGCGAGGGGAGAGAAAACTTTCCAACAGTGGATAATCAAGTAAGCACCGCTACTACTTCTACAATGCCAGGGCGGAGAAGGACAGGAGGCCAATTTTGAGAAGAGACAGACAGATGGACGATGGTTAGGAATGGATTTAGTTTTATTAAATTTTCACCCTCACCATCAGCACCCCTTTTCCGGTCCGCGATCGTCCACCCTTTGGTTCGAAATTGATACAGAAGATGATCCGATCCGAGCTCCTATCCTGGCTGCCTGACCTGGCGTCTTTTAAATCTTTCCGATTTTCAGCCTTATGTTTTAGCATTATCATGCTCGGGATTTTCACTGAGCTTTTGCTGAGGTGTATGCGATAAGAGCGATATTTGCATACGTGTTCAATGAGAAATTGTTTTCGGGACTCGCATTTGGGCGTTCAAGAAAATTGACAGGAAATAGAAACTTCTCGAGGTCTCCTGAGTTCCTGAAAATCTCCTAAGCTCCTCTGAAGGTATATTTAAAAAATCGCTTTGCAATGAATAATAACAATCTCTTTAGTTTAGTTCAACTGTACTACAATCAATTTCTAATCCCACTGTGACTTGTCCAAGAAATCCTCCTCAGCAAAAAATAAAAAAATGAACGGAACGGCTTATAACGTGTTCGATAAGGAAAACCTCCATCTTCACGTCGACTTTCGTTTGATGAGCGTGAACCAAGAATATATCGCGATTGGAAAATCAATTACTTGATTGTGTTCACGTGCTCCGTATTTGACCTCGGACCGAGTGAGGTTCGAGGGTTCAGACGAGCGAGGGACCCAAAACATTGTTGTGTTTTGCGCTTTGTTTGTCCCAACGGACTCTGTAATGTAGCGTAACATCAGACGGACGCGGTTGGCCGAAGCCACACCCGGCCCGATACACACATAACCATCCGCGTGATTTGTGCTCGATAAGACCCACACCCACCCAGGCCCATCGAACCAGGAGTGAAATTGTCCTTTCGCAACTAAGCGGAGCGTCGGCAGTAGTAGTGGCAAGTGAATGCGCTGATTTGACGCGAGCTTTTAAGAAATTGACTAATGACGGAAAGAACCCGTCCGGGTCGTGCGGGGAGAAAAAAAACGGGAGGAGGAAGCAGCGGAAGAAGGTGAGGATAATTTTTCCCTTCGACATTGTTTTATTCCATTAGCCTGAATAATGTTCCTCCACCAGCGAGTTTTGCCTGCCTTCCGTCTTAGCTCACTTAGCGATAGCGTACTGCTGCTTTGCATGTCCCACAAGAAAGACGGGAGGGAAAAAAAGCCCCAAAATTGTTACAATAAAAGCATTAACGAAAAGAAGGAGGAAAAGGAAAAGAAGCGTTAGTAAACGAACGCGCGCAAACAATTTCGAGGCGAGAACCATATCCAAACAGATCAAGACGAAGGCGCTCATACTGGCCACCCTGAAACCGGCGTCATCAAGCATTTTTCCACCCGTGTGGTTGGATAATTTATGCGTTGCCTCTCTTTTTCCCCGCTGTCACCCTTCCTTCTTTTTCCTTCTTAGGAGTTTGTCTTTCCTCGGCGAAAGGGACGACGTAAAGAGTCTTGGCAACTATTTCCCTTTCTTTTGAAGTTCGCACTATGTGTTGTAGTTTGAATAATTAGAAGAAAAAATCATCATTACCGGTTGAAACACGAGAATTGCCAAAATCTCGTCAACCAGCCGTCAGGAAGTCTAGTCTAGTCGGGGGCTCTAGGAGGTGGATTACAATTTTGGAAGAGTAAAAATGAGACCTCTACACGCAGCTTTCCGATTCTGGCGTGACAAGGCTTTTCTATTTTTCCTCCTCGTCTAAAAATGCAATGTTTTGATGGGCCAATGAGTGGCCCAGGAAGGAGCAAGCAGAAGAGTTGCTTGAAAAATCAACACCACATTGTCCTGTCTTTTTGAAGTCATTATTAAACCTTCATTTGAATATGCCAAATGTATAAGTTGGTACGCCTGACATAAAAACAGATTGTCAATTAGCATTTGTTTTTGGAAGAGTATCGTCTCTTTTCGGGACACAAAAAAAAACCCACCAATATACGCATCGATCATCGGTGGTGAAGAATTCGTCCTCTTATAGTCCATCTTCCATGAGTCCCCTACCTTAAACCCCCTTGGATCGATACGGCTGATAGTGAGATAGTGGTGAAATTGTTTTCTAACGAATTTCTTTCCCTCCCAACTCATCCTCCTACCCTGGGCATGTGTTTTGTCGGCCAAATGATAATTGGAAAAGTTTCGCCAACTCCACCTGCACCAAGCACGGTTCGGTTCGTAATCCTCTCATTGCGGTACACTCGCACGATACCGCCTAGTAAGCAAGCCGGTTTTATTGTGATTTTCGATTTGATTTTCTGCGTTTTCCACGAAACCTAGCTTCTAATGTGTGTCCTTCATTAGGCTTGACCACGGCCGTGCAGCAGTAACTTTCGCATCCTTTCGCATCCGATTCCGATTCTAATGAGAGCCCGTGAGTGTGAGCTTCCCAATACCCCACCAGGTAAATTAATGTCATTATTGCTAATTGAACAACAAATGGAGTGCCAAACGGCTGCGAGGAGAAGAGGCTTTCACTGACAGGCTCGATCGACTCAGTGACCGGCCGAATAATGTCATTCAGCCCGAGCGAAACCAGAACCAGGATAGGCAAACAGATTTAAAATTAGAAATTACGTGCAATACGCACCGTACGTACAGTGTCCGGTGAGCGGTGACCATCTTCTGCACAACACACGCACACACACACACACACACTTCCGAATGTAACCAGATGTTAAATTATTCGAAGCCAGTACTTCAGGACACATTCCACACACGCCGAGATCATGTCATGATCATGATCAGTCATGAAAATGTGACTCGCTTTTTCGGGATTTTTCCGGGAATGATTTAGCTAGTCACTAGTTACTTGTGTCGCAATAGACCCACCAGCCAACGATCAGCAAGGGCTCTGGTAATATTAGAAATTAACTGGCCAGAGTTTGCGCGCGTATTGCACGAATCTGCTTTCCTATTAGCATGCAAACAGTAAACCGTTGTGATGATGTAGGCGATTGAAATTTATATTTTTCAACCACCGAACACGCCGTCCAGGGAAGGATTTCTGGCAGCATGATGTGAACCACACAGCATCACAGTTGTGTGTATGTTGCAAAACCGCATCCGAATGCAAAACGTCATTAGCCGTCAGGCTTATGTGCCGTACGGGTCGCACGACTGGACACGCCACTACCACAGTCGGTATTGAATTTATGTGTGCCGTGTCCAACCCTCCGCAACGCATCCGATGCACCAGAACGTTTGAAACTATCCTGTAACTGCTTGCGAAGAGCCTGCTCCGAGTCACAGTGGTATTGGCGAGAAAAAGAAAGCCCAGGAAAGCGTCCATATATTTTCCCTCTGGTGCATCTGCACCTGGACAAGCATAACCTATTCTCAACGGGGAAACGGTGATGATTGATGATTGCTCTAGCAAACACAACACCATCACAAGGTCCGCCCGAGGTCCTCAGTTTTCATCCATCACTTGTCACTGGCCGTTCTCGCGCGCGCGCTCCATTTTGAGGACGTTTTATACACCGCTTTTCTTCTTTTTGAGGTTTTTTGAGCTGCTCACTCAACTGGAAGGCCGTTTGCATAAGGGATCTACGGAGCGACGAAACGATCCACACAGCACGTTGCTGTGGCATGAGGCCCTGGTAGGCTTTTTTATTTCTCTCGAAAAGCGCCTGAACGGTATGCAGAACGCACCACACACAACGATCACGGTGCAGCTAAGGAAGCGATGCGAACGGCGCGTTTTTTTAATTGCTTGCTATTGTTGTCGCCATTATTGTTATTACTGAAGTTGTTTTGTTAGCCATTAATGATTGCGTTCTTTTGGGTGGGGCAGGAAGGGCTGGCTGGCTCGCGGCACACACATCCCGTCGAGTTGATTGGTGGTGCTATGGGTTGGTTGGCTCATCTCATCTCGACTAGGGCCAGATAGATAGATAGACAGACAGACAGACAGATACGGTGGTTTCGGTCCGATAACGCCCCCACAGGCCATAGCGACACAACCCGTGGCACCGGCATCATCATTTTCGGCAAAGTGCATTACGCGAACATGCGCCCAGCAGCAGCGGCGCCTGTCGGTTAGCGAGCGGTGGCATATGCTGATGAAATTTATTCATATTCATCCTAATCCTAACGGTAACGCTCTCGAACGCAGCACCATATTTGACCGGGTTTTGTTTTTACCCCGGCGCTTCCCGGTGAAGAAACCATTTTGCAAACGCGTCAAGGCGGCCGACGGTACGATGAGCATGTGTTTCACAGGGATGAAATGAACGGAGTCGTCTATCGTCGTACTCCGGTGCGATGCGTCTACGCGGCTATGGTCTTGCCAGGATGGTGTTCCTAGAACCGAGAGACACGAATTCAACAGACGCCCCTTTTCTGAAGGGGTGGAATGGGAGCAAAATAAGGAGAGAGAGGAGGCGATGGGGGAAGTTTTCTAATTAATTTATGCAGAATCATACACACTGCTGCACTTGGTGTGCGGCCTGGATCGCCGTGTCCACCGTGTACCGAGTTTTTGGACGGTTTGATATCTGCAACCTGCCCTTGCACAGGGTACGGTGTGAGGAGGATCAGGAGTGAGGAGGGGAAGATGGGAGGTGGATCTGTCAGGGAGACCAAACGACATTATCCCGCCCTACAGTATCAGTAGACCCTCAGTCTGTGATGGTGGTTGTCGTCGTGGTCACCAACGTCGTCATCGTCGTCGTTGCCTGATTGCAGAGTGCGTGGTTAATTTCCGGACCTAACCGAACTCTCCCTCCTCGCTTTACTCCCGCATCCTCCTACTCCTCCCCAAACTCCCCTGTTGGTTATAGGTGCCGAAAACTAGCCGACGATGCGCATCGGTGCAGCATAAATCATCAGCATCGCTATTCAAACGCGACGGTTTACAGTCCCGGACCGTTTTCCAACTCCGCTTATCCGTTCATCATCCGTCGATGGCTTCTTTTCTTCACCTCTCATGGCATGTTCTAGCAAGGCCAGCCAGCATTCCATCTCCACAAGAATGCTATTATCGCCCCACACGCACACGGCTTCACGGCAGAAGTGCTTTACGCTAAGCGCGAAATAGAATTCGTACCAAGAACCGGGGGCATACACTGGGTGGTGGCTTTAGACTGCTGCAATTTTGATTACTGCCGTAGGTTGGGTGGGTTCGATATCGAACGTCTGGCCATTTTGGGCGCAAAAACATTCATTTTCAATTAACGAAATACATGAATTTGAATTTATGCGATCGAATCGGGCAAACCAGGCTCAAGGGGAAAATAATGCGATTGGAAAAAAAAAATAGAAAATGTATGTGTATGTATGAGTGTGTCTTTTATTTATAGCTGGACCGATGAAAGGATTTAGGAAACCATGTTCCGCGCCCCCATCCCCCTCCTGAAGCTTTTTAACCAACCCTTACCTCCGTGAAAAGCCCATGGGAAACGAAACAAATGGAAGCGGACACAGCGAACACTTACACATTTCCTCATTGTTTCTTACCGGGTTTCTAAAGCCTAACAAGACTCTCTCCCCCCCCCTCCTCCCACTCCACAATGGGGTGAGTTTTCTTGGGTCCGATTTTAATTTTCCCTCCGATCGTTAGTTACCAGCCACCACTCGCACCCGGGAAACTCGTTACTCATTTCATTTTTGACGTACAATTTTTCCCAACCGAGCTGGCAACCCACCCCGTAAATGGTGGGCTGGTGAATAATTAAACGAGGTTAGACGTTGATTGTTTTGTATCCTTCTTTTTCCACTTATCGAAGGGAAAACAGTAAAACTTCCTCATTAAAACAGACGACCCAGTTGGTCGCTGGTAGCGCGCCAAAAATAAAAAAATTGGAAACCAATTTTAAAAATCAATTGTTACGTGAAAAGTCGTGTCCAGTGTGTTTTTTTGTTTCGATGCTTTTATGGCACAAATGACAAAACCTTATACACATCGAACCACTCAGCATCCCCGGGAAGTAATAAGTACCCGAAAGTGGTAAAATAAAAAAGAGCCATTTTATCAAATTAATTTTCTTATCGACCACGTGGCACTGTCCTCCTTCGGGAAAATATGACACGCGAACCGGAAAAGGGAAATTCAATTTAATGCCTAATTAACGGTATTTACGCAAGATGCTTCTTTTCCGGGTGAACGGGGCAAAGAAATACTCCTTTTCTTTTACCTAACTTTAGTAAATTCGAAAATGGAAAAGAAGTTTTCATGATGTTAAAAATGCATACCACTGTTTGTTTTGCTGTCCCGATGCGTTTCAAAGCAACAAAACCCAAAAACAAGAATTCAACCCCTCAGCGCTACATGTTGTTTGGACAAATTTCTATACTTTCGCCTTGCTGATAATTATGATGAGAGTCCGGCACGACATCGGGAAAACCTTTCGAACCGAAGAAGCTCGTCGTGTCAGAGGCTCGTTTTGTAGCATCCGATTTTACTTTCTACAGCAAAAAAAAACGCACACTCCATTTACAGAAGTCTGTAGAACTCTCGGCAAAACATACTCCAAAATGTACTTAATGTGTCTATGTATGTGTGTGTTTCTTTTTGCTCCTTCTTCTGCCCACTTAACGATACAACCAAACTAATGTTGAATAAAAAATCAACACTCAAAAAACCCACCACGACACGGCGACGATTCTGCGTACGGTTGCGATTTCGGATGTCGGTGAAATTGACAGAAATCACGATATCGTGATACAATACGCTTCACTCGATTACAGCTAGGTGAAGACAGCAAGGGGCAGCCCATAACCCCTCCTTTTTCTCTTTCAGTGGAAACATATTCCTGTCTGACTAATTGATAACTGAGAAACTCACAAGGGGTCGTTTTTACTTTGCTTTTGTTTTGTTCTTTCTAAAGAAGGAAAACAAACACTTGTCTTCGCTTGTTGTACAAATAAATACGGTTAAGGGAAGTCTAGAAATAAAAAAAAACTGCAGCAAGAAACCTACTCAAACGAGTCCTAGACAACAGGTTTGGCGGTTAGTTTTTCTTTCCTGTGTGGAAAATTGGAACATCGCGAGCTCTCGTTTAAAGAACTCGGATTGCGAAAGGGGGGATGGGAGAAAGTTTTCGTGATTTCTACATGTATTTCTAACATTTTTTTCCTGTCTGCTAATGCTCGTGTACCTAACGCTTGTGAAACCAAGCGTTTCTTCATTTATTCATTTCCCTTTCCGTTACTTGATGAAAGTGTGTTTATAAGAAAAAAAAACTAAAACATCAAGCAAGAATTTGAAGTAGCAAAGGCAACTACTAGAAGGGCATGTGGTGGTCGCCAAACTGACAACAAACATGCAACATATACGTTTCTTGAGCAAATTGGCTAGCTGACTGAAGCAAGCATTTTCAATTACGAAAATTATAACTCTTGCTCCATTCACATCAGTAGGGCTCTGGCAGAGACATTTCTGCTGATAGTGTTTCTTACAAACAGAACAGATTTTTTCATTTCTTTAAGATAACGAAAAAGTAAGAGAAACTGGTCGAATTGTACTCAAACTGCTCGAGTCAAAAAGTTTGCAATTACATTTACTGGTTTTCATCACTACTCTAAAGCAAAACTTTACGTTTTTCTGCCGTCAAATAGTTTTCCACACAGTCTCACACAGTCACACTACGGTTTGACAAAAAGATCATTTAACCGTCTTGTGCATAAATTTGTCATTAGTCCCTTTTTCCTCCCTTAACTATGTGCTTCTTCCATCGTTTATCCTCCTTTTGCCAACCCCAAGCCCTTCTATGGCGTAACATTTCGTACAAAATCTGAGACTCCGATAGTGGAAGGAATTAAAATTTATTACACTCTACACAACGCATCCACCCCAACCCCACAGCACAAAAAAGTTGACACCGAAACTCCAAAAACTTCCTTCAGGAAAATGTGATGGCAGAGACACACCATGATGAACCGTAACAATAACCCATGAAGCAAACGAAAAAGAAGAAGAGGCACAAAAAAGCTAACAACAGCAGCACAGTGAGAAAGCTCACCTATGGAAAGTAATTTTCCATTGTAGCTCGGTGGTAGGCTGCTCCACTGCTTTTCTGGTGATGCCTCAAACGGTTTGAATGACAGCCATACCAACTTTGCGCTGTTTGCGCTAAGGACCTTCATTTAGCTCTCACACCATACGACCCCGAAAAAGGGGAAAACTACTACCCGGGTCTCGGGCATCTAATGCAAACTCAATCCCACATACACATTACTCTCATACCTATTACTGCTCACGGATAGACGAAACCACCCACCCAACAATCCCTTTCGGTCTGAAGGACACACGCACACAAGGGCTCGCGCGTACGCGTAGGGGACACATGGGGGGGAGGGGGTAGGGGGGGGCGCAACATTCTTAATGTCGAAATGATGATAATTATAATCCTCAAAATGGAATATTTTAATGATAGTTAAGGCATAATTATCCATTGAATGTGATTATAAAATCCCTTTTTCGGTAGAGGATGAGGATGTCTGCCGCAGGGACCTGTGTTTCTAGCGCTCTATCTGCTCCGTTGCAGAACCGAGTCGCACTAGGTGCGCCTCTATTTGCGACACTGACACCATTGACGTTAATGTTGGTGTGCTGCTGCTCCATGATGATGATGTCTCCTACCGCAGCTGTTGGGTTGCTTGTGGCATTAGGAGACAAATCGAGAAGAAAACAGGAAAAGGTCAGCTGGTGGTTGCTGAGGAACACCGAAAAAAACTGGATTTTGCCTTTTCTGGAGCACTTCGGAGCAGTTTTTAGTTCGTCCCAACTATTTTTCGAATCCAACAGCATAGTCTTAAGCTTTTGGCACAGGTCACCTTATTTCATGAGCGAGATACTAAGCCACAGAACAATCCCACGAGCACAGCTACATCTAGTGCTGGGGACCAGTTTTCCAGGCTAATCGAAATTATCGAAATCGTTTTGCTCCACTTCCGGTCTCGAGTTTTCCCCCGTTTGAACCTTCCGGCAAAAGGATGCCACTTTTTTTCTTATTCCCTCCGTCCGAATCGATAATTATACCGAAAGACATAAACGACATCTAAATCTATAAACGAGCTACCCACTGAAAGAGTGAGCCGGGTGTTGTCCTTCTTTTAAAAATTCAATCAATCGCTTTCATTAAGCCAATTCGCTCAGCCCCCCGGTCCCAATCGCAAAATAGTCCATAAAGCGTGTAATTTTACCTTTTGCTGTGGAACTAGAACAGGTATAAAGTTTTAGTCTAACCATCGCCCATTATTTAAGTGGCAAGAAAATGGGGACAAACGAGCAACAGCAGCAGCAACTGTTAGCTGAAACGAGGCTCAGCAATACAATTACAATAACCGATCCGGGTAATAATCATCGTACCGAACCGGTGATAGTGGCCACTAAATTTGTGCTTATTTCTATCCTTGGATATAACCAACAACCACCGTATGTTGCTATCCTTTCTAATCCTGTTTTGTTATGGTTTTTTTTTCCTTCTCTCCTATCTGCCTGGAATAGATCAACAGAAACAATAGAATAAATGGGGTGAGAAGTCGAAAAGGGGGCGGATAAGGAAAGGGGGAAAAATTTAATCGATTTTCTAATTAAAACAACGGCCTCGTGTACGTCGTTTGAGCTGCTTTGACTTTTTTTACTCTCATTTGTAAAGCTCTAAAGCCTACGCCTGATTGCAAATGAATAAATCCAATACGAAATAACCGTTCCCTACATGTGGAGCGGCGAGGAGAGAGAAAGGCATGGGAAAGGCTAACGAAATTGAACCCCGTTCTGCAACTAGATTTATGATGTTTTGCAACATATTTTTAATGCTTTTATCGACTCGGGGCTTTGTTATCGGTGACGTTGAAATAAAAATGGCCCTGAACGTCAGTGAGGTTGTTTAATTATACCCCTTAGAAAAGGGTGGGGGAGGTAAAAGGAGATTGGTGGAAATGGAATACTGTTTTCCTATGCCTATGATTAGCTGATGCAGTGGATCGCAGTGGAAAAACACGCGGATCGTTACGTCTTCCACGTGAAGTACCATGCGTCTCCATCGATGCGCCAGTAGCGACAACAAATAATCAAATTTTCAATTTGTTTTATTTTCTATTCAACATATGTGCACTGTTAGTTGTCACAGCCGATAGCATTTTCATGTTTTGTGCCAATAAATTTAATTAAAAATATCTATTACACCACAACACACAGCAACGATAGTTACAAGCTCAGCTGAACATGTCGAAAAGAAATTACCAATTTTCTAGTAACCAAAAAATCGCATTTAGATTTTTGAATGTGAGTCCTTTGTAATGAAATTTTACTCCAAAATGATTTGTTTAATTAGAGTAGTGTACCACATTTTTCGAACGATAAAAATAATTGTTTGATTTGTTTGAATAGTTTGAACCGTTTGTCCAATCACTTTCTTACTCTCTCTAGCGTACGCTCTACTTCTTTCAACTAATTTTCACTTCCCAAAGCCAAAAAAAACTAGTATGGATTCAATCCATTCAAGGTGAATTGTAAACGCTTTCCTTATTCTATCTGCGCTCCGCCTCTGCGATGTAACCATAATAAACGAGAAACGAAACGACCGAAAACGTACCATCAACCATTTAATAACTTTACCCCGTACCACCGTTCAGTGTTTAATAATGATTTCTGATTGTTCAGCATAGTAATTATTAATATTTACTTAACTTAAACATTCCTTTAGTTTTCGGTTTTTCGATAGTACTGTATTGGTTTAGTTTCGGTATTCATTTATATATTTTTTTAAAAATCCCGTTCCCTACTGACATTCAAGGCTTTCCTTTTTTCATCTTGTTTTGTTCCTTTTTCATCACTCATTATTATGTTTTTTTTTTACCTTCCGTGTGCTTTTTGTTGGAGTGTTTTGTCTTTTTTGTTGAGTTGATTTCATTCTTTCGTTGTTATATATTTTCACTTTGTAACATAGAAATAAGTTCTTCGCTCCTCCCAAACCCCTTTCTGTTGCAATTCGATTGGTCTCAATTGGTTTAGAAACTTACATGCAACTGTATATTGGCGTATAACATAACACACATGCACAACCGGTAAAAATTATAGTCTCATCATCGTTCTGAAATAAATTTTTGCCATCCTGCACAAAATTTACTAACTCTGCATATACCAAATTTCACCTGCGCTGGTTATAATCTCGCACACTTACTTCAAAGCACAGTTCCGAGCAGTTTCCCTTCTTGCTATCCTGAACTTTTGTTATAGTTTTTTTTTATTACATGTTTTACATTTAAAAAGAGAGTGTTTTAATTATTTATTTCTAACCTTCATACGAATGATTGCTTTCAAAGAGCAAAGAGCAAAGAGGCTCCGTTTCAATACATTCCCGAATTGAACCATTTACACATACGCACACACATACACACAAAACTGGCCTGTTCAAAATCTCACGCAACAACTCAGATGATTAGGATGCTAAATATAAGGTTTAGGTGGCTTCGGCATATATATGGACGTAATGCAATACAACAAACAAAATTACAATTTTGTACCAGGAAAATTAACACACCAAAACGAATGTGAACCTGATTATTTATTATTGGAATAAAAAAGACGAAAATCAAAATTTCCAAACCTACAAAAACAAATTAGAAAAAAACCATACAAAATGATAAGATGTCGAATAAGAGCGTTGCAATTAAGAAATGATTGGAAATCTTCACAAAACAAACCAAAAATATAGACAAAAACGTTCCTAAAGAAACAACGAAATTAATCCAAAGCGCACAAAACTTTATCTTATCTTTAGAGCAGTTTCTGTTTTTCTTGTGCCTTTTACAAATTTTTTCGTTCTCACCTTATTCGATGCTTTATTATTGTTTATTAGCAACGTCCTTCTTATTTTTCTAACATTTACACATTCGTTTCTTCCTTATCACCCCTTTTGTTTGCTACAATTGCACTCAGTTACTGTCTGATGTTCTAAAGCTCGCGCTCGTGTGATTTTAGGTCGTGATGAGTATGTGTGCTAATCGCTAAACTATGAATCTGACCCTTTATCCTCGTTGAACATTGGCCCATCTTCACCCATGATCTTCTCCCACAACCCACCAGAACTGTTCACTCGATTGGTATTGCAACAGACAAATATCAACAATTGGCAACCAATTCTACTACTGTGCAGGTCAGGCAAACGATTATTATCCTCTAAAATGCGAACATATTCTGTTGTTGGATCAAAATTGTTGTACAAAGCAAATACACTCAACTGTACGAAGCATCGTTCAGAGAGACAACCCTAAATTTACTTCAAAATTTTCACCATGTTTCTGTAGCTCAGAACAGAAAAGCGAGAAGGTTAAGGAAAACAAAAAAGTAACTCACCAGTGAGAGAGGCAACATCTTTAAATCATTTCATCATATTTGTTTTGGTTTTTAGTTTTACATTTGAGCACCATATTGGTTTGCTCGATCTTTCTCCCTCGCTGTCACCATTCAACCATTTTGTTTAACATTATACTATTTAATTATATTGTTCCCCATTGTGATGTTTTGGTCTCTACTTCTCGCTCATATTGTATGTTCACGTTTTTTGTTTGTTTTGTTATCTCAATCATGCGTGTGTGTTTGTGTTTTCTTATATACGTATGTATGTGTATGTGTGCGTTCTTTGTTTCTTTTCGTTTCGGTATTTGTGTTTTCTTTACATTCATTTTTCGTTGTAAGCTTTTCGTTCGACTTAGTACAACTACATCCTTATCGTTTTAGTATCGCTAGTAAGGAACGTTTAAATAAATAAATATTAATAATGAACGTATGTTAACGGACATTTGTTGACGCAATAACAAATTGCAAAAAAAGACAAAAAAAAAGAAATAGTAAAATAAATCAAAACGCAAAACAAACACCATTTCAATCCGCACATTGTGAATGAACTGGTCTGGTGATCTTGATGTTTGTGTAGTAAAACCCGATCGGTAAACCGATAAAAATTGGCATCAAATTACACTCAAATAAACCATCCCGAATCGTACTTAATGGCACAACCAGCATCAGCAAAAACTGATCGCCCAATCACATCGGAAAACGATAACGAATTCGCAATAAAAAAAAATATGCTCCAAAAATTCACAAAAACCAAATGTGCCATAAAGATACGAAAATATGGCAAGCAAGACGATCGTAAAGAGAAAAATTCCAAAATCACACAACACAAGATCAGATCGATTACCGGCCAGAAGTTACAGCTATAAAAGTACCCTAATTCGGGCGATCAGAAATCATCATTGTTAACACTGTGCTGCGGCGGGTGAAGAAAACGGGGGGAGCGCGAAATATAAAAACTCCCATATTTCACCAACCCGCCCCCCACCCTCACCACCACCCCCCACTTCTTTACCATTTTGCCCTACCCAACAAAAAAAAATTTCCCGCAAAAAAATGACGCTAATACAAACACGATTGCAGATGCGCGGCAACACTGCGACGCGTTGATAAAGGAGGAGATCGATGAAACGCAGCGCAATGATGCGCCCCACCGGGCGACACATCATCTGGAGGATCGGGCAGCCGGAAGGCGGCGGCGAGAACTCGAACAGAATGGGCTAGATTGTTCGAGTACCGGTGCCGGTCGGCATCAGCAGCAGCGTCGGTTTGCGAAGCGATTCAAGCGTCATCACAATGTGGCCTCACCGTCCGTGTCGATGCGATCGGACGAAACGTTCGAGGAGCAGACGGATGAGCAGCGTGGTCAGCGATCGTACATGAACGGTCCCTCAGTGCTCGATGATGTGCGGGAGGCGCTCGCTTTGCGGCGGTCAACCACAGCAAACAACACCGAAGTGCCAGCTCGGCAAAAGCCGACCTACAACGCGAACAGTGATGAAGACGAGGACGAAGAAGGAGTTATTGGTGAGCGACGAGTGCCGGGCGCCAATCACACGCAACCTGAGCATGGTGGAATCAGGACACCTCTGCGCGATGAAGAGGAGGATGAGGATGACGATGGTGGAGATGGTAGCGAAGATAACGAGCTGGATCTGAAGGTCGATGGAAGGCTTTCGGCCATTGCGACCACACTCGACAGCGAGTATCACAAGCGAATGGCAGCTGCCGGTGTACTTGCGGCAGCTGCTGCCGCTAGTGCCAGTGCACTCGGTGATGCGGGCAGTGAACAGGCGGCAGCTGATTTCTTCGCCGCGCACCATAAGGCAGGTACACACGAGCTTGCCCTTAAGCAACACTTCCTCAACGAAAAGGTCCGTCTGCAGGCACTGCTACAGCGGCAAGCTCAACAGCAGCATCAGCACCATCAAAAGTTGGCCGGATTTCTGTTATCCACGGCCAGTACGCCACCAACACCTACCCTCACACCAACCAATGTGCTCAATCTCGGCCAAACGGGCAACTCCGACCATCAGCGTGGAGGATCAGCATCACCCGCAACTACAACCGGTGGGAGATCGTCGGTAACAGGCAACGACTCGGGGAACGGTGGCAAATCCACCAAGCAACAGTCACAGCAAGCCTGCAACTCTTCACCCTCGCCGGCGGCCGTTGCTGCGGCAGCCGCGGCCGCTGATCGTTTGTTTGCCGCCGCTTACAGTAGCAACGCAGGTAGCTCTAGTGCTGGTGGCGGCTCTGCTAACTCTGCAGCTGCTAACGTTGGAACGGGTAATGCGGGAAACGGACAGGTGTATCTACTTCCCTGCCCGCTGTGTGAAGTCCCACTAGAACCTCGTGTTTTCCGACAACATCTCGATAGGCACTATCCGCGCGACAGTCCAGTCTGTCCGGTGATTCAATGTGGACGACGCTTTGCTCACCCGAACTCGGTTCGCAACCATATGCGGCTGAAGCACACGAACCAGTGGGCACAGATGAAGGCGATGCGTTCTTCGGGCGGTCCATTCACTGGGATGCCTTGAGAGTAGTTGGGAGGGCAAGGTGACCCTACACTGTAAACATTCCCAATGATGGAGGCTGAAAATTACAGCAACGGCGTGTCAGATTTCCTCCCTGAATGCATTTCCAGAAACATTAATTATTTCGGCAAAAATGGCCGACTTTTTGAGTGGCAAGACACCGCACATGCTACAGCCATCACATTTTGGTTAACGCGAGTGAGCGCGTGCTGATGTGAAAGATTTCTATAAATATTATCATTAGTGTTATAAAAAAGGGTTCGCTAGCGATACGCGTGAGTCTCCTAAAAACTAACTAAAGTTCCTAAAAAATTAAAGTAAAACGAAAAACAACAACCACAGAAGCAACACAAACAAAATGAGGCGAAACATGGTTTAAAACAAGGCTATATATACACGTACATGGTGTGCATCGGAACAAATGTGACAACAGTGAAAAGCTAAGTGGGAAACAAATTGTTTCTATGTCCGCTTGTAGAAGAAGTACTCACTAGCGGCAAAGCAAAACAAAAAATGCGTAAAAGAACTATAATTAGAGCAGGGAAAATTAATCAACACGCAAGCCATCAACCAATAAAAAAGACACAATAACACAAAACACAAGATATTAAACATCAAATTTGGGAAACAAAACAACAAAACAGTGAAACTGTCTGTAAGTTCGTCGAAATTCGCTCTAGTCCTTTGGTATAAATGTGTCATACAAAAAACAATTGAGTTGGTTTTTCAGAATTTTTCGTTTTAAGTGAAAAAGAAGGAAAAAGGATATTTAGTGTAAAATTTCTTCTAATACGAACAGTATTAACGGCAAAACAAGAGAATGATTGAATTAGTAGTATTTATGCCGCGATAAGGCGATTTGATTCTAAAAGGAACAACGACGAATGACTAAAACGCGCGCTCGTCGTGTATTAATATTTGTTATTTCTTTCTTTTTCCTTTCTTGGTGTAAACTAATATGCTGGTTAGATAGATGAAAAAGGTACGCGAATTTATTCGTGAAAGGTACTTCACTTTTTAAGTTCATTCGTATCAAACATCACAGCTGACAAGTAATTAACTTTTAATCTCACTTGAGTAATTCCTAACCCCGTCAGAGACTATATTAAAGTACGCAGGATACAGGAAATAGTTTAATACACAAATATACACAAATTAAACACAACACACACACACAAGCAAGTAAAGCTATAATGAAAAATACTTTCCCGATCTAATCGGGAGAGCACACCTTTATTTTTCATAGCGTTTGGTGAGTCCACGAGTCTAAGAATAATAAAAATCAGAAAACACGATGAAAGGTTCCTACTAAGATATAAAGTAAAAGTAAAACTAAACAGGAAGAAAACGGAAGTAAAATTCATTAAAACAAAAACCCGAATGAGGTGCATATGTTAGAAAAAATAACATCGAAATTATTGGCCAACCCCTGTTTAGGTACGCATGATGTCAAAGCCGATAATTAGCTGTATATGCAAAACTATTGTACACAGAGCACACAGTCCTAAAAGACAGTGACAACATTCCTATTCCCAAAAAAGCAAATATACTATAAACATAAGAAACGGCCTTATAGGTTAGTGTGGTTAAGTAGGCATGCAGCAAGCTCAAGCGAAGCGACGTCCTAGGCAAACACTTTGCAAACAGCCAGAATTACAAGGAAAGTGATAGTTGTCAGTTTTGTTTACGAATAATTCTTAATTCTGGTACGGCTGGTAAGGCTCCTCGTCTAGAACACCTAACGACTTTTGTCCAGTCACGCCGGTTGATAGTTCCATTAGTGGGACCTATTACACGTCCACTACTTTACACGCGTTACACGCCTAAGAATAATATCTGGGAGCCTGTTTCTTACCGATCGTTTACGTTGGGCGACTGGCCGTGCCCCAAAAAAAAAATGCGCAGAGCACCGAGCCACACCTAGAATAATTTTTCAACCCTCCACGCCAAAAAAATAGCCGAAGCCACGGTAAAGTAAAGTCAAACAGTAATCATCATCATCACTAGCCTATCGGGACTATCCTTTCTGTACTTGGAGGTCCCCGCGAAAAAAATAACGACAAAGACAAAGCGAAAGAATGTGCTAAACTAATTACTGCGATCTGCTCTGCCTGGAACTTGCTTTGCTGCCCAATTAATGGACGAACCGTAAACGAAAAACCTAACCTTCCCACACACTCGAATCATTTCTGGGCTTCAACTGATACACACCGTTCACTTGCTCACTCTATCGGTAATTATCGGCTTGACATAAATTGAGGCTTTTTGGGTTTTTCGGGGTGCGTGTGTACGGCCGCGTTACGTTTATCTACTGAATGATTAGGATAACAAACAAAAAATGGACTACGAAACTAACGAAAAACAAACGGAACACCTCGCACGTTTAACGAATACGTCACCGTTACGGGAAGAAGTCTGGTAAGAATTTTAGAGAACCAAGAAACTAAAACGAAAACTAAAACACGATAAGATTTGTTCCTCTATTTTGCCATTTGTCAGCGCATAGTATATTATTTTAGGTATATTAGGTAAGGCTTTGTTCATTTTAAATTCCTTAGCTTGCTTAGGTTAGGAATTCTTTGCCGTTTTGAGTTTTCATTTGAAAACAAACAGATAGATAGAACAGCTGCACTCCTAAGACATTTACAAACACACACACACAGGCTTACAAACATAGATTTAAAACACCCACACACACACACAAGCACACCAAGAGTGGTGCAAATACCAAGTGTCGCGCTTTAAAGTGGCTGCTAAAACCCGGCTAAAGCTAAAACAAACCATGCCCAGGAATGCAAAAAAGAAAGAAAGTGGTGGCGGCACTAGTCTGCCGAAATATGCTATACAAAGATCTACAAGTATACATCTATATTTAGCGCCATATTACATATAAGAGAGTAGTAGCATGCAATGGAACGAAGAAGAAAAATAAATAAATTAATAAGGGAAGAAAGACGTGACGAAAAACAACAGCAAAGTGTTGAAGTAAACAGAAGAAAAACAGAAGAAGCAACATATATTGGTTACCTGTACAAAAGTTAGTAGTTTTGTATAAGCAGAAAGTTACAAAAAGAAGAAAAGTGAAGAAACAGCATTACAAAGCTTACAGCCAAAATCGCTAAAACACTAAATGCAAAACAAAGCAAACGGTTAAACAAAACCTGATCTCTAGAAGTTGAAAGAGTTGGCAGGCAAGGATAGAAAAGAAACGAAAACACGCATACAAGTACACAAAGACGTACAGACAATGTACAAACAAACGAACACATACATACACTGCGCACTCGTTGCATTCGTATGAAGGAGATGGAAAGGAGCTTACTTATAAGCAGCATTAATAAAACACAACAGAGAAATGATAAGAAAATAAAAATGCCCAACAAAAAGGGATGAACAGATGAAGAAGAAAAACCAAACAAAACGAGCACCATCATTATTGTGGTTTTTTTTGTTCCTCCAGTCGGTTTGTTTTCGCCTTTTTCTTCCTGGTTCGCTCACTCAACTTAACTCAATACTCACACGCTACTACTAAGCTACTAACACAGGTGATCGTGTTGGGTATGTTTTCGTGTGTTTTTTTTATTTCTCTACCGCTTAACTCTTCCCATCGTCTTCTTTTATTTTCTCCTCTTTTTCTTCACTCTCGTTTCCTTCTTTTTCCTCTTTTTTTTCTTTTCCGCCAAATTCTCACCCTGCGCATTTTTATAGTTAGGCCAATATGCTGCTTGTGTTTGTTTTGTGTTTTTTTTTATTTATGTTATACTTTATTTTCTCCCTCTCGTTTTCGCCCTTTCTCTCTCTTTCTCTCTCACACACACAATCGCTCCGTCGTTCTCCCGTTTTACCCCAAAACGGTACTTAACGGTCGTAATTACAGTTTCTCGCCGTTCTTTAGAAATGCGCGTCCGTGCCACTGATCCCCGGCCCTGCCCGAAATGTGGTAAGATCTACCGTTCGGCTCACACGTTGCGTACCCATCTGGAGGACAAGCATACGGTCTGCCCCGGCTACAGGTGTGTGCTGTGCGGCACGGTAGCTAAGTCCCGCAACTCACTGCACTCACACATGTCACGCCAACATCGCGGTATCTCGACCAAGGACCTTCCCGTACTACCGATGCCGAGCCCGTTTGATCCGGAGCTGGCGTCACGTTTGTTGGCTAAGGCGGGCGTTAAGATTTCACCGGCCGAGTTGCGTGCACGTGCATCACCAACCGGAACGCGACGTAACGATGGCATGAAGCTGGAGCTACGATCGGGAGACGGTGGCGAAGATTTTGACGACCCGGAAGATCTGACGATGTCGCAGAGCAGTCACAGTGAGTCGCAGCGGCGCTTCCACGAGAGTATGATGGGAATGTCACCGACCGGTAAGTCAGTTTGATGCTGTGATGCTGATGCATGCCTCTCGCTTCCGGTTTTTGCTTAAGTTTCAGGCTTCTTACAATTGCAGGCTTCAACCACTTGAACTCAACTACCATAACGCGTGTGCGACCAGGCGAAGGTACACCTAAGTTAGGACTGGATGGAATGGGACGCGACGGAGGCAATGGAAACGGTGGACCAGGAAACGGAGGTCCCGGTGGGAATGGCAACGGTGGAGGCAACGGTATGGGCGGAGCGGATCGCCACGGAGGTGGAGGTCCCGGTGGCCCAATGAACCACATGCAATCGAACACTCCGACAGGATCGGCCATCTTGGACACGTATTTGCAATTTATTACCGAGAATGCATTTGGTAAGTGAAGCGTTTTGGGGGGGGGCGAGCTGTGAGTCCGAAAATTAATCACTCCAATTTTTCTCCTAGGTATGAGTGGTATGACACAGGAGCAGGCTGCTGCAGCCGCTCTGCAAGCCGCCAAGATTGCTCACCTCAAATCGTTGGGTCACAATCTCGATCAGCTACCACCAGGATTTCTACCGCCCCAGCTCGATCTAGCCAAGCTTACGAGCAACAACAACCAGAACCAACCGGATCTATCGTCTTTGGCTAAGCTACAGTCGTCTCCTAATGTAACGATCGAACCAACGGGCACGGGGAACCGCAACAATGAAACTGACCGTCTGCTGCAAACGAGCAATCATCAGAAATTGCTCGCCCTAGCAGCGAGTGGTGCTGGAGGAGGTCCTGGCAGCAACCCGGGCAATCATGGACTTAACAACAACAACAGCATACTGAACAGTGATGCTATCCGGCGCGGTGGATCCTCCGAACCGATGGACTTGGGTCTAGAAGGTTCCGGAGCGCATGATGATGATGGCAACAGTTCGGCTGACGAGCGAAACTACTCGGACGATGAGAGCATCGTAACGCATTAGACACGCGTAACAAAAATGATTCACTTATGCCATTTACTATACACAAACACAGTGATGAAAACCACCGTAACCCCCGACTTTGTGAGTACGGACAAAAAAAAATTTGACGCATTTTACCACTTTAACGCTAGCGTCCGCTTCCTTCGGCCGTGTATACTTGCGTGCGGACAGAGGGATCACATGCACGATCGCAACTACGCAGTCCCTGTCCAAGAAATTCATTGTGCCATCGTGTTTAAGCTATATAGAGAGGAACAACAGCAGCGTCCGAGTGATCGTACCGCGTGCAGACCTTTCAAGAGGACGCACAACTCTTCAGAGCGTTTGTATACTAAGCAACAACCTAGAGAAAATTACTAACAAAAAAAAACGATGTGTGAAAAGTAAGAAGACCTCCTCAGACAAAATGCGGTTTCCTTCCCCCATAATGTGAGATAGATTAGTGTCGTTTCTACTTAGTTCGCAAAGTTTTTTTTTTTTCTAACTATACATTACATATACAGATAGAGAGATATACATATACTTTTTTGTTTTTAGAGCAAAAGAAACAAGCAAACAAATCGTACATACCGGGTTCAAATTAGTGCATAAGGCAACATAAAAAGGGAAGCAGATGTGGTCGGTGTGATTGTAAGCAATACCACAAGAACAAAAAACAAGCGCCGTAAAGCAAACAAAACAAGTAACCGAAATACCTCAGACTATAAGCAAAAGTCACCAGCACTATTATCCTTGTAAGCGATATACGATTGCAATGAAACTGCATTTTTGTTTTTTAGTCTCCCACTTGCAGTATCAGCGAGCAGCGAGACCCACAAACAAGGGGGATAACCCCACATCTCCAAAACAAACATCCAAGTCTACCTCAGAGCGGAACACGCTCGACCGCAAGACACCTTAACCGTTTTTACCTCTGAATATGCTAGTGAAGTATAAATATGATACGATTTTTAATACTACTGATGTCCCTAGACCTTACCTGAACGAACGTATCCTCAGGGAGATACTAAGATACTAAGCGAAGAACCTAACCTAAGTATACTACTACTCAGCGTATACGTCTTACGACAGCTTCCCTCTGCTTTTCGTCCTCTTTCATCCCTACACATGGCACCAACACACATACTGATCACGATGATATACGATTTTCTAATGACTACACACTCCTAAGCCCACAGCTTGTGGGTGTGTGTGTGTGTGTATGTCTGAAAGCAATCAGAAGCGCCATAACCGAACACATTTACCGGAATACGAAATATCAAACAAGCAAACGAATGTATACTAAAAACCACACGTTTAGTAGTTTAAGGGAAGAAGGACTCTCTTCAACGAAGCTTGCAACTTCGAAACGTCCCTCTACTCGCTTTATAAAGAATTGTTTTTGATGCTAGTTCTCTTGAGAAACAAAAAAAAACATACACACAGAAGAGCCTCGTTATACGAAAAAATATTGTTTGTCGTCCTCGGGGTTGGATTTTGTACACCAACCATCCAACCAACCATATATACGAAATACTGTTATACGAATCTCTCCTTATTGATGCACGATTTCAACAAGGTCCTCGAAACTGGAGGCCAATATCATTAGTTCGTAGGGTAGGTGGACAGAACAGCAATCACGCAACAACAAACAGCAAAACCAACAGCAGCTATACGACAAAACCCAGATACCGATCGATACGAAATGGAATAGTAAGCAGAGAGAGAGAGAGAGAGCAGGACCTGCTCCTCTGCTGCTGCTTATTAACGTATACGTCTACCAAAACAACCGCTGTATACTGAAGTTGAACTGTGGCACACGAAGCGTGCTACAACACGATTACGATTTATCATGGAAACACTGCAAATATCACTCGAAGTATACTCTCTACTCTAACGACACTTCGCTAGAGGGAAGCCTCTCCCTCCGGCGTGGCGTAACGAAATGATTACTAACACAGCAATCAAAAGTACAATGGAACACATCCCGTTCTTGTTTCCCTTTTTCTCGCTCTTAATCCTCCCAGTCAAGCCACAAGGGCATCCATTGCACATTGGGATATCCTTTTCTACCTCATCACAGGCGACATTAAATGTAATGATGATTCAGTCGCAAGCGTTAGTGTTAATAACTTTATTAGTATATACCATCTAGGATGCACTACCAGTTATAATAGGGGCTTATATACATATATACAGGAAGCATAGGGTTCGTTTAGTCGGTTAGTCATGTAAGAGGAATCGAAATCTGAATCTGAACTACCAGAACTACCACCACTTACCTCTTCTGCAGCGCCGTGTAGTAATGGCTAATGGCAATTAGAGTACATTCATGCATTAGTATTAAGCACCAGAACCAAGCACTCGCTTGGTCAATAAAACTCTCTCAGGGCAGGCTGGACAAGCTAAAAACTGCAAGAAGAAAGAAGAACGTTATAATGTTAAGCTATCAGCAGCTTGCTTGTTTTTTTTTTCATCTCAACTTATTATACTACTAGTAAGCATTACCACAACACACAAAAAGGAAACAAACACACATAACACAACAGCAACCAGAGTGCAACAGAAAACGGGTAAACGAGTAATTTATAGCGTAGTTATACAGTTTTGTTTTTCTCTTTTAAGTTTTTGTTTTCTTCTTCTTCTTTTTGTTGCGTTTCTTTATAAACTTCCAACAGCAACAGCTACCATGAAACAATGCAAACAAATGCCATGCCAGTTCTGTAACTGACAAACCGCAAACAAATATACCTCACATGTTAGAAGAAAGCAGAAAAATGTTTAAAGTAAAAAAGATAGCGAGAGAGAAAGAGAGAGAAAGAGAGGGAGAGAGAAAGATAGAGAGAGAGAGAGTGAAAGTTATGTAATATATATATAAAATAATATTAAACATATACAAACACAAATGAATGATTGGCGGTAGCGCGAATGGGAAACAGTTAAAATAAGAAAGTAGAGTAGCGGAAATGTTTATAGCACAAGGACACAGTTTAGAACGAGTACTTATGGTGAGAGTAGTGGGTGTGTGAGTGTGTGCTTTATCGAACATAAATATTCCGATTGCATAGGAAACATTGTAAATAGTATTGCAAAAGAAAAGGAAGCAACAAGAAAGCATTTAATTTTAAGGCAATGAATAATGAAAACTCCCAAAACAGATGAATCTCCTACGATCGCGCGGCCTCTTTAAATTGAGCCGATAACGATGAATCTGATATTAGATAAGCTAAATGCGAGCGTGCAAGTGTGTGATACCGCTAATCGCACGCTACCCAACAACGGACAAACGATTCCGTCATACTGCGAACGGCAACAAGCGGCGAACCTTTCGTTTTGTTGTTGCGAAACATTTTTTCCTTAGTAGTATTTTTTTATATTACTTTTTTTTTCTCTCAGTCCCATCTATTTAATGGGAAGGTATAAACAAAAATCAAAATTAAATATTAGTTGAGTTTGTTGTCTGATCGGGAGGCACCTCTCCCCCCTCCCCTCAAATCGTTCATAGCGATGTAAAAAACGCGTCGAGCGATTAAAGTAGTAAGAAATATGGAAATTCAATGAATTTTTAGGTGCATGGTAAGGGAAGTATGCGAAAAAGAGCTAAAATGTTAAAAGGAATTACAGTTTCGTTTTACGTTACGTACTTAATCCCGATTGCCACGTGCGAACGTTTTGTTATTTTAGGCTCCACGTTTTTGCGTTACGTTAGTGTATGAAACGATGATTGGAGTTTTGTTTTTTTGCCTTTTAGTTTAACTTACAAAAATCCTTCTACCTATCTAACTTGTTATTTATCATCGGTGTTGCTTCTCGAGACAGTTTTCCTGGTAAAATGCAAGCATCCAAGCTTTGCTAATTGCTAGATAAAGAATTATTCTTAGAAACAAAACACGGCAACGGAAACAGAAAAACACAACTTACGAGTAAGGGATATTAATTCAAAGTGCAAAATAGTAGCGAAAAATAGAAGAAAAAAATCAGCAAAAGCTAAAACAGTCTTTGTCCATGCTTTGTCTATTTGCAAGATTGAAAAATTGAATAAAAATAAAACATGAAAAAATGAATTTAAAAAACCCTAGGCAAAAGATAATTCAAATTTATACTTATACGGGAGTAGGATGCATGTTTCACGGAATAATTTGTTAACCTATATGATGAAACTGTTTCACAAAAAATCAAGAGCCTCCCAGATAGAGCGAGAAGATAACAAAAAAGTTAATAGTAAAGTAGAAAAGAGATCAAACAAAAGTAGTTAAACAAAAATAAAACATCTCTTGGCAATGGATAGGATGATGGAGAAAATACAAACAAAACAAACTAAACCATGAAAGCGAAAAACATGTTAAAACATTAGTGCGAGCGAACAAATACTTCGCTCGAAAGCGAGAACGAGAGAGAGAGAGATTCTAGACACACGTTATGCCGGTATTAGTAATTCATACTTTACCTTCCTTTTTTTGTCTCATTAATTGTAAGTACTCTAATGCTATTATTGAACATTGTTCGTTCTGTTTTAAGTTTTTTTGTACACTTTTTTCTTTGTAAGGTATCGTGTTTTTTTTCTCGGCGGAAAATATATATATTTAAAAACTATATAAATTTTGTAATTTTTATCTTGTGTTGTTGTTTTATCTATTTCCTTCTCTATGTTTTTTTGTTATTGTTCTCTTGTTAGTAGTTTTGTCGTCTGGTTGTATTATTTTTTCTTCCATAGAGTGTGCCTTTGTTTCCATCGCTTGCAAGAATTGTCTTATTTTGCAACTAAAATGAACAAAATATCTCACCCATACATATAAATCAACCTTCACCTTGTCACACTCATACAAAGCAAAATTTGCATATACAAGAGTTCCTAGAGTGCAGAAGGTAGTCGATCGGACAGGATCGGAAATTTAGCAAAATCCAACACATATAAAACTAACTATTCAAACAAACAAACACTTGTGTAGTAGCAGTAGAAAGTTAAGCATTATTAAAAAAAGAAACAAACACATTTAATGGCTGGCAAAATGTTTGTTTTGAAACCGCCATTCATGGCTTCCGAAAGTGCAATAATTTCCATTCGAGCTCGATCACACCACGGTCTTTAGTTTTGCTAGAATAATCAACATGCGCCATAGAAATGTGTAAAATATAACGGTTTTGTAAGCTACAAAGGACACGTTTAGAAATTGATTGCAAATATTCCTGCCTACGAGTAAATGGTGGGCTCGTATATGTATTCAAAGAGACAATAATGGAAGTAAAGCGAACAATTACAGAAGCACCACCAGCGAACCGATTGGTAAACACTTTGAAACCCGTTGTTTCTCTGTAATGTTGATTGAATCGTGAAGCAAACGGAACAGAAATGTAGCATTTAGTGTGCAAAAAGAATTTGCTGGATGAACACATAAATTCTGAAGCCCAAATTTGTAGTTTTGATCACCAAACATAATAGCAAACGCCTCTAAACAATTGTTATTAACTAGTGAATAATGAACACAAGTAAAGTGCAAAATTAGGAAACCGTAGTTATTGCTCGATGCGCGACACACTAACCATACAAAACCGAACAAACAATCACGTTACAGCGCAAACACGTGTTGTTGGTGTGGTTTCCGGTAAAGATCAATTTTGGCAGTGCAACAGACTCAGCTCGAGTATTGAATAGTGCAAAATGACGCAAGTGTCCCCTTAAATTAGTAAAAAAACCCAAGTTTTGTGAACTCATTACTAACTAAGATAAACGTAATGCGCA
Organism: Anopheles maculipalpis; assembly: GCF_943734695.1. NCBI lineage: Eukaryota > Metazoa > Arthropoda > Insecta > Diptera > Culicidae > Anopheles > Anopheles maculipalpis. Next base: position 4,753,291 of record NC_064872.1, read on the forward strand.
AAGCTTATTTATATATGTATATCGAAAAAAACACTTCCACAGCAAGCAAGATCATCCGATTCAAGCAAAAGTGTGGATGAAAAGTTGTGCTAGCATCCGATGAGCATAACGCGGATAATAGCAGCTCTCTGTAGGTAAAATTCATTAGACAAGATTGTGCTGATGTTTGTTTGTTTACTGTGTTTTTTTTTTGTTTCACGTTTTATTCATTGCAAAACATAAGTATGTAAGGCCAGCCAAGCTTCCTCGTGTGTAACAATCGCTTCGAGTAACGGATGGAACAAGCAAAAAGAAGAATAAAAACAGCGCAGCAGTAAGTCATTATTATACCTTAAAGCAGGACTACTCTCCATGAACGCCCTCAATGATAAGTATGATTCAAATAAAGTAATACAAAGCAATCCTTGACTGTGTGTAACATGTGTAATGTGTGGCATCAAAATGATGACTTCATGATGATCAGTCCTCGAAACATCTGCTAATCCAATATCCCGGCCTTTCCTCATCCCGGCGGACATCAACATGACTCCATCTAAGTTTGAACCTAGCATGCCCATTCTGTCCATCCTAATATGAGCAGTCAATTCTTGCTGACTTTTGACCCCACAAACGTGAGGTTTTGGATCACTTCGAAGGTGCAATCTGCGTAAATCAGTGTTTGTTAGAAGGGACGTTGAAGCGACCAGCATTATTTAGATTTTCGCATCGATAATGATGAGCCCAAGGCCGCCTGCTCCATTCTTTGGTAAGCTTCTGCTGCAAAGTCAAACCAATCCTCAAACCAATACACCAATATCAATGTGAGTTAGAAGAGAAGAAATAAAAGTCCTTTTGTAGCTTGTGCAAGTCCTACACGGCACTGAGAGAACCATCTTCATCTGATTAGGCCGCATCAGCAGATTTAAAATTCCCGTGGCCTGGTGCCTTAACGACATTTACGGGAAATTTCAAAAATGGCGAAATAGATGCTTAACGTTGAAAAATCTCAAATTTTCGATTTTAGCTCTTTCTTCATTGTCCCGTGTAGTTAGTTTGTGTATGCGTCAGAATCTGAAAATGCGATTTCTATGCGAGAAAATGTCATAAACACTCAAGAGCACTTGCAATTTTGATTTTGAAATCTCTCGTGGCCCGCAGACATAAAATCTTCTATTCTATTGAAAACAGTCTTTTAAAAGCTCTTATATGACACGTCACACCGCAGCCAATGGTCGCCTGGGTTCGTTTTGCGCAACGTCAAATCAACAAATACAAATATTTACATGTTTAGTTGCTGAGGAAATTTTTCGCTCCCCGATTACTGCTTATATACCAGTATTTGTGTACAGATCAGTGGAAAAAGTGTGTAAATCCATTGGAAACCAGCATGTTTCGCACAGCAACAGCCACCTCTCTTGCCTCACGGTTCTTCATCTCCATTAATCACCCCCGGATAGCGCCACTTACCATTCCGCTTGCATCGTTAACGAATCATGCTCCGAGCCCGCTCGAAGGTACGGTCCAGCGCCAATACAACCGAAAACGGAACCAAAGCGACGAACACAATCAACAACGAAAGCGACACACAGGACCGCTACACTTTATCGCCGCCAGCTCATTTCTGTCCTGGTTCAGCAAAAAATCCGACGATGAAAATACGCCCGAAAGTCAGCTGATCACCATCATCAAACGTTCGATCCTATCGATACAGAAGGAAGAATATCAAAAGGCGGAGCAAATGTTACATCTCGCCCTAAAGATGGCACAGGACTTGCAGAGCAAGGATGGCATCACTTACATCTACGACATTATGGCCAATCTAGCGATGGAGGTGGGAGATTTTGCCAAAGCAGAAAAGCTCTTCGTCAACGTTATGCAGCGACTGTTTTCGGACGGGTTTCTAGAGGATCACATAAAAATGCTACACATAAGCTCGAAGATAGCGCATCTGGCGCAGCTGCAAGGGCATCTGGATAAGGCGGCACAAGGATTCGAATGGACGTTGGCGAAGCTGGAGGAAAAGCTGAAACAGCTCGGCGATGACAACGGGAAAGAGATCCGGGAGCTGTGGGGAATCACCAAGAACTGGTACGCTCAACTGTTGATGGAGAGTAAACGGTTTGCGGAAGCGAAACAAGCGTTCCTGCAAGCGTACGAAGCGTACACCGAGATACACGGGAAGCTAACCGAGGAAGGGCTTACGATACTGAACAATCTTAGCGTGGCGTGTTCGAATGTAAGTTTCCAACTTTCGTGATTCGAATCACTTTGCTAACTCTTCTCACACACTTTTTCTAGCTGGAAGATTACGCTTCCGCGGAACGATTCTTAAAGGAGGCCATTTCACTCGCAGCCCAAATTCCGGATCTTTCGGAAGCGGGCGTGTACAAGGCGAACCTCGGCTTGCTGTACCTTCAGCAGGGCCTGCTACGACAGGCGTCCGAGTTTTGCACGTTCGCCTGGCGCTATGGCAACCAACACAAGCACGAAGAGACTGTGATACAGGCAACGTACTGTCTGGAGCAAATTAAAGCGATGCAAAAGTAATGACCGTTCCTTATGCTTTGATACTGAGATGGTATAATTCCTGGACACTCCAGGAAACGACTCACAAACTCAAGACCTTGTTATAAACCTTGTTACCTTCTGACTCGTTCGATAATAAACATCATATAGATGTGGTAAAAACTGAACGACATAAAAGCTTCGATTTCTTTGAAAGGTTTATTGTTGTTAATGTAATTAAATCCTATTGCTATCCAAACGTTAGAACACTTTCGAATTAACCCTAATCGGTTACGTTTTACAGCCCTTACAGCAAATCTTCCATCTCACGCATAAACTGTAGATAAGCATCGTCTTTCGTTGGTTTTGAAGGATCGTTAGCCGCAACCGTACGTGCATCGTGCTGCTCGTGTACTGGCCGGACCGGTGGCTTTGCCTTGCGTACTTCGTCCTTTTTCGCACGCAACGCACTAGGCACGAACCGTGTAACGTCCGCACTGAGGTTTCGAATTTGTGGTTTTGCCGAAATGGTAGCACTTTTGGGATCTTTCTGCTGGAGCAATTGCTGCTGTTGGGCCTGCTGGTGTAGTTGCATGTTGCGCTGCTGTTGTATGTGTTTTGGTGGCGGTCCTGCCGGTGGTCCCGGTGGCATCCGTATGCCCATGCGCGGTGGCATACCGGGTGGTGGTCCACCGGGGATACCGGGTCGGCCGGGTAAGCGCAGTCCACCGGGCATACCGGAAAGACCGGGTGGCCTTAACGGAGGGGGACGTATCATGAGCGGTTGCATCGATCCGGGTGGACCGGGCATTGGGATGGAGGATGGCATTGGCATAAACTTGGGCATTGCTGCATCAGGAGCTGGTGCCGGGTTCGGTAGTGGTGGAACCGATGGTGTCGGTATAGAGGATAGCGAAGGAGTGTCGGTGTGTGATTGTTCCTTTTTCTTCTGCACGCTTTCCATCTCCTTCATAAAGTCGTCGATGTTTTGTCCGGACAGAGCAAGCATCTTCTGCTGTACGGTGTTCGGTTGCTTCACCTGCTTTTCACCGCCATCCGATTCCTCCGTGTTATCCTTCGAATCTCCATCGTCGTAGAACTTGACGCTCTTCTGTGCTTCTGCGTGGAAGTTCTCCAGATCGTAGTCCAGCTCGGGCATATCGAATATGTCGGGCGGGGGCCCAGGTGGACAGCCCGGAATGCCATCATCATCATCAACCGGTTCGGTTGGTTCGACCGGATTTTCAACCGGTTTCTTTAGCAACGGTGCCGGCGGCGGTGCACTCCTTAACGGTGGCATAATACTAGGCGGTGCAACATTCGGTGGCATCGGTATGCGCGGAATGGACAGCGGGGTAGGTGTTTCCGTTGCCGACGGAAGCGGAATATCGTCCACCTGTACCTGCTCCGCATGGCGCACACTTTCATAGTACTGGATGCGCTTGTTCCGACGCTTTTCATAATCCACTTCCTTCCGTTTCAACTCCGCCCACAGATCCGGATCATCCGCCTGGTACAGCCGCATAACACGGTCCAGCGTTTCCTTCAGCTTTTTGCGCTTTTCCTTCAACACTTTCTCGTTCAGCGGCGACGGTTGATACACATTAAACTCCATCTCGTCGATCTTTTCCATCTCCTCAATTAACTGTGCCGGATCTTTCCCTTTCAGCACGGCAGCACGGACCATTTGGCGCTGCTTTTTGTTTTTCTTCAGCTCCTTTTTGCGCGCTTCCTTGCGGGCCTGGTCGGTCGGGTTCATGTACTTACCACTCTTGGTGGTGTTGATTGAACGGCGACCCATTTTAAGCCGGTTTTAAACAACGTTTTACTTAAAAAAAAGGTTTTACTTTTTGCTCACAAAATATTGTCGCATTTCCTAGTCGGTGCACAAAACGTAAACACAGAACCTTGCTCGATTCGGCTGCTCGAGCCTGCTCGAGCATCAACATGGTGTCGAGCAAAAGCGCAGATCGAAAGTTTGCTCGATTCTCTAAAATATTCACCACAAATTGAAATTGGCCGTTACTTTTGTTGTGATATTTAAGTTACGCGCAACATAAAACCATTTCACAGCATTCCAATTATCATATTTAAAACGGTTATTTTATTAAATTCTTTTCTTCAAAATCTCCCACAACAAACCCATTGGCGGTAACATTTAATTTACAAAAAAGCGCATACAATGTGCGTGCAAAGAAAAACAAAAAATACAAAGCACAGCGCGTCTACGCGCGTGTACAACCTAAAAACGCAGCAATATGTGCCTTTGAACAGAGCAGAAAACTCATCTTTGTTCTAGCGTGTGTTCAATTACCTTCAGACATGATCCCTGGAATGAGAATTTCAAATCGGAATGAGTACGGAACAAGGGAACTAAGGATGAAGGAGACCAATGAATCATCCTCCACAAGAAGTACATACATACGACATCAAACGCCAACCATGCATTGGCTTTATGCTACCGGTGCAACAAAAGGGACAGTGCATGCGATTCCCGATCGTAGATAGCACTATCAGTACGTGCGTGACTATTTGCACGACGAAATAAGCTACTTACAGATAAGAAAGTAATGACACACAACAGAGCTGGAAGGTATTTATCTAGCACATTCAACTACGACAGAACACGGCACACACAATTAGGCTTCCAATGCTTTCTTACTGGACGGCCATATATTTCGACCTTTCGGCTTTTTTATTCTTATCACATCCCACCCCATCATCGTCACCGACAAGGGCAGTAGTGCCTACAATTATTATTGCTCTCTTTTTTCTCTTACACCTATTCTCTAGTTCCATTCCCTACCAAAGAGTTCCGTTTTATGAAAACATATTGTAGAGCAGTAATGTTAAATAAACTGGACGTTGAACGCGTTTGTTGATATTTTCGGCACGTTGCATCGCGAAGCCTCCTCCAAACGGGGGGAAAAGGAATTAAAGTCTATTGTACCATAAGCGATCATGCAGGGCGCTATACTACATCTCAGCACAGTTACACAAACACGGCTCTCCTACGGCTAACTAACATTTATAGGCATATTTTTAGTGTTTTTCCTTCAAACATTCAACTAACAAAATGGCTACCAAAAAACACGCACAGGGAAATAAAATACGTACGTAATATATGTCATATAGAAGAGTAACGATGACGAAGGTACAAGGAAGATAGACAGCAGCCACTGGATCTCTATTCAAACTTTGCAATAATTACCATCATGCCCACGCCGGCCAGCATGGCCGTAATTTCCTTCAGCGATTGCCACAGCTTGGTGGACTCTTCCAACAGCTCCGGTATCACCGAAACGGTCGCAATGTAGATGAAACCGCCGGCAGTGAACGGAAGTACCCACGATTCGGCCGCATCACTCCCACTGCCCAACAGGGCAAGAACGGTACCAGCCAGTGCACCCACCGCGGTCGTTAGCTGCAATAGCATGGCCTTCTTCTTGGAGCAGCCCGACTTGACGAGGATCGCAAAGTCACCGATTTCGTGCGGAACCTCGTGCAGCAGGATAGTGATCGTCGTGATCAGCCCGATACTATTACCCGCCAGATAAGACGCACCAATTGCCAGCCCATCCGTGAAATTGTGCGTAAAATCGGCCGCCAAATTAAGATAGCCAGCGATCTTAATATTAGCTTCCTTTTTCGGTTCTTTCCGCACGGCTTTGCCCTTTGCTTTCGCTTCTTCCTTTTTCGATTTCGTGCTTCCTCCTTCCGGTTGCTTTTTGCTGCTATCCTTCTTGTCTTTCTTACCCTCAGCAGGGGATGGTGGTGGTGAGCTCTTGGCCGCCTTTTTGTCCTGTACCGGAGCTACCGGTTTCGATCCCCCGTGACTATGTCCATGGCCATGTCCATGTCCCGCATCTTTCTTGATCAACCGGACAAACTTTTCAACCGCCAAGAACACTATAATTCCCGCCAAAACCCACAGTCCAACACGCATATCGTGCCCATGGCTTTCGCCTTCCTCACCGTGATGATTATGAGAGTGACCGTGGCCGTGTGAGTGTCCACCGTCCGCATGCGAATGTGGCTGAATGGCGTGTGGGATTAGGTGCAGAAAGGCATCCCCGAGCAAACCGCCCGAAGCGAAGGCGAGCAGTGTTTTTAAGCGTGGCTGCATCTCCTCCGTGTTATCTAGAGGGATGGCAAATAGGATGAAAAACGGTGCCGCACTAATCAGCAACGTGGAGCCCAGAGAATGCACCCAGATGTAGAAGGTGTCTAAAATGGGACAAGAATAAGATGCTTAAACTGTTTTTTTTTTTTTTTCAAGGAACTACGGCTTAACTCTTGCTTACCTCTCGGAGGTTTACTATCACTTGTAGGCTTTTCCTGATGATGGTGATGATGATGATGACCGCCACCATGATGGTGGTGATGATGATGATCATGGTTTTCATCTCCACCATGATGATGATGATGATGGTGATGTGGAACCGCTACCGGTTCTTCCTCGTACATCTCGTTCGCATGCTTCGAATACTTAAAGCTGGGACTTTCGTGATGATGATGGTGATCGTGTAGATCATGTTCATGGTCGTGGGCATGCTCGTGGCCGTGGCCTCCACAAAGCGTCGGAAAGGACAGGAACATAATCACAAGAAACAGTCCGAGCGCAATATGTACCCGATAGGAGGTGGATTCTTCCTTCAGCGGAATCTTCACTTTCGGGGCAGACCCCCGGCTATCGGCGTGTTTCATTTTGTTTTTTTTTTTCTTTCTTGCTTGCTTCTTCCACCGCTTTGCGTACGTGTAAGGTTTTGATGTATCTGGGTTGAGAGACCGCTAGATGGTTGATAATGATAATGATCCGATCGATCTGCCGGTGGCAATAAACAGATTGTTGCACTACTTGCTTCCTACAGCGCTAAACGCATGCTGTACCAAGCGGACACAAACGCGAAACGGAACGGCACTTATTCTTGCTCTGTTCGGAACATATATTTGCACGCAGGATAAAATTGGTGTCGGTATTATATATTCTTCAAACATGGATTCACAGCATTTTTTAACGAAAGATATGAAAAACATCTGGCATTTGACGAAGCAGGTGTCAAAAGTGTCATCGTCGAACGCCGCCAACGATGGCCATCTTTGTACGGTGTGCGATGTTTCCCTTGTAGGAAGACAACATGTATTTTTATTGTTTTATGCAATTTATTGGAATTGAAATCACAAAATATGCACTTGCAATATTTTTCTCATAAAATAATGAAAAAAACGTGGTTATATATCCCCTAAATAAGTAAAAATTGTGATTTGTAACCGTCGTTTTGAACGCCACTTACCCACATTTCAAGAAATCAAGTAGGTATCGCCTTAAACGCACACATTTTCAAATCCTCCCATCTGACAGCAGCTGTTGGGGCAACTGCCGTCCGGGTTTTGTATTGTGGCGGATTACCGAGAAAATGTTTCATAAATAATCGTGCTTGTTTTCGTGATTCATCCCGCTTTTACAACTTGTGCATGTGTTTTTCTAAGTGTATTTATCGTGTAATCCGTTTTTACTGTACTGCAACAAGTGTCCGAACATGAATTCTCGAATCGCAACACCAAAACATCGTTTTGGGCTGGCAGCATCTGCTACCGCCGCTGGTGCCAATTCGTCATCACCGACAAAAGCGTCCACCCCAAGATTACGCCCGGCAAGCTCGAAATTGGCTACCTGTTTGCTCACGAAACGCACCCAGTTGAACACATCGAGCTCGGAATCATTACCAACCACACCGGTCCGTACGCCGAAAGTGGTTTCCGCGCGTCCACCCAGCTTTGGGAATGGGTTAGAATTGAAGTCCAAATCATCCACCTCGCTTGACACCAACAGCTGTTACACACCATCGTCCACGTACCGTGCACCGCCGGTATCGTCGAAAAGTGTTTCCAAAGACTTCGGTACACCGCGCAACGGATTAAAGCGTGCGGTAGCACGCGAGAATCTGCTTAGCGCAAGAACACCGGAATGTTTTTCGCGCATCTCACTAGACAGTCCGCAAGCGTTCGGTGGGAAACGTCGTACCAGCCAAACAAAGCTCGATGAAACACAACGCAGCACAAAGGAAAAGGAAAAAGATGGCACCGGGAGTGAAATAAGCAATCTGAAGGTAGCTGTACGCATCCGGCCCCTATCGGCAAAGGAATGTATCGACTCAGTTGCCAATATTGTTCGGGTAGAGAACAACGAGCTGTACATAAATGGGGGAAATACTGCAGATAATCTTGCCGGGGTTGAGCATTACTTTCTGTACGATCATGTGTTTTGGTCGTGTAATGCAGAGGATCCGGCATACGTTGGTCAGGCCGGAGTGTACCACAACCTTGTCCATCCACTGCTCGATAAAGCGTTTGAAGGGTACAACACATGCCTGTTTGCATACGGACAAACGGGATCTGGCAAGAGCTACAGCATGATGGGAATGGATCTGGATGAGAATTATGACGTAGCTCCGAACCCGGACGCAGGCATTATACCACGCTTTTGCCACGAATTGTTTACGCGGATCAATGCACTGAAGGGACAGGTGCATGCCGAAGTGGAAGTAAGCTATTTTGAAATATACAACGAAAAGATACACGATCTACTGTCCGTTACGCCAACGGATGGTGTGATCACGTTGTCTACCCCAGGTCAGGGAACAAAGCGACCCGCCCTGAAGGTTCGCGAACATCCTCTCTACGGACCGTACGTTGTGGATCTATGCAAGCATCCGGTAGACTCGCATACGGCTTTGCGGAATTGGCTCGCAGTGGGAAACAGCCAGCGAGCGACAGCAGCTACCGGTATGAACGATAAAAGCTCCCGATCACATTCGATCTTTTCCGTTGTGCTGAAGCTGGTCGAAATTGTGCACAGTAGCGATACGGACGATGTATCTGACCGGCCCGGTACTACGTCGGTTAAGCAGACGAAGCAAAGCAAAATTAGTCTGGTGGATCTGGCCGGTTCTGAGCGCGTGAGCCAAACGTGTGCGAGTGGTGCACGGCTGAAGGAAGGCGTTAGCATCAACAAGAGTTTACTGACGCTTGGGAAAGTAATTGCGGCACTGGCAGACCCGAAGAAAAGTGCAAATTCGTACATCCCTTATCGAGACTCCGTTCTAACGTGGCTTTTGAGGGTAAGTACCAAACACTTAAGTAGCGGAAATTGGGCAAGTGTGCCACGTTCAAAGCAATTTATGTTGTAACCTACTTAAAAATGTCTTTCAAGCAGAATTTTCTATGATACATTTACTCCAATTTCCGCTACATAGAAATTAAAAACAATTTTAAATTTTAGAACTGGAATATCATTTATTGACTGAAGCGATACATTTCCACCAAAAGATCGCTAATTCATCAAAATTCCACACGGCGGAAGCACCATACTGCGAAGAACTGTTCGATGATGCTTACACTTGCACACGAGGGCACACTTTTTGCAGCACGGTTTCTGGATTGGCTTCCGGGACACTACCGGTGCATCCACTGGAATTTGCAAAATTGTAAAATATAACTTTTAGAACACACGAGGAGAGATCAACTGATAACAAACCTGTATCGATCGAACGATCCTGCTTGTCTGATCGCTTGCCGCTTAATAGTTTCTTCCACTTCATTTTGGAAATTATCTTTTTTTTTGTTTAAATTTTTTTAAACTTTTTGTGTGTATCACACGACGGTGAACAACGTCCTCTCGCTCTGAGATTCGATTGCAAAGTGAGCTTAATGTTTTACATTCGTTCAATGCACTATCGTATAGGCAAGAAACTGATCCGGGAAAATACAAGAAAGCGTGAACCGCAAAGGAAGTGTCGGTTTTGTATGAAGTCAGATAAAAATATGGTCAATGGGGTTTATGTTTGATGTTGGTGAAGCTATAAGTAAAAGAAATTCTTATGAAAAACAGTTAATATCATTGCGTCTTGTGGGTGCCTCTATTTGGATTTGAACTCGTCCAAAACCATGCTAATTAACGGATTACGAGATAAGGTAAGGATCGTGCGCCATATGCCGTCCATGTACGTAACTGTAAGCATCAAGCGTATCTACCGTAACCGTATTATAAGATATCCCCTAAGCTTAAGTTTCTAAACTCAATGGAACTGATCGCCCATCTAAATCTACCCCTTTAGTGAATGATTCTGATTGATAACAAGTGACATACATAGCATTTCAACATTAGGATTCCTAAAGCGTTGGTACCGTAATTATCAAAGGAAACGCCACGCTTTCGAATAGTACAACTAACTGTACGATAAAGAAACGCCTTTTCGTACACAACAGAAGAGCAATTTTTCTTAAACCATAAAACCACGCCAGTCGGCATTTCTTATCAGCTTGCTCGTAGAGACTCAGAAAAAAGAAGGTTCGTGTGAACCAGTTTCAGTCAGAATTGTTGGACGTCGATGCTTGCGCAAAGACGCATACGTGACACCATACCCTCGCTAGACACGCACGAGATTTATCAAATTGGATCACTGCAGGTGTCCATGGAGTGTTGAGCGTTGGTCACCGAAGTGTCGCATGATGTCCCTGGAGTAAAGTCTACTTCCACAATGGCAGTAGTATGGTTAAGTGCATTGTTATTGCGCCATTGATACCGATATCTTATCAACATATGAGGCCAACTGGGTCTGGTTGGTGGCACAGCCGTGTCCCCGCTGGTGAAAGATTCTATCGCGGTGATCGGTCCGGGGAGCGCAGTATCTTGTTGATTGATAGGACACATTTCAATTAGGGTAATATGTACGGAATTGTTCGCTTTTGAGGCAAAAGGTACTTTTATCAGATCAGAAACCACGCGAGAAACGTCTCATTTAGTTTATAACCTTTTTCCACCCAACATGCAACAGGGCCATAAAATGGACATAATTCTTTCGTTTCAAATGACGAACTTGCGAGACGAAAGAGCTTCAACCAATCAAGTCCTATATCCTAGCGATCTATCCAAATCGGCCCGTTCCGTCCATCCACAAAATAAGTTGATTTGGAGCAGCATTAACTAAAATAGTGGAGGAACTTTCTTTTGAATTATCGTACTACCTCCAAAACCGAAGACCAAGTCTCCAGAATTTGATGAATAAATTCGAGAGTCTGGTGACTTCATCCTTCTTCAAACTAGTTTCAAGGGACATGTCATATATTGAAGAACATCACATACAAGCTAATGATGATTATACAAAGTCTTCCGTGTCTAGACATGTCGTCTAGACAGTTAAAGTCGTCCAAACAAAAGATTGTTGCTGTTGAAAAGCTGTTGAGTCCTTGTGAGATTTCGGCCTGCCATCTGGAACTGACTGATACGATTAATATTACAGCTAGCTGATGAGAATAGACTGTGGATTCAGCTAATTGCGTTCAGAACTCCCTTGAAGGACTGGTCCCTGTGTATGCTGCTTTACTCCTCCAGTAATAGTCCAATGTCCAATGCATTCGTTAGTCTAAAAAGATCTTCAATAATACGCGCTCTGTTTGCAATATTGTAAAGGTTAATATTTATTTTTCGTTTATGAAAACATTCACAAAAAAAGCTCTGAATATGTGTATGCATTACTATAGATGCAACACGATTCTCTAAATATCATACTTTCCTTAATCTCTAGCAAGTGATTAAATACTAAAATCTGATTGTAAATTGATCGGATTACAAGTGCTTCTTTTTCCAGGGGTTTTCTTCTATGCCATTTTCTATATCAATCCGTTTTTTCTCAGCAGCTAATAATGCTCAGCAAAAATAAATCTTCATTCAGTGTCGTGCCATTATCAATAGTAAAAATACACGATATTAAAATATACCATTGCCAAAAATGCAATTCTTCATTGCAACATGCTAAAATGCATATCGAACGAGTTGTTGGGCTGTTTGTATGAGAAAAAAATGTAAGATCTCTCTGTCGCTATTTGTAAATCGTGTAGGAAAAATGCCATATGCCATTTTGCTAAACAATTTTCTAAAATTTCCCTACATTTCTTGATGACTCCTTTCATTATTATTCAACTTTTTTTTTGCATTTTCTTGTAGTTTTGATTCTCTCCTGCAATAACAAAAATTGCAACGAACTGATTCTTTGTGTCTCCATCGCGTAGTATAGCTTTAATAATATAAGATCAGTCTTTTCGCATCAACAGTAAACAGTGGGTACGACGTTTCTCTCCTTCTCTCACTTGAGAGTTTTCCTAAATTCGCGGGAAAAACCAGACCGCGAAAAAAGGCGGATTAGAATTTACGCTACTACTGATTATCGCTTTGCGCACAACACACTAGCTCAACGTTCTGAACGTTTGCTCTGTGCCCCCGGGTGTATGAGTTGCCATCGTCCTCCGATTTGCCAACTGAGTTAGTAGCTTATCGTGTGGTAAAAAATTAACATTCCGAATTTCCAAAATTCTCTTAAAAAGTACATAATTTAAAATCTAGCATAAAATATCTAATGATCAGTAAACGCGGCCCCGTATGTGTGACTGTGCCTGTCTCATTTGCTTTCGATCGATTCCTGTCGATTAAAGCCGGCAACACGCGGACTAATCTGCTGGCGATGATTACCACCGGGCGGGCTGGTGGACAGCGTCATGCCTCGGGCCGCTGCACACATCTCCTCCTCCTCGTCCTCCTCGCGCAGCTCATCGTTGCACTCTTCGGCGTCCTCGCTGATACTTTCGGTCGTGATACGTTGGCCACGCTTCCGCATGTACGCACCGAGCGGTCGCTTCTTTTGCTCCTTGCAAAAGGGGCAAGAATCCTTTGACGATTTCCCGCCGGACGTCGATTTACCGATGTAGCTGAGCAGTTTTGCTGATAGAAGAGGAGAGAGAGAGAAGAAAAAGAAGGACATGATAAGAATAATGTGTTTTGTGCAAACAAACGATATGGAAGTAACATCACACAATGTAGTCATGCGAGATTGAATTTCTGGCGAACGATGCGTTCTTATCACGCGCCCCACCCGGTTATTTACCAAACATACTCATTTATACAGTCGGCTGTTGAATGCAAATATGCATCAAAACGAGGGTCCTCTTATCTAATCAAAATAGTGTGTTGCACCACCAATGTATGCGCTGCCCAGTTTTGTGTCATAATTCTTCACACACATACATCGTCTTTAGCAGCTTCGCTCTAATTGGAATGGTTTTTGGTACATTGCACTCTTTCCTCAATACTCCAAACTAGAGCCTCCCGGCCGACAGACGTGGACTCGCTCCAGAAAGGAAAATGTACTGCGCAAAATGATAATGATGGTGGATACCCTCTGCTCGGGAGTGTCACCTAAACGATGGTATATCCTCTAGAGATATACTACTCCAACCCACACCCCAAACGCGTGTATCCGTGATATCTCTCGCGCGCCATAGTCACGAGACGTTGTTCATGTTTCAAGCAGCGATTATTTATGGCCGTCTGCTCTTAGTCTTGCGTGTTCGAGATGATGTCCAAGCTATTAAACGATTGCAGCTTTGGGAGGGAGTTTTTATGTTTGTTTACAAATTGATAAAATTGTTGTGTTACTGTTGAGCGCGGGCACGTGAATGAAGCCTGTGAGTAACACAAAAAATATGTAGTTTTTTAGATTCTTAGGTAAAGTACAAAGTGCTCTGTACTTTGATGCTTCAAATACTCCTCACTTTTTTGTTTCGGTCGCTTATCAATATATATTACTAATCTTAAATGTGAGAAATTTAATTGTTCTCCTCATTTCCTTATTTTGATTATGTGTAGAGTGGTTGAACTCTCATTTTCTCCGAGGCTTGTGAGATGTCCTCGAAAGAATACCGTTTTGCGACAATCCCTTATCAAAAAAAAAGATTCCCTGTGTCTGGGCGTGATGCCAAATCGTAATTTCGCCCATCAAAAGATTAGAACCTAATCGGGAAATGTAGGACGGACGTAATTTACTCTCCGTAGATGTGTTTCGAACGTACACCACACAATCATACCCTCCGCCAGTGTTAATCAATCAAAAACGACATACTCTATCGGTCAATTTCTTATCGCCTTTTTTCCATGCAAAAGTATTACACCGCGGTGATGAAAATCCGGCTTTGAAAAATAAAAACCACAACAAAATTGGAATATATTTACAAAAGCGTAGTATTAGATTGATGGCAAATGTTACTGATAAGAGTGAAAACTGTTCGACCGACCTGTGATGCATCTCTCGGCATCGTGGAAGTGGCCGACACAAACAACGGACCTTGGGTCATAGACACAGACTTGGAAATGAACTTGGAACGTACTTGGAGGTTAGGATCCCCCCCATGTGGTCCGACAGATAGCACGTTATCGGCTGTTAGTTAGGGTTCGGTTGGTACCAACGCAATCAGGCTTTAGGGCGGCAGAAGCAGCAGCAGACGGGGTACACAAAATGGTAATAAAAATCGGGAAAAGGTTATCTCGTGTGGGGTAGACGAGTTGTTTGGGGTTCATGTTGTCGGAATCGATGTTGTTGCGTGTGGAAGGCAATATCTTCATCTCAAAATACTTTTAATGTCCCCTTGCCTTAGCAATGCCACTAGTTACCAGAAGCTGATGGCCATCACCGAATGGATATTGCGTACGTGATCGCTTGCACGTGGTGATTTTTGTTTTCAAAACGGTCTCTTGTTGTTACTTTCTTCACCGATAGAAATCGTGACCGAGAGTGGTAGTGAAACTATCCATATTGCAGGAAAACCTCTCCTAGGATGGAATAACCTTTGCCAAGGTCTTTGCTATTAATCTTACAAGTCCCTCTGATAGCCATTGAATACGTCTGGGAAATGGTTTTTAATGTACTCCAAAGCAATACCCCGCATTGGTGGTTATAATTGAATATCGTTGCATTTCTGTTTTCCCCTTCTTGGGGTTTTGTGTAACGCATGCGCCGCCACACGAACGATTCACACCCAGGTTCTGTCTCTCTTTCAAGTACGCACGAAAAAATGTAGGTCAAACCTCACTTGAGGTGTGCAATTCGCCATCATCACCCAGTCTTTGGGTGTGTGTTTCTGTGTGGGTCGTCTGGGGGTTGTTGCATCGCGTGCAATCAGAAGACAATCGGAAGCAATGAATGCATCCCGACATTAGTGATTCTCTTGGTGCGAAGAGCGGGTAAGGCACATCGAGATGACGGGTTGATTTAACCTTCCAGACCTTCCGGGATGTGAACCTGGGATAGTTGTCTGGCGATTGTGTGAGATATCAAGCCGAGGATCGTTAATTGTATTAGTCAGAATTCTCGGAATTCTCTAAATGATGATATGTTATATAAATTCTACTCCTCTACTTTAAGATTTCATAACTTGCGGCAAAAATGTCTAAATTATCACTGTTTTGTACCCTTCTCGATCTAATGCAATTGGTAAACAGAATTCAGTTCAGTCCCGCCGTAAGTGCAGCTCTCCTGGGAAGTGTTAATGAAGACGCTTAGCGTAAATTCACGTCACGCAATGCTTATGATCTTCTCACGACGTTTAACGACGATAGCGCTTAAAGATGGCGCGTGTGTTAGGCGAAATAATAGCTATCGTCTTGTCCCAGTTCTGACATAATCTTGACGTAAGTGTGAGATCTCCTTTCTAACAGCTAGAGGCCACAATTTGAATATTTCTCTCAGAACCAATTGTTGGGACCACTTTTCCCGTTCAAACTCGAATGCATTTTTTGCTCATATTTTCCTTTCTATTTTTGTCCCTCCAACCTCCAAGGGCAAACGCTGCCTCCGGGGTGAGGTTGGGTCAGCTCAGCTCCCTATTCTCGTTTGCACAACATTTGCATTTAGTGCAAACTTCCGTTTCGTACACTACTACTACTACTACTACTACTACTACTACTACTACTACTACTACTACTACGCTACTCACAAAAACCACAACTATAGTCCAGATGATGATCACTGCGACGGACCAACCGCCTGTGGATCGAATTAAAGTATCGCATTTCTTCCATTCTCTGTAACACCGGGTCAGAAGAGGGAGGATGTGGGATTAAGCTTGCTGGCGACGAGGATGATGATGATGTCAGCCTTGGCGCGTTCAGCTAATAAGTACCATCATTGTACAAAGACAAAAGCGTACAAATTCACGGCTGGTTGACGATCGTACTTGCGCCTTAGCAAGAGTCAGATTTCAGTTCCGCTTTTCTGGAGACCTGCAGTGTACCACCACAGCAGTTCGCGGACAAAGTACAACGCTCTCGGAACGAACTGGAAGTGCTGATGCTTTGAAGAGCTGCTAGTTCTCTGAGGGGGTATGTTGTTTGCTATTTACTATTTTTATCAAACCGGTCTGCCTCTCTCTATTCTCCTATTGGAATGCAAGTATAGGAAGGTGAGTTTTTTGTGAGGCCCGTCCGGCTCATGTATGTGTTTTGTGGACGACTCCTACGGTAGATGTACGGCAAGGTTCAGTGATTTCGTTGCACTTTAGGTAACCTAACGCAATCCCCACTCTACTTTAGGTATTGCAGTGTCTGACCACACCATCAAGCCCTTCTCTAATTCCCTGTTTCTGTGTGTGCCTCCCCACAAAGCCCTACAATTCGGTGTCATATTGCTGCACCCGAGACACAACCAGACGTTTGCGACACACATGGTCTGGTGGAATGTGGTCCGATGCTTTGTTGCGTTTTTGACGTATTCTTACTACATCATTCGCGGCGCCTTGTCGATTACCTACTATTGGCACCGATCCACGGGCCTATGTAATTTTAGCCAAATCAGCGTTAGAGCACGAGACACACGAGTCAGTCAATCGAGCGGGTGAGGTTCTACTACAATGAGATTTGAACGTATGAATTAAACGGGTGGACAGCAGTGTGGCGCGCATACACGAGATCTGTTTATATCTCGGTCATTCTAATTTTAGAGATTCGCTGCTGGGCATTTCAGCGTGCGCTTCTCTTGAGTCACCATCAAGGGTGAAACGTAAACAACCGGCCCAGGACCCAGGAGTCATCCAGCAGCCAAGTACACATTGTGTTGTTTAGTTAGAAAATAGTGCTAACGACAACAATCTTGGCGCAAACGTGGGCCTTGGCCATGGCGTTTTTGTTGTGTCTCGTTTTTTGCATATCTCGTGCTGACCATCAAAACATCTACCGTCGTGTCGAGTAAATGTCGTGTTGAAGTAATAGTAAACAACTTTAGGTTGGAGATATTGGTCAAGTGCGTAATATTCGGGAAACGGTTTTCTCCTTCCGAATGAATTGAGCTCCGAAATCTAAGGACCGCACATTTTTTATATACTAATAAGACTTGTTTTTTGTATAGGCCCCTCAGCTATTACTGCTGCTCACGGCTGGTACGAATTAATGCGAAAAGAGCAAACGAAGGAGGTCAACAGAACGGAAATTTAGAATTTGTAAAGAGCGTCCGTTCTTCAGTGCACACTGCGCCACGTAATTAATAAGCAATAGACCGAGAAAGAGAAGAGAACGAGCGGCGATTTTTCGAGGTTACGCGCCTTCGTACAATGCGAAAAAAGGAAGAAACTGTGGTGAATGAAATTTGCAACAAAAAAAAAACTCTGGGGGTTGTAAAGCCTTCCCTCTTGCGCATGCAATTTGCCGTTTAAGTAATGCGCAAATAAGCTACGCGGTAAACGCAGAACATGCTCATTTGAGCGATTTGTTGTAACCGAGATACCGATAAACAGAAGCAAAATGAAGTGTTCCGTTTTAGCGATGTTGTAATGTGTTATTGTACGTTGCACTTCACGTGACTCCATTTGCATTGTCTAAATAGCTAGACTATTTTCAAAACAAGAGGAAAACCCCGACATGGTAAGAACCCAAGGAAAATAAGCATTGTTTTGTCACACCCGTTTTTTTTTTTGCGATGCTGTCAGTGCATGGCGACGTCAGTCGCACACTGACAGCATTCATCTTCCCTGAGAGTATGTCTAGCAAAGCTTGATCTCTGTGTGCTGGTTTACCTTGAGCGCTTGTGCTGCTGCTGCTCGAGCTCGAGTGGTGTCGTCGCTGTTGCTGCTGCTGTTTAGCTTTCGAGACGGGATTGTTCAGTGGGTTCTCCAGTGTACCGTACGGGAACTTCTCGTAGTCTCGGTAAACTGGACCCCGGAACGAGGAGTACTGGATGCTGTCGCTCATGTAGTAGATATCCATGGTGACGGGTTGAGGTGCGCAACAGTTGTCAAGTATACGAAGATGCCGTTTTTTGTCGTTATTGTTACACCTTAAACCGAAGAGTAGGCTCTAGGTCCTTCGAACCGCTCGAATGAAGGTTGCCTTTCAAATCGTGGTACGTTTTGGTCTCTTTTCGTACGGTTTCTAACAACCCTACTGCAAGTGTGGTCTGTATTTGGTTAAGCTCCAACCAATGCTGTCTTTTAGATAACTTTGTAGAGCTTCACTATTATTGAGGTCCGCTTAATGATGCTTCACTGCCGCCATAGAAATGGCTTCTTTTACGATGGAGCTTATAAAGATTGGGTTACTGTAGTAAAATTCCGTCGCTCACTACTAGCACACTTTCACTACTAGCAATATCAAGCCATACAAACACGCACACACACCCCGTTTTGTTGGTAAACAAATTATGTTGAAACTAATGGAGACTTTCACCCTCAAAATCGCGCTGTACAGCCACGCTTTTGATCTGTGACATTGGTTTATGCTTGCTGTTTGTCGTATAGAATAGTATGTTAACTGCACATCGGATGTGCCACGCACATTGATTTCACTCGTTTGCCTGACTGAGCTCTCAAAAACAACGCAATATTCGCTTGTGTGAAGGAGTTCGCTTGCCGCTATTACATTGGACGACTGTCGGAGCTAAACTGCAGCGTGCGTCGAGCGTGGCCAGGGATATATAAAAACACACTCTACCATCACCACCACCACCATCAGCCATACGAGTCACCCTCATCTTTCAGACCATGCTGCGCGTTCGTTGCTCCAACGCTACAACGGTGGTTCGCATACAGACAAACCGGTGATGTTTGGTGGGTCCCCGCGGTTCGCGAGCACTGCAAGGGGTTCCGCCGACTGGAACGTGGTAGCACACACGTACGCGTCGTGCGTCTCAAACTCGCGCGCACGCGTCTCGTTGGATGTGTTAGTGATACATCGAGGTACGACGGAAAAACGGCAGTTACGCACAAATTCTTCTACTCAACGCTATGTGCGCTCTCTTACACTCTCGATGGACACCATTCAACAAAATATTAGCGCCGTTTTCTATGCAGGAGAATTTCATTATAAAATAACAATCTATACAAGAGATAGTGAGAGTAGCTGTGCATCTGTGCGTACGCGAAAAGAATAATACAAAAATGGTAAACATCTTGATCGCTGTAAAACCTGTTCGTATCGCACCAGCGGAGCCCATTCTACGATCGTACATTTACGTAAGTGAGAAAGAAAGGAAGCCAGTGCGTGAAATGCGATCACTTCCACTCTCAAACTGCTATGGCAACGGATGAAGTGAAGTCTACATTCATGCAAGGAAAGAGTCGAAACTGTTGAGAGAACGAGACGGCATGCCCTCTGCTGTATGTACAGGAGGGTGGGTTGCAGAAAACGAAAAACATAAGCATGTTAAAAATAGCACCGACTACTCGCCGGCTTGCGGTGTTTTCGCTATGCTCAACACGACACAAGCATAGAATTGATGCTGATAGCAAACGGACGGACGCAGATTAACTGCAATTGCTGAACCGAACTACTCTCTGTGCTTATTGCCTGCCGGCGTTTCGTAAATGGGATGACGTGAGCGTTGCAGGTGCCAGCTGTATATGAGTCAATGTTCTGTGTTTTGAGAATGTGTCAAAGGGCGACACTAAATCTCATCAATTTGATAAGAAAATTACGAACTCTACATTTGCAGAAACCATGAGGTTCGTCCTTTTTTAGCAGTCAAATGAGCTACGTACGAAGTGTAGAGTGATATTGTTTGGACGGTACAAAGATCCCAGGCCTAACTGGTCTCTTATCTCACCGCTAGTGACAGCACCGCGCGATGGGGTTGGTATTTGATTTATTCCTAATCTCGCCCTCAGCGATTACTTTTATCAAATCAATTGTTTACTGTTTTCCCGTTGCTAATACGCCGTCGTCGTGGTGTAGATTTTACGAACAGGATATTTCTGAGGAAGGTTGTACAACTCTTACATTTTCGATGCGCAATCTAAAAGGTGTTTGTTGTCATCAAAAGCGACCTTCGATAAAGTGCATTCAAAAACACCAGTTTGAAGCTGATGATAAAACCCTAATGTAAGGTATCATTAGTTTTATGGTGCTATTTAATCGATTCACTGACGATCGCGATCATTCGTGTATGTGAAAACTGAAGAAAGAATCGCTTGAAGTACTTCTTAACTTAAATGGGCTACAAGAGAGTCCAACCCCTCTAGCAAAGAAGACACACCCCTACCTGATCTTTGCAAACATTCTGATAGGGAAGATTAAGCAACTTCTTTCACTGTGGCTCTTCTCCGCCACCACTGTCCTTATCAAGTCGGTATTAACTAGTGTTAATCGTACTTTACACCGATTTCTCAGACAATTAAGCTGTCTACGCGGCGCTACATAACAACCGGACCTCGGGTAGTCTTCAGTGACAGTATCTATCGCCCGAGGTCGCCCTGGCATCGCCATAATCGCTCTGCGTAGGATCCATCAATTATTGATTAAGAAAATTGATCATATTTTGTTCCGCTTCGACGTGATGTGTTGTGTATGATTGGGGATGGGTGGCATGGAAGGCTACACTCGATTACACAGCACCCCTTAACTTTGGACTTTTTCTACTACGGGTACGAGTGCATGCATTGGAATGAGTGCAAACAGGTTAGGTCATCGCTTTTGTTTGTCCCATCGATAGCTAATAACGTAGCTTACATATAAGCCGAGCCGGACGAAATGCTATAATCGCTTTTAATTACACCAATAAAAACGGGTGCATAGGAAATAGGTAGAACTGCGTAGCGCAGCAGGTAATGATTGCCTGGTCGTTAGTGGGCTTGCGTTTTTACCAAAACCACCCTTTAATAGTTTGCCAGAAATTTGGGAAAAACAAATTAAAGTTGTCCCTCAGAGTAAGCCCGCTGATAAAGCAACAAAACAATTTGACTTGTTCACTTGACAAGACTTGTTCGTTCCTGTTCCTGTTTTGATGGTTCCTTTATTGAGCTACCTGTAAGCCAGGGGTTTTTATTTGGCGATAAGTCAGTTAGCAATTTCGACTTCCGAAATAGTTTTCCTGGTTTCTGATACTGATAACAGCTTACAAGAAGCGAAGACGTGGTAAAGACGTATAAAATCCAAAGGGTAAGGAACTAAAGTCCATCCCTAAGGGGGTGATTGCATTCACCCAAGGATTCGTACTTTGAAGTGGAGAATGTTAACACGCTTATCGTTTTGTTGCTTGATGTCTCTTCGCACATTATTGTTTACGGGTGACTAAGTTTCTGTCTCTGTACCTCGGGTAACTTGTGTACAGCGGAAACGGGTAAAACGACGCAATTTCTGTAGTTGATTTTATCTAAATGGTGGACGAAAAGACGCAAATTGCTGGTACTAAGGGAAATAAAAGTTCTACGGTTTTATTTCAGATTATAAAACTCGCTTTGTTTTCATTACAATTTGAAAAAAATTGTCCTTTTTTCTTGACTCCTCAACCGCAAGAGATCTTGGACTTTCGAATAGAATGTATCTCAGGTTTCGTTAGCAATCGACGCCTTTTATTTGCCATCTATTTTTAAATGTGTGATCTTTCAATAACCACACAAATACTTTTTAAAGTAGTCAGAAAAGGGATGTACTTGTGTTTGATTTACTCTTCACCTGGACTAATAGTGACTGCCATCTAACAGCTGCTGGTCGATATAGAATATTAACCTACATTTGACGTCCACTCAATGCAGCTCGTTACAATAATTGCAACACTAAGACGAGTCTTATTTGCAGAACTTCAACCTGCGGGAGTTTCGTTGCTATCTCACCTCGTATTGGTTTATATTTCCTTCTAGATATTACTCTGTTTGCTTTCCTTCTTATCATAGTACAACATTTGAAATGTACTTAGAGCTAGAAAAGTTGCCGTCAAATACCTGGAACAGCCCCAACACCTATAGAAACAAACTGCTGATAAGCAATGGTACTTAAAATAGTTCTTCTGGGGCTATTTACTCCTAGGATACTTCATCCATAAACAAAATGCTGCACGTGAATAGAAAAAGCGTTGCTGACCGTTGGTAGATCAAGGGGTTTCACGATCGAATATGAGTACAAATGTACTATGCAAGTAAATAATCTCGCAACTTCGTCTTCTTCTTCTTAGCTGAATGACCTTCTAGGTCACACCGGCCATCAAATGGCTTGCTAGACTTGATGAAAGCACGTAGTAAGATAGTCATTTCTTTTAGGCAATCACGCTTGTTCCACCCACTTAGATGAATCTAGACTGCTATTGATGGAGTTGCTTCTCCATCAGGATGCTGACGCTATTTGCGGTTAACGATCAGATAACACCGTCATATTCGACCCTGACCATGGTTATCGTGTTACTGACATCTACAAGCTTCAGTTATCTCTTACGGAGTTCACTGTTTGTAAGCTTTCTAAAGTCTAACTGTTGCTAAGAATTGTTAGCGTCCCCATTGGCACCAAACAACAAAGAGTATGGAATTTAATAAAGTTCTGGCACGCGCCTAAAGCGAAAGGCTGTTACGGTTCGCTCGGTTTTCGCAGATTCGACACGATTGGATGGTTTTAATGTTTCGGTTTTGGTTTCCTTTTTTGATGCGTAGTATCTATTTACGTCCGGAAATAATATTTTGAACATATTTTTAATCGATCTCTTGCTTTCCAGGAAAACCTCGGCGGCAATTCCCGCACGGTTATGTTGGCCACCATTTCCCCTGCCAGTATTCATCTCGACGAAACGCTTGCCACGCTTCGGTATGCTTGCCAGGCCCGTAGCATCGTTAATCGCGTCAAGGTCAACGAACATCCGCACGATCGTATCATCCGTGAGCTGCGAGCCGAAGTCGAACGTCTGCAGGTTCTGCGGCAGGATTACGAGCGTCAAAAGAGACTGTCCGAGGCACATCAGCATCATCATCCACCGCGTAAAATCATCATCGAAACTTCGGTTGACGATGGTGAGGTTGAGGCATTGCGTCAACAGTTGGCAGAAATGGAACAGGAACTGAGCAATGCCCAGCGTTCGTGGCGCGAACGGCTGCAGGAAGCTGAAGATGTCCGACGGACGGAGATGAAGTTGCTGAAGCGCAAAGGACTGGCGCTGGAATTATCGGCCGAGCAGACGGAGCCGTGTCTGGTGAACTTGGCTGCCGATCCAATGCTGTCAGGAACGCTGCTGTACATCATTCCACCGGGGACAGTTCGGATAGGTCGACCTTCTTCGCTTTCAGCGCCGGATATTGTGCTAGAGGGTCCACTTGTGTCGCCCAATCATTGGTAAGGGAGATTTATAGAGAAAACAAAATGAAGCTTTTCTCAACAATACGACACTGGACCGTCATAATTAATTATAAATAAATATAAATAAAATGAAGCTTTTGTTGCAAATCGCAATGTTTAACACTTTTCCACACTTCATCTTGCAGCTCGATAGAAAACATAAATGGAAAGCTGTTTCTATTACCAGAAACCAACACGGAGTATGAAACGTTCGTTAATGGCGAACTAATCCAGGATCGTCGTCAGCTGTTCCATGGAGATCGTCTGGTGATCGGTGGTTCACACTATTTCCGTATCTCGAATCCGCTGTGTCCGAATAAAAAAGCTACCCAAATTGTAAGTTGAATAACTGAATGAGTTGAGGATTATTTGTGATTACAACTTTCCTCTTTTTTTCAGATGGTAGACTTCCAGTTGGCTCATCAGGAAATTTTGCACGAACAGGAGAATCGCCTTCGCCGTGAGCTGGACGCCGAAAAGCAGGCAGCCATTGCGCGCATCGAGGCCGAACGAATGGCCCACGAGCAGGAATATGAAGAGCGTCTAGCTTGTCTTGAGTTGGAGAAATTCAAGTACAAATGTCGCAAGGAACTGCTGGAAACGGAACAAGAAGCATTGCTACAATCATCCGGTAAACGCGACAAGTCCGATGGAACTAAAGAACGTTCATCACTCGTACGCGATTCTCTTGATTGTGCATCATCCACCGTGCAATCGAACTTAGCAGAGGAAATTCGCCGAATAATGGAGCACACGAGCGAGGAAAGCCTGGCACACATACAGATGATGGTAAAGGAAGCGAGCCAACGTTGCCGAACCGTCGGTTTGGACTACGAGTTCAAGCAAACCCAGGTGTGGCAAGATGAAGGCATTTTCCGTGCGATTATCAATATCGTTGATCGTGCAAATGGTCGTGTAGCTGAGTGGGTACCGGCACGTTTAGAATTTTGGCTAGGTGTAGTACGCGAGCGGGACGATCTAACCGTGGACAACATGTTTGAACATTTCGATCTCATTTGGAGCGATGCGACGGATCAGTCGGCGAACGAATCACTTCTGAACGATTCACACAATTCTAGCCGCATTTCGTTGAATCTTGGCTCAGTTAAGGAAGCCTTCCGTGGACGGCACAATAACGTTTCCGGTTCCGGTTCCAGTAGCCCAAGTAGTGGAAATACGTCAGCAGGAAGCACACGTAAATCGCAAGGACTTTTTAAATCCATCTTCTCAAGATCAGGACTCACGCAGCAAATCCCGACTAATGCCAATGAAGATCGAAGCTGTACAGCTACCAGCGCGAAAAAAGCTCTCTTCTTTGACTCGGATCCCAACGATGAAAATGTCCCCATCAACCATCAACAACCATCGCCAGCGAAGAGCACCACTCTTCAACGATTCGATCAAAAGGCGGCCAACTATCTTAAAGATCTCTGCGTTACTACACTGAAGCTTCGGAAGCTGTGCGAGAGACACAGCCAAGAATCCGACTCGCCAGCCATTAGTATTGATGCCCAAGGTAAGCCAAGAAGGAATGACGCGGAAGAAAAGCTGGCAGCACGCTGCCTAGAATCGGTGAACGATATTGAGCGTACCTTGCAATGCATACGATCGGTGCTGGCAGATCACAACATTAAGGAAGCGACGCTCAATGCAATGGAAGATGATTTCGGACGAACGCCCAAATCGGTAAGGTTTCTGTTGGACTAGCAGGACGATTGTCGCTTTTATGGAATGTTCTTGCCCTGTTTATTCCCCTCACACTAGCATTGTGGTGCGTGGGAATAGAATAAATTAATAGTGTATTTTTTAATATCAGTTTTGTTCTTTTACCAAACTTCCAAAGTTCTTTAAATTGCGCGGTAGTGGTTAGTTTTTTATCAAGTTTAGTTTGATATATATTTTTTGACGTATTTGCAATAAACAGAGGATTAAGTTGAATAATTCGGTAGGTTGCAATTCTACATAGAAAGAAAATTTTTATCGAGTCCAAATTTGAAGTAAACGATTATCTGTTACTGTGGAATGTTTAAAGTTTATTGAAGAACAGGCGAGATTGCTGATTAACATGCGCGCCAAAACACGATCCCTACATTAGAATATATTCAAACGTTCTTCTTGCATGATTTTGAGACTAGCAATACTGTACTGATGTTAAGTAAGATACAGTAATTACCTTCCTACGTACCTCTAATATACTAATACTTGAGTTCAGTTCTTGCTAGAGTCCTGAAGCTCCGATAGTCTAGACTACTTATCCATCACTCTGTCATTCAAAGGAAAAAAAAGGAGAAGAAAAAAACTGAAAATGCCCTCCTGGAAATGATAATGTAACGATCACAGCTCGCTGGTTGCGTCATAGAATAGGTTTCGATTTGTTGTAACACGGTTTTGCGGTTTCTGTTTGCTCCGCCGAGAAAGAAACTAAACTCCAACTCTCGTGCGTCACGTGCGGTAACTGTATGGTTGTCGATTGCCCTGGCCATTACAGCTCATCCCTCGGAAGCGTCGTCCGCTCGCACGGACAGAGGTACGATTCTTCCGGTTGCTCAATCTTCTCCATACCGGGCTGTACTTGGATGGGACTTACGATATATTTGGCATACTCCTGAAATTAGGTTTTAAGGGATTAGAAAGGAACACTTTAAAGACTCGTAATGCTCTCAGGCTTACCTTAAACAACAACGCATGATAGCAGTAAATGTCCAACGGTAGCAAGTTGGCATTAATGAACGCGTTCGCATTATCTCGAATTTCTCTCGCCTTTTCATCGTTTTCCCGGGCCCATTCGATCCGCTGCACCAAATCAGACAGATCCGCCTCGAACGGTATGTAGTGGCGCATCGGTACCAGCTTCCGGTAGAAGTGCTCATAGTAGAAAGAATCCTGCTTCAACACCACCGAACTGCCGGCCAACAGATAGGGCAACCGGTACGCCGCGACCGTACCATCCACATTCACCTGATACCGATAATCGAAGAAATCGTGCATCGAAATGTGTGCCACACGCGGTCCAAATTCACTTTCCTCATCCCGGAAGAAGAAAAAGTTCGTTAGCGACGCGTTCAACAGCTCCGGATAGCGACGGGACAAAGCGACCAGCTCGAGCCGTTCACGTCGTGCATCTCGTCCACGCCAGAATGCTTTGGGATGTTTTTCTACCCACGGTAGTCCTCGCTTTTGTACCGACAGCATGTCCAGCATTACCCGGCCCATATTTTCCAGCGTCGATTCGGTAATGTCGTACGTTGGCATTACAATGTCAAACGTATCGTCACTACCACACCAGGAAAAAATCGGATACGGTCCGGTGGTACGACTTGGGCCACCTTTTTTCACTAGCGGCCAATCACCCAGATTTACAAACATTTCCATATCGGGCAGGGTGAATTTGCGCGCCAAGGAAAGCAAGATTGTGTCCATAAACTTACTAAATCCGGTGTGTTGACCATAGCAACGGCGATGCACCTGGTTGCGCAGAATGACGTAGTTGCAGTGGGAAATGCTTCCCGGTTTATCGTACTGCTGGATCATGCGTGTACGCAGGCTGGAGAAATTGATCGCGCGAAACGGGATCAGATCCATATCGATCTGCGGATCGCCGGCAGGACAGCCAACAGTTTCAAGCCACTCTTCGACAGACCCTTGTGGACAGTAGCACTGTTCCGAGTATAGTGTGCCCGGAATGGAGAACGGAGACCCGTTCAGGTGGATATCGTTGTGGCGCACGTGTATCGTGACGTCACTGCACGATTCTGCCAGCCGGTAACGAACGATGCTCGAACCATCGTGACGATCAATCTGATTCAGCCGGTATCGGCACGATCCGAACCGGGACTGTCCGATGATGTGTACGTCGTACTTTTGCGACGCATTGATTCTGTAAAGTAAAGAGCATACCAATATTTTAGTTAGGCGGAAAAGAGGAAGAAACGATGCACTAGAATCTACTTCTGATTGTCGGCATCTCTTGGTTCGATGAAAAAGTAACGTGCCGGCAGTGTAGCGCGATCTGGCATCTCTACGCCCGGGCCCCATACGCGACTTTTTTTCACATCCACCAGCACCGTGCCACGATCCGCACTGCCACAGGAAGCAAAGTAACAGGAGTGTAGCACTATCGGCAACCAACAGTACCACCAATACTTTCGCCACAACCGTGCTTGATTGTACATTGTAACGAATGAGAAGCAGGGCAGGAGCGAGAAATTATTCGACCGTGACACGACAACGCAATCGAGATTACCACACCGCACGCAGCTCCGGGGAAGAGCGTTCGGTTTTGTTTGTAAACAAACACCACCACCGTCTGACAGGTCCACAGGAGCAAAATTATACTTCTCACGATCGTGAGAAGTGCATATTCATTCTAGTGAGAAGCAAGATTTTGTTCCTAGGGCCCCAGAGAACAAAAACATGCTTCTCACGATAGTGAGCAGATGTTGCTCACTATAGTGAGAAGTATGATTTTGCACTTTGTGCTGGCATAGGTTAATGGATCAAGCGGGGTCCGGAAGTTGTTTCATTGTGCTGGTAGACTTGGCCGAGATTCTTCCAAATGGTTTACCTATGGTCATTGGTGGATTTACTCTATCCACCCTATCGAATAAATTCCCCTATCAAATAAATTCTGCTGACCGGAGGGTAAGGTTCGCTTAAAAATCATAAGTACCTATGAAGGACCTACCTCTTTCTGTTTAGCCATTTTCCACCATCCGCCCAAGGGGTTAGAACTGGCCAGTGCACTCACTCAAGCTTGGATATGCAGCGGATCAAGTTAGCAATCTGCTGGACGAGGATGTGGCGTAATAGGAAAATCTTTTGATAGAGTCATTAGGGATTCTTGATTATTCGACTCCATTATTTTTGGTTTAAAGGATTTCAACTAGGAACAGTCAGATTGGCGATTTTAAAGTTTTTTTTTTTTGTGTCCGAATTGTACTCGAAATCTCCACACAAAAATATCTTAGTAGCCCAGACTAGTCTAGTCATCACCACCAACTGATGCATTTTCACGTCACAAAATGAAGCAAGAATCGGCACAGAAATTTTCCCCAAACAGCGACTATCGCCAAACACTAGCCCGTCTAAAGGCAGAATTCGAGCGACGGTACAATGATCAGAAACAGGCCTCAATCGCCTCGCTTGCAGAATTCGAACTTATACGCACACTCGGTTCCGGTGCGTTCGGTACTGTGGTAAGTAGTTTGCATTTTCCTTCTAATCCCTGGAGTAAGACGTTTTTCTCGTTCTACTGACTTTCTTTCACACTAAAGAAACTTATCAAACGAAAATCGACCGGAGATTACTTCGCCATGAAGATACTGTCGAAGGAAAGGATCGTCTACCAAAAGCAACTACAGCACACAAACAATGAGAAACGGATCCTGCAAGCGATTCGATTCCCGTTCGTTGTAAATCTCGAAACGTGCTACAAGGACAATTCCTACATCTATCTCGTAATGCCATTTGTAAATGGTGGCGAAATGTTTACCCTCCTAAGGCGGTCGCGTAGATTTTCCGAACCGCAGGCAACGTTCTACGGTGCACAGGTGGCCCTGGCATTGGAGTATTTGCACGCCTGCAATCTTATTTACCGGGATTTGAAACCGGAAAACCTGCTCATCGATTATCGTGGATACGTGAAAGTGACCGATTTTGGGTTTTGCAAGGTAATTCAGAGTGGTAACGGTTTTTTTTTAAATCGAATCACCCACCGTTACATTTTTACAATCCAATCACCCACCGTTACATTTTTACAATCCAACTGAAGGTGATCAAAGACAGAACGTGGACACTGTGTGGTACTCCGGAATATCTAGCACCCGAAATCATTCAATCGAAAGGATACGGCAAAAGCGTCGACTGGTGGTCGTATGGTGTGTTGCTGTACGAGATGAGTGCCGGTTATTCTCCCTTCTACATCAACAGTGCTGATCAGATGGCTTTGTTCGAGCGAATCTGCAAAGGCAAGTTTAAGTTCCCAAAGAACTTCTCGTCCGATTTGTGCGATCTTGTGCATCATCTGCTGCAGACGGACCTCTCACGGCGGTACGGCAATCTGAGGAACGGGGTCGAAGACATTAAACAGCACGCATGGTTCAAGTCAACCAAGTGGTATGCCATATTGAACCGCGAGCTATCTGCTCCTTACGTTCCAAAGCTGGAAGGACCAGGCGATGCTTCCCTGTTCGATGTATATGATGAGCATAACCTGAAGATAGCCTCGAAGTGCCAGTATGCGAAAGAATTTGCCGAATTTTAAGCTTTATTCACAGCGCCAACGTCCTATTTCGTTGGGCCTTATTTTTACAGTGTGATTAAAGTGAGAAGATATAGCAAAGAAAATCTTCTTCTATTATAAGATAGTGATAGTGATTTATAACAATTTATAAATTATGGACCAGCCAACAGCGTGCCGCCTGTAGCAGCCATCTTAAAACTGCGGCACCTTAAGATTAATAACACGTCCAAAGCGAGATGTAAGCCGTCGCAGTGAATTATCAGCCGATTCTTCACCACCCTTAGTTACCGTCGATGTGGACTGCTTGGGTTTAGTGATTTTGTGCATCTTTCTAGCAAGTCGAGCTTTACCAATCGTATTGCGCGCTTGCGCAGCTCCCAGGAATTCTGTTCCATCGACTGATACGGCACGACGAGCCTTCAGCTTTTGTGTCGCAGATCGTAGGGTGCGATTCAACTTTTCCTGATGTTTGCGCAATTTTTGTGCAACCAAAAAAGGAATCGACCGATTGTTTAGGTCCCGAAATCCGGTCTGCAAATCCATCCGTCCTTGGTACTCATTTGTGGGCGAGTTAGGAGGAGCTTCCGTTGTAAAGCAGGGGTCTTCTTCGCCCGAACGTGCATACGGGTTGAGATCAGCGTTTGAAAACAGCGTTGGGTGTATTCCAGCAGTGTGAGCATTCTAAAGAGCAGAAAAGTTTCCGCTTTACTAAAACCGAACTAGGCAACACAGAAAACAGGTCTTTGCTACTTACCACTTCACTTTCGTGAGCAAATATTTGGAAGCAGATGGGACAGAACGGTTTAAGGTGCATTTTCATGTGCGTGGTCATGCTGAGCAGCGTGTTCAGCGAGTATTGACATTGGAAGCAGTAAAACTTAGGCCCACGGAACGTGTCCAGGGCAAGTGAGGTGTAAGCTTGCAAATAACCCTGAAACGAGGACGAAAACATCGTGTTGTGAGTTTTTTTTTTCACCTAAACCTATCGAGTTTGTTTACTAACCTGCGAGCAGTTGATGCCATTGGAGGACGCTTCCTCACAGAACAGCACCATGTTTCCATTCGCATCTTTACAAATGGCATCCTTTTGGAACACGGAACCAGCATTAGAAGCATCCACGGTTACGAGCTCCGAACTTTCCAATATTTCAGTCGACATTATTCAAGTGCGCACAAAATTGAATACGATTAACAATTGTGACGAACTAGCAGCGCTAAGCTTGAACTCTGTCCCAGCGATTTACAATTATGGCGGACCTTTTACGATAAACCACGGTGAAGTACTGACGAAAGAGTTATGCTGTAACCGATGTAGTTTTCCGCGCGATTTGCGTTGTGAACTGAAAATTTTACAGCCTACTTTGATTACTTGTGGTGCCAAATAATCACCGATGCACGATTTACACTAGTATGCGTGTGTTTGGAACGTCAGTGCCATCTTTGATATTGGGATGTTTTTTTTCAGCAAGTAATGGTGGACTAACTGCAGAAGGTCACAAAAGTATAGTACGCTTTATATCCATTTGCTGGTTAAATCTAACAAAAAGTAAATCAACTAAAATGTTCCAGGATTATGTTGAGAGTCGCAGAACACGGTGTGCATATGTATGAATGTTGTGTTAGCACTTCCCGACACGTCTAGCAGCATCGAACCGGGTGGAGCCTAAAGTAAATAAGCTAACGGTAGTTTTGTTTATGTGTGGAAGTTGCACAAGGAAAAAACAGAAGAACATAAAAGCTACGAGGACACGTGCACCAGGATTGGTATTGAAACCCCACAACCATCAAACGTAAGCACTCAATCCAAAAGGTAAGTTATTATGAGGAGAAAATTCCCTTCCTCCTTTTTTTGTCGAGAATCCTTTTGATGGATAGCTCATTCCGAGTGTGTGACGTCCTCAAGTTTCATATTTGTGAGCTGGATCTCAGCACGTGATAAAAGACAAACTATGATAAATGTGCGGTAAAGATGCTCGAGATGCTAGCGGTTCCGGTCTTCAAAGGAAGCCAAATAGCCGAAATAGCGCAAGCCCACAACATCTCTCGAGGTAGTAGATACTTCCTCGTGCAACACCTTTCGAAGGGCTATACAGAAGCAGTATGCAAGGCTGGGAACCACAAAGACCTTGAAGAGAAGATCGATCGATCTTTTAAGACTAGCGTCCACACGGGTCAGGACAAAGTACGAGACCTTTGGAATCTCGGGTAAGGGACCACGTCCAAGGGAACATATTCGACGGAGATTCCTCATAGATCAAGGGAAGACAGTGGGATGTTTTGGGTACGATCACCATCAATGACCTAGATATTTCAGTACTTCATTGGGTACTTCAGTACTAACCCTACCCCACACCAAAGGCATCTAATGACCCTAATCCAACACTATTTACAAAAGTTATCCGCTAGTTCTGATAAGACCCCCACAAGACCCCCCTGATAAGAATGAGATAGTAAGATACCCGGTCCCGTTGGCAGTAAAGTGCCCTAGAGACAACATCCAACGGGATATGTTCTACAAAGAGTCCTCGTCGATCAAAGGAACACAGTTTTGGAGACCATCATGAGCAGCGAGTTCTTCGATGACTTCTCCTTTAGGCCTAACCTTACTCCACACCTAGGGCATCTAAAGACACTATTCCAGCTCTATTCACTAAAGATATCTTCTAGTTCTGATACGCGATTCCAAATATGCGCTAGTGCGTTTCCAGATTCCTCCAACAGTGCAATCAACCCTGAGCATACATGTGTCAACCTGTGCTTCAGCAAGGGCTGTCAGTCGGAAAATTGAAAACAACAATAAACTTTTTCTCTTTCTCTCCCTCTCTGTCGGATAAGAGCAAACGACGATGGTGCAAGAGGTGATGACGAACGAAAAACACAGGTTAAAATAAGTTAATCCAACAGCAGCGCCTATTCTGTATGTATTTTAAGTAAACTCTGGTTCAAAGTTGCAACATTTAATCGAAATCGACGTTCGGAACGTGGTAGACGCGTGGAGCGCGGCAGACGGACGCATTTCCGAGCAGCAAAAAACCCAGCGGCCACAAACCGAGAACTGCCGCCAACATGAATCTGCACGAGCCGGTTGATCCGAACAAGGTATGTGTGTTCTAGGGCCAAGGCAAGAAAAAAACAGCTGCAAATGGAATAAGCTAACGATTGCATTCATCTCATATTGCAGCCCTTCGATGAGCTAACACCGGAAGAAAAAATGAGGTAAAACTGGCATACGTGGGGCAACTTTTTTTATCGATCGTTTATTATCGGCACTGAAGACCTGGTGGCTGGTAGCGCAGCCCCCCCCCCCCCCCCTCCCAGCGTTGTTGTGGTCGCCAAGTGATTCAACTAATAATTTATCTGCTTCTGTATTGCTTTTTGTCTTTTCTTCTGCGTGATTTCGAAGGCTGGAGCACATTAAAATGTACGAAAAACACAAGGGCCATGAATCGATGCACATGGAAATGGTCGTGATACTGCTGGTCACACTCATAATCGCCCAGGTAGTGCTGGTTGAATGGAAGAAACGCCACTACAGATCCTATTCGGTACGCGCCCCAATGCCAAAAAATAATCCAATTATTGTGAAAGAGCAAAAACATACTAAATTCTACCCTACTTCCATTCTAGCTAATGACCCTCCTCGCCCTCTGGGTGATTCCGTTCGTGCTTAGTCTTCGCAGCCAGTACTGGCGGTTTATCTTCTTCTGGCTAATATTTAGCTGCATCACCGGGCTGGTAATGCGGAAAGCGGTCCGCAAACCCATTGCCGGCACGACACCCCGGCTCGTCTACAAATGGTTTTACTTCATCTACAAGCTAAGCTATCTGCTCGGCATCATCGGGTACATTGTGATGATGTTTACGTTTTTCGGCGTAAATTTCATCTTTAATCAACCTCCGCACACGTGGATGGACGTGGGACTGTTGCTGGTGTTTTACGGACTGTACTATGGTGTGCTGGGCAGGGATATCTCGGAAATCTGTGCCGATAAGATGGCTTGCCATATTGGGTATTACACACCGAAAGGTATACCGACGAGACATCTGGAGCGAAATGTGTGTGCCGTGTGTGGCAATCAGCTGCTAACGGACGTGAACGAGTCGGGTGTGATCGAGAACACGTACAAGCTGACCTGTGATCATGTTTTTCATGAGTTCTGCATCCGGGGGTGGTGTATCGTGGGGAAGAAGCAAACTTGCCCGTACTGCAAGGAAAAGGTTGACCTCAAGAAGATGTTTTGCAATCCGTAAGTATTGAGCCTGGGGAGTCTTTTAGTGGGTTTAACAGCCCATAGGAAAATGTTGTGGATCTTGAATCCTACTAGGTTCAAGCTATTCTAATTCTTATTCTATGGCCTATTAAACCCTGTAGTGTTTAAAATGATAAAACAATGCTTCCGGTTTTAGGTGGGAACGCCCTCACGTACTGTACGGGCAGCTGCTGGACTGGATCCGGTGGCTTGTCGCCTGGCAGCCGCTAATACTGTTCATTGTGCAAGGCATCAACTGGTCGCTCGGGTTGGAGTAAAGCTAGGCCGTTTTTATTTATTACATCTCCTATCGGACGATTCCACTAGTCTCTGGTCGCTGGCAAAGGTTTAGTTCCAATGAGTGTATTTTTAATTGAGCTGCCTGTTACATTTCTGTTCCCGTATCCGTAATCGAAACCAAAAATTCCACACGACGAAACGCGCCTTATGATTCCTAGAGGTTGAAAACCGTGTCACACGTATCATTATGTAGACCAAATCGTAGCTAGCACCGGATGTGTGTTTGTGGCGCGCATAAGAAACGAGGAAGATTTTTAGCCCTGGCCCCGGGCAACCAAGGAAAACTTCCAGAAAGAAAAAATGTTCCAGGCAATCCGAGTAGGTAACCGCCAGCAATTTTGGAGGCTTATAACTTTTTCATACGTAATCCAATATCAATGCAATATTCTGGTGAAAGTTTAGTTAACTCTTCTTCTTTCTATTGAATTAAATATTCTACCTGCATTCTAAGTAATTTCTATGTTATGGACCTTCAACGTTGACATGTTTTTTTTGAGAAAATTAAAATTTTCTCAAAAATCTATTTTTTAGATGTTTTATCTAAAAAATCTCATATCTATCATAACAATATCTAAACATTTTAATTTTTTTAATGTTAATTTCTTCTGAATTTTGCTACGAGCAGATAAAAAGTAAAAGATGTTTTTATTACAGTAAAAACCGTTACAGAAGACCTCGTTCTTCATAGCACTTCATTTTAACTGGTAGTGAAATTCTGACAATTTCACATTATAGTTGTCTAATAGCTGCAAGAAGCGTATTATTGTGAAAATTGTTCAAAGCACTTAAATAGTTATGTTAACTGTTTTTCAAATTTTGGAGAAAAAGCATGTAATCTTTCAACATTCGTAACTTGAAAACGAATAAGTGTAGAGGTATTGTATGTATATCAATAGAAAAATGAAAAGTAGATATAATATTCATTAGAATATAGCACCACAATTGGATTACGTGTAAAAAAGTAATAAGCCTCCCAATTTGATGGCTACACGGGTAGTCCGGTTGCTTGGAGTAGGGAAAAGTACATTTATAACTCAATTCTATCAGGATGAGTTAGAGGTTCCTCAAAGTAAAGGGAACATTCCGTGGAGGACGGTTTTTATGTATTATTTTCGTTATTTGAATTAATTTCCTTGAAACCCCATTTTATTCAATCCTGCTCCTAATTGCAAGAAAACCCCTTCGTAAAATATCATCTTAAACAACAATTTTGCGAGTAGTATTTTTTTTAATCCATTTATTTCCTTTCCTTTATGGGCCGTCACAAGTAATCTAGTCGAAATAATCCTCAATATCGATATCAGGATTCAGCAGATCATCCCCGTATGGTGAGAGGTCCAGCTGATTGAGGATCAAATTCTCGCACGTTTCTTCCAGCCCCGTTTCACCTACCAACAGTGCACCCTGCAACCGTCCATCAACCATTACGAACTTGATATACTCCAGCCCAGGTGTCATCCGAAGCAGCACCTCATACTTATCGTGCAAACCTTGCCCATTGTAGCGCCCGAGCAGTACTACCTGATAACCGAATAGAGTCGTCGCGTGGTTGAACATTTCGAAGCAAAAATCCTGATAAATCTCTTCCCCCGCACGTTTGGCAGCCATACTCCGGGCGGCCATTGCACCCATTTGGCGAGCCTGTGTCCATAGACGCATCTGGAACCAGTGCGGTGCATGTTCCCAGCCAGCGTAGCAAACATCTCCAGCTGCGTAGATGTCCTTAACGGATGTTTCCATCGACCAGTTGACGAAGAGGCCACCATCCGGTCCTAATTTAAATGGCCGATCACAACCACCCGTCCAGCTAGTGGCCGGAACAACACCAGTAGCAGACACGACGAAATCACACTCAATCGTCGTACCATCCGTAAGGAGAATCTTCAATCCGGTGCTGATTTCTAGAATGTCCTCAACTTCCACCGATTGATGAATCGTTACTTTGTTAGCGTTCCGGGACGCATCGTCCCCGTGTTTCTGGATATCAAAGGCACGATGCCAGTCAGGTCCTAGTGCAGCTCCCCGCTTATTTCCTGCGCCAGTTTCCTCTTGCTCCGTGTACCGCATACGTTTATAGATCGTCTTTTCCGTTCCAGATTTATTATTTAAACGCTCCTTAAAGAAGGTGGCCGCTCCGGAATCCACAAACGTCGAGCTTATGTACGGATCCTTTATCACCCAGTGGATTTCCTCCATTCCATCCACTTCGTACACCAGTTCCGATGCAATACCACCATTTCCAACAACCACCAGTCGGCTAGCCGTGTCGATTCGCTTCCGGAACTCTTCCACCGATTCCGTATCGCGGATACCGATCACATTCGCGTTTCCTTTCGCTTTGTCGATTATCTTCGGTCTTGCACCGGTGCAAAGGCATACGAATCGGTACTGAATACATCTTCCTGAGACCGTTTTTAGCAAGTTTTTCTCACTTTCAATCGTATCAAGTTGATCGAGCAGCACGTCGATGTTATTTGCCGATGCAAGTTCTCCCGTACTTTTTTCTTCCACATCGAAACGATTTAGAATTTTACCCAGCGGAACCACATTGGTCACTGCTTTGACGAGCGAAGACTCAGTTAGCAAGAGAATCCGGTCGTTTGGGTCGGTACGCAAAAGGTTCAACGTTTCGGCACAAGTTACGCCAGCAATTCCACCTCCTACGATGACGTACGTGTACGAAAGCTTGTCTGCCATTAGACTGTTCTGTTCTTTACTAGCACCACAAAACGACATATTTACTCTCAACTACCGTAAATAATCTACTTTCTATCAGCAGTTCAATAAACAATGCTTCACTTATAAAAACTAGTAGCACACGCACACACACCAAACGCCGCGTGTTTCCTACTTTGAGGAATTGTTTTCCTTTGTAGGATAATATTCACTGTAATCGTACTCCCGGAATGGCACATCAAACGTAAGCATTCCACGGTCCATAGCCCTTTCGACCGCGACCAACAGCTGCGTGTGTTTCTTCTGGCACAGCCCAGTCACCCGGTAGCTCAACACCTCACCCGTTTGCGATGAAATAAATTGCTTCAGCAGATCGATATTGTTGTGATCCAGCACCAGATACTCGTCGCGACAAATCGGGCAAGGATTGCCAGTTGATATGCGTCCCTTGCGGATGCAAGTTTTACGCGTCAGTTTCGGTGGATACGGTCCTTTGTGATTGCGGCGGTACTGTTTCCACACCGGGTCGTTTTGGTACGTTTGCCGGTAAGCTTCACTAGCTAGATAGCGAATGCTTGTCTCGACGGGAATCACACGAGATCGATCCTTCGGATCATCCGTGGGTTGCTTGGATGCGGTTGAGTCACCAGCTTCCTCTTGCGGTTCCGATTCGTCGGCTACTGCTGTTTCTTCGGTGACTTCTTTTCCTGGCTGTGTAGAGCGCCGTTGCAAAGCGGTTGATGAGAAATATCTCGCTTGACCGGTGCCGGTGGCCAGTAAACTTTGGCGATAGATAGAAATAAGTTCAGCACTGAATAAGCGCAACACTGACATTGTGATAGCAATGACGGCTTTGTGTGACGTAATAGAGAGACTGTTTAAAGTATTTTTTTTTTCTGCTGCAGAAAAGAATTTTGCTGGAATAAGGAAAATACGTGGACCGATTGATGGAGTGTGAAAGAGCTTACACAAGGACTAGAGAAGCTGAATGATGCAAAAGAATTGCTCTTCCTTGCTTGAAAAATGAACTTACCGGCTCCAAATTCGATGGTGTTCGGTGCGCGATCGGAACAACAAAGTCTGTCATGTACGGTTTGGCGTGCATGTGTTGCGCTCTGAAGTGTGTGATCCATACAGACTGGGTTTGTGTACATATGAAATCGAGACAAAAGATACGGTTTTAGTTAATATTTCAACAGGAAATAATCTCAACTTCTCAAAGAACTAATTTTCTATTACAAATCGTAGTTTTTGTGCAATAAATGGTGGAAACACATGGTTAAAAACACGCTTTTTCCAATAATAAACGTACACAGCCAAATACCGTTTGACAGTTGTCAAACACTTCCCGATCAGCGCAGCTCTGTCAAACGCGCGTGAGCAAAACAAATGCAATGTGCGAACCAAAGTAACCACTGAGGGTGAGGGCATCCCAGTCTGCAAAGCTGTGCACAAAATACAAAATTTCTAGCTACGAATTCGGTGCCCGCAATGCTTTCGGTGTCCCGCATTGCGGTCGGGAACGTGCGCTCCGTACAGCCGACGTTTGTACGCGCCCGTAAGCATGTTCTCGCTGGAGGTAAGTCAACAATACCGGGCAGAAAAGGCTGATGTAACAACACAGAACCCGGGAGGAGTGCGCGTGAATAATTGATTTATCGATTTTTTTATTCCTCGGACAGGCTTCTCCCAAACGTGTGGCAACCGACGATGGATTTCCATCAAGGTAAATCATGTGCTACTTGCGAAAGAATCGACATCCGGTCGACGTAGAAGACAAACTTCGGCGGAATCGAATGATTCGTGCGGTTGTGATGATGAAGAAGAAAGGAAAGGTCTAAATTCTGGTGCGATCGTTACGCCATGTGACGAAAGTCGCCGCTTACCCATGCTGGGAGAGTTGATACAGTTTCCGAACGATCCCAATCCGTATCCGGCCCCACCAAGGCGGCACGTGCCAATAAATCGATTTTTTCAGGTTTCATGTTTATATTATTTCCACACACGTGGAGAGAGGCAGTTTTTAACACCCATTTCGTCTAATTCCTAGCCAAAACCGGTTGAAACGGTCCCGGATCCGGTTTTAATATCTTGCGAAAAGTGCGAAAGTGTCGAAAATCACGATCATGATGATAAGGAGGTTTATCTTACGATTGTGTTAAATTTTAAATTCAAAATCTTTAATTTTATGTAACTGAAAAATATTAACACATTTTTTGTTTTTGCTTTTCCCAGGAAACGGAACATAAAGCGGTGGCCAGCACAGGTGGTCCAACATGTCTGCCACCCCCACCTCCACCCCCAAAACCATCTTACACAGGATACATACTCGGGGCCATCGCACTCACAGCGGGTGGGCTAGGGCTCGCATACTACAACGGTCTCTTCGATGGACCTCCACCTCCAGCACCGGTAGATGACACAAAGGAAGATCCGGCACGAAAAAAGCGCACATATCCAGCATCTTCCAAAGATCTTCCCAAACACGTTCCATACCTGCTGATCGGTGGTGGAACGGCCAGTATTGCCGCTTTCCGATCGATTCGTGTGCACGATCCCAAAGCAAAGGTAATGATGATAACCAACGAGCTCGAAATGCCCTACATGCGTCCACCACTCTCGAAGGAACTGTGGTTTAATCCGGCCGACACAGAACCGCTCAAGTTTCGGCAGTGGAACGGAAGCGAACGAAGTATATTTTACGAATCGAATGATTATTACATCGATCCAAGCAAGCTAAGTGAAGCACCCAATGGAGGGGTGGCTGTTGCCCGTGGTTACGAAGTACACCGATTGGATGTGGTCAATCAGAAAGCTATCCTAACCGATGGTACGGAAATAACGTACGATAAGTGTCTGATTGCGACTGGTGCAAGGCCAAAAAATTTGCCCATTTTTGAGTCGGCCCCAAGGGCTGTCCGGGAGCGTGTTACCCTGTTCAAGAGTGTACACGATTTTGAGCAACTATCCGCACAGCTAGACGATGGCAGCCGGGTTGCAATTATTGGTGGAGGATTCCTTGGCAGTGAGCTGGCCTGTGCTCTTTCCAAGTCGGAACAAACGCGTAAGAAAAAGGTGGAAGTCTTTCAACTGTTTCACGAAGGTGGCAATATGGCGAAAGTACTTCCGGAATATTTAAGCAGCTGGACGACTGAACGGTTGCGCGAGGAGGGTGTAAAGGTGTGGCCTAAAACGCAAGTTAAGGCGGTGGAAATGCAAGGCACCAAACTTAAGCTAACACTCGTGGACGATAGTGTACTGCTGGTGGATCGCGTAATAGTGGCGGTTGGCTCGGAACCGAATACGGACCTTGCGAAGACTTCCGGGTTGGAGGTGGACGGTAAAAATGGCGGCTTCTTGGTGGATGCAGAGTTACGCGCACGGTCGAATGTGTTTGTGGCTGGAGATGCGGCTTGCTTCTACGACACAAAGTTCGGCAGAAGAAGAGTGGAACATCACGATCATGCGATCGTATCGGGACGATTAGCTGGCGAGAACATGGTTGGACTGAGTGCGTACTCATCTTGGGTCGTCTTCAACAAAGCATATTCTTTAATTATCCTTTTTCTCTAACAACAGATAAGCCTTACACACATCAGAGCATGTTCTGGTCGGATCTTGGTCCACGGATCAGTTACGAAGCCATTGGTCTAATTGATTCCACCCTACCAACGGTAGCCGTATTCGCTAAGCGGACGGCAGAAGAGCTGTCCCGGGCCGCAGTTCCAACTGTTGCTGCTGCTGCTGCTGCCGGTGGTAACGATTCGGAGAAGCTTCAGGCAGCAAATGCCAACGTAGGAAGCGTTATGGAAGCGAAAAACGTGTCCATGGTTCCGTTGTCCGAGCAAGCAAAGCCAACAGAAAAGCCAGTAAAGGAACCGGTGGAAGATGGTAGCTTCGATAAGGGTGTAATATTTTATCTACGCGATAAGAAGGTAGTCGGCCTGGTGTTATGGAACGTGTTTAATCGGATGGGAACGGCACGCAAAATTCTCGATCAGCACACCGAGTATGATGATTTGAATGAGGTTGCGAAGCTATTTAATCTTCACGAACGACCCGCGGAAGAGGTGGAAACCGAGGCCGAGCAGTAGTTGCAAGTTTTTGTTAAAAAGCGCCATTAGGAGCGTAACGTTCAGTAGCGGATATAAGCATTTGCGATAATAATTGGTATTGGTTAAGCTGAAAGAATACAAATTCACGTGCTCGCAGAACTAATGTTTGTAGTTTCGATTTTCGGAAGATTCGGATTGGAATTGGTCTTAATTGAAAAATTCGATTCGATTGGGATCCCATTGTGATTGGAATGTTTGTAAGATTCGAATCCCGATTGGGATTCGCTTTACCCAACATTTCACAGAACAAAGTTAATAACATGTTGTCTGGTTTTGTTTTATTTTGTCCTTTGTTTATACAGTCTTCATATTTCCTTTCGAATTTTACTTAATTTTTGCTTCCGCCCCGACATACTTCACCTCATCGAACGCCTTTCGTGCCCGTTTCAGCTCTTCGTTCATTGTTAGCAGATCCTTCACGCGAGCATATTTACGTGAATTTTTCCGTACCAGAAACACAATGTCCTCCACCTGCACACGACCAGTGCGCCCGATTTCCATCGCTCGGTGTGTCATTTCCGTGATGAATTCGACCACCAAATCTTCCAGCAGATCGACACTTTCCGTGTACGGATTCTGATCGTCCCCGAAGCCGTACATCATGCAGCGCAACTCCTTGCTAAAAAGACGCTTGCGTCCGGATGATGTTTCGATCTGTACCTCACCAAGCTCGTCATCTTCGAACTAACAGGGGGAAGTGCAGAAAAAATGATGCAGTTCTGCATGTCGCAAAAACACCCATCTTACCTCTGCTTGGTCGAATCCTTCTTCCGGTGGGTTAGCGGTCATATTCGGAACTGTTTACAAACAATCGGGATACAGGATTGCTTACTTGCTGTGCAGTATAAAATTTCGTTTTATTTATAACTTGATAAAATGGAGTTAGGACAAAAAAAACAAAGCTTGATAATGGATGCGATTTCGTTTGTTTGACAGTAGCTAGCTGCTTGTTTTGACAGCGCCTCAGGTAAGGTGGCTGCGTCCGTTAAAAGATTCAAATGCAAACCGGCTGCGTAACTGATCAATCTTCCATCGGATGAATGTCCTGCGGAGAAGAAATGAAAATTAAAATCAAAATGGGTATTTAAAAATTTATATGAGCACAAATAACATTATTCTATCGAACGGTCACAATATTCACATAACAGAAAGAGATAAATATTAAACAAAATCCGTTTTACACACAACCACAAGGAATCTCGATCAACTGAAACTAGCCAATCAACTGAAATTACTGGACAATTACAACACAATCACAGGGTAAGCTTTCTGAATGAAACAGTCCTATTTTTTCAACTAACCATTAGCATTTGGGAGCCCACGATTCAGCATCAATCGATTTCAATAACCGTATCATCAATCTCTATAATCTGATCTTCACAACCATCCAGCCCCTGCTCGCTTGCGCTCGATTCTTCTTGATTCTTCACTTCACACAACGATTGCTTAACATTTTCCTTAATGGTGTTTTCTTCATCAAACTCTTCTTCTCCTTCCGACCGGCTTATCGAATCCGACACACCCGTATCGCTGGCGGTGCGACTATCTTCCTCCTCCTTCTCGCTCGCGTCCGCCGGCCAATCCGTTATGCCCATCGACGGCCGTATGTGCTTGGTTGAGGAAAGTTTAGTAGCTTCAAGATAATTGGCAGAAAAACTTACATT
Source organism: Anopheles maculipalpis (assembly GCF_943734695.1). Classification (NCBI taxonomy): domain Eukaryota; kingdom Metazoa; phylum Arthropoda; class Insecta; order Diptera; family Culicidae; genus Anopheles; species Anopheles maculipalpis. The sequence goes on from NC_064872.1 coordinate 4,796,427, forward strand.
CGTAACGTCGCAGATTGAAGAATCCTCCAAACCGTCATTCCAAACTTCGGGCTGCTGGGTGGCATCCTCATCGACAAAGCACGAACTATTGAACCGTTCGCTAAAGCCCTTGCGGATGACAAAGTTGCCTTTCGCGTTCTGCCCAAACTCACAGCTTCCCTCGAACGTAAACTCTTCCCGATCGATCATGTTGAAATCCTCAAACACCTGCGATCGATTTCCTTGCTGATTGTTTTCGGCATCCTCGTTAAAATCTTCCAACAGTACTCCATATTGCGAGCAGTTCTTTATGCTGGTGGAACGGAACAGAATTTGACACTGATCGAGCGTTTCCAGTCCCGTCATGCAGTGGCTGACGGTGGTGTTTAGCAGATTAATTGTACAATCGTGATTGCTGTAGATGCCAGTAGAAAACTCCTTGATCACACACCGATCGAACGTGATCGTACAGTTGCCAAAGATCACAATGCCCTGCTTTGTGCTGGAGCTCGGATCCCCGGTCAAGCAGCAGTTGCGGAAGACGATGTTACCTTGCTTGATGACCACACCGGTGCGCACGTTCGAACAATCGAGCCGGATGTTTTCCAGCGTAAAATCACCATCGATCGTTAGGAGCACGCTGTCATCGTTTTTGGAAACGATCACCGGATTCATCTTGGTAGCTAGATCGTATTCCTCCACGAACGAAACGTTGCTTACACCCCGGAACGATCCTCCTCCGCTGAGATATTCGAGAAATTTGATGTCCTGCCGTGTGCCGTGTGGTAAATATATTGCACTGTCTGGACTGCAATGATCGAGTGCGTGTTGTAGAGAGTCACACATCTTGACGGAAATCTTTGCATCCATAAGCTCCTTTGCGCTCTGCAGATAGGTAAGCTGCTCATCCATTGGGACAGCCCGTGTGACGATGTAAGACATGGGAGTAGATCCTTTGCTCTTCCCACCAACACCACCAAACCGAACCTTCTCGAAGACACCACGCATGACCGGATTCTCCAAGATGGTAATCTCATTCTTGATCGTATTCAAACGTAAATTCAACTGCAGCAGCTCACTCGATCGATTGTCCTTCAGAATCGACGTCTCATTATCCTCCTCTTCCTCTGCTTCCAGGTCCTGTTCCTCCTCGCTTAACTCGTGCTCAATAAAGTCTCGCTTACGCTGGATGTAACGTGCTTCAGCGAGCAGCGCCAAAGCGTGCGATGAAAGCTGCCGGGACATCGCCTTATTCTTCAGATCGTGACAAAACCGTATCCGTGACTCCAGGTGCTTATCGAGCCAACTATGATGCTCATCCTCAGCATCATTATCCCACGGCATCCACAGATGTTGATAGAAAAATCGCAACTTATCAATACAATCCGCCGTAATGTTAACGTTCAGTGCGGGATTATTCTGTTCGCGCAATGGCCATAGCTCCTCTAAATCCACCGCAATCTGTTCCTCCGGCAGGTGTACATCATCGTCTTGGATTGCTTCGATGATAAAGATTGCTTTCAGCTCATCGAACAACACCTGATCGACCGTACCGAGCACGACGAGCGGATACTTTACAGCCAGCTGTTCACAGACCGGACGCGATGCTTTCCAGAGCGCTTGCCAGCCCGTCGGTTCCACAGCCACTTCCACGAAATTTATCCACTCGGAACGGATTGCGGATGCAGGGATGTTGGTACCGCCTCCGTTGAGGACGTTGGTCGTTTCCAGCAGACGGGTGAGGAAATTTTTCTTAAACTCGTACACTTCCATCTTTTTGTGATGATGATGCTGCTGCTGAGGTGGGCGTGAAAATCGTTGCCGTTAATTCAAAGCAACCGAACAAAATCTCGTTACTGTCAAGGCGGGCAGTGAACGTGAAAGTATGAACGCGCTCGCTGTTCAAAAAACACCAATCGGATAGTTCGTGCGGATATGAAATGATTAGAAAATGTGTTTTCGTAATTTTTAAACCATTTTTGGAGGTTTAGTAACTGAAGTTATATTTATAAAATATTTTACAACATATTTTCTACGAGAAACAACCACCCAGTTCGTCCTGATGTTGAATAAAACTTTAATTCTGCCAAACTGCAACGTCAAAATCTACACTATGGGCGAGTAATCAAACGATCCACAACTATGGGCTCACAGTACAGTCAAATTCCTTCACTGAAAGCAGTACTTGTCAAAAGGTGTATTTTCTCACTTTTTTGAAGAGTTCCGGAGAGGCAAGGCTGCCGTCGTCGTCGTTGTCGTCGTCGTCGGTTCGTTGCTAATTTATCAAGCCATCGAAGTGCGGTTCTAACAACATCTGCATCATCAAAAAAGTTATCCGTTTTTCCCGATTTGTTTGTGGGTGATTTCATCCGTTGCCCTAGCCATCCTGGCGGGTCCTAAGAAAAAGGTAGAAAGCCCCTTTTTTTATTCGCAATACCGCCGTGTGTGAGTGTGTGACTAATTGTTGTTCTTTCTGCTACCGCGAACCCAAAGGGTCGTGTGGTTTTTGCATTCCCTCTCAGTTCATCAGTTCGAAAACTGCAGTCTCGGCACAAAAAAGTTCAGAACAGTGTAGCGTGATTATCGTGAACCTTGCAAAAGGGTTTTTCTATTTGGTGAAGCGATTTAGGCAGTAGTGAATGGTTGGCAGCAACATTTTCCATTCACCTGTGAACTCAATTTCGCGCTGTGTTGGGGTTGTGTGGGGATTCTACAGCCCCTAGGGGTGGAACATCGTCATCCAATTGTCGTTGTTTCGCATTTAGATACCGGGGAAGGAAAAGTGTTGGGTGGAAGGTTACTTTTTTGCGCAAATTAAATTATCACCTCTAATGCACCGTAGCTGTGCGGGTGCTTTGTCACCGGATTTTGTACACGGGCCTGTAACAAACACGATACCTTACGACCCAACAACGCAACGTTGCGAAGTAACCGATTACATAAAAAAATGTTCAGGAAATTCGCCACTGGTGTGTACCTCCGGTTTCTGCTTAAGTTCAAAATTCTGTGTGTGCGTTTTTCTGGTTTCTAGGCGAGTGCCAGCTCCACGCAAACGGTAGTTAAAATATTCGACAAAACGGTCCATTTATTCTCGGTTATGATTCTTTCTTCTCGGAAAAGCCGAAAGAGAACATTTGGAGGAAAGAAAAAAACGCAACAAAAAAGCCGCCAGCAGTGTAAACTCTCGCGCGTATGTTTCGCGGCCGTATGTGTGTATGTGCATGTGAAAAGAAGTGTAGGAATGTTATTCGTCCAAAAGAAAAAAAAAACGAAGCAACATGTTAGCGAGGAATGAAAACTTCCCAAAATAAGGGAATAGAAAACATGCGAACACCACGCACTCCTCCCCGTACACGAGGGAAGAAGAATTAGCTTGCGGTAGAGTATGGCGATGCGTGAAAGGTTCGTGTGCGTATGTGTGTATGGGGAGTGGTTGTTCCATCTCACTTACACGCGTTTACGAATCCCGGGCGGTTTTGCCTGGGGTGTCATCCTGTCACGCAACAAGCGCCCCCTGTGTGGAGAATCCCGCGGGATGACACACACATGTGACAGAGCGAGCGCAAACGTCAGAATGAGCAGGATGGGGCTCACGAACACCGAGTGAGATGAGATTCTAAGCTGTTTCTCGCTCTTGTTGCGTGAGAAGCGAGAAAGATAAACAGAGATGCATGCAGCTCTGACCACTGCTGGCGCACATCAACCCCTCGAAAGTGGGCATCCACCTTCGACCCTTTAGGATTTCCTTGTTCTTCAGGATGGATGGATGATGTGTTTACCTTTTTGGGCGGAAGGTCCAAGAGGTCATGGTGGATTTTTGCGAACAATTCGATCGTTATCTTGAATTGGGTGTAACTCGCGTGCATGGAAGCCAGTTTTAACGAGTTTGAGTTTGAACAGGAACAGGAATTCTTACACAGCGCTGTGTTTTTCTAGGCCTTTATAATCAAGAAAAATTACTTTATTGACAAGTTTTATATAGTGTTTGGTCCTTTTTTATTCATATTTACAGTAAGCGTGAAAAATTGTCAACCGAGTTGTGTGTTACGCGTTTGATTCAGGCGGTTCAACACGTGAGTGCGCGGAAAAGCAAAATAAACAAAATTTTTTGCTATCGATCTTTAAAGTTTATGGTGCATAAAGTGTGACCAAATTTAGTTTAGTGTTTAGTTGAAGTGCATTCATTTGGCAGCTTGTTTTGATGAAAATATTTAGTTTGAGAGTGTGTATATGAATAGTGTGTCCCGGGTGTGCAAGTGAGTGCAGTGGCATCTTGGATTAAAGCATTACCCACATTCATAGTCGCCAATAAACGCCCGCAGCCTGCTGTGCGACGAGCCTTCGAGAAAAACCGAGCAAAGGAAAACCAACGACTGCGAACTCCGCCAGAAGGTAAGTAGTGCTCTGTGTTGAAGCGCATGTCAAGCCCCCTTTTGAGAATGTCCTTGATTGGTGAGAGATGCCTAGCGCCCTTGCACGGCCTTTCCACTGCTGGGTCGCGAAACAACCACCTTTTCCAGCGAACACATTCTAGGCATTCAAATGGCCCTTTTGGTGTGTACCGTTTTTACCACGTGCCTGGTCCTCGTGTGAGAGAGAAAAGAAAGATGACGCGACTAGGAAAGGAATTGTTTAAGGGCGCACAGTATTGTAACCTTGAACTTGTTGACGGAAGACGTAGTTTTTGTAATGCATTTACTTCAGTATTACGAGACGGTTTGGTGACTTTATTTAGATGAAATATTTTGAAAATCTGGTGTTGAAATCTGGATATCGTTTGATAAAAATAGAAATTTGTTGCGAAGCCGGTGCATTGACGCTGACCTTAAGCGGCTTCGAAGTGAACTGTTGAGAGATTTAAATTTCTCTATAGAACGGTTTGCCTATGACCTCCCCGAACAAAATTGGAACGGACATGTTTTTGTTGCCTCCCACACGGCTTCTTGATGTTCTTGAAATATACAATTTTTGTAGTTCCAAATGTTGGAAGTGTTTCGATACATTTCCAATTTGGAGCTGTGTTCTCAGGTGCAGAAAACCCTGACGTTTAGTTTGGATTTTTCTCCCAGGAATGGCAAGAATAATTTGACCTAGATACCAGCGTGTTACGTAAATAGTTGTGCGTTTATGCATTCGCCCAACCAAGAACATAACAATAACAAGCTTGTGCGTGTGTGTTTGTGTGTGTATGGGGTAGGCAAACAAATACATAAGCATAAACATAAACATAAAGCCGCGGCCTACTACAGACACGGCTGTCATGACGATACCAATCACCTTCTTTGTTGTCTGTATGCTGTGGATAGATCTATTCGCATGATGTCTTAATGGTGTGGACAAGGAATTTTTAGTAATGCGAGAGTCCCCCTAGTTTTACAAATATGACGCAGTGCGGGTTAGAGAAAAGATTGCAAATTAAGGGAAATTTTTTCGGACGATTGCATGCTCAAAATATCTGCTCTAGATATCTTGGAGCATAAGGCGAACCTGCGCTCCACAGTCCATTAGAGATACATGACCCTTGGACAACCATATTAATCATTGCGTTTAAGGTCCTGTAAAGCTATCCTAGAACAGTGACCCCATCCTCATGACTTAAACAGAAGAAAAGATATTCAGAAAAATCACCTTCTGGGTCAGACTCAGAGCCTATTGTCCAATGTTACAGCAATATTTTCCTAAAGATCAGCAGTATTAGATCTCTTTTTCTCATTTTTGGGACAAGCCAAGTCTTAAATATAGCAAGACATACTTGCTAATTTGGAAATCAGCTGATTTCGGCAGGTTTCATGAGGTTTTACAAAGTCTTGTATGTGGATCATTAACTATAAACAATTGTAAAGTCCGTGTGAAGACAAAATTTGCTATTAGTCTGCGGTTTACTTAAGTTATCATTCGCTAAAACCCCATATCAGCTGTCACCGAACAGGCTGACTTCACGCAAGGCTTTAGAGCAGCAAATGAAGTGTGGACACTACTCAGTCATGTATGATGTGAGTGCCTGCTCAATTTCTGTACTCGTATGTCAACTGTTTTGATAAGTGTTTGACTGGTAAGATAAGAAAAATCAAAGTTTTTGCCTCGGGTTGCTATTGCTGGCTGCTGCTGTGCGCTGTGACGGTAGATGACGGTCTGATGAGGTGATGTACGCAAACGGTGCCCAAAAAGTCGTCCAAAGTGAGTAAGTGTGTGCGCACCAATCGTAGAACGATGAAGCATAATTGACAAACGTCTCTCTGTTTCTACTTCCTCACCTTCATCACGGGGGTGGTTACGTCCGGGGTTTGCAAAGACACGATAAGAACAGTACTGTCAGTTGCGTTGTCTCCTGATGGTTGTGTGTGTTTGATTTGCGCAAAAAGATGATCTTCTTACCATCATCATCACCATCACCACCACCACCACCGCCACTGACTACCGAACATAATTAATCATCAACTCTCCTCCAGCTGGAGGAAGTCATCGTGGTAGCAGCGCAAACGGCAGAACAACCTACATTTGGCTTGCACATGGGTTTTCGCCGTTTTGTGCCAATTATACCTTTTTTTTGCGATTCAAAGCTTAAATGGGTTTCCGGTGTCGATTTGGTTGGTGAGTGAGTTGGGTTGGAGATAGTAGCAACAATGCCCCACCCTTAAATGTTAAGGAATTGCATATGTGAGTATGTGTGAGTTGACATAAGCTTGGTTGCGGCTGGTAGTTCATGGAGGGTAAATGAAATCGAAGCGAAAATAATAGAACTAGTGCAAGTATCACCAACTACAGGAAAACAGAAAATTTTGCAAAATTACACAAAGAAAGCAGCAGCACTCGTTTGCCGTTAAACTTTGTGAAGGCGATTTGATCCCCGTCCCCTCGTCCCTGTGGTTGTCGAGAAAAGATTGATTGATCTTTAAGACATACGTGGCAAAAGCAAAACAAAACAAACCTGATCCGTCCAAACATACAAACAGCGAACGAGGCTGTGCTGTGAGCCTAAACAATAACAATCTCCTTCCCGCTCTTGTGAGCCAGGCGCTTTGAAGGATGAATTAAGTGGCCCCTCTGCTCGGAGTCAACGTCCAGCTGGCTCAAACTCCGTTCCAACATTTCGGCAGCCTCATTAGCGGATACCAATTCCCTCCCCGGTATCGCCCGAGTGGCATCGAATAGGCAGAGAGAAGCAGAGAGGCGCTTCTCTCTTGTCACTGGCACACAGAACAGATGGAACGAATCGATTGGCTCGTCTCTAATGGTCGTGGAATGCTGTGGCTAGTTTGTTGGAGTTTTCCGATCCACCAGAGAGATCGGCTCGTTAGAAGTGGATCCTATGCTTAGCATCTTTCCTGTTAAAGAGCTCTTCTAAGCGCTTAAGTGATCGCGAGTTTCGATAGCGGATCGAAGCAGCTAACGGGACAATCTCGATGCTTTCGGAAGGAATTCCTACGCTTCGGCAAAGGGGTTTGTGGCTTAAAATTTGAAGCTCCCACAGGACGGCAGCTGTGTGCGACAACATCACCGCATTTGTTGCAAGATTAAGACAAAATATTGTGCGCTTGGGTGCTGCAACAGGTTAATTAAATTGTGTCCTGCAATTTTGGAACTCTTGTACTCCACAGAATGCTCAGGTCAGAAATTCGTTGGATAATTCTGCTGCAAAATTACTTCTGCCCAAGTTTGATAAGCACTTGTAGCGACGTAGTTGCACTGTGTTTGTGTGATCTTTTCCACCTCAGCGTCAAGATCAGATTATCGCTGAACCAATGGTGTGTGGGGCAGGTGTTAAGATCGTGAACCATCTTCTTCTTTCCCCCCTCCCAGAACAGTACGGCACGAATGAGTTACTCCCTCTACAACCAACCCGCGTGATGATTTATGGTAATTTAGCGTTTAAAGCTTCACCAACCTCGTTCCGTTAGTTGCTCAGCACCGACGTGGCTTCATGTTTTCAGGGTTGTTTTTCCTCCCCGCACTGAGCCTGAAACGTAGATGATAACGTCGACGTCTAGCGTCGACTGACCGGTTAGTTGTCTTCTATTTAGCGATTGTTGCGTAATCGTATTCGTTCCGCCATCGTACCAGCATCTTCGTGATCTTCATCACCTGAACGCTAGATTTGGCACGTCCGGGAGTCCGGGGCGAATGTGAGTGTGTCTCCGTAGTCGCTTTATCCCACGAAAGCCGTTGGAAACGATTACCGTTCGATCGACGAAATGAAGAACGTATGACCACCATCGGTTAGTGTGCTGGGTCGTTTCATTCATTCTTTCGCCCTGTGCCACGTGTGTTGAGTTTGGGAAGAACAGAGGACGAAACCAATCGAAGCAATGGAGGACAGTTGGGACACCCGGGATCGGGGGTATCGCAGAAGCAGCACGGCGAAGTTGAAGGTTAATGTCCAGCGTGGAATGTCCCGCCCAAGATGGGGCAAACGTTGTGTATGTGTGCGTGTGTTTTGTTCTCTGCTCTCCCCAAAAAACAAGTCAGAAGGGTTAAGATTGATCTTCTGGTATCCCAATTCATCCACGTTGTTGCAGTTATTGGAAGGGAACAGGTTATCAAGAAGCCATCCGCGTTGGAAATTCCACGTCGAAAGTCAATCACGACAACGATGGCGCACAACAAAACATGTCCAGCGTGAGGTTCTTATCGGTGCGGAATGCGTTTCGTCACGGAAGGGTGTTTTTGTGTGTGTGTTTCGCAAGGGTATGGGGTAAGGAATGGAATTGTTAGCAGGTGACTGAAATACCGTTCGAAGGAGAAGAAGTATCATTTTATAAGCACCATTACTGTCTCGACCCGTGGTCTCTGATATCTTATCTGCAAAACGCGTGTTTGAGGTTGAAGAATATTTCCATCGGAATCTCCAACTCCAAATCTTCAATGCGTCGACAGCAGTTCCATGGCGTTTGAGTTAAACGTTGATGCAATGGAAAAAAAACTACTTCAAACTAATTCAATAGAATATATTCTTCAACAAACTAATACTGGGACGCCCAATTACAATGTCCCATCACGCTTAAAAAGCTTTTCGGATTCTTACTTACTGCTGATGGTCATGCTCCAATTTGCTCCCTTTCACCACGATCCACGGCTTCCAATCAACGAACCATTGCGACATCATAATTGCTGCGGATTGTCAAATCCAATTAGACGCGGAACTGTCATCCGAGCTCTGGCCACAGGTACTTCCCCAGAATAGAAAACGGCATATGTTTTCTACCGTACAACCGATACTAATACGATTCGAACAAAAGTATTAGCGTGTTTTTTTGGGCGAGGCATGCTTGACTCGCTGCTGTCAGTGCTGTTGCAGGTGAAGCGATATTCCACACCCGACAAGAGTCCCAAGGGATATGTGGAGGATATGCCAACTGAGTTCTTAAGCTTTATCGATCTCTCCCGGGTTGATGATGCCCCGTGAATGGGCCGCGATCGAATTACAGCGTTAAACATTGAAGAGGTTTTATTACAACAGTGGACAGGCGTTAGGGGAGCGCGGAAATTTGATGTAAAGTTGAAAGATTTTTTTTTCCTGGGAGCAGATTGCAGAGCAAGCAGGTTCTCCGGAAGTCATCGATTACTCTTGAATCGGTACGGTTGGTTCATAATTCTCGATATGTCAAGTTGCATCGGAGGTTACTTGAAACACGCTTCTCAGTGTTAGGAAATTAGTCCACGTACTAACAATAGTTCTTAAGCCCTTTCTTGCACACTCCGCACAATCGAAAAGAACATCGTGTGCGATTTGAGGGGCTTGGCAAACTAGTTTTTTGTCTTGAAGAATGTTACCCCAAAGTTACTCTCACACACAATTGGATTTACCGGTGGGAACAGTGTAAGAATTCCTCCGATCAAAAAAGCGTGCTACTTGCGTTGTTTGACAGCTGGGGTTAGGAAATCCAGTCCATTCGAGGTGCACAGAAATCGTTGGCTGGTTTGCCTGCTCCATACAAATCACTGTATGGAGCAGGCAAAAATACTACAACCAGAGCATTAAAATCGAGCTCTACGTGTGTGTGTGTGTCCTACTACCGAGCTAGAATCCATGCAACCGGACTTGAACTGTTCCCATGACGGCCTGCTCATGCAACGTGTTTCATTGCTCTCGTGTACGATGGTAGGGATGAATACTTGAATCAAAGTTTAAGCATTTATCTAAATACTCGAGAGGCTTAAAGGCAGCAGCAGCAGCAGCAATAGACCGGCTTACGGCATTTCATTGCTCTGCTCACCATCGCCAGCAAGAGTGAAAATGCGCGCGTACTGTGCACCAGCGTTGATTAATTCTTTTTCTCAACAATGCTGACGTCTTCGTACCATCGTGGAAGAGATCTCGCAAAATATAGAGCCGGCAAGTAGTAAGGGCACACTCGTACACGTTCCTTGTTTTTGGAGTGTTTGCCAAAATGGTAGATAAGCACTAATTAAATGTTTACTTCAATTTTTCATTGTGGCAATAAGAGAAGGAATGTTACAATGTTTGGCTTTGCGTCATTTTGGGTGTTTACTTGAACCATGACTAAAGATCTCTTAGAAAATTAGTATTCTGAGCCGATTTGGTTTACTACACAAATTTCTGACTTCATTTTCTATTTATTTGAAAATAAGGTCAAACCTCCAGAGTACTTAAGCTGTGCCACTCAATGTAATTTCTGTGTATCTTTCTTATCGCGACTTAAACGTCGGCTTTATCAAGGGTTTGCCCTAAATCGTGTGTCTTATCGATTTTGATTGAGCTGCATGCCGCAGCACTGCATTCTGAAGTAGCTCCGATGCCACATCAGCTCGTTAAGTTCGACTTATTGTACATAAATCAAATATAAGATTTGTGGAAAAGTTAATATCAAATAAACATACCATAAGCGAAACATAAGCGTTTGAAGCGCCTCCAATAACTCAGGATAAATGTCGTATATTGTATGAGGTTCGTTATGAGGCAAGCTTTAAGTCATAATATGCGGCCCAAAGTTGGCGTAAGTGACGTTTTGTGGAAGGCATTACGCACAGCAAGCAAACTCACTTTTTTTTGTTTATTTCACCGCCAATCGGTTTGTGTGTTTAGGAAGAAGTGGTCGAAAGATTACGTAGCGGTTTGTGCCATTTAAGCGATATTTGTCTTACGATGGAGATTCAGCGTATGGTCCGGTATCTGGTCGACTCATAGGAGATTTTATTGAGGAGTAACGGGGTGCAGTTGCACGACCCTATGACTGTAAAACCAAAGCAGAAATATAGGTTTTCCAATTCTCGCCAGTGTAGATAAGCAAAAAAGTCTGTTAAACACCAGATGCATATCGACTGTGTGATGCAAACCAAGCTACGAATGAAAGCACCCGGTGATATTTGCTCAACACCTTGCTCAACACAATCCGCCCTTGATACGGATGGGGAAACGTCATCTCTAGCTGGAGCTGAATTATCAGTCAACCTTTCGTAGGGCAGTTAGACCTAGAGACGTAGTAATACTGGCCGTCGATGTAGTTGTGATGCAGAACGTGTTAAGAGGCGTGCGCCTCTTACACATATCGTTGCGCTTAATGTGGGAAAAAATGGAAAATTCACTTTTCTTCACCCGTTGGTTCGACTGTTAGCGTTCAGTAACAAGTTGCGCTGAGCTGACTTCGGTGAGTGAGTAATCAATGGGTTGGGTAAATCTCAGCGGTGGTTTTCCAAGCCCCAACCCTTCTTCCCTTTTCCCCCTAACGAGCAGGTGGATAGTTTATCTCCATTTTGTATGCCATTTTAATTAAATGTTTGCTGTGGGAAGCTTACGGCAGCGGTGGTGTTTAGGTAAGAAAGATACAGAATTAATATAAAAATAAGATTCGTTATCGTACAACAAAAAAGGGACAGGGAAGTTGGTTCGCTTATTGTGTCCAGCAAATAGAGAGAAGCGTGTAAGCGTGTAAAAAGCGGTAATACAGTTGTAGTTTAGCAAAACCACACAAATCATTATTATCATCATCGTCACTCCCAGTTGGCACTCTCCCCCCCCCCCCCTCTCTCTCTCTCTCTCTCTCTCTCTCTCTCTCTCTCTCTACCCTTTTTGGCATTAATGATACAATTATGAAGATTTATGCCTTATTCCTCCAGAGTTGCTCTAAGCAAGCTATGCACTGTGAGGTGCGCTGCGTATGCGTGCCAGATGTTGGCGTGCGCATATGAAGTCAATAAATGAATATATACCCACGGAATAAAGCGCGTTCCTGTCGAGAAATTAGGTCCATTCGGTCCGTGTGCCTCCGGGCACCTCACGGGCCTGTAAAAGGATCAACTTTCGGGTGTAATGAATTCGCTTGCTGTTGGTACCTTCGGCTGAGAAACATGCTGTTAATGAATATTTCAAAGTAGATTCTCGTTAGCAGCAGTAACATGTTAAACAGACAGCCAGGTTCAAGGTGAGGTCGGTTGAAGGGCAAATGGATTTAGGGGTGCTAAATGGAAATTAATAACAACCTTTCCTCTTTTATGTTACTGAACTATTTGGAAGAGATGATGGACGTGTTTTTAATATGTTAGCATTTACGAGCTTCTGTATGTTTTTTTTTTATTATTTCGTAATGACGGCCAGGCCGTATTCCTTAAAATCTAATCTTATAGTCTTGATTAGCTAGCTCTAGCTAGTCTAGCTTTACCACTCATTCAACTTATGTTTTATTTGGAGGGTAGGCATCCTTCCTTCTCCCTCAATTCAAGTGCACCTTATCTCGGGTGAGCTTGGATGTGGATGTTGCTGCTGCCAAGTATGGTTCTGATGTTATCCTCTCTATTTCCGCTAAGGAAAGAAGAATCGATTCCAGACATCTCGCCAATGACAACGTCGCTAGGTACGACCTTAAATCTCGTTGCGAACGTGTAACAAACAAAAAACAAATAAACATAACAAACTACAATCAGCTGATAGGACGATAGTGCGTACAATCTACGGGAAGGGAGAAGGGAAGGGATCAAAGGAAGTCAAACAGAATCCGCGCATATTCGTAGTCCTTCTGTCCCAGGATATCTCGCATCCTGATGCCAGAATGGCTGCCAAGAGTCCGGGTCTAGCCCCATCGAAGTCCACACATGACTAGAGGATGTGGTCAATGTCGTGGTATCCGTTGCTACAGCTACAAACCTTGGAGTCGGCGCTGCCTATACGTGGAAGATGTGTATTTATCGTATAATGGTTCGACATTAAGTCTCGACATCAAGCGAATAAACGCACGATCTACCGGGAGCCCGTGAAAAAAGCGTCTGTAAATTATATTACGAAAAATATTACAGATTTGCTGGTATCTTTCTAGAGAGGTTGATTTAGCTGAGCACACCACTCAAAGCTTGTGTAAGTCCACGCGTTAAAATAAGCACAAATAGGTCAAACGCGAATAGCAATCGGGTAATCGAGTCCCAATGGAGAATCGCACTTCTTACTTCTTAAATGATAAAGTAGTAATAGCTTCGCTTAATAACCAACCTTAATAACGCAATAATAACCAACGGAATTTTAGGGCTAAAGCACTCATAGAGTTGCAGTGCTGAAGCAAGAGATTCCTAAAGATCCTGAAGATGAGTTCCCAAATTTATTTTTTAGTGTCAACTTTATAGTTAGTCTTGCCAAAGGTCAACGAAATCATACTGCTAGGAACTGGTGCTAGTACATTTCTGAGTAAGCTTAGCCATTCGATGCGGTCCGGTGGTAGAAGCGCCGATCTTCACCGATCAAGGCTTTTCCCCCGTAGTGAAGGCTAAACATCCAACTTAGTGGTATCAATAAGTCTCGTAAGTTATTCTTTGATCGGTATGACTTAATAAAAGCTTTTTAAGCCAAGAAGAAGGGGAAGATTTATCTTCCCTAGTCGTCTGACTCTCGTCTATGATTATACAATTGAAACAACAGATAGAATTCAGACGTGCTTAACAGCTACGATCCAACCGATCGTGTATTACGACGCTTTCTTTTATAACACACGAAATAAAACTCAACCGTACCGTTGTGATCGAGCTCTGTTTATTTATAACTCCATTCGCTGATAAAGTGAGAGTGAAACTTACCAAAAACATTTCACTTTCATCGATCGAGATATTTTGTGTTTTGCTTCTATCTCCTTCATCCTTTTGGTACTTTTAATTTTCTCAACTGCTGCTCCAGCTCAGGATCGGAAATCGTCTGCGTAGAGACGGAGGGTTCTGCTTTCGAGCGTTGCATTATATTTTGGAGATCGCTGGGTTCCACCAAATACAGGAACGCGACAACAAACAACTGTCAAGCGCGAGGATGGCTTGGTTACCGGTTTGTGAATTTATTTAGTTAAAAACTGGAACACTTCTTTCACCTGGGACACGCACGGCAAAACGTGTATGGGAATAATTTATCCATCGATTGTTCACTTTCATTTCAATCTTGCGTTCGATTCATATCAAAAACACACAGTGCCGCATATGTCATTAATGATTTAGTCCAAAAACTAAGGCGATGAAGGATTAAATTTGCGTGCAAATTGGCACAACGAATTTTCTAATCGCTTTCGATTGCTAATCTCCAATTTCCAAGGAATAGGGAGCTCGTTGCTTGCAGCAGCGGCAACCAACATTCCAGCTGCATTAAGTCTTAGAGATCTTGCGATTCTGCTGTGGTTCCAACAGGTGGTTGTCGATGGCAAAGGAGCAGTGACAGGTTGTGCGTGAAATACAGCTGATCGAGATCGCGGATAAAGGCGAGCCCGCAAAACCGAAAACCAGTCGTCAGCAAGCGAAATCGTTGGGCCCTGGGAACTTTCCTGGGGACAGCGAATCGAAATGAGATTTGGAAGCAATTTCGAAAATCGAAAGTTTTTGACTTTCTGCCAAGCGCTGTGCTCCAAAGAGACGGACCAAATTCCAACTGACTCGCCTGTGGAACAGGTGCTAGACAAATTTGCAAATCACAGTGCAATGACACAAGGTGGTGGTGGTGCTGCATTTCCGAGCGGTGCAGTGAAAAGTGACAGGATGGAGTAATTAAATTGCAATATTTAAATTCAAACTGGCGAATGGAATGTGTGTCCCGTGAGCTTCCTCGTGCATACACAATTGGGAGTATTTGGTCGGGTTTGTTTTTCGTATGCATAACCACAAATGCATAGGAATTACGCACAATCCGATTACGCATTACGATCGATAACCTGTGGGGGGGGACGATCGAATGCATAACGACACGTGCTCCCTGGTCGTATACGGTGGAACACAAACCCTTCTACAAACTTCGGTTATCGCTGCGCTACGTGGCCTGCAAGTGGAATCAATCAGGCAAATAATAATTATGGAACTGAACCAGGCAGACAAGTCTTAGGTCGCAAGGGAAGGAGAGAGGGAAAACAGACATGTGAGGCTAAGTTTGGCGCGATTTTTATGTGATTGTACATGATTAAGAGTACTTTTACGCTCACGAATGAACCGGGGTTGTTCCTTGGTTCACATAATATGCTCGACGGTGGCCAGACATTTTCAATTGGTGGCGCAAGGCAGCCAAATGTCTGCCAATTTAATTCTAGCGAGCGAACAAGTACTTTTTTAATGAGTTCGCTTCCAACACAAATCTTTATTTAAGCACATTGTCTTATGGTTGTGTTCGGTTGATCAATTCTAACGAAACGGATGTAAAAAAAAACAGCTTTTTCTCATTAATATTTAATTAACCCACATGAACGGTTGTTGTGTGTGGAGTTTCAGTATTTGAATGTTGAACCAACAAAAACGACGTTGGTGGTGTCGATGATATCATCACCTACGACAGAGACTCCTCCTCCTTGACGTCGTTAGAATTTTTGGTTTGTTATTTGTACGAGTTTCAACTCCAAACGATACAATTTAAACGACCTTAAAGAGCTCTATTAAGCAGGTATGTAAAAGAAGTACAATTTCTGCAAAAAAAATCCTCATATTCTGCCACCCTAAAAGCGTCGAAGCGTATCATCATCGTGACATCGGGACATGATGTGTGTGTGTGTGTGTGTGTGTGTGTGTGTGTGTTTTTTGCATAGCTCTTCTTGAAGGTTAATGGTGTGCGATGGTTGCCATTTCTTTGGTCGTTCGGTACATCTTCCGCAGGTTAAGAGCGTTTTGATGAAACGATGTGCGGCTCGGTGTGACGATGGCGCAAATGATGATGATGACAAGCATTGATGAACTTAACGCGATGGCCGATTAGGTGTAGACGAGTTGATACAAGTGCAAAGTACATCCGGACAACTCGGAGAGGCCTGGAAGACTTACCAATGTCTGACTTTCTTGACTTAAAATTTAGTCGCGGTGTGAGGATGTCTTAAGTGTGTCCCTAACGATATCGCAAAGTTTGATTTTCTTTGAAATTGTTAAAATTTTCCTCTAGTGCAACTCCACTACTATCATGAAATTATGATCGATTGGACGTCCGATCATCTATGGTGAGAAAATAAAATAAACCAATAATAATCAAGCAGACCCCACAGCACACCGAGAAACTAAATTTTTACGAAAAGCGAGAAAATTGTATTAATCGAGAGGAAAAGTGCAACTCCAACTCTGACTGACGGCGACGATTAGCCGAAAGTGTGTCCGTACAGTGACTTGGCCGCCGTGGCTTCCATATGCTATCCTACTGTTCATTGAACCTAATCCCAACCCTAACCTTGGTGTGAACATTTTTGACGTAGTTTCATCTCACTCTTCATGCCACTTATTCTTCACTTCCACCTGTTGCAATTTACTCCCACGTGCTGCATTTCCTACCGACAGCTGATGATCTTTAACAGCTTGTTGAGATGCCTCCCCTGACTTTCGATTTCGAAAATATTATTTGTTTGGTTTACTTTGCTTGCCACACCTCCTTCACCATTCCGATCCCGTTTCGTGCTACCGTTATGTTTGCTTTTCATTTTCTTATTTTCACACACACACACACACACACACACACACACACACACACACGTGGGGGCACGTTGAGGCCCCAGATTGAACGCGGGAGTAAAAGTGCAGGGAAAGGAACAACGATCGAGGATGAAGTCTTAAATAGCATGATCGGATGAATCTATTAATCTATCGGCAGCCAAGATTCGTTGATGGATTTTACACAAGCTTTGGTTCGCTGGTCGGGAAAAAAGGCTTTGCCAAAAAAATGGATAGAAAATCTGGTAGCGAATGATGATGATGATGATGATGATGATCCAGCTGAACCTCTGATCGTGGCTCGTTGTCGGATAATTATATCATGATGCTGCCTATATGTTTCTGTGTGTGCACAAACCACGCGCACAAACACACACCGTAAGGAGTTGTGGTAGGGGTTTCTGTAGGCCAAGATCGTCCGGATTTTCCAATGGTTATTTTCGTTCCTTCTTATCTCCTTTCAACCGTTTTGCTGTTGGGTGGTTCAAATATTTGCAGAGGAAATTGGTTGAAAAAAAAGAGATGAACACCGTCGAAGATGAAAGTTCCGCAGGAAAAAAAAAAAAGTTTTCGCTTTTTAAGTTCACTTTCTGTAGGTTTTTCTTTATTTTGGTCGGCAAATTGTACCGCTGTACAGAGGGAGCCGTGGGCATGAGAGTTTGACGCATCCATCCATCCATCCACTCATCAACAAACTCCTCCGCGGATTATTTGGGTTTGGTCGAGTTCGCGTCTCTTTACACCATGATTGGCGATGGTGCCTGCCGGTCTATTAATCATTACGGAGCGGAGCTTTCGTAGTTTCCTTCATCCACCGTCGTAGAAAATTTCATCAAGCAAATTTTAATCTACAGTATCTCAGAGATCCGAAAAAGCATGAAAGCTATTCGCTGTGTGTGGTTAATGGTGTGGCAAACTGTATACATTTTTGTAACTGATCCGCTCATGCACATTCAGCTTTTGAGCATGCATAACACGGCAGGTTGTGGAGCAGGTTTTAATTGTGTTTCTTTTTCTCTATTTCTTTGCAGGGGTAAGCTAAATGGTCGAGCATGTCAACGGTCTTGTAATAGAAGCAACACTATCTCTCATGCGTAACGCCGAAGGGCGTCCGAAGCTTGCGACAATGATGATGAGTGTGTTGTGTGACAATCGCCTAGTCTTTCGGAGGATCCTACAGCCGGTGTATCAAAAATTATTTCAGATATCTTCCCGCAATATTTAGAGCTAATTTCAGTTGATGTAAATTCATAAATTTTGTGAATTGCCTGAAGCCTTAGAGACGCTGGAATGAACACGAATGAACAGTCTTATCATAGCTCTTATTACTAATTTATTATCATCAACGAATAGTAAAAGCTACATTATTAATATGTCTTTATAAGTCACTATAAACTTGAAACGATTTTATAATCAATTTCAATCTGTGCTTGAGAATCACATCCTCTGGTTAACCTTCATCCATCAAGCATCGCTAAATGATAAGATTAGTTGTGCACGATAAAGCCGTTGATGTGTGTAGTGGAGGCAGAAGGTGATGATGTTGATGATGATATTCACCGCATCAGTGATGATCGCTGTTGGATGAGGGAATCTTTTAAATCTAGCTAGCAAAAATCACCTCTACAGTCCGATGGTTCCGTGCCGTCAACATGCACCTGTGTAGTTGTGCGCTATCTTGAAAAATGCTGCGCTGCGTGTAAGCCTCAGACGATAGATTTATAAATGTTTGTCATTACGTTTTGCAACATTTAACCGGACCGTATGGCGACTGCAACTGTCTGACTTGACTGACCGTGGCGGCACTCAACCTCAATCTTATCGCAGCCGCTTAAAGCCGGTACAACAAGGATGGTATGTTGCGATATCTGTTCCGATCTCTTAAACGCCTCGTTCGTTTCTTCAACCGTGTCCGATGTCATAGTGAGCGATAAAGGAGCTATTAATTGCTATTTCCTGTCGAAAAGATCGAACCGGTTCGACGAATAAAATGCTCGAAAACTTACCTTTACCTGTATCACTGTCTCAACCAACTATCGTGTGCAGTGTTCTAGCAATAAAACATAGTTTTGGGACGCTTCAATAGACAGATAAAACGTTTTAGTGTTTTAGGACGAACCGAAGCATAAGTTCTTGTTGGGTTACACAATTTATTCGTTGTTAGATGGGAACAACGTAGCCCCGCCGCGAATATTTATCGTTGACGCTGATTGATACGACTCGTCGTAGGCCTTTGATCGTCTTGCCTTGAAAAGTTGCTGGCCACGAAGAAACGAGGCGAATCCCAACACCCAATTGTTAGCCTTATCAACCTTTTATTGATAAAGCACGACACGCGTGGTGTAACGCCTGTCGACGTCTGTTCTTATAACCACGTGCAACGCAACGTTTCGGGACGTAATCGAAGAAGTGACGTGATGTCGAAGGTATTTATTGAACTGTGCTTGCGCGAATGAATTTCCAAAACTTGCCAGATATACACACAAAACTTGAAACAATGTTGCGATCGCATTGTATAAACGCGATCGTGAAAGTTGCGCTGGTCGGCTGGGTTATAGTTTGACCGAAATTGTGCCATTTTTGCATAACAAAACCCAAACAGTACACACCCTCGGAGCGCAAAGTTCTACGCGTTTCCAACCCATAACAGAGGTCTCTCCCCACTCGGTACATTTGGAGCTCTGGTGTATGTTGACGATTGTTTGGGGAGGCTGAAAAACAACGCAACACAACACACGACGCACGAAACTGTCAGTTGCATTTCCGCATTGGTGAAACTTCCAACAGACAGACCAGACAGTAGAATAGCGATCGAGAGTATATGAAAACGCAAACTGCGATTGTATATAGCGACTCGCCGTTGAGTCTTTTGTTGTGTGTGTGTGCATTAATCAATAACTTCCACTGGATGGTGCAGTCTCCCTTATTGAGTTCTCTTCCGGTATCGGTTGATGATGCGTATCGGATAGATTTTCGGAACTCTAGAAGAGAGGAAACGATCGGCAGCAGATGTAGAAAGGAATGTTTCATATGGATCCAGAAGAATTAGGTCAGTCGGAAACGAACTGCGAACCGTTTCTCTCCGGGAAGGGTGCCCACAGCTACAACAATCGTGACATTCTACATGAATAAATTCCACAGTGGATTAGTGTTTTTTTTAGGTTCTCATTCCAAAAAGGGAATGTTGTTTTTCCTTGCTGCTTTTGTGTCCTGCGAATGTTTTTTTTTTTTTCTTTGCTGTACAACACAAGGCAACGAAAGAATTCTGAAAAGGCATAATTATTCAATTCGCTAGTGTTCTTTCCTCAGCATCGATTTGGAATTTGATATCAACGGAATGTCGACGATTTGCGGTTTTCACGCCCTATTCTCGAGTCGACGGCTATTGTGAGGATTATTGGATTGGCGCCTTTAGGAGGTTGTCATAATATTTGAGATGAGAAGTAGTGGCTATTTTCTGCTGTTGCGGGAGTTTCTTTCTTGTGAGTCCTCATTTTAATTGGAACAGATATACTCTTATATCCTGCAAGTGGTCTGAAGATTTATGAGGTTGAGTAGAAAAGTCTCAATAAATTACACAAAAAACACTTGGTTCGGACTCAAGCAAATGCTTTTAACCTGCACTAGCTTCTTGGAGGCAAATCTGATACAAAAAGGGATGGCTGAAGATTTGCTTAACAAGAAAATTCGGAATACAGTTGGCAGCTCACAGCGCAAAGCGCTGCACGGGTTTTTTTAATGTGTCCCGCTGCGAAATGTAGATTTGTGTGAATGAAACATAAAAAATAAAATTGTTACACCGTCTGGACGCGACGACGCTTCGAAAGGACGTAGCCAACTTCAGCTAACCTCAGCCATAGCAGCACCTTATCTGGCCAGCAAAATTTCAATGGATTTGGTCATCATTCGTGCACTCTGTAGCGAAGCAAATGATTCCTTGTCCTGCGGGAACTGTGGCACATTTTCTCCCATTGCTTGGTATGGTGTCTTGTTGGAGGAACTGAGCCTGTCCGTCCAGAAAGTAACCGAAATGGCCTAGGGCCACATCAGTTTGTGATGAAAAGGGAGAGGTAGGGTGCTCATCGTTGGTCAGACGCTTGTTGGGGGAAGAATGTCGGCGTGCGTATACTTTGTGACGAATTAAAGAAGCAAATTTCGCTCCAAGCCTTTCATGGCGTCCCGTCGTGTAATTACTGTTATTTTATTTGGGGTGGAGTTTTTTTTTCTTCCTCAACGGACATAAAGCGATGGAATGTAGCGATGGCGCTGGCTGCTGCATCTTTCTTAATGAGGTGCCGGAAGCAAAGGAACCTTTTTCTTGGCAAATAAAAATACAACGATCGGCTTTAGGCAACAGTTGGCTGCGATGGTTTCTAATAAAATGGTTAGAATTTATTTATATTCACTGTAAATGATCGTCTGAGTGAGGGATCTCTAAGACACGCCACACATAAGAAAATAGATCTGACTTAGTTGCGCTAAAGTGACTGTAAACGGACACACGTGCATCCTCTGTGCACTCGAGATGTGTTTGCACATGTGTCGGCAGGTGAATTGTTATCATTCGATAACAGAGAAGGTGTAGAAAATGGCAGAGGAAGTCTAAATTGTGCATTGTAAAATGGATTCTAGATGCTGTAAACAACACTAGTCCCATAAGGAATGTCGTCTCGGTATTTATCATTCACTTTGGACGGTGAATTCACTAACAGAGCGCACTTGAATAGCACTTCCGCCAAGGTTAAGGTGAAATTGAGTTTGCGAGTGTAAAAAAAACGAAATCTTCTTAACCCATCTGTCTGCTCGTGCGGAAAACGTGCACCTCAAACCGGACGAATGATCACAGCTTAAAGATCGAAGATCAAGTTGAAGATCAGGTGTGTATCTGAGGGGTTTGGCTTGATCACATGCCCGCGACCCGTTCCATTCGGCGAGACACACGCACTGCCAATTTGCCGACGAATAAGATCGTGAATTGTGGAGTTTGAACTTTCGATCAGACAGAGAGATAGCGAGAGCGAGAAACCGCGGGAGTATGATGGGGCGTTGATCGCACGGATCGTCAATTTCCGATGGGCAGTTGCCATCTTTCGCCGTGATCTTGTCGTGTGTGTGTGTGTGTGTGGAGATCAGGAGAGATTTTACAGCTCCCCAGCTATAGCTACTTTCGTGCGAAGTTTTTATCAGCGGTGGGGACGACGACGACGACGACGGGTTATCGACTTGGATCGTCCGGTGATGGTTGGGTGGCGCGAAAAGAAAAATGAAGCTAGTGCTGCCGCTGTCTGCGGTCACTGTCGTTGGTCAGGTGAACCGGTCCCTGCCGGCTAAACGGTCACTAAACTAAAGGCAAATCTATGCGTAAATTATAATAATTTTTGCAAACAGCATATGCATGTGAACGATTAGAGTGACATTCCACAGCGCTCTGTGAAGGGAGAAGGAATTGTGGAGTCTTTAGTGCGGGAGAAAACTTTCTCCTAGAAAAGTTGTAACTTAAGGAAGTGTCCCCGAGTCTTTTTGGTGGTGCATAAGATGATGACGGGGGAGACCTTGTGCTACTTTGCAGGTTAGGCCACACTGCTCGGTAATGCCTAACGGTCAAAGATAGAGTGAGAGTTGGTGATAAAATTCGGAAACGTATCGATGTGACCGCGCGCATATATCAGAGAAATCTCAAATTCCTTCGTCGCTGGCGGTCGGCAAACGCTTCCAAGAAATGGATGGCCTCTTAAAGCCATCGGTGTTCGATCAATGGGTGGTATGCATCCGACCCGAGGGTAGTGTCGCGTAAGGTGTGTGTCCAAGCTGTTGTGGGTTTGATGCGTTACAAAGCTCAAGTTCAACGACCTACTGCTACGCCACGGCCGAAATCGGAATGTCCACTGACATACTCGTGTGTCGTATCGGAAATAGATGGATTTACCGCTTGCCTACAACATGGTGTCTTATGGGATATGGGTAGGATATTAGCAGCTTAGATTTCCCCATAATCGCAACAATAAATCTCTCTGGACGGAGAAATTCGTTGTCTAATGGTTGTGTACTAGCGTTACTTTGTTAAACGATGCTCTTAAACCTCCAAGCAACTGTGACTTTTACTGGAGTTAATTAAAATTTCTACATGATTGATAGCTTTCGAGCGGATGCAAAGCATTTTGCCGCGATCAGCATAATCTTCGATGTAATTATTCATCCAAAGTAGCCGAGTGCCAAGATGTGTCCTAGGAAACCACGATAAGGTAATTGGTTGATGTCACTAACTCGATTAGCAGCAGAGTCTCTTGTATGCTTTCCTGCAGTTTTTATCATCTCAACCACTTGGTGGTAAGCTCTTAAACTTTACCTTAATCGTTCCCTAACCAAATCTAAACCTTGCGGCATTCTTTGCAATCTTCTGTTTAAAAATTCGTACAGAATCAAATCAGTAAAAATTTGGTACGTGCTCTGGCGGGACACGTTGTCAGCCGCTGGATGCTGGCGTTTTTCCTTTTCTGCGTACGTGATTCCTTACTTGAAGAGAGCATGAAACGAAAACATTCTCTTGCCACGCCAACAACTGTGTACGGACAGCACGCGGACCGATGATTCCGACAGTCAACCTGTTCTGTGTGTGCGCCCGGTTGATCCGTCCATCCGTCCTGCTGCTGCTACGTCGTCTGTCCCTTTCCCGAACCGGTTATGAATCTTAACCAAGCGAAAGGAAGAAACTCCAACAATCAGTGTGTGATGTGTCGTTCGGGTGCGGTCGGTGCTTTTTTTTCGTATGCCATCCCAGCCTGCCAGAAGAGTTCTTTCGGACGAAGCTCTTTGCAGGTCTGCTACGTGTCTTAGAGCTTTCGTATTTTTCCGGAATTTTGTACGTGTGGTATGCGCTCCACTACCCACTGTTCTCGTGGAATCGGATATCAGCAGGAGCCTTTTTTCCCGCAGGGGATAGAAATCAGATTATTACTCCCAAAAATCTTCTTTTTCCTTGTGGGACTTCCTGATGAAGTATTGGTCTTCATGTTCCGCCAGCATATTGCATAAACGTTGAGATAATGCAGTTTCGTTCATAATACACGTCAGGAAAGTAAACTTTGAGAGGCATAATGTTGGCGTATATGAGTATGTTTTACAACCGCCAAAATTCATGTCTACCCACCGATTTCTGACAACCATACGGAGGCATAGGCCCACTTCCACCCGAACGAGTTCCATCTATCTATCCGAAGGTGCTTTTAGCATGGGCGGACCTGGGTGTCTTCCGAAAATGGTGTGCAGACCAAATTTAGGATACACTCTCCCGTGGTGGAAGCTATCTGACAGCCACCGCCGAACGCCTTCGATTTTACATTCCACTCGGCGAACATGTTTATGATCACTTCATAAGAAACAGACGCGTTATGGACCCAGTTAGTTGCCTCATCTGATGTTGTTTTGTAAATGTTTTCGTATAATACTGGTGTCTTATTTATGATACTGCTTTTTAGACGAGGTTTACCTTCTTATGGAACTGTTGGTGCATTTTGTTTTGCAGGCATAATTAAATTGAAGGAAACCATACGTAATTGAGTGCAGACAGTTGTTGTCAACTCAATTGTTGCAATGTCTCTTTGCGTATTTAAGACTTACGGCAGCTTTAGAGAAACCCGTAGAATGGTTACTGTTATCGGTGGGTTTAAAGAACACTCGACGATGCACTCTATTCCTTCTTGTTTTGTGTATTTGCAGGTTAAAGTTATCGATTCTGAATGTTACAAAACGTTACAGTTACATCCAAAACTGAAAGGCGACTAGTAAAAACGATTCAAACTCTATAACTGCCAACAGTTGCAGTTTGATGCACCAGAAAAGTTACTTGTTTTCGCCGTTGGTGTACGAATACTTCCGATTTACACATACTCCGAACCCACCGGGGTAAGCGAAACGGAGCGGAACGTTTTCGGATGGAAAGCTTCGCCATACTGTCGAATGGTTTTTTTATGACACTTGTATCCGATCGTGTTGTCTCGATGGTGGAGTTACACGTGAGTTCTTCCACGGTATGCCCTTTCTAACCGGGTGGCCGTGTCGTGCATTGAGAGGACAATAAAGCACACATACACACAGAGAGAGACCCAGCAAGCAGACAACTAAGGGCAGGTGAAATATGAACGGCCATTGTCGGAAGAGCACCAAGCCCGGGATTAGCTTTCATATCATGAATATATGATAAATAATATATGGCTTTATTTATGTGATAGAATTTAAAAAAAATCCCCATATATTCGAAACTTTACAGGCAGAGTCAAACCATCATTTCTTATTTAGTAGCTCTCAGCAATTTAAATTGATAGGAGGCTTCCACTAGCATTACTGCCACCGATGATTCATGGACGAACATATGATCTATTGTTTGCACACTAGCTATTCTTCATGGTAAATAATTTTTGATCGATTTTTATGGTGTGAAGTTCTAGGCAAATGTATGGGCTTGCATCACGCCTTCGTTCGTTATTACGACTTTATTTACAATCGATGCAGAGCTGACGTTCTACCCAGTTCTCAAGTTCCGTAGATGGTGTGGATCGTAAAGAATTCGAATTATGAATTGATTTATGGCGATTGTGAATAGAGTGAAGTAATCAACCTGTCTCCCCATATTGAACGTTCTATTTTGTCTTACTGAAGAAAAGTACTTGAGGATGTCTGTAAGAATTTTATCTTGATTTATGTAAATAATAAAGCAATTCTTTTCATATCTCTTCTTTCGCAGAATATTTCCATGCACAGTAAAGCCAGCTTCGGGACGGTGCAAAGTTCACTGAAGCTGCCAAACTTGTTGGACATGATGCTGCTTCTTCTGATCAGATGAGGTAAGGATGAGACAAGAATACTGTACAATTTTCACATCCACAATAGCACAAGCCCGTATGTTGGCGTGTCCGTAATTACCGTTGCCTAGAAGAAGAGAATTATGCGTTTCATCAATGAAAAAAAGGTACAATCTAACGTGTACTATGTACCCATGTTACCCTAGCGGACCGAGCCATAAAAAAGCATGAATGAATTTGAGTGACAGCCGACCAAGTCGAAACACGCCATCACATCATCATCACGGTTAGCTGAACGTGTTTTCATGGTGCGTCTACCGGCAGCAGAACCGAGAGGAAAACAGATTTTTGAGCATGCAAGGTGCGAATAAAACCGGTACCGGATATTAGGACCCGGTACTCGCACTCGATATGTGGAAGACGATTACAGTATTGGCGGAGAGAGGGTGTGTAGAAGATAAACGATTCTTCTACCACCACTTGTCACCAATGCTCCAGAGTCTCATCTGGGCCAGCAGTTTTTACACGAACGATGTCTGAACGTGAGAGTAATCGTGTGTCTTCTAAAGCTTCTACAGCTGATGCCAAGAAGTAGTCCCGTTTGTCGGAAGCAGTTGGGGACTTTTCATCAATTGCACGGTACAACCGTGTGAAACTCAAACATCACATGCAGATGTTGACGTAATGGTTAAGTTAAATGGTCGGAAGAAGTCTCTTCCTCCCTCCTCCTCTGGTGTTCTTCAGATTGCACACACTTACTTGCGTCGGAATGATAAATGGATTTACAGATTTAGGGCAATGAGCATCGAATGATGACTATTGCATGACAGGATTTCATAGTCAATACGTAAATAACAGTATGATTGACACGACGATGCGCAATGCTGTTTGCGATTGGCACAGACACGAAGGAATATTCGTCCCTTGACAATCCCCACTTTCTATCACATATCTCCCTTCAAATGTCGGATCGGATTCTCACTGCAGTTCCGGTGATTTTAGAAACAGAAAACTTCCGGTACCAGACCCAACTCCGAAAGATTGAAGGCCTTAAATTCCTTCCCTTCCCATAACTGTTCAATTAGAAAATCAGCTTCTATCAAATCACACCACCACCAAAACCACCACGCCGCGTCGACGTTGGAATCTCTAGCCGGAAGGTGAGGTGTCTCGTTTTACGATCGGATCTCGGGTCGATTCAATTTGATTAGGCAGATTCCAGCCGGAGTAGTAGGAATGGAAAATGTTGCATGCATCACGCGAGCCCCGATCGCGCATTGGCGTAAAATATCTCTAACCGTAAAACATTAATGAATGACCGGGACCGGGTCAGTGTGAACATAGGGCGAAAGCAAAAGCTTGCCTTCCTTCGTGTGTGTGTGTACCCTTTTAACTGGTGGAATATTGGCGGGTATGATTGTGGGGTTTGTGTTAGCCCAGCCCAACTTTACGGGAGCCCTTTCATTTGACTTCCGATTGGTGTTTTGAATCAATACGGAAACCGTTCGGAAAATCGATGGATGGGAACTAGGGCATAAACGGCGGTGTTAATATTTTCTACGCCTGTCGTATGACTTTCATCAATTCTAATTTAGTAAGAGGGGGATGTTTTGTTTCGTTTAATATACGTCCTAGAAAATCCAGGTCAGGCAGGATTCGATTTGTCGAACTTCCGGATGCCTAATAGAGCAGGATGATGAAAAATGATGAAGGAAGAATGGTGACTACTTCTATCCTGTGTCAAAAAATAATCCATATCTCTGAGTAATCTGCTGCAACACTAATTTTTGTTCTATATTTTGTTTACTTACAGGAATATACTTCATCCAGACACAACAGTGCTTATGTTACCCCAGAAAGCGTACGTGGACATCGTCTGAATATATGAAAAGTCGTTCATAGCGGCGGTCATTTGTCGAAATAAAACGTATACACCCGCCATCACGCCCCGACGCAGCAGGTTCAATTGATCGGTCGAATTCTCTCTGGGACTGACATTTACACAGACACCGCCGAGGGGTGGGCCAGTAAAAAGGCCATCGTGATCGAGGAGGACAGCCCTCTAGCTGAGCGTGTACTACTGTTTGCTGGTACGATCGGGCACAATTGCGGTTGATTGTGGACCGCACGCCATACGTTGTCGTCGCGTCTCATTTATCGTTTGTGTATCGGGTCATTAGTGTGCAAACGGCGGCGGGCAAATTTGTCCCGCAAAGCGACAAAAAAGAGAAGAACGTTTGCAAATTGATTCGATTCTGGGTTGAGAAGAACGAGGTTGTGGTTAAGTGAGTGTACTCTTCCATACGTTTTATACAAACAGAACCACCATGTCACATCACAGCGACGATCAGCTGCTGCAGGCCGGCAGTGATTCGTTTTGGGAGCTAAACAATTACAAACGCACTACCAAGCGGATAGAGGACGGTTACAAGTAAGTTTGAGGGCGTCTTCGGGGCATCGTACCAAATGCAACAATATTTTATTTCATCTCTTCTTCTAGATTATGTACGGAGCTGCAAACACTGATCCAGGAGCGTGCCGAAATTGAAAAAGCATATGCCAAAAATTTGAAAACATGGTCCAAGAAATGGGGCGAACTGATTGAGAAAGGTGAGTCCAAACAAAACCGGGTCCAAATGTACCGAAAGTCGTGAACAGTTGATCAACCATTCTGCTGCGGAAAAAGGAAAATCGTCATGTGCAGCCGTAGAGTGTGTGTGTGTGTGTGTGTGGCCGGGAGGTATAACAAATTATACGCCACACGCTAATGTATCAAATGTCCCATCGTTGCGAACAACTACTGCCACACATCAATCGTCGTTGCGCTACTTAATATGACCTTCAACGGTTTTTAAGTGATATCGCCACCATGTGCAGTCGCGACCACCCTACAGCCTGCTGCATGCTGGTGAAGGTTATAATTTTCTTGCTAGATTTTTCTAGGACCATATTCCATCCATGATGGGGGGGATGCCTCATGCATTAGCGTCAGTATCAGCTAGGGGTGACATAATAATAGTATAAACGCCTCGACCATGAAATCATCCGATATTGTGGGGGGTGAAGAATGAGAATATGGGTTGATGCACTTTTTGCGTAGTGAAATGGGCCCATTTATGCAGCATTTGATGTCGAGCGAGAGAGAAAAATAGTAAATTATGAACATTTTACTAATGAAGATTCCCGGCACGGTATCCTGTATGACTTTGATCATTTAACTGGGAAAAAGACAAGGACATTTTTATAGGAGACGTATGCCACAATGTCACACCATTACAGAAATCGAACACTAAATCAATGTGGAGCATTGTGTAAAGAGTCGGAAAACCGAAGGTCAAATCCCACTGAGCTCTAACACACAGTTGGTTGGTGAAGTGGATCAATTTGTTAGCATTTAAAAATAGATTCTGGGTTGTGCGTGTCGGTCCACCCGCACGCGCGTCACCTTTCCCTACACGCATTTTGCTCCGATCCGGCATCTTTGTAAGAAAAGTGCGCTTAATATATCATTTCCCAAACAAACACACACTCGCGCTTTTGCCGGCTCTTCTCCATATTGTTGTTATACACACTTGCCGGGGACGATGCTCTCTCATGATACACCTCAGCCAGCTGCTTGTGAATCGGATGTGTGATGAAGCGAAAAATTACAGACAAATGATCCCATGCTTCTATGCCCAGATCATGTCTGGACGTGGAAACGGACTGGAGCGATGGAAGATGATTCAATAAATTCCCATTAGCTGTAGTTTCGTTGGAATTGTAGGAAAAGATGTTATAAGTTAATGTCGTAACATCACACGTCAGCATGGTTGGAGTCTTATGTCATATCCATAGGAATTTTATGTGAGGGAACAGTATTTTATTTATAATTAATAATGACGGTCCAGTACCGTATTGTCCTAGGGAACAGTATTTATTAATGTATTTTATTTGAATCCTCTATTTTTTATGTTGTTTTGGTAGCTGTTCTCAGTATTGTCCCATTTTCCGGAAGTATCAGAGCCAACCGGCCTGAAGAGTATTGATTTTTCAATTAAACACTCACCGGTATACGATACAAATGTCTTACCTTCGCCACAAATCGGAGTAGAAGTGTTGTGTGCGTTTTTCTCCTGCCTTCTCATAGCCTTACATTCCAATCAGACTCTCCATCGAACCACACGTCCTTAATTGAGTTACGAGGGTCACGAAAGGGGTTGAATTTGAAAGATATTGACAGTAGCGTGCGTACCGTGCGTACCGGACTTCCTTTTACCATTAGAAGGGGTTTCTACTTTTGAAAAAGGATAAAATTGTGACCGACAAACGGTGCTTTAGTGTTGTGTGTACATACAATTAGAAATATTTTATTTTTCCTTTAATAATCATCCTTACTTTTCCCCGTATTTCAAGGACCGGAATATGGAACGACCGAAGCGGCCTGGAAGGGAATGCTTACCGAGGCAGAACGTCTGTCGGATCTGCATCTAAAAATTAAGGCAAGCCTTTGTTCAGATGTAACGCTGCAGATTAAAGAATGGCAAAAGGACAATTATCACAAGGTACGAGAGAGGCTTGGAAGTTAAGACTACCAGGGTCGAAAAACAATTGTTGTAAATGTCACTTTCTCCCGAATCAGTCGATGATGCAAATTAAGGAACGCAAAGAAATGGAGGACCAGTTCAAGCGGGCACAAAAACCCTGGGCAAAGTTGCTGGCTAGTGCAGAAAAAGCGAAAGCCGATTACCATGCAGCATGCAAGATGGAAAAATCCGCTGCCAATCAGGAACGAAACGCATCCAGCGATTCCTCGATGTCAAACGATCAGGTACGAAAGTGATGATCTCGGCAAAAAAAAAATCAATAACGATCGTTACCCTTTCTCTCTTTACATTGTAGCTAAAAAAGATGCAAGAAAGGGTACAGAAACTTAAGGACGACGTAGCGAAGAGCCGCGATCGGTACGAACAAACGCTCAACGAGATCAAAGAGTACAATCCCGTCTACATCGAGAGCATGACGAATGTTTTCCGGAAGTGCCAAGAGATGGAGGAAACTCGGTTGTGCTTTTTCAAAAACGTACTCTTCTCGATACACAAATGTTTGAACATTTCCGAAGACCCAAGCTTGCCCCAGATCTACAAAGAGTTTCACCATACGATCAACAATGCGGACCATCAGAAGGATCTGAAATGGTGGTCCAACAATCACGGCGTCAACATGGGTATGAGCTGGCCAACGTTTGTGGTAAGTGCGTGTGGACAGCGTTCAGCGAAGGCAAAGGATTGTGGGCAGGTGTTATGACCAACTTTGGTCCGGTGCTATGACATGAAACTGAGCATTTTTTCCCCACTAGCTGCTGGGCGTTTGACTGTTTTTCTTCCTTTTTATTTGTTAACTTGTGTGGTGTCTATTAAAATAATCCTTTTTTTCTATTTCCTTCCTAACGTGAATGCTTTCTAGCGCATGCTGTTTCTGTTCTTTAGATTACTATTTAAAAAAATTGTTTTTTTTTTTGTAAGATTTCTCACACATTTTCTCCAATTTTCTGACGGAAGTATTACTAAAAAACAGATAACAAAGTATAAAATCTCCTTTTTTTAATTAATCCATAATCTTTCATCAATAATTTACTGGGAGTTTAAAATTATTTAAAATCTCATACATCACTTTTTTGTTAACTTTATTAAAACAAAGAATTATTTATAAAAAATTTACTCTATGCGGAAAGGTGCAAAGCATTATTTAGCTTTTCTGTAGCTGTTGTTGCTGTTACTGCTGCTGCTACTGATTTGCGTGCCTGCCGCGTCTTTATGGAAGCTGGGTATTCTGTTGGGGTTTTCGGTGGATCGTTGTTTTGTTTATGTCAGAGTGAAATGACTTTACTAATCGAACTTTTTTACTTAAATCGTTTAACGCATCGCTTTTTCCTTTCCCGGGGCGTATCCTTTTCTCCAATTTTGCAAGGATAAAATTATCCTTATCAAATTGTGCTCTTCCACACTGTTTTCTTCTTATCGTGATGATGCTGTAAAGCGACATCAGAACTCTTTTTTATCATGCTTTTATTTTACTCTCTTTTAATCACTTATTAATTGTAATTTCGTTTTCTTTTTTACTTTCCCTTCTTCTCCATTTACACACTTTTTGCTCAATTTGAAAAAATCAAAAATCAAACGTCCAAAACACTCAACTGATCCCTATTCAAAATCCGCAAACACACATATGCTGCACCGAAAAACAACTCCAAAATCCGCGCAAACACACACATCCGGTTCTTACACACATCAACCCCTCACCACATTCATCTGATCTGTGCGATCATGCATTGCTCGCTCTGTGTGTGTGTATTTATGTGTGTGTGTGCGTTTTATATGCTACACTCCGACCGCCTGTTCTCGTGCCTTCTCCAGGAGTACACGGAAGAGTTCCGCGACATTGCGAAGGGCATCAAATCCAAAGAAGCTTTACCCGCAGCGCCGATCACGCTCATTCATCAGCGACCCGTGGCCGAAGATTTGCATGTAATTTTTTGTTGTTTTTTTTATTGTTTGATTCGATTTTAGTTTTATTGCTTTTTCGTTTTCACGTTACCACCACAAACTACACATTTTAAGTTCTTGTTTTTTAGGCAAATAAGGAAAATTTTACTTTTTTGTTGTTAGGATTAGTTTTCCGTATGTGTGTGTGTTATTGTTTCTATTTACACATCCATTACTTAATGTGTGTTGTTTGAAAATGATGTTGTTTTGTGAAGTTTTTCCCACCTATTTAATGATTTGAACGTTTGCATCGTACTATTTTGAAACCCAAAACCACTTGTTAAGTCCCTTTTATTGTTTTGCTTGTCCTCGGTTTGCTAGTGGTAAATCAGAGAGTTAGTTTGTAGTTGCATTGTACTGTTATTTTATGCTTTTTATTTGTTCAACATAAATAAACATTAGTTGATTGTTTGGTTTTGGATGTAGTATGAAAAAGGTTAAATCAAATAATTATTTAATCTCGAGCTTCTTCTATATTTCTATAATAAAAAACATAGCAATGCTTAGATAATTCAAATGAACAAGCAAAGTAGAATAGACAGACATTAGATTTCTCTCCCTTACTATATGAACAAAAAAAAACTTAAGTTTCGATATAGATAACTTGCTATAAGTGCTTCAGATTTACTCTTTAAAGTATACTATTGTAGAACAGAAGAAAAAGCTTTTTGTGCCTTAAAACTCAAACAAATAACGCTATATAACAAGTATTATTGATACGAGCTTTCTCTTACTTTATTTTTGTTAAACTGAACATAATTAATAATCAGGAATATCCACCACCACCACCGGCCAACAACAATCGGTTACTGGGAGGAGGTGGCAATCGAAACAGTACAGCCCTCAGTATTACCAACTCGACCGGCAACAATCGCACCACCCCGACACCGAACAACGATTCACCCAAGTCGGAAACGGCATCAACGAAAAATGAAGCAGCCACCACACCTACCAGAAATTCGCCTGGACGTGGTGCTGCACCCGGCGGAGCTGTTGTTACGTATGTTAATGCTTATAATTTAAGATGTCTTTTACATTGTTTAAATAATTAATTAACAATTCTTCTTCTCAGCAATGGTAACTCCGGCACGAATGGCAAAGCCAACGATAGCAATCCCTTCGAGGAGGAGGAAGAATGGGACGAGGGCGACGGTAACGATAATCTACTGGTGGACAATGGTGAACCTGGTGTACCGGTGAAAGCCTTATACGACTACGAAGGCGCCGAAAGTGATGAGCTTACATTCAAGCAGGGTAGGTAGTCGAAGTCACAAGTCAATAAGTCATAGTGACTCATCTTTCTGCTGACGAATCCTCTAACTTTAATTCATATTGGTAATCATTGCAATTGCTTCTACTCGCAGGTGATTTGTTCGAAAAACTAGAAGACGAAGACGAGCAAGGCTGGTGCAAGGGACGAAAGGACGGTCGTGTAGGACTCTACCCAGCGAACTACGTCGAGGTGGTAGCGACGTAAGCTTTGGCCACAATTTTACCAGCAAAAAATGGAGAACATTTTCAAAACAAACGCCTCCAATCGGCAGCGAGGTAACAATGTATGTTGGGTACAAAACGGCGATGAGAATGTGTTAAAGGGAATACGCGTAGTCAAAACAAAAAACAGAAGTACAAGCTCTGATTTGTTGGATTTTATTTGATTACAATTTTGGGGCTGGGTAGCAAAAGTGAACGGAAAATAAACGAAATTCAACATCACAATTGAAATCGGTGGATCGCGTACACAAAAGCAAGTCGCACGTAGATCGCGTGTCTTTAAAAAGTTGATGGACCGACAGTGGCAGTAGATAAACCTACTGAGCTGTGATGGGGTCTGCTTTTTATGACCAGGAGTACTAGTTGTGCATGAAGCATTCATAGCGCCATCGTTCTCTGGAACAACTATAGCTTAAAGGGATAAAATCCTCAGAACCAATACACACACACACATTAAGGACATATTTTGAAACCTTTGGCCAAAAAGAAAACGAGTATTTTTGTAGGGTGGTTGGAAGAGGAATTTAGCTTTGGGCTCCGCTGTTTGGTAAGGTAAGATAGTCATGCGCATATAGAGGATAGTGAGCCATAGAGAAAGAGAGCCGGGTGAAGAGGGGTTTCTTTCATCACATTTATATACATAGAGGGTCCTTTTGGCGTTTTTGTTGATAATCAGGGAAAGGAAGCAGGGAGTTGGTAATTTTACGTACAACACTGCTATCGTTTGTATGTGGATTGGTCCCTTTTTTCTCCGTTTCTATGTACAGTTTTTGCTCTGGATGATTAGAAGTCATATGAATTATAATGGTTAAAACACAGCAATGAATTTGCCTTTTGGACACGGGTGTATAGGATTTTGACGACGAAATGTTGGAAGGAAGTTTGAGTCCTTTTCCCATCGACGTAATCTAAGAGTTGGGAAGTAAATCAAGGAAGAATCGAAATGAGCAATGAGTCATCTCTTCGTCTTTTTTGTGCTGTTTAGTTCTATCAGTTTTTCCATTTTTTTTGTAGTACTATTTACCGTTTTTGAAAGGAAAGTAAAAAATAGAAAGCCAACCTTAGCATGTAAGTAGAAATTGAAGCAATTCTAATAAGGCATAATTGAAGCGCGATGCATTTAGAAAATGATTTATTTTTCGGTGCAAAACATATATATTCATGTCCAAAATCATCCAGAAAACCCGACCGTGTCAGACGCCTCTGGGAATTAATTAAGTAGGGCGAAAAGCAAACAGGCTCAAAATGTAGAGAACAATCAATGCTGTATCGGTACTTGTAAGAAGCAAAAGTATGCATGCAGGAACTATACTGTGTAGGAACCAGTTTTTGAACTCTCCATTAGTTGTAGAACAGGAGACCCAAAAGAAGGAATCGGTTGTAGAACACTTCAAACCTGTTCTCTCCAATATCAACACTTTACTGATACTACCGAATTTTTTAGCTCCTTTACTCCTATCTCTCAGTCTTTATAAAAACCTCTAAACTGCTGCAGTTGGCTGAATCCCCTGATCAGGGAACATTAAAATAGAAATCAATGTATATTCTACAGGAAATATTATTTTGCATTGATACAGAACACGGTATGGCATCTGGCTACGGGCTGACCGATTTTTGTACTGTACAGTTTTAAGAGCATTGCATAGTTTTATTACTCGTTTTGTATTCTGGCAAACGCAAAAATGGTGAAGCTGACTAAGAGAATGATTCGATCAGTAGCAATTTGGAAGCAAAAGAGTTAAAAATAAAAATTAGTAACTATCCGTTGCAGTAGTGTGACAGTGATCATGATAGCGACGATAACGCACGACGTCAAGCCACACACACACACACACACACACACATCGTTAAAGCATGATGAAAATGGTTGAAATGTAAGGAACTAGGCGTGTTGTGTATTATATTAAGTTTGAGGAAATATATATGTAAAGAAGTAATAACAAAAATCGGGGCGGGCAGTTGTGTGGTAGTAGTAGCAATAGTGTTATGATAGTGGTAGTCCGCGAAATACGAAGATGCACGTGCGTTAAACGAAGCGGTTATTTATATATATATACACAGCAGTTTATCTTAAACCATGTATTCAACTAGAGGAGTTTTTATTTATTTTTTACATTAATATTATGAAACATATCACACAGACAGAAAAGGGAACATTTTTTTGCGTTTACTTATACAGGTTTTGAGTTTCCGAGACTACGTTCACCTCTAAAACGAAATAATCATAGTAGTCATTTTAATCTATTGAAACGCATCAGAAAGAAGGAATCAAGTGGGACATCGTACGGTTTTATGTTTGTTAACAAATAACTTCCCTACAAAAATGGATAATATTTTCCATCAAACAGACGAAACGTTTTACGAAACACAGTACAGCCGAGGATTTCCAAGTCATCCTTCCGGTGCAGTTCCGAGCACGAGGCCAGCTTCAGCAAACGATGGAGGCCAGCAAATGAAACAGCTGCTCGAAAATGAACGTACGAAACCGAAGGAACAGCAGTACCGCGAACGATGGCATCAGCTGCACCGTGCCCAGAACGAACCAGTCGGTGAACAGAAATTTCTCAAAACGGTCGACTCGCTGCACTCCATTAAGGATCTTACGCACGGTAAAAAAAGTATGGTGGAAAGTAACTTCTCCAACATTTTGTTTCCCGGATATGATGCCGACCGGGACAGGATACGCTCCGATGTTGGTGATGCATCCAGAAGCATGATGATGACGCATGGAAAACGAACCAACAGTGATCGAAATGGTGGATGTTTGTGGAAAATCTTTAACCATGAAGCATCACCATCCTCGCTTGTACCTCCTCCGAGTAGCGCCCGGAAGGATGCAGCGAATCTTCCGCCCGCTGGAAAAAGGTTAGATAGATGTCCATCGGCGCCATGTCGGCGGTATGATATGATTACACAGCAAGCAGAACATCAGGACGCTCCGGCCATCAACGAAGCGCTTCAATACTTGCATAAATTGCGAACGCTTCTTTCACGTTCCGGAGCAGTACAAAGCACCCGAAAGGAACTTCAGCAAGAAGCTTCCGAGAATGAAACGGAGAAGAAATGCTTCGATTGGAATGGTGTGCTGATGAAGTATATTGGCGAGGTCGGATCGTTGGATTACGAAATTTTGAAACCATTGCTTCGCATACTCAGCATCGATACGGAAGATTATGAAGGTTTCGTGAAATTTTTGGACCTTTTGGACAGTGAAGTTTCCCTCACGCTGTTCGAGCTAGGTAAGCACATGCAACAGGAATCGACTTCCGAGGAGGAGAAGGAATAGCAGAAGTAACGTTTCGGATTCGAAGTTAATGCCATCAACACTTTTCGTTTGAGATCGTCCAGCGGCATCGTTAGTTTATGCAACATATCATTTATTTAAATTCTCATTTCAAATTTATAACTCAGTACACATAATAAAATCTAAAAACAAAAAAAAGTTAAGTCAAGTCAAGCAAATTAATTATCTCGACGAAGTGCGCAGGCAAGCCGCATATCCTTGGGAATGAGCGTCACCCGACCGCGGTGAATTGTACATCGGTATGAATCTTCGAACAGCTGAACCAAGTAAATCTCGGCCGCTTCCTGCAGGCAGAACAGCATATCCGGTGAAACCCGTAGCGGCCGGTGCGCATACTCGGCCAGAATTTCGCGAATAACGCGCGCGAAGCACATCTTCGGAATAAGATTGTCCACCGTGCTTTGCAGTCTTATGATCTCCTTCAACAACTTCAGCTGGCCGGGCGTTTGCTGTTTGCGGCTGTGCGAATGTTGTTGCGATGTGCTAGGCTGGGGCTCGGGCTCGGCTCGCTGCGACGCTTCGCTGGATGTGCTGGCTTCGCTATTTGCTACGGATCGCGTTGATTTACGGCTGCCGGATTTCGGTGTGGGGGCGTTAGTCGAAGCGGCCGAACTATCCTGGTGTTCCAGATCCGTGTTCGGTACAGTCGGCATGCTGGTAAGCCGATGGGCTGTGGTGGACGGACCCGAGATAGTCCGTTTGACGGTGTTCGGGCTGGAATGTTTGTGCGACGGCAGGAAGGAAAAGTTAGGACGCGATTGGTTCGTGTTGCTGCGCAACGATTCATTCTCGCTATTGCTGTGGGAATCCTCCGATTCCACGCCCATTACGCTCCGAAGCTCGTCCACTGTTTTTAGGGAGCGGAAGTTGCTGTTACGTTCATTTCGACGCGAAGGTTCTGGCGGTAGTTCGGCCGATTCCCGTCTTGCTGGTGGATTTGTCGGTTTTGCTGGTACTTTTGTAGTCTTTTTTCTCGGTGCCATCGTTCTGCAGGAAGAAAGTGATTCGGTACGCCTTGCACAATCAAAGATTTCTTGTCTACTGGTTCAAATGTCCGCCAAAACTGAATGCCGTCGTTCGTGGCCGTTACTTTTGCTTTGTATCACTGCTGTCAAAACAATTCTACGAATCCTATTGAAATTCAAATCCAACCGTTGTCGATCGTACAGTCAATACCCGACTTCCCCGGATAACGGGGACTGGAGATATCCGGAATCTGGAGTTTCTGTGTATTTGGAATATTGCGTATTGACATCGACACATCGTTTAAATCTAGCTTCAAGGTGCTTGATTCACAATAGTTTTTGAGTTATATTTTCTACAATTAATTCAAGTTCAGCTCATTGCTAAAAAATAAATTTGTAAAGTGGAAGACATTATTGCATCTGCGACCATTCGTGACTTGTACAAGTCGTTTGTTTATTTTCCATTCCACACGCTAACGTCAACTGTCGAACGTCAAAAATACGTGTGGGAAGGGAAAGAAAAAAAGAGGTTTGCTTGCTACCGTGACGTTCTTCAATGATCATTTCATTTGCGTGTTTGTAATAGTAAAACTGGGACTAAAATCGAGCAAAAAAGGAGTCAATACTTGCAAACAAAACCTACCATTACACCCTACGATCAAGGCCATCATTCGAGAGACGGCAGGACGTTCGATATTTTCTTTCCCCGCCTCTGTTTTTCCCTTTCTTGTATCGTTCGCTAGATAATGGATCGGGGCAAATCAGGGCCGGGCATACGGGCCACCAAGAAGCAACAGCTAAGCCACCCACAGTCAGAACTGTATGCCCTCGGTTCGAAATCTTCCGTCGGTGGTTCGCGTGGTGACGATGCAAAATCCCGTGTCGGGGTGAGTGGCGTCGTGTCGGACCGTAAGCGGGAAGCCACATCCTCGATGGCACTGGGCAGTGGGGGCGGTCCGGTAGCGGCGAAGAAAATTAAGCTTTCATCCGGAGCAAGCGGCTCCATAGGTGGTGGGAGCGGTACCGGATTGGGTGGAGTGTCCGGTGTTGGGACGAGCAAAATATCATCCGGAGGGGACAGTTCCAGCTCCAGCAGCATTCTCGAGTACTGGGAGCAGTGTGCGATGGAGTGCGAATCGGTCGATTTAGCCTCAACCGTACTGTCGGCGATTGAGCAGCAGGACAGCGACAGTGTCGTGGGCTACATTTGCGGTGCGATAAAGCTACTCATCTCGCCGAAATCAAAGTCAGAATCGGTACTATCACTTTCGCTGCTCTATTTGGCTCGATTGCGGCCACACCTATTTTGCAACGAGACCATCACATCGGCACTGATCGCGGTGTTGAAGCGGGACAGTGGTGGCAATGCATTTAAAGGCCGCAACAACCCGACGATGCACATACTGGCGTGTAATTTGCTCGCACGCGGATACAGCGATAAGAAACAGTGGCCGGAAAGCTTCATCCGGACGTACATTGATGATGCGATCAACGATCGTGTGTGGGTGGATTACGAGGAGTGTGCCCCGTTTACCGATAACATTGTTGCAGCTTTTGGCACTAAAATCCCTCCCAAGTGGATGCTACAGCCGGAACTGAGCACACTGAATCCAACGACACGCGATGCCACGCTGCCGGACGATGAACATTCCACGGACAGTGGAATGTTTGGTGATGCTCTGGGGAAGGATCCGGATGCGAATCCGCCACGATTTGCGCATATGCGCGAGCAACTCGAACGGATGGTAATGGAGGCGATGAAGGACCAGCTGAACCGTCGCCAAGGTCCGGATTGTTCGACGAAAAATTTCCTTCGATATCTTTCGCTAACGTGCGGCATCCTGGAGGTACGAGCGTTTGTCGTGCCACGGTTGGAAATGTGGATACACAACGGGAAGCTGGTGAAACCAGTCCAGGAATTGTTAACCTTCCTGTGCTACAACGTAACTGGCCAAAGCCCGAAAGAGCACGAGGTACTGTCGAATCTGGCCAAAGTGCGACTGAAATCGAAACCACTCATCAACATCTTCATGATTGGGCTGAAGGAGATGATCAACTGTCAGCCGGAAATTCTTACACCACTCCTCAAGTACGTCGTACAGAACGAACTCTCAAACGCACGCAACCCGAACAACATGGGCATGCTGGCGATGATGTTCCAAACGAAACCGACCGAATCCGCCGCAAACTTGGCCGAAATCTACCAGGAGTTTCTACTCCAGCGGGAAGACGTTTTGCGTACGTTACGCTTTTTCCTGCGCGAACTGGTGAAGATGCTACGGTACGACATCAATCTGACCGTGTTCTGTAAGGTATTGCTACAGAACCGACCGGATCTAACTCCGCAGATCGCTACCTCAGAGTTTCGCGATCGAATCTTCCACTCGATCGTCGATCTCGTCTGCTTGTGCATGTTTCTGTCCGTATCGCCCCAGATACGTGAAGCGAACGTTTCGATCCGTAGTGGCCGCGAGACAAAAAGTTCAACCGCACTGAGTGCGTTCTATCAGCAGCAATCGATCATACAGGATCAGGCACTCGCCTGGATGAAGGATATCGTGCCGCGTGTTTATAAACCGATCGCTGCCAGCGATTATAAAGCGGCCCTCCATAAGCTGCTCCTGTTGGATTCACCGGAAGCTTACGCGAAAGGTGATCAGTGGCCACCGGAACCGGAACGTGCGCCACTTCTTCGTATGGTGTCGGAAATACCGCTGCAAGAGAGCTTAATGCTGTGCATCCTGTTGATTGGCATCGAAAAGGAAATTCCGTTCTCGATACAGGACACCATGGAGATAACGGAGCAGTTGGTACGTAGGGCCGGGTCTCTACGGCACATGGATTACCCACCGCTTGAAATTACCGATTTAAAAATTATCGAGCTACTCTTCAAAATGTCCGAGTATCACCATCCGGATAATATCGTTTTACCGCTAAACTACGAGCCACCCAATCTAGCCATTTCCTCACTGTACTGGAAGACTTGGATAATCCTGCTACTCATCTCGGCCCACAATCCGTCCTCGTTCGGATCGTTCTGCTGGGAACAGTATCCGATGCTGCGGCTTCTAATGGAAATGTGCATCACGAACCAGATTGGACCTCCAAAACCTTGCGAAGAAGAACTTTCCGTTGCAGCGCTCGAAAAGGCGCAAATTCTTGAGTTTGAAAACCATCTCGCTTCGAACCCGATCACGGAGCAAAACAGTTTGCTACTGTCGCAGCTAATACTGATGGATCCGCGTGGTGTCGCACGCCGTCCACCGAATCCGGTGCTGGACCAGATACAGCAGCTAAACGTCAGCCACCGGCTAGGACATTTGTTGTGCCGCAGCCGTAAGCCGGATCTTCTGCTCGAGATTATCCAACGCCAGGGAACGTCACAATCGATGCCTTGGTTGGCGGATTTGGTACAAAACTCCGAGGGTGACTTTAATCACCTTCCGGTACAGTGTTTGTGTGAGTTTTTGCTGGCGAACTCCGGATCGGCAATTGTTGAAGCGAGTCGCGAAGCGGAACTGTTGCTTTATCTGCAGCGTGTCCTTCAGGACGAAACTGGCGAACATCAGATGATGATCGGCGAAGTATTGGAGTATTTCCTGCGTCGATTGTCCTCCTTTTCGAGTGCTTCCCGTCAGGCAGCTATACGTGGGTTGAAGCTGCTGCTGAAAGTTTTCCAGGAAGAACACGACCCGGGTGCAACCGTACCGATCGAGGCGAACAATGGCGATTGGTTGCTACGCTATCTGCCGATGATACCACACTTTCCGTACGTTCGACCGAGCGTGATCGTGCAGCTGCGTGCCGCATGTCAGGTGGAAAACATCCCGGAACTGGTGATGGTGTACATACAGTTCGTGGCGGCCCACAGTGCGATGGATGGCGAGGAAGCGATGCTGGAACACGTGATGGACATGTCACATCTGATCGTGGAGCGTACGACCGTTTTTGCGAACATTATTCCGACGCTGGCGGATCCGAGCGAGCAGCGCATCCAGACACTTAACTGTTTGTTCGTGATGTTCAACAACTTCCTGATCAAGCTGCGAGATGCGAAGGTTATCCCGCATGCATTTACCGAGTATCCGGACCTGTTGCTGGTACAGTTCGCGGATGAAAGCCAGTGCCACATCCATCTGAACATCATCCAAGCGTTCGTAATACTGTTGACGCATTCGTCGTTTATTTCTGTCGCTGGACAAATTCTGGACTATTGGTTCCCGGAAGGATCACCACCACCGCAAGCATTTACGGTGGATGGATCCGAGCCGGTTTGTATCCTGCCCGACTGGTTGAAGCTTAAGATGATCCGTAGCAATGTCGAGCGACTTGTCGATGCAGCCTTGCAAGGACTAACGCCGGATCAGATTGTACTGTTCGTGCAGAACTTTGGAACACCGGTGAGCTCCATGTCGAAACTGTTGGCCCTTCTCGATCGGGCTGTGATTGTGCAGTATGAGGCGGTAAATGCGGCCATCCTGAACAAAAGCTATCTAGCGCAGCTGATCGAAATACAGCAGGCCCGCGGTGCAAAGAATGGACACATTTCGGTGGAAGCTTTGGAGCTACTCCCGCAACAGATGGCTACCAGTTCAGCGGCGGACCAGAAACCGATATCGGTAGATGAAGAAAAGGAAACGAAACCGATCGTTGCACCAACGCTGGAAGGAAGCGTAATGGAATCGTATCGAATTGATCTACTGCCTTCAAGTTCGTCCGCCGATTTAAGACGTTCTGTGTCGTGCGATGCAAGACCCGCATCCGGCTCAAAAACGAAAGAGATCGAAGAGGCGATCGAACTGCTACTAACAACCTCGCTCAAGCTAAATCGCATTGCCATGGGCAAGTACCGGAAGCTTATTCAACGTTTAATGAACTCTTCGTCTAAATCGCAAGAATACGCGGCAAACAAATCAATATCCTATCTGGGACGTCTGCTAAAAAACCCACAGGGCCAGGGATTGATAAAGGGATTAACACAAAACTCGCAAGTGGTGTGTTTCTTCCGTGCGCTGCTTGAAACACCGATCGAAAAGTTCGAAAATCTCAACTACATGCTGCACGTGGTAGATGAGATTATACGATTGCTTAATCCGACGTCCAATAAGGTCTTGCTGGAAGTTCTCGTCAGCAAGCGCACACAGATGATTCGTTTGGCGCAGAAAGAAGCCGGTGGT
The DNA here is from genome assembly GCF_943734695.1 of Anopheles maculipalpis. Taxonomy (NCBI): domain Eukaryota; kingdom Metazoa; phylum Arthropoda; class Insecta; order Diptera; family Culicidae; genus Anopheles; species Anopheles maculipalpis. Next base: position 4,839,534 of record NC_064872.1, read on the forward strand.
ATATCGACTGGAGCAAGCGTAAAGCAAGAACTGGCGGGGCCGACGACGAGTAGTAGTGCCTCAACAGCCTTTGGTGGAGAGCTGCTGGAGGTCCTCTCAACGACAAGAACTGCTGATGTAGAGCGAAAAGGCATGCAGCAGCTATGGCGAACGAGCCGAGATACACTTATTAGTGTCGCTGCGACAATGCTGAAAGACACCGGACCAGATTCGATTGAAGCGAAAAGAGTGCTGGAAGGCAATAAGTGTGGTTTGCTCGTCGATTGGGTCGCTGATGCCGATTCGGAACTGATATGCGTTAACAAGGAGCAGCAGATGGAGCTTCTGTTTAGCAAAAGCTTATCGAACTCGCGCCCGTATCTTCTTTCCCTGATGTCGCATCAAGCTAGTTGGACCACCCTGTACCAAACGGTTGACCTGCTAATGGGATCCTTTAACCCTGCGTACGATCCTTCCTCGGTATTGGATTTTGTCCACACACTAACCCGCAATCCAAGACTCTGGCAGGGGCGAGATAAAGCGAAACAGAACCACACTGAGTACATAGTATCGCTAAATGTAGTGCAATCCTGCACCTTGATCGATTATATACTGGCAGAAGAGACAAGTGCCGAAATGGGCGAGGGCATCCAACCGGTGCGCCGTTTGAGTAAACGCGTGAAGCTGCTGTTGCAGTGTTTACCGAGCAAATTCGCGATGCTTCCGGGCATTGTGACGTACGTGCAGCAGGGCGAGATATCTTCAGCTGCTAAAAAGTTTCTCCAACAACTCTACCTTAACTTACCACCGATGAAGTTTATCCTGCCGAACTTACGTACCGACATATATGAATCGGATATGCGTAACGAGGCCGGTGGCTGTGTGGCGGACAAAATTATCTACTACATCATTACGGCGATCGCTTGCTTGACGAATCCACGCGACTTTCAAACGATGTCGGCCGAGATGGATTTGCTCGTGCGGAAGCTTGCCGCATCGCATCCGGCCCTGTTTATGAGAGAACTTTCCGTGCTGTCCACCCTGTTGCAAGGGCGTGCCCATATGGATCTGCATGTGCTACGGTCGGAGTATCACTTTCATCTGTTTCATCAGGTGATGGGAATTTTGGAGTTGCTGGCACCGGTCGTCTTTCGCGATTGTTATCGGGCAGGACTTCGGAACGGGTTGGATTGTTTTTTCCAGCTGTTGAAACATCACGGCACGTTTAAGGAAAGCTACACACTCATCTATCGGTTTGTTGAGTTCCTGCAGGCATACATTGGGGCGAATCCTGTGACGGCGATTGCGTTCGTGGAGCAGTACGCCGATGTGCTGATTGATCTTGCCCATCAGCACTTTGATCTGCATGCCCTGCAGCAACTAGTGCAAGGGCTTTCGATGTTGCGGCACACGGGAGCGTCCACAAGGAAGCATTCGGTGGGAATTCTTTCTGATCTGGATCAGCTCGCAGCAAGTGCTGCTTCATACGAAGGAAAGGGAGATCGAATGATTGCAGACGGTGGAGGAGGTGATGCTTTGTGCAAGCTGGGAACAAGTTCTGGAAGAGCTGCGGTAGGACTTATGCTGGCACCAGCCATCAAGAACGATATTCTTCCGAATCACTGGAACGAACTGGTGGCTGTACTACGGTCGAGAGACATTGATGAAGCTTCCGTACCGTTGATGGAGTTGGACGCCCTTTCCGTCAAGCGACCGGCACTGCTCGAAGACATCTTTGACGATGTGATCCGGTTCGTGCAGCATCCTTCACCAGCGATCCGTCAAATGGCACACAATCTGGTGACGCGCTGGCTTAAGCAAAGTCCGGGGAATATTAGCACCAACGGAACGGCACTGACAGCGTTCGTCCAGTGTCTTAACCACGAGGACGTTGCTGTGGTACACAGTGCGCTAGACAAAACGACCGAGTACACACTCTGCCTGCAGGAGCATACGCCACAGATTCTGAGGGCGGTCTTCGAGTTGGGAATCGGAAGCCGGATCAACACGTACAACGCACTGCGACGGTGCGTTCAGGCGCTGAAGAAGCAGCACGCAGCTTAAAAACTGTGTGGAAATGTGGAGCAATCGAGTGTGACATACAAGTGGTAAAGTAGTAACAGAAGATCGAGAAGAAGAGAGGAGAATAATTATTTTACCTATCTATGGAAACAATAAGTATTAATGTTTCTCGAGTGATATCGGTTGGTTTGCAGAAGATAATGAGAAAAGACGATTGGCGCACACAACAACAGCTTCTTCTTCAGGGTTGACCACGTCGCGTAGATATGGCCAGGAAACTCGTTATAAGGCACGGTTGCATCCGACTTCGACATTGACGTCTTCCGTCAGCGTAGGGTTCGTAGAGGACTACCGTAGGTGGTGCTTAGGGATCTGGTGCTCCAGGCGTTTCTGGATGATCTGCCCTAGAGTAAAGATTCGGATTCAACAAATCCAGTTTTGTAGCTGCCGACGAAATCTGTAGCAAGGGGCGAAACATCTTCTAGCAAGGTTTCAGGACTGTGATGGGTCGGAAGTTAGCAGTCTGCAGCTTCTTAAAAACTGTGAGTATTTCAAAATTTAGGTGGTGGTGGTGGATTTCGTTTTGTTTCCTTTTGGATATATAATTTATTTGCCATTTTTCGAGTTCAAACCTACAAACGAAGTGGAAGGTTAAACATGTGGGCGATTAAACCTAATACCAGTTTGACTGTGTGTTATGCAGTACGGAGTTTCACGCATTCCTGGTGAGGCCCAAAAGTAGACAAAAAGAGGTTTGCTTTTTCTTTTTTTTTTTTGCATAGAGATACCACAGATACGATACGATTGAATTATTAATGCACAGTCTGTTCGGGGGTTTGGTTTTGGAGATTTAACTAAAGAAAATTACGACAATTTCGCGACTATACGGCGAAGCGACGAGAGATTATTGGCTGTTCTTAACTGGCCTTTCCTTGTGAGAAATTTTACGCTTTCCGATGGCGATTCGGATTGATGTTAATATTGTCACTGCTGATGCCTTTCACAACTATCCCGAGCTCATCATCGGGTGTGCTAAGCCAATCGCTTCCATTGCTCTCGGAACGTTGCATCAAGCGCTGCGACGAACTGGATTCACTGTTTGAAGTTCCTTCCGTCGCCGGACGTCTGCTAGAGGACCTTTGCTTGGCAGCATTCGTTTTCGGATCGGTTTCATTCTTAAGCGATATTAAATTCTCATAGCTGGGTGTTTTGCTGAGCGTTAGATTAAGCGCTTTCGTCGACGGGAACTGGTTGAAAATGTTAATCTCTTTCGGCGGTGCTCCTTCGTTCGGTGTATCGACGAGCTTTTCCACCTTGGGCCTCACGATACTGATGCCACTGTCAAGTGCACCGTACTTTGGATTCCCTATCGTACCGCTGCTACCGCCGGATGCCTTTGACTGTCCCCCAGGGTACAGCTGTGACACACCAGTCGCACCCGTCGCACCGGTCGCACTGTAATACAGTCCACTCTGGTAGCATTGGCTTGCGAGCAGATTATTACCACCGCCGTCGTGTGGCACCAGGAACTCACGTTCCGATCCGCTTATGTTCATATCACAGGTTCTACTACTTCCCGGAGCTAAATCGTACACTGCCCGGCCTCTAAATCGACGGCTTAGCGAACTTCCCACTTCGCCAAGATGTTCCGAAACATCCTGCCGTACGTCGGATAGATCGAGCATGGTCAAAAAGCCATAGTACCACGATTGTAATGCTCCACCTCCACTGGTACCTCCAGTGCTCGTCCCACCACCACCCGCACTACTCCCATTTATGCTTCCTCGAGCGATCAAACCTACTGGAATGTTTATCACATAAGGCTGGTGAGAAAAGCTGTAATGGTGGGCTAATGCGGCCAAAAACATTTCGATGCAGATGAGAAAATTTTGCAATTTGGTCGACAGCTCCAACTGGGATTCAAACTCGGACGTGTTACTGTCGAAAATGTCCTTAATAATGTCGTAGTAAACTAGGAAGTAGATGATCACACTTTGACTGGTGGGGAAAAAATGTAGGAAAGTTAATTTAATTTAAAAAATTCTCGATATGGTAATACTTACAAGAATGAGAAGAAAATAACCGCTTTAATGCAGAAAAATTTAGGCAGTGGTTTCATCGCCCGCAGCTCATTACGTGTGGCTCGATAAAACAGTGCCAGACAGTACATTGCGATCGACTGTGAGCAATTGTTGATGAACACTAGGTACGGGAATGCTACCGATGCACGGAACTCACCCTCACCGTACACGTGATTCAGCTGGCAGATGCTGTAATATAGAGGGAACAAGCATATTAGGTCCTTATTTTTTCCCGGGCAAAAAGGCTCGCCGTAATCTTCCTTACCATGCAATGATGGTGGTCAACGGTCTCACGACCGTGTACTGCAGTATACCGTGCTTGCAGTTATGCACAAACTCTCGGCCCATGCGCCACGTCGAGAGACAGCAGCAGGGAATGAAGTGATGCGTTTGTGTGTTAAACTCTAGAGCCCGCTCTAGGTCCATCTCGAGGTTAAGATAGTTCAGCAGATACTTCATGAAGTTGTAGATTACGTACGCTTCGTAGCATTCGCGTATACTGTCCATGTAGATCGATTTGGAGGGGTAGATTAAGCAGAGGAGCTGCAACAAAAAATGTGGCAATACAGGTTTAGGAGAAGCTTGATCTTCATAATTGAGCATCACCAACGTACCGCATTGAGCGCATAGATCGGTACCATCCACAGAATTCTGCAACGATAACCGGAATGCCCGGGAATAGATGGAGAAAAAGTGTATTAAAAAAACATGACTTGATAAGCTCGCTGGACGGAGGTGTAGAGATTTGTGTTACATTATCGGAGGTCAAGAAAAGAAAAGTGGCATGATAAGAGGCGCGATCGCCCTGTGTATGCTTCCTCAACGGAACAGACACAGACCTAGATGAATCATCTGGAACAGTTAATTAACAGTGACATACGATCGACCAATGATCGCGGATGTTAAAAATGTGCTCAAAGGTATGCTTTTTTACAATTTTCATTATTGAAACACTTATCAAATGTCGGCGACTGGAGTGTGAATAGGAAAAAAGGAATGATAAAGCTCAATGTACAGTGTTGGGCAAAATTCTAAGAACGATTTAAAATTATATTTTTGAGTTGATACCATTTGAATTTGTTCAAATAACTTTTATTTTGCTCAGACTCCTGTTTCTAAAGCTACTATCTACTGTTGGGAAAGACTTGACAATTTAGCTATTTAGGTGGTCAACTGGTAGGTATAGGTAGGTCCTATGAAACGACAAAGACTTCTCGTAAAACCTCTATCAGAAACGATTGTGCCAACCAGGATCCTTTGATATCGACCTGAGCGCCAAGAGACGACTAAGTTGATTAAGAATTGCGCTCTCACAATAGTTGTTTTGGTAAAATATCCTTAAGCTATAGATCTAAAAAGGAGTCATATTTTCCGAATACAAAAGTTCTGGCATAGTCAGCGGATACCGCAATCAACTTATATTCCTTCGAAGCTTTGTACATTCTCAAATTACCTCATAATCGAGATCGAGAAGTTTTAAATGAAAGGAGAAAATGTTCTCATCATCTCCATGATTGGCAATATAACCGTAAGAGAACTCTGCCTTGGCATGTATGTCTTCCTTGACAAAATTAACTCGTTTGTTGGATATTCATTATTGTGACTGATGAGGTGTTCAGAATGTGGTTTAGACCTCGTTCCATTGTGTTAACCGGATTACAAAATTTTAAAGCTAGCATTTTGTATTAAGTATATTAAATAGACTCATTGTTTTCCCAACATGTGCTTATCTGAACGATATTCTACAGCTTTTTTGTGTTGGTAATGTTCTTAACAGCGAGACGAAACTCCGTTGCATTTCAACATTACCGTGCCATAATTCACGGTCCAGTGCATCCATTCAAACGGAAAGCCTAATGCCCCACGTAGTAACCGAATGGTGTCGGGCTACAACACGGCAGCGGCGACCTGGTTTTATTGCACTCGCGTCCGTCACAAAACACGGTGAGCTAACATTTGTTTAGCTTCTTCTAATCGAGCTCGGAACCACGGAAACTTTACCATCGTCCTTTGCAGAGATTGGATGGCCGAGCAAGACAACGACGTAAACACAATGACTCATGCGTTTAATCGTACTTGTCCGGGGGGACTGCGTTTTGATAAGACGTGCAAAGAAAGTTGTCCAAGGTTTTCCGTATTTTGATTATATACTTGAAGCTTATATTTAAAAAAAGGGTTCGTGTGGATTGGGGGATCGCTTACCGGATGATGTGTCGCTGCAGCTGAGGCTGCGTGTAGTGGATCGTATGCTGTGCGATTTGCCATATCGAGATCGGTATGGCGCACAGTACAAAGAGGCCCCCGATCAGGATGAGCTGTCCTTTGCGGGTAAAGCCATCCTTTACCGAGTCGGCGATCAGCAGCGGAACAACAATGATTACAAATAGTACGTACAGCACTACCAGCAGTGGCCGTAACAAGACACGCCAATGAAGGCACATTCTTCTACTGCTGTCTTCGTGCTTCCGCCTAGGTCCTTCTCCCCTGGCATGCACTGCTGCGGTTTCTTTCTTGCTGGCTTTTCTTTCTGCACAACACACGGTTAGGGTGTACACAGCATTTTATGAAACAATTCACAATTCGGTTCGCTTTTCAGGGTGCTGATGGTGTTCGTTGATTGGTACAGTTTTATCGAGCTCTGTTCACTATTGTGGACAATCATCGATACTCTCAGCCATTTTCACCTTGTTTCACCAGAAGTGGGACGCATTTTCCCATCAGCTACACACACACAGATTGCCTCGTTTCGAATAAAATGTACGCAAAACTGTGATATAATTCGATTAGTTCACCGTCCCGTCTCTCGTACCCGTGCCAGAGATTACACAAAACAACACTTGTGCAGATTTGTTTACAAAATAATGCAACTTTTTCACTAGCAACTGCGAGTCGAATAGAGAGAGGAGAAATCGTAGCAAGCCAAACTTTGCAACTGCCCTTTGACAGCTGCTGTCAAATGGATCGCCTGTCAAACGGGAAGGCTGATTTTGGCAATCTGTTTGGTAAACAAAGACGCTTTCGGATCGCTTTCTGTACAGTAATCAGTGCATTGCATTTCATCACTTGTGCAAAATTGTGCAAAAAGGAAATTTGTTGCATTTAAATTCCTGAAACCTGAACCGAACCTAGAACCATGCTGATCCGTAACATTGAGCTCGAAAAGCAAGCCTGCATGCTTGTGAATTGGTACGAGCTTTTTGAGAAAGATACGATCAAGTCATGCATAATCCCGGTGCCGGATGATGTACTAGCGTATCTGCGGCAAGATATACTCATTCTGCCGCAAGAATGTTCCAACTTCACCGATGTGAGCACCGGCGAAGGATTCCAAACCACACACTACGACGCGTTCGATGAGCGGTTCGGTAGTGATGGTGCTGACGCTGAGGCAGAAGAGGAGGACGACGAACAACAGCCCACATTTCCAGCCTTTTCGCAAACACTTAAGGACGCGATTGGCAGCTTAGGAGGGAATGCTTTTTTGAAGACGGACTGGCACTGCCCGAAGGATGCACAGTGGATAACGCTTGGGCAATCGCTATGCGTTCGGGACATAACCGACATTTATCAGCTTCTGAAAGCGTCCAGCTTTAGCAAGGAAGACTTCCGCGAACGTTCCACCGTAAACGACAGTGGGTATCATATTGTGTTGAAGAAGTGGCGAGACATTCACCCAGGTTCGGAGTTTCGATGCTTCGTGCGCAATGGATCACTGGTGGCAATTTCTCCCCGACATTGGCCCTCGTATCATGAGCACATAGCGCGCGAAAGGACGGAAATTGTGAGCGATATTGTGTCGCTGTTTAAGGAAAAGATTAAGGACACTTTTCCACTTAAGGATTGTAAGTGATGGGAGTGGTTGCTTTTTTTTTAAAGCAGACGGCAATGATCTTTCTTGCTTTATTCTCTATCAGATGTGTTCGACGTGTATCGCCCCGGGAAGGATAAGGTCATTATAATGGATTTTTCACTGTATGGCAAGGGACATTCCGACAGTTTGGCGTTCGATTACGATCAGCTGGATGATGAGGCACTGGTAGCAACAATCGAGGAAGAGGATGAACCGGAATTCCGCTATCTGCCGAACGATTGCGGGATTCAACCGATTAAGCGCAACGTGTACGGATTTCCACAGGATTTCCGGAACTTTTTTCAGGGCGCTACTACGTCGGAGGGTGCCGGAGGTGACAGCAATAATCTGGTGAATCGATTGATCGAACAGTGCAATCTGCAGCAGCTGCATGATAATGAAGAATCTTAATGCTTTGGACGTGGAAACAGAATATATTGAGGACTAAAAAACAAAGCTCACGTTCACAAATTCAGTTCTCTCTCTCGCTCGGTCGGTAATTAGAATTAAAGAAGCCTTAAAGGTTAGTGTATTATTCAATCGCGAGTATTTACAAGTAGTTCACACTTTAGTTCGATCTGTAACGATGCATTTCCGAAACTTCTTTTGTTTTGTTTTTGCTGATGTCTCATCCGTTTCTCTCTCCTCCGGCAGCACACCGTCGCTTGCTGTACGTTCTCGTAAGGGTTCATTCGTAATTGCTACTTTAAATGTACTTCTAGTTGTAGGCCACCGCGCAGTCATCGCGTTTTCGCGTTTGTCGCTAAAAGAGATCCATATCATCACACGTAATATCGAGACAATCCTCTTGATAGCTGGTCAAGCTGCGCAACGGTGTCGGACCGTCCGGCAACAGTAGCCGGCACGTGTCCTCGGGACAGACGTCCAAATCTTTGTCGGCTGTGTGCAACGGTTTTTCTGGGCTCGTGGTTACGTTTACGTGGATGTTGCGTGCCTCAAAATCGGAACCACCCTCGAAGTTTTCCTCTCCCACCGGTGACGGTGGTGGATTTGATACTGAAAGTAAAATGGCAATATTTAAGCATGAGGAAATCTATGGAAAACTGTTTTGATAGTGATGGATAAATCATCATTTTCCCTTAAGTCGGATTAATCCGACTCCGAGGCATTCTGGAGTAATTATCCCGGAGTCTCTTTGTTAATCAGAGTCTCATACTCTTGATTACTCCAGAGTAAAATCCTCGTTAATCCGGTTTTTATACGTCAGATTCGGAGTGGATTCATTAACCCAGTCCGGAGTTTCCATCACTAGTGTGTATGCTACACTTGACTCACGCGTGCTGTGTGTTTCCGCCTTCAGATGCGACATGATCGGTAACGATGGCTGCTCGGCATCGTTCGTTGCCACCTGGCGGTTAAGCGTTTTCTTCAGCTCTTCCACCTTTTTGTCGCGGTTCAAACTTTTCGTCAGCTTCCACTCTTTCTGTTTCGCTTTTTTGTCCTCCTGGAAGATGGTCTTTTTAAGCTCCGGATCCACCTGCTCGCAGTGCTTCAGCAGGAAAAGAAACACTCCGCCCGGTGTGCGTCGTCGCCAGCCTTTCTGTAATGCGAATGAAAGAAGAAGATCGATCTTAGCAGGTTATGTTTAGCATAGGATAATAATAGGACGGATGATCACTTTACCATGACAAGCATCCCTCCATCTGCTTCGATTTTCTGTGTTTCTTTGAAAAGCTTCAGTGGTATCTCCTTGCCGAGCGCTTCTACTACACGCACTGCAAAAAAGAGGAAAAAAAGTGAGTTATTTTTGGCCTGAATACAAGTGGGATTTTGGAGGTGGGTTTTAAGCCAATAAGTCTTAGTAAGTTATTAGATAGCCAACGTGACCCCAAGTACAGGCATTCCCCGATATGCTATAGATCGGGGGAAAATTATATCAAATGTTATTGAAAATATGCAAAATATACCCGGGTAGATGGTCATTGAAATAAAGGATAAGCCAAGAAGAAGATAGTGCAATTTAATGACTTACCCATTAAATCCGTGTGAGTTTCGTTCAGCTTGCCCGCTAGCTCTATCCCGAACTGCTCGCTGGTACAGTCCTCCTCCACATTCAGATCTGGTATGTGCCTGAAATCGAATCTAGGGCGTAATTTTGCGTTCATATTGTACGGACTTAACTTAATTCCCTTTTTACCATCACCAGTGCGAGCGCGTGCATTAGGTTGCCCATGTGCAATAGAATGAGAGATAGAGAGAAAACGAGACATACCTTGGAGCATTTTGTGCACAGTCGTCACTATTACTATCGGTACTGGTATTTCGTTTGCCGATTCGATCCTTTACACTGCCCCGCCGTTCTCGATTCTCCACCTGTTCCGGGTACGAACTGTGCGACGTTCGCATACGCTTCCCACCACCAGCATATCCATCCGAATCATCCGAATTCGATTGGCGACGTTTTAGTCGTTCGAATGCATTTCCACTCTGCAACCGTTCGCGTAGTTTATAATCGTACGATTCCACATCCCGGTTCCGCATCCCGTTCGCTGTCACATCGCAACCTCGCATCGTTTCCATCAGGGTGTCCTCCTGTAGACTTTCCGTCCATATGTTATACTTGTTCGGTCGGCCAGCAATAGCAGCCGTGGTGGTAGCACGGGGCGGAACACTTGCGTTGCTCGAAACGGTGCTGGAAACCGTCGGATGGAGCGATCTTTTAAGGCCACTGATCCGTGCTGGGTGTCCTCGCATTCGTTTCGGGAAGCAGATCGATCCGAGCCGTATGTTGCCACTGCCGCTTTCATCCGAACTACCATCGGAATCACTTTTCTCCTGATGCAGCTCGTCATCGTCATGCTCATCCGAGACGATGTCCATTTGCCGCGGCAAACTAACGGAGACGGATGCAAACTCGTTCTTGGTCTGCTCCGGACGGGCCAGGGGAGTGTATCCATCGCTATCGCTATCGGATAACTAAAACAAACAAAGGGACAATCAGTTAGCGCTCCTGCTTCAAAGAGAAACAATGATCCTCCAAAAAGGAAACTCCACAATGCATTTACTTCTCCCTCTTCCAGGTCGCCTTTCGGGCTCGGCAAATTAAGAGTCTCGTGTTCCATCATTTGTGCGCCTTATTGGAAGAAAAATCTCGCACCGCACACAAAACGGGCGTAAGTGGGACAATTGTACGTTCGGCAAACAACCTAGAAATACGCCATAAGTGCGTAATTTGAGCTAAATATCGCTGTTCGCTTGCGAGGAAAAAAGTATCACCGAAATAATCAAACTGTCGCGGGTTTGGCGCTTGCTTGACAGCCTTTGTGTGACAGCTGATTGGTACGCAGGTTTTTGCTTGTAAGGGGCTTCGATATGTGAAACTTTCTTTTCGTGAAATGTTTCACGTTTGAACGAAGAGGGATGAACATTTAAATACGTCGTTGCATAGCTGTAGGGAACGTGCTTTTATAAGTGAAAAATGACGATTTTAAATCATTTAATGAAGCGTTTTGCTACAGGCTTTTTGGAGATAACAACATCATTGCAACGTGCATTCAAAATATAAAAAAGTAACTAAGAAGAGCACTATTAGTCTCACATCATCGTTCGTATGAGCAAAAGCTAATCCATCTGCCAGGGGATCAGCTTTTGCTGCCAGCTGCCTGCTCATCTCCGTGACACCAATTCGATACTGTATACCTAAAGTGTGCAAACAAATCACAACGAAATCACAAAGCGAAGGAGGTTTACATTTCGCAGAGAGCCAAGAGTTTGCATTGCAGCTCACTGTTTACCTTGCCATTGGACACAAGTTACAGGCCAATGTTGGCGCGCTGGCGATCGTTAACTAAACGGTTATATGATCTGTCGCTCCACCCTCTAGGGAGGCAAAATTTAACCGCCAATCATTAGCTAATATCTCACATCTTAAAAGGATTTCCCCCTGTTTGGTACAAAGATCATGTTGATCTTCGTAATCGTATCGAAGAAAACTACACAAAATAAGAAGAAAGGATAGTGGCGTCGGCACCAACTAGCTGCTATCGATGTAGAATTATAGACAAAAATCACGAACTCGCTCAAGCGCAGTATCAATTAGTAAATATAATTACCACTTTACCGATGTCGATCACGTTTTCTAAGAACACCAGTAAACACCGGTGGCACTTATTGCCGTTGTTTGTGCGGAATACTTAATGATTGCGTTTGCGGGGCTTTTTGCGGGTTGTTCTTGGAGCAAAGGGCAGACCCGTTAGCTGACGTCTGACCGACGGGGGTCAGTTAGCTTCCGGTTTTGGGGCATTATCTCTCGCGGCCGAGTTCGTCCTCTCGTTTCAGCACGGCAAACTACAAGTATATGATCGAAGTCGAAGTGCAGTTATTGGCGCGTGAGGCGTTGTAGTTTCACACGCTCTCTAGGCGCGGGTAGAGAACACGCGTAATAACCTTCGCGTTGGATGCATAAATTAGATTCCACGCCTTCGTTCGAATCGGTGCCGATCGATACGCGTCGGTTAGAGTAGTGGCCGCGGACTCGTCTCATAGTAAAAGCTCAGCTTCAAATGCATCACAACCACTAATTGCCCGTTGTGTTTCTACGTATGTAATTATAAGTTAATTTCAGGCAAACAGTTTACACCGGAATGATAAGAAAACGATGGTTTTTGTTTAGAAAGTGTTGATCATTGTATTTATTACAGAACTATACATCCTCGTACAGGTCGCTGTGTTAGGATTTCTGCAAAATTTCCGCTAATTTTCACATTGCATGGCGTCTCACAAGCAACGAACGTAGAATAAACAACATTAAAAAAAAAACGTAAATGTTACATAATTCAACCAAAATCAAATAGTAGTAGATGGCCATCAGTATGTCAGTACTGCGTGTGAGTCACATACAGACACAACAAATATCACAAAATTCGAAGGGTTCGCGATTAGAGTTCAATGATGGTAAAGCGTGGAACGGCTTTCACACGCTAACAACTCCTAACGGAGCGAGTATGTGGACGGAGTGGAGTGTTGTTGCCGTAAGGGAAGGGAGGCAAATTTCCTTGCTTCACTGGCACCGGTGTCCTTGCGGTGAACGGAACTCAGCTAGCCTCACTGACAGGATGTTGATGAGGTGTAATTGTTGTTGTTGACGATTACGACACTTCCGGAACATCTCTAGGCATTACCCTCCTGTTGAATAATCTATTCCAGCTTGATACCCTCCTTCTGGGCCTGTTCGCGGTACTTCTCGATGTACTTGTTCTCCGGATCGTACTTCTTCTGCAGAGCATCCCACTGCGTACGGCGGTTCTGGATAATATAGTTGATCACCTTAATAGCACCGTTCCGCTGCTTCTCGCTGCACTTTTCACAGTCTGTCTTGAGGGCTTCTGGCAGGATCTTCTTCAGCTCGTTGCCGTCCGGGGTGCAGCGACCCTCGTCCAGCAGACACTTGAAGTAATTGTTGAACAGACGGTCCGACTTGAGGATCTCGTCCACATCGACACCATCATACTTGGTGGTGTACTGCTGGGCGGCCACCACACCGACCAGGGCAAGGGCAACGACGATGTACAGTTTCATGGCTCGTTTTTTAAAACGAGTTCTCTGTAGGTTGGTACATAAAATTGGAAAAAATATGTCAAATAAGGATGCACCGGAGGTAGAACATTTCACACTGATAACTGTTGTAACAACGGTTCCAAGAAACTTTATCTATGATCTACGGCACGATCACTAGATTTTCGGACTCCTTATCTTGATTGCTCGTTACTACTAACCTGGAAGGAGTGTTGTGTGTGGATTCGCAATAGTGTGCACTGCTAAACTGTGCTCTATCTACCGATCCGGCAAGCCTTTTATATATTGAACCAACCAGCTAGTAGCTGACTTGGGAGAGGTTTGCCGTGACGAAAGCATCGTCAGTCACACACATACACCGGGAGATTTTAACTCGCGTGCGATCTCGGGGTCTCCGGTCGGCCGGCTAGGTATGCACACACTACTCACGACCGGTTGTGACGACTACGTCCGCTAGATGACGTTAGTACGCATTGCGACGAAAAGTGCATTCGACTGCAACACAACAGCGAAGGGAGGAGAGGGCAAACGAGAAATAGATCGAGCAGTAACGGAGGATGGATGAGAGTGCATGATCGTGAACTTTTCAGTGATCTCTCCTTCGCCCTAGACGAGGCACAGCGGGCCTTTCTGATAATTGTACAAGACACGAGAGGAATGTTCATTTTCGCACCTATTTTTTTGGTTTTGTCATAATAATCATCTTTTCTTGAGTCTGCAAGTTTCCTCAATATCCGCTCATTTTGGCAATGCACTTTGTGATTATCGATACCAAGCCCGGTGAAGCTTTTAGGCCCCGTCCTCCGCTAGCGCTAGTTGAATTCGACGAAAACGAAGACGCGGTGGAGCTGTGGCGGAGTTTTTCTGGCGGAAGTGGCGCGCGTTGCGGTACACGCGCATCTGAGTCGAGAGAGCCACGGTCCAAGGGGTCGTGCAAATTTACGTTGCTGGAAGGTTGTAGGTTGTAGGTGCCGTGCCAATGATGCCGGCGGTGGTGGTTTGGTGAAACTATTTTTTTCCAACCACAATGGTGGAACGTACGCTTCGTACAATGGACCACCTCAGTGGTAGTGGTGGTGGCGGTGGTGGGGTGTACCCGAAATCGTCGGCTTCATCGGCCAGTGTTCGGGGGTACTCTCTTGTATCCTTGATCAGTGCTAGAATTGTTTAGTTGCAGAGGTATAAAAAGCGATCGCGGTTCTGCAGTAAGGTACAGTCGGTGCTTCAATTGCAGCTTGAGAGCTTCTTCTCTTGTCCAAAACTCAATCACATTTACTTCGGTTAGTTACTACCAAACAGCTTCCATTGGAGTGTGTGTTTCATTTTATAAATTTTCTGTTTTGTTGTGTTTCGTTTTTGTGGTGTGATTGTAGCATTAAAAAACCCAAACCAGTTGCCATCATGAAACTGTTCGTCGCCATCGCTTTTGCGCTGCTGGCTGTTGCTGCCGCCCAAGACCAGTACACCACCAAGTATGACGGTATCGATCTGGACGAGATTCTCAAGTCAGACCGTCTGTTCAACAACTACTTCAAGTGCCTGATGGATGAGGGCCGCTGCACCCCGGACGGTAACGAGCTGAAGAAGATCCTGCCGGAAGCGCTGCAGACGAACTGTGCCAAGTGCAGCGAGAAACAGCGTGCTGGTGCGATCCGTGTGATCAACTACGTGATCGAGAACCGCAAGGAGCAGTGGGATGCTCTGCAGAAGAAGTACGATCCGGAGAACCTGTACATCGAGAAATACCGCGATGAGGCCAAGAAGGAGGGCATCAACCTGGAATAAGTGTGGCCCCTTTGTTAGTCAGCGGCGCGAGCGATTACATACGCTCTGTGATATTGTTTTGTTGATGTTATTTCGAAAATAAATGTGAAAAACCTTTGGACTATGAAAAAAAATCCTGCTTGAAGTAATTTACTTTACTAAAATTGGTTAAAATAACTGTTTTTGAGAGAGCAAAACATTTACCCGCCAAACGATTCACTTGGATTGACATTGAAATATTGCGCAACGTTTATGCGGGCAAGGTCGAGTACTTGAATATTGTATTCCAGAACGCGATTCACGAATATGCCGAAGTTTGACAGCTCGGCTATAGGTGCCATCTCTTTCATTTCGCCACCAAAACAAAACATTTCCAATTCCAGAGGGTGTGCGGTGTGTTGCGCTGCTGGCCTATGTAGTTTTCGGATAGTAGTTTTATGTTAAATTTTGGTGTAACTTTAGCATTTTTAGTACTAAATTAGTGAACTAGCCGGATTGCGGAAAAATGGCGATGGAGCTAAGCATCTTAACGCTCAATATATGGTAAGAACAAGAACGAATCGCCGATCGATTTTTTATGACCTCGTCCTGGTTTTGTATTCTTCGTTTTATGTCCCGTAGGGGCATTCCGTACGTGTCCAAGGATCGGGAAGTTCGCGTGAAAGCGATTGGAGATGTGCTGGCCAGTGGTAACTACGATATCGTTTCGCTGCAGGAAGTATGGTCGGACAGTGACTATCAGTATTTGAGACAGCGGGTGGAAAATGTTCTTCCCTTTTGCCACTATTTCTATAGGTAGGTCAGAAAAGATAGTGGAAAATGGTATAGAAAATGAATCATCGCTTTGTTTCCTTCTCCCCACCCTTGCAGCGGTGTCGTCGGTTCAGGGTTAGCGATTCTCTCGCGCTACCCGATTGTATCGGCTTTCTTCCACGCCTGGTCCGTGAATGGGTACATGCATCGCATCCAGCACGGCGATTGGTTCGGTGGGAAAGGGGTCGGTATGGCAAAGATCTCCGTAAACGATCAGCTGGTGCATGTGTACGTTGCTCATGTAAGTTTATCCATTAATCATGAAAACCCCGAGACGCTGCTTCTATTTAGTAGATTTTGATCCGATACGAGTCAACTGTGACGTGATTGGTGGCATTAAGATATCGTTGGTGAACCCCTTTTTGTTATATTGTAAGCCACGCGGTGTTGATTAGACACCGCTGATCTTGAAATTATAGTAACTTCCTACTTCCTGCAGTTGAAGATAGTTTATGATCGATCGATCACTCGGTGGAGACGCATGGCTCTTTATTTCCATAATATGTTAATGCTACAACCTCACAACGACCCAAGCTGATTCGCAATGCAAAAAAAAAAATTAATTTCTTTCCTTTCCTGCTCCTTCTTCCTCACTCTGAAACCATCGTACCGGTCGGACAAAACAGCTTCACGCGGAGTACAACCGACAGTGTGACGACTACATGGCGCATCGTGTAATACAAGCGCACGATACTGCACAGTTCATTGAAAGCACACGCGGCCAGTCGGTGCTGCAGGTGCTGGCCGGCGATCTAAACACAGAACCGGGCGATCTTGCCTACCGTGTGCTGGTGACGAGCTCCAAACTGAAGGATTCGTACGATCGTAAAGCGATCGGGAGTGCTGTCGGCACGAACGAATGTCACACGAATAGCTACACTGATCCAACGGCCGCCAAGCAACAGCCCAATGGGAAACGGATTGACTACGTAATGTACCGGATAGGGGACAATTACGAGGGACGGTTACTGGAGCATCGGCTACCACTTCCAGGACGTGTCCCAGGACAAACATTTAGCTATTCCGATCATGAAGCGGTATACGCTAAGCTGATCCTGAAGAAAAGTTCTTCAACTTCCACCATCCAGAATCTGATCGCCTGCAGCAGTGGCAAGGAGGAAAGCTGTGATCGTCTATCACGGGAAGAATCGCAACGGGAGGCAGTTCTGGCACTGCGCGAAAGTGTAGCCATTTGCAACGAAAGTCTAAAGCAGCTGGAATCACACCGCCGTAGCTACACACTGATGGCAATCGGGGTGATTATCGTGCTGATCAATTTGCTTGAACTGCAGGCACCGTATGGGTTGAAGATCGCTTTTTTAGTGCTCAAGTTTCTGCTGTGTGCTGTCATCATATTCTTCGTCATAATGGCCACCATCTGGAACGTGATGGAAAAACACGGTATACTGGCGGGCAAGCTGTCGATGGAAATTGCCCTCAAGGGGTATAGTCTCGATGGGTCGACCGGTTACGGTGGAGCGACGAGTGAAAAATGAAAAACTGATCCAACGCCCTCCTTGGTGCGTTTTTTTCCGCGATTCCATTCCGTGTTCGACCTTCCACGTTTGCTGATGCTGTAACGCACACCAGACACAGTACAGGCATCTGGCAAATAGTTTGTTAAAGCAGGATGATATAGAAACAACACATTCCCCCGAAATAGAAGTCTCCCTCTGTGTTGCACGCTAGACCAGCGGCATGCATGGGAGAAAAACACTTAAATGCGTCGGTTTGTTGTTTTCGATTTCAAGATTTTAGCTTTAAAGTGTACCGAGAACGCGAAGGGAAAACTTGATCCATGGTCAGTTGCATTGCTGCCACGCAATCGTGCAGGGCATTCCCTTGATTGTGGTTGAGCGATAAGCGCCGAGGAACAATGATGCACTACTGACACCATTTAGTGTCGGACAACGATTTTCCACCCATATCGGATCGAATCAGCTGAGTCAGCCCGATAGAGTTTGTGTGGTGGTTTATGAACCATAGAGACAAGCGAGTAAGTTATTTTATTTTTAAGCTTCAAAACATCTACAGGAAGGATGTGATGATGGATACGGTTGGAAGCATTTTAGCAGAAAAGCAGATACTCTAGCTATGAGTAATCTGTTTTTTTTTTTTGAAGAATTTTCCAGCATTTATTTTCCAATGCCGACCCTTCGAATGTACGACAGGCAACAGGTAACCGAAACAACAAAAAATCATTTATTATTGCACGCAATTATTAGAAATCCGATTAATATCTCTTAGGCGCACTACTGATGTTACACTCGAAAGATCACGAAACAAATTGCGCCTAGAATGACGTCAATGAAGAGGAGGCATCAGAAGAACGGAGCTGCAAAATAGTGGAGCAGACAAGTTTCAAGTGCAGCAGCAGCAGCAGTAGTAGCACTATTCAAACTCATCCATCTTCCACGAATGAAGAGATGAAGCAAATCTTGAAGGCATTATTTGTGCTTCAATTCCGTAATTTCGTAAGTCATTTGCCAAGTCTGAGGGCTCTTCCTGGTAATGTAATGTAGCCATTTGCTGATTCGCAGATTTAGGATAGAACATTCGACAGCATATCAACGCATGCGCCTTCGATCCAATTGGCATCGAAAGGGCGCACCAACGTGACGCAAAAAGAGATCGACATGCGGCCATATTGAATATGGATGTATACCTTTCGATGCGAGCTTCCTGGAAGCAGAAGCGCAATAGGAGGGAATTCCCATGCAAGAAAACAAAACCGACAAGAGCTACCGGTTTGTTTGATGGAAATGTTCCAATTTCCGCTGAAATGTCGAATGTGTGACGTCTTTGACTTGACCGACATTACTTGGGTGGAAAAGTACCCTTCTCCATTGAGCATTAGACAGGTTAGGTTAGGCTGCATGTGCCGGTACTAAATGGGACCCGCCGGACCTGACGCGCGCGTTCGTTGCACAACGCGCACCGGTAACGACGTTGCGCGGAGGAGATGGCCGTGATTAAACGTTACGACTGTGAACTTGAACTTGATCTCGTTTTTTTCTGCGCTTCACGGACAGAGAGTGCGCAGTGCTCTGCAGGCGAGTCGAGCCGGACGGTTGGATGAGTTCCAAGATGAAAGCCATCCACGGCGGTGCTTCGATCGGTGCCGAAGGTGCCTTTGGAACGTTCGACTCGTCGTTCGACTATCTTGCGAGAGAAATCAGGCGGAAACAGCAAGGAAAGGAAAAACATTTGGCAATTGTATGCCTCAGGCGAATCGTATCTTTAGTTTTTTTTTAAATTCGTGCTGTGTGTATGTGCTACAAACCCAATGTCTGGGACAATCTTAGGCCTTAGGCGGAATTAAGCGAAAGATAATCCTCCACATGTCGGGCCCATTTTCTTGGGCTAGAAGTTATTCACATGATCTTGTCATGATGTGTCCATGATTGATTGTGGGCCTGTCAAATGTTGGAGCATATCGAGTTCTGTGTGTGTGTATGTTGAAGATTGAGAAGATCGTTTCTTCTTCTACTACACCGAAGAAAAAGAGTTCTTGCATACATGCGGAGGTCAATGATCTGGTGATGGCAAGTTATCTCACTTCTGCAGCTCGCGTGCTAGTTCCATCCGGCTGTGTATACTGGTTGTTCCATCCGGCTGTGTACAACAGTTTTGCATCGCAAAGAGGGTAATAAGTTTGTCGTTTTTATTTGCTCACATCAGCTGATAGTAGACATTTATTTTGAGGGGTTGTTCATTCCACTCTTTTCAGGTTCATTGCGGAACTGCAGAAATTACATCATTTTTGTTTGGATTTTTGTTTATTAGAATGCAATCGTTTTACTTTCAAACCAGACCAGTGGAAAAGGGAAAATGGCATGTGAAGTAGGACAGTCCGTTTACTGATACTAATTACTTAGTTTTGGTGCATTACAATCGGTTCCGTTTGACGATCTACAATTCTGGAGTCTATCTTGGTTAAACTTGTGATGTCTGGTACCATGCACATGACATGACTCGTCCTAAGAAGAGTCTTTCAATTCTAATTCATTGCACAATAGTAAGGTACACCCCATAAAGCTTGATAAATGTCTTATACAGTTTCAGCTTCGTCTGTCAACATTTCGTAGCCTTTCTGTACAATCTGGAATAAATTGGTCCATGAAGTCAATATCACTTTGGAGTTTCGAAAGATCTTCTTTAGTTTTTCTCTATCATCAGAGATTCGGTTTTCTTCTCCAAGATACCCCTAAACGGGAAGATCTTATCAGTGTTTGATTTTCCATATCGAAATCCTTTCTGATATTTCTCTCCAATTGTCTGTTTGAGGAATTCCGAAACTGTACATTACAATTATAGTTTTTGCACGTCGTAACGTATGCGTAGTGTATACAAAGATACACGTGAATCATGAGCAAAAAAAATCGTCAAAATTACTACTTCTCTATCGATCGATTTGCCGACTTTGACCGTTCGTCTGTGGTTCCAAGGGCAGAGGAATTAAGTGTCCGTGACGTTACAATTTCAAATGCGTCTGGAAGACACGACCCAGACGTCGACTGCACCAAGCTGGTGATATTGTTCTCTTCTTCCTCTCTAAGCACTCCTTGTTGCTTGATGTCTCATGAATCATGCCCACGTATGAGCGCATCGATTGATCGTTTATCTGTTAATTGATATCCTGTCAAAGTCGATGATGCTGTACTCTGACTTGCAAAGAGTCCGTTAAGCTCAAATTTGCAAGAATGATGGCCTTGTTTAAAAATCAGGAAATAGTTCTTTGACAGAGAAGGACATCACAATTGTTTTGTTAGACACTAAAGAGAATATTTAATACACACAAAAAAGGATACAATTTTTTGAACAATTTTAAAGAGGCGATAAGTGGCTGCCGTCAGGAAATGCAGCAGCTAGTAGCGTGATCTGCAAAGTGATCGTATTTTTACACCCTTACACCCCCCCCCCCCCCCCCTTTTATGCTTCAGACAGAAAAAACAGACCATAACTCTACCCACTCTAGCTGTTTGCAAGACGCATATAATGACCAATGACGCACGCGGAGGCCATTGACTTGCGCAGCCAGACAGAAACAGAAGTGTCATCGAAAGTGTAGTACATCGCATCGGCTGCTGCAAAACTAACCATCATTAGGAAGATCTCTCGACTTGAAGTAGGGTTGTGGGGAAAAAACACCTAAACAAGCAAAACAGTTCAATTCGTTTCGCAGGGTTCACTTTTTTTGGCTTAAGCCTCGAGATGCCCCGCCAAAAAAAAGCGTGTAATGGATTAACTGCGTGCGTAACGTGCGGTGTGACTAACTGGAAACCGTTTACCAGGCGTAGCCAATTACGGTCGAGATTTACGATGGAAAATTTTCTCACCACCCACTTTAATCCACCTCTAATTGACCGTCAACACAAACATTGAGCTTTCGTGTGTTTTGTGCAAATTTGGGGGAGGGAGGGAGGTAACAGAAGGTAACAATTAACACATATTTAGCTAACCATGTTGGTAATGTTAATCGCTCAGAGGGTGCCACACCGTCTAATAAGGTGTCGAATATGGCAAAGTTAAGAGGACCTTTGATTTATGATCTCCAATTTGATAAACTAAACGCTTAGATAAGAATAAATAATATCAGAAGATCATGAAAACACATGTTCTTCAATGCCTAGTGAAGGTTCCTCACATCAAAACAACAGAAAAAAAAACTTTAGGACACAATTGAGCCGCATCTAAGCGTAAACAATCGATAACCAAGACATGGCAAAACTAAATAGCAAAATAGTGTGAACGATCGCCTTTCCGTTTCCTTTCTGGCGAGCACTGTACTTTGGCTTGTTACGTATTTTCTGGGTCGTGTAATGTTTACCTTTCCTCGCAAAGTGCAGCTCATTTTTGGACACTTTTTCGTAATCAGCGTTTGGTTTGGTTTAGCGAAATAGATAAACACACGATAAAGCTTTTACCGATCGGGTGAATCGTGGCAATGTGTATGAGGAGGCCATGAAGTGGTGAGTTGGTGGTAGGTTCGTAGCAGGGTCAGTTGCTAACACGAAGGGACCGTACGTGGGTCAAATTATTTCGCTAGAGATAACTTAAGTCATGGAAGACAGAAACGGCAACCCAAGGATTATCCATGTTGAAGGACCGAAGAAGAAGTATAAGATGCTTTAAATTTTAAGCTTCAGAGGACCATCTTAATCTTAGAGCTAATTGATCAAAGTATGCTCATACCAACGGAGTAGTTGAGGAAGGCTCAGGAAGCTGGATTCCCTTTTCTTCTTTACTTCCCTTCATGGCCTACTAGGTCATGCCTACTGTGGAATGCTTGAATAGATGTCTTAACGTAGTTGGATAGTCAGTCCTCACTGTGGCGGAATGGTCAAAATAGGGTTCGAAGCCCGGTTCTGTAGTGTGAAGAAGAGACCTTCAGTATACGAGACTCAATACCGGGGCACTAAATCGCACACGTAAGAGTCATATAAGAAGCAAGTATAAAAAGAGGTATCAAGATTTTCGAGTCAAAGGAGAAGAAGGAGAAGAGGCACTCAGCACAACCTAGAAATTACGTTCAGCTATCAGAATATCAGCTGATCGTTGATGATGTTTTATTTTAATATCTATTTATGCTCTCAAGAGATAGAGCAAACAACAGACAAGCAAACCCCGATAGAAATGTTTGTCTTACGAAGAGGACAAGATGTAAACAATAGACAGACAGAGGCCTTTTTTTAGTTCCATTCACCCCAGACATCTCATATACTGACTCCAAATTTGGTAAACATTTTTTCCTCCTCCAAATAAACTGATAAGTGTGCTTTCGCTTTGCTCAACCGTGACGTAAGTAGTGGACAGTTGGTTTGCTGAAATCTCTCACCTCATCGGATAATGTCCTCCCAAATGCGGCTAGGTACGTTTGCAATTCAATCTTATAAGAGGTCGAGTGGATGCTTTTTTGTTTACTTATTTCGTGTATGCAAGGAAAGGAGAAAATGGAAAGAATCCACAAAGTTTCACTGGCCTAGTCGGAAGGCTTTTGTGATGGTATTATTTGAGGATGAGTCTAATGAACAAAACAATTATTTCCGGTTATGGTAAGAAGAAAAACCACAAGCTATCATGATGAGGTGGAATTAATTGCCACCGAATCGATAGAAGATGAAAGTGATCATACAGATCGATTAGAGTAGAGTAAGAGTGATTTCTTACTTGAATTCTTACTAGAGGATCTTATAATGCATTCCACACATTTTTAACACAGCCAGTCTGCACCACCAGAACAAGTAAACAGAAAGCAAGATCGCGAGTGTGATTTGCGCAATTTTCTGGCGGTCAATTTTGGGGCTTCGGAATTCCCGGACCGCTCGTTCTAGCTTGGCATCAGCAAGGCAGAAGTGCGATAATTTCCGATTGGCGTGTGTAATTACGGAGCTTCGTTGGTTGTCCGTTTGCAGGCGATCTTCATGCATGTTCTCTCCAGTTTAATGTTTATTGCGCACTTCGGTCTGTTTATTATTGATCTTTTTTTGTGGTTTCTTGGATATCGCATTTTCTATTTGCTTAGCAATCGTTGGTGACGTGGATGGGTGCAGGGGTAAGATTCGAGTTGAGGAAAAGAACACAAAACTAGAAGGAAACCAATTTCCGCACCCCCAAAGTGCGTCTTAGAGGAGGTCTTTTGGCAGCGGGATAATTGTTCTAGCTGTTGAGGTTTATGGTTTGCAAAACAAAACGTCGATGACGTGTACTAATTGATATCTTTTGTGAAAAAAAAACAATACGACACACACGGAGAACATTGGCCAGGAATTGTTCCGGAGTTAGCTACTTTTAAGTGTATTCTGACACACTCGGCAGTAGAGCTAGCGTAAAGAAAAAGATAATAGATAACAATAATTGCCTTCTACTGTTCGTGATCGATTAGACGGACACGCGACGTGGAAAACCTTCATCGCCCTTCCTAGGGGTTGTTCGCTTATGATGACTAATGCGTACAGCCGCCATTTGTCTGTCATTTGTCGGACGTATGAAAAATAGGCCACCTAGAGAAGATTGCGCTAATTGTTGATCCGATGGTGGTTTTGTGTGGTTAGAGGGAGAGAGTTGTGGTGCATTACTTGTTCGTGAGCAAAGGGTGGGAAAAAGGTGCCTTAAAGCGAGGGTGTGTGTCAATAGGATTCTAGTCGGATATTGCCGATGGGCAACCGGTCGGGTGGAAAATTATCGTTTACATGATCCCCAACTCCCTCATAATCGTTCCAGCACACGTGGCACGAGTTGAATCTCCATTACTACTTCTGCACTATTGGTGGGTCATCGACGGTGTAATAATTATGGCGTTTGGGGTTGAGAAAGCGTTTCGATTATCGCTTTACACTAGGCGCGATCGATCACGGGAGTTGGATGGAAAATTCTACTCGCCATTCAACTGCTCTACGTTTCAAGGGTGTGCATACCCTTGTACGGTGTATTACGTGGGCAGGACAAGGCTGTAGAGCAACAGCAAATGATGCTCGTGTGAATGTTTTTAGTTGATCGCAAGAAATCATAAATCAATGCGAGCAAAAACATGCTGCAAACCTCAACAGTGTAGACTCTGCTGCCGCTTAGTTCGCGAAGTAGATTTGTCCGGTTTTCTCCTCAAGACACAAGTCTGCGATCCGACCGGGTATTGCAGGGCTTAAATCTTTCTCCCATGTCTGGTTTATTTGGGTAAAGTATGATTGATAACTTTTTGCCAAAAAAAAGGTTGAATTCTTCGTTTACTTTCTTCTACTTTCTGCCGACGATTGCCAAACTTTGATCAACGATTAAGCAGACCCGAGCATGCGAATCTAGTTCGTTCCAGTAGATCGTGCTGAATGACCGTTAAATCCAGTACCAACGTTTGATTGACATTCAAACGATTAGACTGGACAGCAAGGGGCCAGGATTATGCTTTACGTTCTGCACAATTTCTCCTATTTCTATCCCGTGTCTAAACGCTCGTTCGAAGTTATTGATAACTGGTTTTATTTGGGTGACGAGGAAAAAGATTGCCAAATCTCCCCACAAGTAACTAGGCTCAAAAGCTTATGTCTGGATGCTTCGAGACTAGAAGATCAACTGATCCTCACTTACTCGATTTCTGGACTTCTCCCCCCAAAACTCTGAACTTGAGGATAGTAGTTTCATGTACTTTGTCCACCAAGCCCTCAACGGACCTTTGTTTAATCTGGATTCTCGGTGAATAGACGACATGGTTGAAGACTGATGATGATAAAAACCTCGCACGGGCAATAAGCACTAACCGGTGTCTGTGTGTATATGGCCGAGGGCGTACGTGAAGACACTTCTGCTTCCAAAAATAAATAAAATTAACCAACTCACATCCCACTCGCACTGCGTGGCTCGAGCGTGCTCTTGCAGGATGGATATAACCGTTGAGCAGCGAAGAGTACTTGCACACCTTAACGAAAAGAAGAGCTCTGATGCTGGGTGCTGCCTCCGTATCGAAGATCGCCGCGTGCGATAAAACAGGAAAGACGATCAGCTGCTGCTTGAGGGAGAGATACCGACCGAACTCATCAGAAATCTTCGAATTGGTTCGACTGACGACACAGACACACAAGCCAGCCCAAGGCCTAACGAAAAAGAAACAAAAAATAGGAAACACACCACACAGACAAAAAATTAACATGAAGGAGCATGATGTTGAGAAACGGTGTGCGGCTGGCACACGACCGGGATCGCAACAGGGAGGGTTCGGAGGAGGGGCAGGGGAGGTCGTCGGGAGACCGGAACAAAATTTGCCGATTCGGTATATAAGCTCGCTCCAGAGCCACAGATAGTCACAGTTTGGCTTCTGCCTGTATTCAGTGAGCAACAAACGAGTTCCAACCACCAACGGTAAGTATCACCGTGATTCCTTGGTCGGTTTGTTAAGCGTTCCCCAAAGTGAAGGGGATTAAGAATTGTACCAATAGTGGCTGAGCAATAGAACTGAGAGTTGAAGCGTTAAGTAATAAATTACACAAAACAACGTTAGAACAGTAAACCGAGTGTGCTAATAAGTAGAATGTGGTGAAAGGGGTCTGAATAAGTGTTTGATAATGACGAGTGATAAACTCCGCGCATCAAACTATAGCGTGTGAGAAAGTGCGGTTCAATAATTATGTGGCTTTAAACGGTTTACTCTCTATCGGGTTCGTCGTTTTGATGAGACTCGTTGAAGTCTTTCGTATTAGAACACTTTCAAATGGCTGCTAATTGAAATATTTCACTGAAACTTTCACGAAAACATTTCAATTATCTAGTAGGCTAGTAAAGTTTCTCATAAGCAGAGTAGTATTCTAAAAAGAAAAATATATATTTTGCCCCTTCCCAAAAATGATCTTTGCTTCTTGGAAGCTTCAATCTCCCTGTTTTCTAATGTGCTGCGTACACATGTTGACAAACACTATTTGCGCGACGTTACCCGCATGCGGTGCAAAGTTTGTTTTTTTTTTATTGTGACCGGTTGTTGAGGTTGATTTCTTAGAAGAGACGTTCTGTCTCCCAGTAAATCGTTAGCTTGTGGGTAGAATTTATTCATAAAAGATACATATTTCAGTCACCTATACACACCCACTTTTTGTGCCGGAGTTTCGGTGTAATCAGCGATAACTAGCACTGACTCATCACTTATCGTGTATAGTATCCCGGATCGTGAAGCTCCGATCCGCCACGTGGAGGAGCAGGGTCGCCTCAACAGTCAGCCTCAGTGTTTGTGTGTTGTGTGTCTTGATTTGTTAACACAATGCAAGGGTACTGTGCTGTGTGACATTAGTAGGTTAGCGGGTTGTTTCGGGGGGGCTCACAACTCATTGTAATGTTCGCCTCGCTCACAAACAGCGTCACAGGTCAGCTGCTACAAGCGAAAATAGTGTATA
This sequence comes from Anopheles maculipalpis, assembly GCF_943734695.1. Classification (NCBI taxonomy): domain Eukaryota; kingdom Metazoa; phylum Arthropoda; class Insecta; order Diptera; family Culicidae; genus Anopheles; species Anopheles maculipalpis. The sequence goes on from NC_064872.1 coordinate 4,866,449, forward strand.
ATTTAGCTTTAGATTTAAAATGTTTCCAACAGTTCAGAAAACAGCATTCAGCTCGATAACTTCCATAGAGTGCCACTAGCCTAATCGATCCTCTGTGTTTTTGCCTCACAATTCCCCAGTTAATCCACGCCGCAAAGATGAAATTCTTCGTCGTTGTCGCTCTGGCCCTGGTTGCCGTCGTTGCCGCCCAGGACAAGTACACCACCAAGTACGATGGTGTCGATCTGGATGAGATCCTTAAGTCGGACCGTCTGTTCAACAACTACTACAAGTGTCTCCTGGATCAGGGCCGCTGCACCCCGGACGGTAACGAGCTGAAGCGCATCCTGCCGGACGCCCTCAAGACCGACTGTGCTAAGTGCAGTGAGAAGCAGAAGACCGGCACGGAGAAGGTGATCAACTATCTGATTGATAACCGCAAGGATCAGTGGGAAAATCTGCAGAAGAAGTACGATCCGGAGAACATCTACGTCAACAAGTACCGTGATGAAGCCAAGAAGAAGGGCATCAACCTGTAAGAGGTGTGCTGATGTGTGTGCCCCTGGCGAAAGACGCTGTGTTTTTGTCAGTGTCAAACGTTCACGAGACGGACAATGGGAAAAATGACTGGACGAAATGGAGCGAGTACCGTTTAAGACAACTGGATGCATACCAATAGCCGAAGAGCAACAAACTGCAAACCAGACATCACCCAGAGACACCGCGTCGTTAGCCGTCATCATCGTCGAATCCTATGGGTTCATGAATGCGTTAATAAGTTGTTTTTATTTGAACATGAAAACCTACCCTAACAGTTCGGAGCGAACGTGTGCAGTGTGCCTTCTGAGTGAACTTCAAACTTGTCAACAACTTCATCAGTATACATACACCAACGTGAAATAAACATACCGACAAACAATTTTAACAAAAAAAGCCATTGATGCGAAGTCAATTCTTCATCAAAATCCGAACTCTCTTCTCATACCATTTGCCCATTTCGATGCAGTTGACCTACTGCTTCTTGCTTCTCACTCGGCGCTCCATTTTGGGAACATTCCGCTTGCATAATAGCATAATTTGCTTGCACCAAGTTTCATCACTCGTTTCATCCTTAAGTGTGGCGCAGTAATAATAGCGCCAATCTTGCCGAATGCATTTCGATCGGACGATCTCAGCGATGCAATCGCATGCAGCAGCAGTAGCCACATCACGCACACACTCATATAGTGGGCGAGCCACGAAAAGCTTTCGTTTTCTTCCGAAAAAGGAAAGCCGTGGAATGAAATAATTTCGATGATTCGATCGCGCCACCATGGTCATGAAGGTGGTTTGAGAAATGTTTACACCCTTGCTTGGCGCTTGGGGCGGGTTTTTTTTATGTGTATAGTTGGGGGTTTGAAAAAGGGCCGGTTTAATTGTGAGTTGCCACGGAGGTGTACTTATTGTTATGGATGGGTTGAACTATGATCCTTAAGAACTTGTGGGTAGCGTGTGTTTGGTTGATCGTTTTGGAGGGGGAAGTTGCGTAATATGTAAAGCAAATTATGCAATCAGTTTTGGGTCGTCACTTACAACCCAACAAGGAAATGTCAGCAGATGATAATAGGACAAGAAAATCAGTAGATTTCATAAAAATCAACCACTGAACAGAAGAGATAACTTGGTTTGTGTCGTCGTCGATCGTCAAGGTAACATGCAGAACTATACACAAATATCGAAAATGCACGGCTATGAGATTTAATTCAATTTTGATCAGATTATTTGCTAATCTTCCTTCATAAACGCAATTAAGTGGCATTTGATCTAGCCTGTCACAATTGATATAAGAATGATGATGATGATAATTTTACTTTAACAACATGAATCCTCCTTGAACTTCTCTCTAATTTTTTTCCTTAAAAAATTGACTAATATTACTTCAATTCTACCTCCAAGAAGCAATCTACAAAAGTATGTTCACCATGGTTCTAAGTCACCTTTTAGCAATCGCTTGGTGCTTTGGTCGTAGCTGTCCAAAAATACATATTTGCATTTTTTTCATCCTCTTTCCGAATGTTAACGATCCGTTACTATTTCGTCTGGGATGTTTTTGGGTTGTAGGAATCTGATTCTTGACATTTTTTTCGCATTTGTCTAGAAGAAGCCTAGGAATATCCTATTAAAAATATTTAAACCCAGCCTAAACAGTACCAAGCTGTCTTTCATGCTACTTACGTTTAAACGCGCTAGTTATCTATTTCCTTAAAGCGCTCTTCTTGGCTTTCTGTTATCAATAGTGATTCTGTAGTGTTCTACGATGCACTTCTGTTATTCAAAATATTGTTATTCTTGTGAAATCATTTCAACCACCCAGCGAAAAAAACTGAATGAATCATCCAACGCAGAATAATAAACGCACAGTTCTAACATGTGTCAAATTCGCTCTGTGCACGGTCTACTACGTCCTGCACACTATTGCTAATGACATCCAACTCATTTCGTATGCACTTTTTCCCATTAAACCGTTCGACCGCTCTTGCAAAGCCAACACGTCCAGTTGGATTGAAATAAAAAGCCTGTATTCCGTTCCGCCAACGACAAAAATCAAACCTCTATCATAAATGGATTCCGTATGATGCTTGTTTGTTGACCATCTGAACGAATAGACGAACTATTTGTAACGAACGGTGGAGGCATTTGTTTGATAGTTTTTTTCGCTTTGTTTGTCTCCGACTCGGATGAATCATATTCCAGTTTACTGCTGCAGCTGTTGCACACAAGCACCGGGTTTTTTTTTCGTTCTTCGCTGATACAGACGCACGCGAGGTCGATAAATTTGGTCGGCGCTTCATTTTAATGACTCTGGGAAGGGACAAGAAGCAAGAAAAACCTACCACGAGAGAGGGAAGACACCAGCGGGCAAATTATGACTTTTCAGCAGCGAAAACGCATCGACGACGACCTTTCTTCCATCACGTGCCCGATCGGTGCACGAGCACGAGCACAATCTAATGATTGAATGGCGCAGGGTACCATTAGAGGGAAAATTGGAGTCGATCGGACCTGGGTGAACTGTCGTCGCCTTACCACCACGGTCGACGAGGAGCATCAGTCAGCGTGATTGATAGAAAAATTGCACACGGTAAGAAACTACTGGAACTTTTCTGTTGGTGAGGTTGTGGATTTTTCTTTGAAGCATTGGACCGTTTGGAACCGATTTCAGTTCATGTTTTCATTCGCATCCGTTTGTCCTTCGGCGTGATCATGATCTTGAGACGATGATGGTACCGCTTTATGGTCGGTTGCGTGGGCATCGGCTGTCTCAATGTCTCCGTCGCCGCTTGCGTTATCTTCCTGGTGGTGGCCCACGTGTTCGGCCAGTGCGTCCGACTGCATGTACTTCCGTCGGTACTCGCCGGTCGGATCGTACAGCTGCTCGAGGATCGCGAAATCGTCCGGCCGGTTGGCGATGATGAACTTGATCACCTTGTCCGAACCGACGCGCTGCTTTTCGGAGCATTTTGCACAATCGCTCATCAGCGCATCGGGAAGGTTATCTGCGATCGATGGTGGGATGGGTTGCGATAAACATCAAGAACTTTCGGCAAGAAGAAAGCTTTCGTCACCTAGTGTCACCTACCTTTCAGCTCTCGACCATCGGGTGTACAGGGTCCAACATCTTTCAAGCAGTTCATGTAGTTATCCATTAACCGTTTGCTGTTGAAAATTTCCTCTAGATCGATGTTATCGTACTTGGTCACATAGGTTTCGGCTATTAATACACCGACTATTGTGGTGACAAAGAGAAGAAGAGTTTGATAGTGCGCCATAGCAGACGTGTTCTTTCACTTGCAACTTTTACCAACCAACTAACGGTGGCATTTTCCAAGTGATACTGGTTTTATAGAGAAGCAATGGGAGAGCAATTTTACCTATTTAGTCTCTAATAGCATGTAAACATAAACGGATAAACGATGTTTGGCTGGAGCTTGCGTGCGGATCGCAACAAGGCGATCCGCAACAGTGAATCATTTTTCCGTAATGTCAAATGACATTATTAGCACTCCAAGAACAAGGATTGCGTTATGTTTTTCCTGAAAAGTTTGCAACAACAAGATCATTAGATGACTTGCGTATCCTTTACTAATAAAATTTTATATAATTTAGTTCCATCGTTGGTCGTTAAAATTGTTCTATTCATACGAAACGTGCATTCTATTTGATTATTATAATAGAAATAGATTGATGATTAATTTTTGTGTCGTACACTGTCTAAATCAGAATCACAAGCGAAGGATATCACTGAGAACTCGTTTCGTTTGGAAAATCGCTTTTAAGTCGTTTAAATTCCCTTTAAAAAAAGTTAATAAGTACTCTAACTCAACTAATTAGGGGACAATTTTTAGTCTCTAATTTATTAAAACAATCATAGTACAAACAAGCTGTGATAAATTCAATTATGATTCGAAATTCCTAGAAAAGATGTACTTCGGTTGCATACACTACAGGCGTAACGGATGGTTGTTGTGCTGGTTGCATAATGCTAAGGCAGTCTGGTACGATTTTCAATCGTCGATCTTTCAAATTATTACACAAAAAATTTTGTAAAAACAATTTTGTGAAAAAGTAAAAAAAAGTTCTAAAAGGTGATATAATTTAAAATGAATACAACAAATAATATCATAAATCTTTGCTATTCTATTGACTCAAGGCTTCTCTATCATAATTCTCCAAAAACTCGCATTGAATAGAACGGAATAGCCCCATTCACACCTGTGTCTTACTATAAACAGCCTGTGATTTTTCCACAGTACGGCACGTTGTCCGAATCTGTTAGCAGGCACGGACAGTTGCTGATTGATATTAGCAGTTCACATGCCGCAACGGTCAGTTGATGTATGTACACGCCTACTTGACTGGGTGGACAGCAACGAGTACCTGGTTGGCACGTTGCTAGCCGCTTGCGGATGGCATTAAGTAGCTCTAATGCTCAGAAATTAAGTGACTCAGAACATGCGCACGGCGGGTGGATTCGTCACTCATTCACAGTAGCATAATTGATTAGGTGCGTTCAGGAGAGCGTGACTTGGTCAGTCGTAGAAACGCATTTATCTAGTAAAACATATAGGAAATAGTAAACTAGAACCATGTCACCAAGCCACTGTCACGCACAAAACGTTTCGTAATGTAAATCTCGACCTTATCTCGATCTCGAACGTTCCCCGTCGCAACAGATTAAGTGAAGATATCAATTTAAATGATAATGTGCAGCAATTTAGTGGCTGCATGTACCGGGACGAAGAGAACGATGCTGAATCAGTTGCTCAGCTTGTGATGGAGTAAGATCATTCTTTTTCGCGCCAGACAAAGCTGAAACACAGCTCAGCTAAGGGTTTGTTCCGCAAGCAAACCAAGGAATGGTGTAAGGTGTGATTTTGCTCAACTGTCGTTCAATGTTCGACCACAACACAAAAAAACCCTCCCAAATCGCGAATGAAAAGCAACACGCAGTGAACAAGCACAAACACTCATAATTCTAGCGACGAGAGTCGATCGTCCCCGATCTTTTACTCCTACGTTCCCCGTTTCTCCGGCCCCATCCCTTGTGGCTGTAGGCCGGACGGGCGTAATCGAGCAATTGTGGGGACGCATAACAGGGAAGCTCAATTGTGCGAAAGACGCGATCGCGTCTTAGTTCGCGTTCGATTATCGCACCGAGAGGAAACCGAGTGTGTGTCCGCGAAGATTTCTCGTCGCGGTGAGAAAACGTGTTTTGTTTTGAAGTTAAAGTATTAGAAAACCACCACGAGACATGATCGGGAACAGACTAGCGCTGGTACTGTTTTGCTTCGTGCTGGGCAACTTTGTGCTGTTTCACGATCGTGAGCGGATCGTGCTGGCACAGTACATTGAGGATGAAACGTCACTGCGCGGGTTGGATTTTAACGGAGATTCACCCAAAGGTAAGCAAGGGCCTCAGATGGTGAGCATTGCATAAAATGAAGTCGATTTCTGTTTGGCAGGTCTATTTGGACGGTGGCACTCTGATAAGGAATATTTACGCCGGTTGCATCTAGATCGGCTGGGCGAATGATCGGTGACCTTGCATGTCAGACGCAAGGGTGTAAGGAATACTCAGGATAATCGATATTCATCTCAACAAGTGTACGAGACTGACGCGGATGATTTCAGAATTTAGATGGTAAGTGTCATCGAAAATTCACCCTAAAGGCCTCCTAGCCGCTAGCCGCTAGCCGAAGACATTACGGTGGTGATATCAGCTTGGCTCTCCCTACACGGGGTATAGACTTAAGTGTAATTGGAAGTCCATATTTGTTCGTCGGTGTCTGCTGTGTGTTGTGCGTGCCGCTGGTGCTATAATCCGTGTCATTGACTTGTGGCTTGACTGAAAGCGCTTCTGTTGACTGTTGCAATCGATGTCACACTAATGGTGATGAATTTTACAGTTAACTGGAAAGATCAATGTTTGTGTTTGTGAAGACTTTAAGGTAGATGGTGTACAAAAATCTAAACCATGCATGTCAACCACCAGAAGCATTTGAGATAAATACTTAAAAGAATACTTTGACCTCGAAAGGTCAAAACACAGAGAACCACAAGAACGCTCATCTCGCTCATTTTTTCAAGTACAACTGTAGATTTTTTTTGCTCTACTCCACCTTAACTATTTAATGGCAGGCACCAATTACGAGTGTCCATTGTTCTCGTGCTTCAAACGGCGAAGCAAATCTTTTGGCTTACATGCACAGAGCCTTATACACGACCACAAGAACTTCGTCGTTTGTTCGTTCGTTGGGGCATACTTCACGTAAGGGTTGGTCCGTTTGTGTCGGGGGTTTTTTAGAGGTGGTTTTGGGAATGGTAAATTTTTGAATACTCATCATCCTCTGACGTCAAAGTTCTGGGTGCGTTTTAGATGTTTCTATTTACAAATAATGCATTTATAGTAGTGACCAGTCGATTGGAATGAAGTATTATTATTTTGTTATGTTTTACAGGTACAAAAAGGTACGAGGACAATGCTCTCGATGAAATTTGTATGAAATACGCAAGACATACTGGAGGTTATAAAGATAATGTTAAGTTTATACTGTCGAAATTATTGATTAGATGTTAAGAAATAAATAAAATTAAAATAAATACAGACAGTGTGTTTTGTGCTTGCTTCGAATTGTTTTGAAGATAAAATTCATTCAAGGTTTCCTGCCCAATTGATGTTGGTATCTGTCCAATGGCTGAGAGAAAAAATAATTCACTACATGACACGTAATTTCAATCTATGAAATATAATAGGAAAAGGTAAACAATTTTTTAAAATTATTTTTAAATACTTGAAAACGTCTGTGTATAAATTTCGAGCCTACGCCTGTGAAGTATGCAATTTGGAATGAAGCGTTTCAGAGCAAATGCTATAAAACGCTTCATTCCATAAAAACAATGAACCACGAACGGTTTATTCAAATTTTGCCACACATATTTGCATTCGCAAAAAAGGAGTGCATATCGTTTCTTTTTTGTTTTCTTGGTTTGATTAAAGTTCATTTAATTTTTATTCATGGAAATGATAACATGAAATTCAAATGATGCATGATTTGGTTCGTTTGGTGGTTGCTCCTTTATTTATGCATGTAAACAGTTATGTGGCGCGTTTGTTGACGGAAGTTGGATGGCGTTTCGGTTATGTAATGTGAACCGTATAGCAGAATATTTTAGCAACTTTCTATTTACATATTTTTCTTGAGCCATATAAAATTCAAGTATCCAAAAATAAAATTTCTTATAATAGTAGCAAAGATCAACATATAAATAATGACACATGATGAGACCAAACTAACCGTCCTAGTAATAGATTCACTCGTTTCCTACTCGCAATCTACATCTTCTTTCGTGTATAATGTCATGCCGAAGAAGGTTACACACAAGCCAGTGTGCCATCGAATTAAAATCGCGCTCCGTGATGGTAATGATCATTATTATGGCCAACGTTTGAGCCGCTTCCAAACGGTAGCTGATGACAGTTGTATTGATGATGCTGCTGTTGCTACTGAAAAGAAATCACTTCCAACGAAGACTTCCGTGCAAACAAGCAAGCAGACAGCTTCCTCATTTCCGGTGGCACTACACACGAAGAGTGTTATTTGTAATTTTGGAGCTCCTTCAAAGTCAATCTAATTTTCGCGCCTCAGCATCGGGTACCAGCGATACCGTCCAATGTCGAACGCGGTAACAACTTGTCACTGAAAACTGATGGTTTCACGTTTTCTCCTTCTTTTGTTGCACTTTACAATGTGCAACCAAGGCATCGAACGAGCACGGCTTTGTGCATCTACTGCGATCGATGTGCAAATGTGCAAATGGGCTAAGGTCGCCCAAAACGATTATTATTGGGGAGAGAATCGGTAATTACAGTATCACGAGTAAATATCTACGTCTTGTTGTGAACCGCGCGTGTCCTTCGAGGATATAATATTTTCGATAATGAGGCTCCAAATAGGACACACGGATCTCCGTATTCTATGATTAAGCGGGCTTGATCTTGGAATACTTCTCAAAAAGTAGCAAAAGAACGTCCTTAGCGATGGATGCAATTTAAATTGCTTCCGGAGCATGATACAACAAGTTTGAGAGGTGTGTGCGTCTAATACAACTGACCCAGCGAAATAAAACGAAAAGGGAATGAGAGATTGAATCCATTTTTCTATAATCGTAATCGTGATTTGGAATCAAATTTGATCAGATGGTAAAGAAAAGACTTTAACAAAATGTAATAAAAATTGACTTAAATAACAAGTTAAATTACTTATCTGTTTAATGACTCCCAAGCTGTCAATTACTGAAGTATGCCATTATTCGGCTTATAAGGAGAAATTTATAGTTGCTGCACCTTGTCAAAACAATAATCGCTTTGCAACGCCAAAATCCCTGATAAACCTCTTAAAGCAGTCCAGTCCCGAATTACCAATTGCTTCTGAAGCAATACACGTACGCACTATATCGAGCTTGATGTCTTTTCTTCCCACTTAAAGCTAAAAAAACCGGTCGCCGATCAGCCAAAGCCTGCAGTCACATACGGGTGTCAGTGCATGATTTCTGTGGTCTACCATCATCCCCAGGACTGTCCTCGGGGTGGTTGTGTGGCGAGTCAACTTTTTCATAAAAACCACAAAATAAACCACCCGACCAAAAGCACCACCAAGGCGCCATTGGTAGAATAAAAGTTTTCAAGACTTAAAAAGTAAGAGGCCATTGTGGGTTGGTTTGTGGAGTTTGTACGGCTGTGGCACAAAAGTCAATGCTCCAAAGAAGGGTGAATCTCGTGCTGATGCTCTCGGTTGCCGTTCCAGACAGTTCCAGCCTTTCGTTTCACATTGAAGCGTTGGGGTGTTGGTGGTTTTTATCTCACAAAAGGCGCTTCCTACAGTGCATCGTGTTGAAGATGGTATGAAAAATTCATTAGAGCAACAGGATACCTAATAAAAAGTCGTTGAAACGCTATACGGATCGATCACACTGCACAAGGTAAGGGAAGCTGCGGTTATTAATAAAGTGATGTGCCGCACCAAGGTCAAGAAAATGCAATCTAATAGAAACGAACTCGGTCGGGCAGCACGAGGAGATGGCATGCTTTTCAATTACAAATTATAGGTTATCTAGCAGAATATTCATCACCCAGCTCACGAGGTAGACTCAATTAAATAAATTCCTTAGATTACCTTAGAAGTAATGTCAATGTATGAAGAAAGCCGAAAGGAATCGTGACATTTTTTGTGTGTGTTTAGAAGATATGCTCAGCATTAACTGCTGATAGGGCAATTAATTCTATTCTCTTGGTATCTAACAGCTAGAATCGAACTCGATTAACGACATACTCAGATGAGTATGCTCCATCCCCTGGTTCCAGAATGTCTGAATGAAAAGACCCGGAAGATATCGCGGGACACGCAGTTCTATTTCCGTACTGGTCAAATATCACCACACCGAAGGGCCATCAAGAATCCCACTTAATCAAATTGGTATAGTTCTTTTCGTACAACTCCATCCATCCGTCAAGAGTAGTGTGTACCATTTGACAGTCCAAAAACTAGAATACACCATCCATCCGTCTCGAGCGGGCATTGATTGGTACTCGTGGTACTCGGTGAAGTGTATTTAGCATTGCGGACAAACACTCACCGATATATCTCACGACAGATTATGAGGGACGGACTCCTCGTTGGACTTTGGCTCGTCGGTTTGGTAGTTCTGCTGACACGCCATCGGAACTTCTTTGACACGTTGGACATCTGAACGTGCGGAAGCTTCAGCAACGTCATGGGCAAAAGATAAGCCGGAGCATGTGGAAGCTGCGGTTATTTTTGTTTTATGCTACAATCATTCTGCCCGTACGGCACCGAGCAAACACACTGGCAAGCACGCGAGATGTTTCTCTCCGCTCTTGGAGGGACGCTTAAGTACACTTGCCCGGCCGTTTGAGCGTTTGAAGCTGAAAGAATATAAAAGGCTCAAGAAGTGTTTGGTGGTACACAGCACGTCGGTGTACAACCGGACAACAGATTGCAATACAGTAATTCCACTCCATTGAGATGTATGCAAAAATGATTGTCCATTTTTCGCAATTCTATTGCTCCCGTGTGTTCGCATAAATGCGCACACAGCAAAGTGGGAAGCTCACTTAAGAGGGCGACATGTTTGGCGTGTGCAAATGTTTGTCTAGACAGATGCGGGAGGTATTTCGAAGATGGTTGAAGCACCATCATTTTATGAAGGGGATTTTTGTGTAGACGAAAAGTCTGGAATGTAGGGAAGAATAGGAAAATTAATTTTTGACAGTTCCTTTTACTCAGGGAAGTAAGTAGCAATCAACAGTCAAAAAAATAAGCAATCAACAGTCAACTGACAGTTGGCAGTTAAATATAATTAGCACTCACAAAGTCACTCAGATGACGATGGCGAGATGAGTGGGCACAGTAAACAGAATAAGGAAAGGAAAAGCCTTTTTATGTCAATTTTCAGGCTTTAACTTTATTTTGCAATGCAAACAATATAATGTAAAACATGCAGACAATCCTTCTTGCATAAGCTACCCAACAAAACACTTCGAAAGCCCGAACGCGGGGATAAAGGATGTTTGCGCCACAAAGAGACTCGCAGCCCGAGACAGGCCTCCTTTTCCGGATGTTTAAAAGTAAGTGAAAGTGTGAAGCGGATCATCAGTGAAACAGGGTGTGTGGAAGAAAGTACTTATTGACCTTGGTCGTCAAAAAAAATTTCCCTAGGTCTGTTCGGTCTTAGCTCCCTCCATCCATCAGCTGTATAAAATAAGGAAGCACAGCACGCACAAAAACGCAAGAATGAATCACAAATCTTACGCAACAGAGAATGGGCTACCTATATTAAATTTATTGCTGGATTGCTTTCGGCAAACAATTTTCCAATTGTGATGCGCCACATTTAAACAGTCATCATCCAGAAGTCGATCGATGACGCAAATGGATCTACGAACTGTACGATCGATTCTTCTCGAGCGAATGCGATCAAGTGGGAAAATGAAGAATTTGGGAGTTTTTTTAGCTGGTTCCTCTGATTCAGCTGATGCTGTTGCACAGCACAATGCCAATTTTGTGTGGTTTGTTGAGCTCAAAATTAATTGCATAGAATTGCGGGTTGTTTTGTGGAACGTTTTTGTCTGGTAGGTAGAGGCTGAGGTGCGTGAACTTTGATCGTTATTTAAATAGGAACTGAAATTAGCATCCGATGCTTCGGAAATAGATTGAATTGATGAGATGAATTTTTCCACAAAGAATCAGTCCTAGTTTTCGTTACCGCGAATATAATTAATGGCACAATTTGTAACCAGTCCGGTAACCGGTGTAGGCGTAGGGAGGAAAGCAATTGATGTTACTTTCACCATGAACTGAAGCGATTAAACATGACCCGTTTTACCGAGCCGTCCCGTTCGAACATGCTGATCCCGCGCGTAAATGGGCTTTTGGATATGGGTTAAACTTGGTGGCTTTGACTCGGCTTTCGTCTAGCGGCCAGCCAACAGGGTGTTGTTAATGTCGCTGTAAATAATCATCAACGTTCTGCCAGTGGCACACACACCCAGAACCACAAGCTACACAGCGGAAACGGTACCGTTGCCTTTTTGCAACTGCAATTTATGCATCCATTTATCCTCCTGGGCGACGCGTGTGCGCTCGATTTTTATGACCGTTGCAACATTATGACGTCCGATGGCAAACGTTATTGGTCGCGGCTGCTGCTGGTACTGGAATTGAAAAACATGACATAGAACCGGGCGAAGGCTTTCCTGATGGAATAACAACGCTGTCTCGCTGCTTTCTAACTGTCATGTTTAATTTCTTCCTGTAAGCTCCGATGGGCGTACAGTTTGGGGTTAATGTTGGATCCGATTGGGGGGCTTTTGTTTTGCTTTTTTGCTGCGTCTCCTTGTCGACAACGAGAAATTCAATTGGTTTTATGGCTATTAGTTTTATCGATCGTGACAATCTGTTTTTTTGTTCCTGTATCCTGCTTCGACAACGATTTTTGTGTCTCTGAAAAAAGGCTGTATAGATTTAGGTGAAGAGCGATAACGATTCCGATAACGTGTCCGAAACGGTGATTGGGTTTGGTTTAATGGACTTTTGTAGCTTTTTTTCTTTAAGGTCGGTCAACCAGTGCACTCAGTCTTCCATGTTGGGAAGATACAGAAGGATTATCTGATGAATGGAAGGAGTGTGCGAATTGAAAGTGTTTAGTAGAATTGGTGGGATCGATTGCTAAGCTAAGCTAAAGAACTCTGTTGCATGTTTTTTTGAGCGGTACTTCTGTATGCTTCTTACACTTGCGCTGGAAAATTTAGAAAAAGAAAAACAAGATAAAGACTTTCTCATCCGTTTTCTAAACTAGTGATTGGAATACTACTATTCCACATCCTCAAGACTATCTAAAGGAAGCTAGAATACGCCTATTGAATGTATTCCTCTGGAGTTGATTGACCATGAGTGTATCATTATAGCAAAGTTGACCTTCACCCAGAGAATCTTAAAATACGCAGCATTTTCAAACTGTTGGGCATCACTTCATTAAAAAGCATGACTCCAAACCGATGCTTGGTTTGAAGCTTAAACTTTACCTTTTATAGAACTAGGTCAAGTCGTTCTGAGCACCTTTTCATCTGAAAATAGGACTTTGTTGCTCCAAAAGTTCCATCAAATCTTCTTTGATGACTCTTCTAATAGATGCTTAAGGGGTACTGGCTTCCCTGGTATGGTTCCTCATAAAATATATTTGGTTAGGAGGAATGTATTAGGAGACCGAATTAAATAAGTTCGGAACCACTTCCTTTGGCGTTTATTGATCCGATATATTTTTCAAAAATATAAATAGTTGACCCACTATTCAAAATTTCCTCACTGTTCCTCCCAGCAGCATACCTCAGAAAGCATAAGCGTTGATGATCCTGCCTTATCAGCTTGCCTGCCCTGTAAAACAAATAATCGTTTCTGTATCCATATTCGATGGAACGGTTCCTTGACGGTTACAGAACTATTAGTTTCCGCATGTCACGGCCAATGATGCGCTGCATTTTCCCCGTATTACGAATACACTGATGTACACCGCTAGCGAAATGCTATCGATGAGGACAAGAACAAAATGGCAAATGGGGTACTCTATCGATAGCGATGGGATGATGAATATTCAACAAGATCGTTCCATCATTGCAAATATACATATGGAATATTTGCCTCCCAACTCACACGGCTAGGCTAGGATGCAATCATCAACAGCGAAAACTGACGTTATGTTCTATTTGCATTTGCTCTTCATCGAAACACGGAAGACATCGGTTGACACGCATCGCAAAAAGGTATTGCAACTCTACCAGCGAGAGTTACGAATCCAAGAGTCAACAAAATATTAAAATTGAAGAGTTTCAAAGGTAAACTATTCGAAAAATGTGATGCAAATTGCAACGAAAATTACGAGCACCTTTTATCCCGCGCTTTACACCGTGCTTGAAGTGAATAAAGAATTCTTCTCTTTTTGCTGTTGAGCTGAATGGAAATTGAAATGTGTCTCACTTGGTTGAATATTATTTTCATCGTCCGAATCTCAAAAAGAGAAATAAAAGTTTGAAATAAAATATGACTTTTGTCGGCAACATCGGGAACGCCGTTCCAACGCAGGCTCGACAGCAAAGTTCGGCTTGGTTGTTTCAAAAATTTCGCACAAACATACCAAAAAGTTCGTTGATGTTTTATTGGGGTGACGAATGGCTAAAGCTGAACTGGGGTGGTTTGACACAATAAAAGCAAAATAATGTTGCATCAAACAACATATCACCCACACGGTTCGTTCGTAGCATTGCATTTCACGTTCACGTTGGATTTTCGTTTTTGGGAGAGCTTTTCGGAACCAGGAGAAATCGATTTATATGCACAACATTGGGGGAGGGAAAGGAGCGCACAGGCACACCGGGAAAAACGGCATATGATGTGTGTGTGTATGTGGAAAATGTTAGGCGTTCGTTTGATGGGGTGAAACAGTTTTTTTCCTTTTAACAACTCATTCTAGGCATTCTAGCAAAGCAATCTAAAACTGACATTTTACTAGAAAGAAGTAAGAGAACTTTTCCTGTAAATAAATAATGATGCAAGTTGTTTGTTGTGACGTGCCCATGTACGTTACGGATATATTTTTGTGCTCAACAGTTCCTGTCCTAAAAAAACTTTCAAAAGCCCTACATAGTGGGTAGATAGGATTTACAGCTAGAGATTGTCCGAAATCCAGAACGATTTATTTATGGAATTTTTATAACACGCCCAGACCGTTCGGCATGGCAGCAATTCGAAATTGTGGAAACGTTTTTTTGTCGGTTAGTTTCTCATTTTTTCTGGCTTTACGGTAGCAAGAGAATCAATTTTGCTGACCATAATTGCTGGCACCAATTAAAATGGATGACAACCCTCTGCACGTACATGGTGCAAGCATTTAATCAGAATGGAAAGCATCAAAATTGAATCGGAACCATCTAAAAAGCTGCATTTTTTTTTGCTGGTGAAATGTTCCATGTTTTACGTAAATGGAGATCGAATTTGCGTAAATTCTGCTAATGGGTATGAATTTGATTTGATTTCAGCATTTAAAGACCTTCTAGAATTTGTTTTGATGGCCGCTGATGTGGTGAACTTTGTGTTAATGATTATTTTAGTGAATGCCCTTTTTAAGACTGACTAAATGAAAACAATTGTTGATCGCCCGTTCCCATAGGGCGTTTTGGTTTTCAAGGGAAAAAAGGGCTTAAAAAGGCTATGCGCTCTTGGAACTGTTGGCCAGTGAGCGCTTCATAAATAAGCAATAAATTACAGGGGGGTTCAGAAGATTTCGCTGAAATAGGGCTTATGATGATTGCAGTTAGTAGAATTGTATTCAGCCAAGTTCTGTGTTATGTGCGACTATTCATATAAAAGGCAAACAAAAGAATGAACAACTCATCCCCATCCAGCGTTTGACAACTGTGACAAATGTGAATAAATATTAGTGAATCTTTACGTACACCTGCGTACACTGCGTAAAGCTCACGTCGAGCTGATGTAAAAATTATATTGTTATGGTACTTAAAAAATATATTTTGTAGACATTTTTCTATGATCCGAATGATTTTAAACTATGATTTTAAAGTATGCCATGCTATCATATTCGTAGACTATTTAAATTTTCTTGAAAACCAATCTCGACTTTTCTTCTGCTTGGCTTAACGACCTTCTGGGTCACCGTGCTACATCGTTTGACACCATCTACAAGAATACTTTGTTTACTTTTTCTTAGTTTGGTTAACTTTTTGTATAAACAATCGACTGAAAAACTGATCCTCGTAGAAGAAAAACGTCCCGTGCCAGTTGCCAAAAATGTTTTACGTTTTTTTTTTGTACAATCAACCGATGAACCCTCCGAGATATCCTACATAAATAAAAAAAGACCTAAAAACCCTGTATCATTCGCATTGATAAGCATAGCTTATGTGCTACTCGAGGGTCTCATTTACCCCTAGTGAAACATTTGCTTTATAAGAAACATACATAATTTATTTCCATTGTTTTAGGCTTTAACACAATTGTTTGCTTATAAAAACGGCAACTGAACTGATGAAGATGAGAAAGCAAAACCAAGAGAATCAAAATGTGTTGAAAAACATCACCATGCTGATAGGATATGCTGAAAAACATCATATTGTTTTGAGCGAAAAAAAAACACGTTAAAAACAAAATGGAAAACGCAAAAAGCTGAACTGAGCTATAAATTCAAAGATCTCCATAAATTCGAACAAAAAACAGCAACCAGAAAATCTCACCTGAAAGATGCATAAAAACCCAGAACGGAAGCTCACGCCCGCAGGAAGAAAACTATTCTCCCGGACCGGATCACGGGCACTAGAAGCTTCCAAATGGATCCGATCGAAAAAATCATCTCAAAAAATAAACAATCTTCCTTCTCAACATAAACAGAACAAAACATCACACACGTATGGATGTATCCTCGCCGATCGGCAGAATTGAACACCGGACTGGCTCGTACTTTGTTACTCTACCAGCTTGGGTCTCTCCTCCCGGGTTGCCACTGGGCTGAAGCGTAAACCATAAAACTTTGCGCAAACCGGACGCGACGCATCAGTACGGTGTGCGAATTCGTGCAAGAAGGTCGCGCGTGTGTTACGCTCGCTTGAGAAAAGCCTGTTGTATCGTCTATCTGGATATAGGCGCCCCCACCAGTGAAGCGTCGAGCGTGTGTGTTTCGACGATCGGGTAAGATCGTTGGATCGGGTTTGTTTTGACAGTGCAACACCGGCTCCAACCGACATTGCCAAGGCGCGCTTCGTCTAGTAGTGTTTACGACGGGGTTGCGATTGAGTGTGGTTTTGTAGCTTTGCCTAGGGTAGAAAACACTGATCGCTTTTGAAGCCGGGAAAGTGAAGTTGACGCGAGTTTAATAAAGTGTGTGTGCATTTAAGGTTGGTTCATAGGCATGAAATATTTGGAAATGTTTACTTCCGATCGGGAAATGATAGTGAATGGGAGAGAGAGAGAGAGTACTTCTTAGTGGGACGCGTGCCACTTTACGTTCATAACCGTTATGTGTGTGTAGTGTGTGAGATATCGTAACGTGGCGTACCATAATCGATCAATCACGACGCTTTGGTATGCGCCAACTTCGGTGTACTGAATTCCGCATCAGTGTAATGCATCACAAAACATACCAGACTGCCCTAAAACCTGCGTGTGCCTTGTCTTGTTGCAGACGTAAGAACCTCGATGCAACGGCAAGTCGGCCATTAAATAACACTACGACTACGAAACGAAAAGAACGAATCGAAAACATTCGCAATGAAGGAGAGCTTTTCGAGAAGGAAGCTTTTTGGTCTGTGAACTGTGAGCCTGTATGTGTGTGTGTGTGTTGAACAGTGCACGTGAATGTGCACTGACTCGGTGCACGCGTGCGATTGTTTACCGAGCCTTTACCATAGCCACCTACAGCATGGCCTCCCGGTCGGTCGTGGCCGTGTGGTGCAGCGAAGTGTGACGTTTCCAACCAGCAAAACAACCGTTTTCGGACAGAAAGGCATCCCTGTGTACAGCCATACGTACTAGCAGTTCCATTAGCGATGTGATATAAATTAGATTAGCAATCGTATCAAACGAAACTAAGCCGAAAAAAAAAAATATGGAAAATTGCGGAAGAGAATTTCGGCCACAAAACGGGGTTTTTTTTTCTGGTGTGTACTCGAATGTTTGATTTGAGGCTCACCGTGACCACAAGGGTAGTAATAGTGTGGGGTGGAAGTGGCACCGGTAAGATAAACATTGACCTGATTTCAATGCAACTGTTACTAGTATTTCATGGCTGAGCTCATGAACAAGCTCTGAGGGGATCGTTATGTTGGGAGGCAATGTGTCCTGGGAAAACAAGGGTTTAATTAATTCAACGTCGGTCGGAACGGGCTAGTTCTCGGCTCTATCTCTACTTGTTGCAACGCTGGAGATAGAACGAGAGAGAGAACAGGAATTTATTAGAATTCCTCTCTAATACATTCAAAAATAAATTAAACTAATTAAAAAAAAAAAACATATTGAATTGAGAGTGATTTTTTATGTGCTTTTCTATTTCACAAACTCAAGGACACATCTACATCCAAAATAAATATTAATTATAATTCACTTACTTATTTTGGCTACCGTAATTCATTAATGGCGTGACCCTCGAGGCTCTTTTCGCAGTTGCCACCTCTAATAGCCATTGTCTAGCTCTCTTCCATTCGATCGGTCACTGTTGATCGTTTCTTAATAATACTGTTGGCGTCTAGAAAACGATCGAACGCGTTGAAGCTCACCGATCTCTCGAAAAAAATGTCTCAAGTGTTTGACACAAAAAAAGGAGAAAACAACGCCACTCCACTCTAACCAACAAACCGTAAAGTACTAATTTGATGGTCGAGGCTGATCGCTAGCGTGACACATCGCGCACCCGAAACATGACAAGCGGATGCAGGTTAAAAAACCTATCAAAAGGAAAACTGGTTAGAGCGTGAAGCGATCACCATCAACCGTCAACACTTTGAACTTGATCTTGATCACCAGGCCTGGTTCACGCCTTTTCGGAGCTGAAGTCCACCCGAGAACTTGAGGAGAGCGTCCGCGAAATGTCACCATGTAACCAAAAGTTTGGCGCCCACATCGGTGACGGATGAAGCTTGCAAAACTGGGCTGAACGTGATTAGTGACCGGTGGTTACGGATTAACCGAACACCAGCCAAAACGCCCCTGACGCCTTTCGGCACTGGCCAAGGCCAAGAGCAAAACTGTTCCGAACTTGGCGAAGATGAGCGAGCAACTGATGCATCTTGGGGGAGTTGTGCGTGAGAGCCTCGATAACACGAACACAGTGCAGCGTGGTGCGTTCTTTTTGCGGTGGCGTACGCACCTTGACGGTGTCCATGGCCCCTCCGTTTCAATGATGCGTCCCAGTAATGTATGGGAAGTTTTGTTCGATTTGGCGAAAAGAAGGTTTCGCACGATAGTATGCACGTTCGAGAAACGTTGTTTTTAACGTTTGATGAACTATTTCAGTAGAAGTTGAAGAATGCCTTCTAGGTCTTCACTTTTACGCACGGCGATAAGCATCACCGCCAGCAATCTTAAACGTCAATTAGAAGTTTTTTGCCCGGGCCATTCTATAGCTTCTGGCGTGGTGACCGGTAGTTGTCAGTGTTGAATGTGTAGACGGCGTTGTTTTGGTGTGGTCACTAATTGGTTCGTTTGAGCGAAGCGATTAAGCAAATAGGGGAAGCCCATTAGTACAGGAAGAACGTATGGATTTCAAATAAAAGGTGCGCGCTTTTGCTGTACAATGAATCTAAGAGGAAGCTAATTAAATTGAGAACATTGCATCAGATGAACCAGCTTTGAGGAAATCAGGAAACAGGAGACTTCCACCATAAATAAAAGCTCTAAAACCTCCGGACCTCCTTCGTGTCACATCAAACACAAAACAAATTGCTTAACAACAACCATTTAAACTCCTATTGCAAACGCATTTCGTTTTCTTGGAAAAAACTCTTTAGATATCTGCATTTTACTACCGTATCCTAAGTACAAGCCTAAGTTCTCGGCAAACACGGCAAGAGAATATGCAAAACATAATGATAATTGAAAGGGATCGGAAGCTGTTCGAGTTGCTGAAAACATGAGCAGCGTTGCTCCACAAAAACCGGTGGCGTAGCGAGGAGGAGGACACATGCCCCGAAATGGAAAATTATGGTAATGAGCACTTAAAGCATCAGGTTCCGAAATTGAAATGCAAATGAGCGAACCCTGTTGCTGAAGTTTTTGGGAGTGCGTGGATTCTGATGCGCCCGGCCGTACTTACTCTCGGGGCGATAAGGAGTTATTTTTGATTGTTTTCATCCTTACCGACTGAGAAGTTGGTAGGGCGAGAGCAACGGACTCCCAAAAAAGATGTAAATAGCTTGTAAGAAGAGGCTTTAGGGAATGTAAATGGGTGTGCTTTGTTGTGTAATGGAATTGACGGGGTAGTTCAAGAATTTGAGCGGGAAATACATTCGTGGTGGATTTGATAGCATGGAAGATGTGGGTAATCAACCGTTACCGGTTCGATTGCTTCGTTTCGTTTTTTATCCTAATGAGACCTGCATTCCGTAAAAGAACGTCCTTGCCGGGTTTAACTAATGCACAATTATCTAAGACAAGTCGGAGACGTAGACTTCCTTCTTCCGGGGGTTTCCTTAATGAGCGCTCCGAAGATTTGTCTTCATACATGGGTGACTTAGTGGTTTTACTGACGACGCCTGCATGTTGTTTTGACGGGTATTTCGTCCGTAATACCGGTATCAAGGGTGGTGCAATAAATGAATAAAATTTTATGGTTCGTCTTCCAAGCGATCTTTCTCAGAGCGGCTAGTAACGGCATGTCTTCGTTTAGGTATTTTTTCTTCTACATTAGCATGTCGAAAACCCCACAACACTGGCTCCAATCGATCAAATCGTACTTGCACGAGTCAAGATGATTGACACCGGCTAGTGTTGGTAGAGATTGCGGCCAGATAATGAAGCGCGGTACATCAATCACCTCAGCATGGCCAGATCCAACCGCCCATTCAGCCAGCAAATGTTCTTGTGGCGGTTGGACAGGATGGTCTACTTATTGTTGCGTTAGGAAGTTACAGGCCCAGGCGTGTTAAATACACGTACGCAAGGTATCGGGGTAGAAAGGAAACTGACATGAACAAATCGTTTACCATTACGGGGAAAACACCTTCGCCGAAAAGGCGTGTAGAGGTCGTGCGGGTTGGATTGTTCCCGTGGGATTTGCAGATTCGATCTCGTGTGTATGTACGTGCCACACGTTTTAGAAGAATTGATTTCTTCGAGAGCGTTCTCGCCATTCTGTCGGGGGCTTTTGGGCCACATATCTACACCTTTTTTTTTTTGTTGCACTCCTCCCCAAGCGACCTTTTGTTAGTTGATTAGTGTGGTGTTGGGAAGTGTCGTTTTTTCAATCTTTTCTGTACGACAGAAACCGAGAACCATCCATCAATCCGGTAACGAGATGGTATACATAGGAAGAGCAGAAAAACATCCACCTTGGCGGGTTTATTGCTGGTCATCAATAATAAATTCGCAAATGGCCAGCGAGAAAGTGCTTCTTTGTTTCTGTTTGGACTTGAGCGCAAGACAAAGTGGCGATGGCAATGTTTAGATCGAATTTCCGGTGCTACGGTACCAGACACGAATGAATCTTGATGGCGCCAGGCCGATGAAAGCAGATCCCAGATTGATGAGTAAGGATTAAGTGTGCGAAGAAAGTTTTGCGTTGACAAGATGGATGAAATTAGCGTCAGGAAGATTATGTCATGTAATTCAAAAATTTAAAGCACTTTGTTTTTCGAATGCGTTCATTAGCCATTTTTGAACGGTGACAGATTGTTTTAAAAATAAATTCCTCTTTCCTCCCTTAAAGCTTCGTTCCAAGAAATGTTTCAAATTTGACACCTTTCCTTCCAGCGGAAGTTACAACGAAAAAACGCATCAAATAATTCGCATCACTGACCATGAATATTGGATTTTTCGCGAATGTTTACTTTCGGATTTCTTTCCACAACACTTGCCGACTGGCCGACTTTTTCCGGCTTTGAAACAACAGTCCATATACTTCTTCCTTTGATTCTGCTGGTCATGGCTAGCTTCTAACCATGTGTGCGTATTGATTTTTGGCGTTCTGTTTATCGCACCGGCAAAGCCTAACCTTGACAACCGGACAGGATGGCGTTACTAATTATGCACACGTTCGTCATCGGCGGACAGGTTTGGTTTCGCCAATGTTTGGTGAAATAACAAGACCACATAGAGCTAGCCAATAGGAGATAAAGGAGAAATCATTTGAGAAGAAAACAAAATCGGCAAACGAAACCAATCAAATGGTCATAATCAAAACGGAATGTGACAGCTGTTGTCATCGGGCGTATAAGTAGCGAAGTAGATCTGTCAAGGTGACACACACGGTTGGTTGTTTGGGTAATTTTTTTTTGTAGATAAATTATCCCACTTAGAAAGAAGAAAACAGGGAAGTAGATGGCCCCATTTTTTCTAAACAACTGTTATGCACTTTATAGCAATCACTACCTGTCATAAGTGCACCTCAATGTCAAATTCAAATGCCGAAGGATAGTGGAGAATAGGTCAGATAGAATTATCGGTGCAAAAATTCGTACACCAATCGAAACGGCAGCTAGAATCTGCAACACACACAAAGCACACACTTGCAGCCAGACCCTCCATTAACGCTCACGTATGATGCAATCGCGCTGGAAGCGCATGGTTAAACCCGAGAGCCGTTGGATGCACGGTAAGCATTCGGCTCGAGGCTTTCAAGCGCCCTGGCATGATTGGTGGGTTTAGAAAGGCCCACTGCTTCCCAAACGAAGCACGCGTGTGAAGCTATAAAGCGATACGTTTCGTCGGACGGATAATTATCTTTCGATTCGATTGCGAGCCATGGGCTTCACCCTAGCGAGCCTATAATGCCTACATTTTAGCCCGATCTCCTCCGGTGACCTCCGTCAAGGTTCCCGTTCGAAGTGTCCCATTCTGTAACGCCCTTTTGGGTAGATGGCCATCGTTTATCGAGCATTTCGGTTCGCCAGCAGTAGCACCGGCCACAGAGCAGTTATTTACGACATTTTCTCCGATATTGCAGGTCACTTGGAGTTGGAGCATGAACATTATTGGTGGTGAACAGAAGTAGAGGTTTGCCTAAATATTTGTTGTGTGGCACAGTAAAGTGTGGTTTCGAGTGTGGGCAGTTAGCAAGAACGCTCGTGACGGGCGTGAAAATTTATTCCAGTATTCCGTGCAAGTACTACGCAACAGAGGGAAAATCCCACCCAAAAGCAGCGTGTGAGCTTGTGCCCGGTAAGAGTGCGTGTCGACCGACTGTGTGTGTGTGTTACGTTCGAGACACGTGTGTTTATGGTAAGCGAAGTCTAACTCGCGCTAAGCGGTTCCGGAGACAATAGTGTTTATGCTGGGAAACAGTCCCAGCGCTCACACATCGACGAGTGTTAGTTGGGGTATGTGACTTGGCAGGTCCAGAGGACCAGGGGTTCTATCAAGATTAAAGTGTAAGAGGAGAGGCGTTCCGAAGGGGTACAGAGACACACATAGTGTAGAAGCGGTCCGGTACTATTACAGCTCAATCCCCGAAGAGGGTTATCCGTGGCAAGATGCGTAAAGTTTGGCTTCTCGCCAGTGCCGTACTGGCGTTTCTTAACTTTGTAAAATCTCAGGAGGTAGCTCGGACACTGTACAGCACCAGGTAAGTGGATTCGTGCTTGATGAAGCACAACAATTATGGTTTAGTGGGACTACCAAAATTTTGTGGTTTAAATTCCAATTGGTCAAATGTACATCGGAGCAATCTTTCTGTTCTGTGGTTCTGAAATTAATCGCTTGTGTTGGGTTTTCGTACTTTGTGCAGAGTTTCAAGTGGTTCCGGAAGATCAAAGTAGTAAAGCTTTCGAATGTAAAGCGCTAAAGATTTCTTTCCGTCCGGAAGGACACCGGCCGAGAGAAGCTTGTTCGAGTGAGTGAGTGGCGCATTCACGTCGCGGTTGAGTGCATCTTTTACCCTGGGCATATTGATCGGTGCGTAGTTGGTGTACACATACGCCACAGCAACAGTATTTCCTCGAGAACGTGGTGACGGAACGTCGGTCGAGGACCTTGTGTGGTTTTCAAAGAAAAAAAAAAAAAGACGACCATCCTTCCGGACCGTGTGAGACGTTTATGTAGCATTCGAAGAAGATGAAGTGTAATAACCGAAAAATTATTACCTTGGCCCAGGTGCCATACTGACGCTGGTGGTGTCTTTAAAAAAAATGGTAGTCAAACAGTTAAATATTGACCACATGAGCCAACCTCTGGTTGTTGAAGAATCGGGGTGACGCTAATGCGCACACGATCATTGTTGCGGTTCGCGCACTGTCTCGGTGATGTATGTGTAGCTTTTACTGACCTTTATAAACTCCACCGTTTGAGGGTTTTGAATACCACGGTCATATCGAACGCATGGAACTCTGCAATCTGGACATGCTGATGCGGTAGGCTCTACCAAAAAAAAGTCAAGCGCGCTGGCTTTGTTACTTCCTTCTGGCTGACGATCAATTTCTACTGCTGGTAGTGTGATTGTTCCCGGGTGAAGTTGATGACTCCTTAAGTACAAGAAGAAGCCCATAATGGCAATCTTTAGTATCACCCGAAAAACGCTCAACAACCGTGAACAATTGGCAACACTGACAATATGAATGGGGTGATCGTTATGCGATCGTTGACTGTTTACACAAACAGCCCCGGTAGTCTACTGTCAGCCATAAGTTAACCCCCTTGAACTCTTGATGAGTGTGATTTCTAGCAGATGTCACTTCAAACACATATTGTTGTGGCAGTTGTAAAGAAGGAAGTAGCTGGGCCGTGTTTGTGCTACTATTTTCGAGGGTATTAATTGTACGATCACGATCAGCCGCAAAAAAGCCCATCCGTGACAATCAAAGTTCAAGAGAGTCATTTAATTAAGTTGCGAGTTCGAGAGGAAGGTTCTAATTGATCTTTTCCAGATCACAGTGGGGAGTCGGAATTTGGGATGTTTCATCTCAATGACTTACACAAGCCGCTGTTGCGCAATTAGAATCGTGTGTTACATTAACAGAAACGATTTATTAACGAACCGTACAATGGAAGGCATTCGAAGCTGCGGCTCAAGGTCACCAACCGGCCATATGAAAGATTAGTAAAAAAAATCGCAATCAATGCATGCTGTTATTTACTGATCGTACGTCATTTTGGGGGAGGTTTTGATGCTCAACCTGCCCAACCCCCGGACAGAAATGCACATGCGCCAAGAGCGAAAACAATATCGACCTTTTACGTAGCAAATATTCGCCTCAGGAATGCGGCTGAGACGTGATCACGTGTACGGTTAGGCAGTAAATTCGTATGCAGTGCGATTATCAAATTGAATCCATCCCAATGTAGTTATTAAACGAGCTAATTTTAATTACTAGTTTAGTTACGTTTAGTGTAACACTCGAGCAGATAAGAATCATCACAAAATCACCCCGTTAAAGTGTCGGCGCAATTTACATGCTGTTTGGTACACGCAACAACGACCGCCACCACCATTAAAGATGTTTTCTTAACATTTGATGATGATTTTGCACACTTTTCACGATCGGTACTTGTACGTTGAAGAAGCATCCACACAACCAGCACATTTGTTTGTCAACTGCTTCAAGCTTTTACCCAGCAGACGTGTGTAATAAAAGAATGCCAACTTATTTATCTTGCCGAGGGGTGGTTTGGGCATCGAGCTGAGAGAAGGAGGACTTATAATAATAAAATGCCTCGAATCCATGCATTATTCCTCCATTTCGCGTGGCGTGGAATGTTGTACAGGCAAATGCTTGTTGTTGTATTGAAAACGGGTTCTCGTTCCGGTTGTGCAAATTTCAGGAAAATCCAAAGCCTAAACTACTGCCTCCACTTCGTTCAAGCTCTCCCCGGGATCGAATGAACTTTGGTTATTTGGGTAAATTTGGAAGAAAAATGCAAATTAATTTTGCAAAAATACTTTGCACGAGCCTTTGGGTGGAGATTCGAGAGCGTTCGAGGTTGTTTTTCGCCAAGAAGTTGCACAATATTGTCTTTGCTTTGGTTGCGTTCTATTATTCGCTTTCTGGCACGTCTGAAAACACGTGTGGAATGTGGATGCCATAAGTTAATATTCTCTTTTTTTTTGTAAGTGTGTGATCAATAAAATGGCATCAATATCCATTAAAAGAAGATGCATTAAGTCCTGCTGGAGTTTGTTGAACGGTGCGTGCTGGAGTAAACAAAGTATGTATATGGGGAATTCCTCGATAGAAGCGAGGAACCCCACGAGAACAATTGGGGTTTTTGTGTTTTATAGAGATCGCAAGTGCGTGTTAATTAAACCATCAGCTGAATGAATGCATGAATAGCGGATCTTTATTGCAGCTCACAGGTGTACGAGTATTCTAAGCATCTTATCTGCCATTCATAATTTTAAAGTGCGAGAATACTTCATGTATCTGGATCATTTATCGGGGTACTTCCCACTTGGCTTGGCATGACTCGGAACAAAGTTAGAATCGTTTACGTCGTTTAACTAATAAATTGTTCATTCCCCTTTGTGATTTGAATGCAAAAAAAAAAACATTACTACAGGGAAGTCATATTGGTTAATTTATACACACGCATGAGGGACATTATTTGACTTTTAGTGTTGGATGCTGCAGAAGATTAATTATCCCCTGTGTGCAGCTGTTGTTGCTGCTAGTTGAGTGAGCAATAAATCACAGACCTCAACAGACGGGGTAACGTTTGGAGTGTTTTTCTTTCGCATGTTTCCCGGGTCTTTCGGCGAACCGTTTACCACCTAGCGTACTGCATTCCACGCTTGTTGATTCTAGACGACCTACAATAATGCTTTCCCGCACTCTCTTGTACCCGTTTGCAGATACGACAACCTGGACATTGACACCATTTTGGGCAGCAATCGGCTGGTGTCGAACTACGTCGACTGTTTGCTCAGTCGCAAACCGTGCCCACCGGAAGGCAAGGATCTGAAACGTAAGTACTGCTGTTTGGTTAACCGGTGTATGGCGTATAGCGTGTTGATTCATCTGATTGACCCGATTGCTCGCTTCAGGTGAGACCTGGGGTTGTGGATTGTTTACAGGGCTAGTCATGCTATCAGCGCCAGAAGCGCTGACGTATTTGTGACTTTATGATAAAATTCTAATTTTCAAAACCAGGCCAGGGTGTTTGTGAAGCATTATAAATCATAAATAAAACCTTGATAACAATCCCAAACGGTTCTGTGCGCCGGTAGGAAAAATTAGATTTCTAAATGTTGGCCCAACATTTGTGCCGACCATACACGAACAAGAAAGTTTGCAATTCAAATTGCAAACCGTCAAAAAACGCACTGTGGCGTGTGCAGATGGTGGCCCAATGGCCCCATCACTCTATTGCTACAGTGCTACAGTGCAACGTTCTGTGCTGGTGTTTGTTTGTTTTCCAACCATTTTGGCACTTTAGGTTTCGTTACCATCTGTGGTAGTGGCAGTAGCGGCAGCAGAGAAAGGAAACGATTTTTCTGCTACAACCTGTTTCAATCGTTCAAACAGTGGTGGAATGTGGTCAACGATTAAAAAGCAATATACTTTCGCTTCGGACTTTCGTGTAGGAGGTTTTCTTTGTGCTTTGTGCGTGCCACGAACGTCCTTGGCCTTGGAGCGAAGAAGTTGGTATAAACCGTCGTCGTCGTCTTTTCCAATGTCCCTCTGTAAGGGCGAGAGTTTTTGGAGTGGACGACGCTACACTTGTAGACGATTAGGTCTTTAATTCCCTCGTCAACTCCCCGTCGTCATTATTCTAATGGCAGTCATCATCGAGCGGTGAGGCGGTGAGACCCGACCAAACCGGATAATTTGTATCCATTTACTGGTACAGAGTGGAAAAGGCTTGCCACCGAGGAAACCCTTTTTTCGTCCTCCCCGATAGGTGGGACAATCGATGGAGCCCCATTACTTAGGGTGTGTAGTTTACGGGCGAAGGAAAATGGAGCAGAAAATGTTTAAAAAATTGCACCCTTAATCCTTAATCGAATTGGGGAGCGGAGACCTATGGGGAAACCCTTTTTACCTTCTTTATATGCGGCTTTTCGATCGTGAGGCTTTCGGGGGGAAAAACTGGTACTCCCAACGTAAACAAATCACAGCACTACCCAGACCCGATGCCGATGGTTCGTGGTCAGTTTGACTGTCGAAGGTTAAGGGTTTGTTATTCCTTTTCCAGCAACTCTCCCCTTTCTTCCAAGTCCACCCCACAAAGCGAAAGAAAAATGGATCGCAACTAATTAGCATAACTTCCGGCGTAACGGTTCTTTTGTCCGTACGGTCCTCACAACACATCGTGTCCCTATCCTTTAGTGTTATGTCCCGTGGATCTCACCCACCAGGTGACCGGTACGGTACGCATTTGTTATGCCACGGTGTGGATGAACCTGAAAAGATAAAAATAAAGCAAAAAGAAATGAATAAACACGAGGGATTGTTGGGAATGTCCGCCCAGAGGGTGGGTTGAAAGGCTGTTGGAGCAAAACAAAAACGGCGAAAAAAGAGAAATTGCGTATTAAAGAGAAACGAGTATTTTGGATGGGGCGAGCGAGTAAAATACGATACCTTTGGTGATTTGTATGCGTTACGCGGGTTTGGTTACAAAAGCTGAAGAAGATGGGTACAAATGGGTGGATACTTTGG
The DNA here is from genome assembly GCF_943734695.1 of Anopheles maculipalpis. Taxonomy (NCBI): domain Eukaryota; kingdom Metazoa; phylum Arthropoda; class Insecta; order Diptera; family Culicidae; genus Anopheles; species Anopheles maculipalpis. The sequence continues at coordinate 4,894,848 of NC_064872.1, forward strand.
GGAGTAGTAGCAGGTGACCATGGGGGAATGTTTGTTTATTTTATCATATTTTTCCATCGGTAAGACCTTGGTTGGAATGCAGGGGATTGACCGTTGTGGAGGAATTCCAAGAGGCATTCCCTTTAGAGGCTGGTGTTACAATTTTGTTGAAAATTTTTATTGGTAGTATAACATACTGAAAGTCTCCAGGCTAGAATTTATTAAACAAAGACAACGGCCTCTTTCTTACGTGCTCCGAAAGCCCGTACAGCTCTAACTTAATTCACACTTTGTTGGTGTATCTTGGTGATAAAATCACACCAACAACGAGGCAGGTGATTACGGAAAGTTGTCTCCAACAATATTATCATAACAAGAGCTCCCTGAGGAACTGGTTTAGCGTACCCTAAGCCAAGCTTCCGATGTTTTTTTTTTTTCGTGTGTATGTGCTGAAACTGTGCGCTAAAAAACCTGATTTGCAAAGAAACTGCGCCTTTACCTCGGAGCATCAAATCAGGCGCTACCGGGTAGTTGCGACATCCCAAAGTAGTCCACCGGAACAGTGGCTTCCCGTAAAAAGCGCCGAGATAACTCGATAGAGACGACAGATAGCTCCCCTGGGGTATGAAAAAATGAGGATGGGATGACGGCGAGAGCAGGTGCCAATGCGGGACGTGTGCAGACTTAAAGAGAAAGTTTTGCGGTCGACAGGCAGCACAACAACGACGGACAAGACGGTTGTCGTTGCGGTGTTTTGTTTACTTTGATCGTGTCATCTCTGGCACGCTTGTCCACGTCGCAGGTCCTGCTAGCATATTCCTGGGTTTTGTGCGACGGGCATGGCCGATTGCAGCATTCCTTCATCGTCGTTGGGCAACGATGATGAGAGTGTGTATTTCGTGTCCCTCGACGCAGCCACCGTTTCGGAACCCTTTAGATCCTTCTTGATGACTGTGGCTTTTACGCCTGGGTTAGCGGGTTAGAGTGTAGCCTCAACGATCCAGAATGTCGTCCGTGTTGCGAAGGCATGCGATGCAAAACTCCGGAGGATACACTGCTGGCGCTTTGTGGGAGGGCACAGACAACAGCTATCCACCCTCTTTACATATGTAATTGGAGGCAAAGTGAATAACAAACAGGCCACATTGGAGAGGAGCCTCGGGGTGGGAAGAGGTGGTGAGGGAGAGAGGGTGTGTGAGGACACCCACCACACAACATGGGTGGGTTGTGTACGGAATTAACGCGCGTTTGAGCTTGTAGTTGTTGGAAATGTAAAGAAGGGTTAGTCGGCCGGGGAAAGCAGTTTAAAGCTGTACGTAGCCAGGAGCTATTGGGAACGTTGTAATTCCTGTAAAGCGTGTAACCTCCGGGAAAGGCTTGAATAAATGAATGGTGTAAAATACGGAAAAGCGGTCACATTGCCACCTTCCCCTGGTGAAAATAGAGTTACCGAAAACGTGCTGCTCATAAATTATTTAATTAAAAGTTAATCAATTCAGTACAATTTATCGTTCTAGGGCGAGAAGGAGTTGATTAAAATTCTGCTTGAATTGTTGACTTGAATTGCTCACTGCGGGTGTGCTTTAAAGAGAGAGATTCCGTTAAAAGATTAATTATCAATGCTTATCGTAGTGTTCACCGTTTTATAGGACCATTAACACAGAGAGGCTAAAGGCGAATGGCAAAGTGTCGTACAAACAATTTATTATGATTAACCTCTTTTAGCCCCATACAGTCCCATGCGTATGTAGCTCAGGTGTGCAATTAAAAGATGCATCCCCAAAGACTCAGTCCCCTGCTCGGTGTCACTGACGATAGAAGCTGCTTGTCGTAGCCGTGCGTGCATTTATTCTGAGTGCATTTCAATGCACAATACGTTGATGCATGAGGCGGCATCAATTTCCATTGTGAGTATCACATGGAAACACTTGTCTCTGGCACTCGTCTCGTCTGGGACAAAGAGGCCTTTGCTATTCGTCTACAACTAAACGGATGGTTTATTTGTGATTCTTTTGATTACAATTCACAAGCCAGCTAGCAGCCTCGGTACGGTAGAGCAGCAGGTATGCAATTTTATCTCACATTAAATGGTAATTTACGAACGTCATCTCGGAGCGCACGACGTTGCACCCGGTGTCGGAAACGGGTTCCGATGGCAATCACGACGTACCTGTTGCTGGAGGGATGCACTGTGCTGTTAAGTTGTCGCCTCGACTGATGCTGTAGGAAGGGAGCACGCGCTTGTCACACAATCGCAGATCAAGTGGTTTTTGCAGCTGGGGGAGCGAAGCTAAAAGTGCAGTTGCATTGAGCTGATGAGCGCCCGCCTGAGTATTATATGTCAGCATTAACGAGTTTCTCGGCAGGATGGCCATTTCCGTACCGGATGACGTTGTCGTTGGTAGGCATTTTGGTATGTGGGCATGATTAATCAGACGTACCTGACGCTTGTGAAGCAGGTACCGTTGGGAAGACTCCAATTTTCAACCAATATGTGTCTGTGTGAGTGAGAGTGTGAAAAACCTCTTCTAAAGTGGATGAGCGACTGCCGAAAGCCCCGAAAGTGCTAGCACGTTGAACAAGCTCTTATCCATTCACAGAACCACATGCGGTGCTGACCGTTGAAGCGATTATTTATTCATCCCATCCGGTTCTGGTGGGTTCCGCATGCTCTCTTGGCTAAAAAGGCTTGAAAGGGCATCCCAAAGTCTTGCATATGGATGCAGCTATGCAGCAGAGTAGAACAAAAACCAGGAATTGATCCGCAGGTTAGCTCTGGCTCGATAACTGGCCGGCTGTAGTAGTAGCGCTAGTGGAAGCAGTTGTTGTAAGCTTGTCCATCGATTGAACCACTGAACCAGGTTCAGGGAGTTTTAGTCCCCCGGTGTGGTGAGGCTCTCTTTACACAAATTTAGCTTTTGTGGTTAACCTGCTGGCTAAGTGTTTTATCAAACTGGGCTAATGGATGTTGGTTGAAGCATGGGGCGTAGCGCAATTCACCTTTGCACAAAACCTCAAACCTGCCAGCGTTATGCATCAACACAAAGAGGTGATTTAGAATGTTCTCTAGTGGGATATTAGGGGAAACAGATGTCGGTCTCACTTTGTGAATGGTGAATCGAAACGCCGAGAATGATGGTCCTGTACAGATTCGAAGAATACGAAGCACAATATAGTAGCTTTAAGAATGCTTCTGCTCACAAGTTTATAGCAAGTATTATAGCACGGGATTTGGGATATGCCTTTCTATTTTCGGGTTTCATTCGCAGAAAGGCTAAAAGCAATCTTTCAATGCTAAACCAACAACATCCTCCCCTCCTCCTCCATGCAAGTGCACCGGAACCGATACCGACATTTGCATTTATTCGTATTCGCGTTTGTTGCATTTCAACATTTGCAACACGTTGTCGCATCGAACTTTGGGTGTGCCAAGTGCAAGTAGAACCTGTTGAACAACTTTACGTGACACTGCGTGGGGATGGTCCGAGACACTGCAACGACGGATGAGGATGAGAAGTTTAATTTATTCTCCACACCACAACCGGTGCCAAAACGTAGGAAACTTGGCGTGCTTGGGTGCGTGGTTGAAATGATGGGATATCTTTCCCTCGATGCGAGGCGCATCGAAGCGTTCGGGATGAGCAATGTTTGAATGTGAGAAAGGATTCTAGGCACGTACCGTGCTTATAGTAGTTTTGTTTCCGATGTGTAAAAGATGACGAATGTGATCCATTGTGGAACAGGTTAGAGAAAGGAAATATTGATGAACGGGAAGTCTTTGGGGGTATAAAGTTTTAATAATGTTTTAACGTACGTAGGAATCATGTATTTAATCATTTCCTCACAAGATACAGCCATACGTTTAATGCGATTTTCAAGAAAAACAAGAGAAGAGCTTATAATTAAGGAAAATTACAGTCCCCAAACATATCGGTTACATACGGCATCAAACAGAGCCGTAATTTACGACAAACCATTAGACGAACACATGCTCCTCTCCAAGAGTTGCCATGTAACTGCGGCATTCATTTCCGCATTCATTCGTCGCAAGAATTTGTAAACCTCAAAAGGACATTTCTGTGGCCACAAAAAAAGAGCTTTGTCGTTCGAGTGTAAACCACAGTCTAGATTTTTGAATGACAGGGCGCTTCCAGAGCTCAGCGAAGGTATCTGGTTTCGGTGGCATCATTGTAAAGAGTGGGTTTTTTTCTCTTGTTTGGTAGGGCATGGGAAAATGTTGGAATGGATGTGAATTTCGAGTAGGTTTTTTTTAAATGTTAGCAAATTACGTACAACGGCCCCATTAACAAACCAAACTCATTAAATGGTTGTGCAAAACATGCGAAAGAATCTTCCGATTTGGTACGGTTCTTTGGTAGCGAATCATCAGCTGCAACGGATTGTGAATAGAGGAGGTTAAGTAGGATTTTACGATTAAATCGTAAAATTGATGTGAATAATTGGAAGTTCATGGTGAGATCTGCTCATCGTGGGTTATTGCGTAATCGTTCCTATTTAAGGTAACTGATATCTTGGATTCTTTTCCCTCTCCGCAGGCATTCTTCCAGAGGCATTGCGTACCAAATGTGCCCGCTGTTCACCGATTCAGAAGGAGAACGCACTAAAGATCATCACCCGTCTATACTACGACTATCCGGATCAGTACCGGGCGCTGCGTGAGCGCTGGGATCCTTCCGGCGAGTATCATCGCCGGTTTGAGGAGTATCTGCGCGGGCTGCAGTTTAATCAGATTGGCGGTGGCGGCAGTGGCAGTGGCAGCAACGGTGGTAATACGATCGAGAGTGGTGGTAATGACAGGCCGGTAAGAAATGACCTCGATCGACAGCCCGCATCGACACAGAGCAGCAATGTGCAGCCGATAGTGATTGATCCGACGCTGGCCGGCCAGCCTTCTCCGACATCCTCACCACCACAACCGCCGTTAGCTGTTGCGCCAGCGACCGAACGACCTAGGCCCCCGGCACCGGTAGCACAAATTTTATTCCCTACCACTACCGACACTACCAACAATACTACCATCATTACTACTACCACCTCTACTACCACCTCTACTAGACCCTCCAATTCTGGACCAGTAGAACTCACCGGCAACACGCCTAGTGCGTCCATTCCCTTTAATACGGTTACCATTTCTAGTAGCATAGCGAGTAGTAGCCCTTTCGAGGTTGGTGCGGACTCGATTCCCAGTGGGCTTCCGGGTCTGCTAGATACCGAACCCGACTCACCAGCCACAGCCGGAGCACCCGTAGTACCGGTACCGGTAAATTACTTTCTCAACATCACTAACGGTGGTTCGCTAACGCTTTGGCTGGTGCACGTAACACTTGGTGAAGATACTACGATACGGCAGTAGTAGCAGGGATTGGTGCATGTACAAATAAAACCCCTTCTTTAGGCTACTAGAAACGTACTACTAGAACTTAATTTGCTTGAATGTTTGTGTGTGTGTGTGTGTGTGTGTGTGTGTGTGTGTGTGTGAGTGAGAGTGTGAAAGATAACACGGATACTAAATATAGTACAAACACGTAATACCCTTTAGACACTTTTTTTGTATCTTTTCTAACCTCTCTCCTTCTTTCTAACCTTATTTTCGGGGCTAGCGTTGGGCAAATTCGCTTTCGGCGAAACTATGCTTTGCGTAGCCAACACTCAAAACTCCAACGTAAGCGATAATACTCTCGAGAAACGGTTTGGCATGGTGTAGCATTGAATCTCCTGGAACGAGATAGCTGACTGTTGTTTACGATTTTCAGTCCAGTCACCACCGGAAGCCATTCCCGTGGCCCCGTAGCGATAACCGAATATGCCAAGCGAAGCCACCAACTGGTGCGGGTTTCCTGGTGGCGTTGTTCGACAGCAGGGATTAAACAGCGTTCGTTGCATTGGCAAGAATTAATGGCTGGACCTGGCTGGGTGTGCCAGGGTTGAGAGTGGTAAATTATGACTTTTGATTGTTCGCTTGCGTTTTAGGAGAGCGACCCATGGATGTGCCTTCGTTCCGTGCAAAAAGGGACCATTTGATGAGTCTATCGCGTTCGTAAACATCGCTTTCCTGTACATTTCTCCCCCCTCGTTAGTGAGGGGATGAACATATCGATGAGGATGTTTTATACCAGGCAAAAAGCCATGTTTACACAAGAAAACCGATAATTATTCGTTTCATTGATGAGCCCTGCGGGTGGGTTTGAAGCGTCGGATGAAACGGAATGTCCGGTCGATGGATGCTGATGATTTCGCTGATGAGCAAATGCATGCCCCTTTTATGTTCCATTGTTTGCCGTGACATTGATAAGAGGATTTATTAATATTTTGACTTCGCAGTGACAGGTTCTCTTATTGTTCTTAATTAACACAAATGTCATTGGATGTCAAAATGAATGGGTTCCAATTTATCGCTGCTTCCGATGAGTTGGAAAATCCGTCGTAGAGAAAATTCTACGAAAAAATAAACTGCAATCAATGTCATGCTTTTATCTGTTTGCTGTGCAAATATTGCAATTATTACGTACCATGATTGCACCATGATGAAAGCGAGTGTTTCAAATGAATGTGCCAAGGAAAAAATGAACGGCCATAACGTCATTTGGCCCGCTTTGGTCCTTCAAAAGCGTGTGGCATACATTTACTTTGTTGTATTTTAATTAAAGGGCTTACAATGAATGGGCGTGTGTTTTTGTCCTGGTATTAATTTCATAAAACTTTGAAGTTTAATAACTGCGTGTAATAGGCTGCACACATATTGGATAGATAAATTTGTTGTTGTGGGTTGGTAACTTGGTTTCAGAAATAATAATTAAAAACTCAATTTTCAGTTGGACTTTAAGAATAATATAAAGATTTAAATCTTAGTTACAAGCACATCGCAGCTGCCAATAGATCTCGATTGGGGTCACCAAGCAGCTACCAATAGTAACAGGGCAAAAATCTAGGTCAAGAAGCATCTAGTCACGCGACGAGCGCTAGCGCAAAAGTCAAGGAACGGCAATTGCCGTTTGATTGTGCAAGAAGAATTACGGAATCGCATCTAAAGAATGCAGTTTTACTTCCAACAAATGCTTGAGAATGGAATTCATCGTATCGAATTGTAGGAACTGTTTCCAAACAATTTACAAGCATGGAGTTGGCGGAGTCAGCCAACCAAATAAACCAAGGTGTGAACAACAATTCGATAATTATCTGTCCGCGTTGGTGTTGAAAAGCATATCGAGCGTTCATCCCGAATTGAGTGCAAGGGTCGTTAAAAAATCATCACTTTGCTTTATAATAGTGTGTCCATGCGTGTAATGCGATTACCTCATTTGCGGTTGTATTAATTAACAAGTTTGCACGAGATCCCAATTTTCTCAAATTAAAACACTACAGCACATAAATGCACCAGCGCCATGATATCAGGACCTTCCGTGCTGATTATCCTTGCAGTGCGCAACATCTATCTGCACCGGCATGTGTCTCACTAACCCTGGGTGTTTCCTCTACGGGCACCACAGTGTACCACCACCAACATCAATGTGCAGCAAAATGACTTATACATTTTTGACCATTGCACCAAAATCCCACTTCCCTAATTGGACAGGTTTCGCAAGGCTTTCCGTGGCCCACCATCACCATCAACACGGTCAGTAACGTCGGTCAATCGCTGCTGCAACAGGGCGCAACTTCACCACCACGAGAGGAAGAAGTATCAACAGTTCCGCAATGGCTGGAAGCACAATTGGCACAACAAATTCTACCGGAACGTCCGCAGGAATCGTTCGACCCAGCGTTCGTCCTGTCAACGGCGACACTCGACAACGCACCGCCCGTAGTTGTTGATGGCGCTGGGAATCAAAATTTGGGCATCTCGGTCGGTATTGGGCAACTTCCATTGGCTTCATCGGTGTACGAGGTTCCGACAACTACCGGGCGCGCTGCTACGACGACGGACAATGGGTTTGATGAACTCCCCACGGTATATTGGCTTATTCCGAGAATGAAATTGAACTTTTCCGCTTCCATTCGCGTTTTGGGTTGTAATAGCATTTTGGAATTTTCGAGCTGGGCTAGAGCTGGGCGTAGGCTTTACCAGTCGTAGTTTACAGTAACGTTTGACTTGAAGTTGTAAATGCTTTGATATTGATTTTGGGTGAAACGTGTATTATGTAGCTATCCTTCTTTTTTTGCTTTCATCCAGAGTGTGCCAGGTGGCTATCAGAGGTGGTTGGCATACGTTGATGTTTGATGTTTTGAAATGAAGCTTCGAAAAAAAGCTTCTTGCACGAGGGACATCATGGCGGGATACGATTTTAATGAGGTTTCTTTTCGTTTCCTTCGTAGGCTCCACCACCGGTAGTGGTGAATCGGTTCGGTGACGATGGTGGCAATAGTCGACCGTCCATTGCACCAGTACCTGTGGTGCCTGTTGTGCCGCAGACGACAACGACGACTACGCAGAGGCCTACCACTACAACCGTTCGGCAGACGCGCCCTGCTACACGTCAGACGACGACCAGAAATACTCAGCGTACAACAACGAGATTTGTAAGTATCGGGGGACACTGGTAATTACCGAGAATAACTGTTTACCCGAGGAGATGGGATATCCTTGACGCACGCACGTTCTCTACGACTGAAGGCTTTACTGTGTGTTAATCCCATGTTTTGAGAATTAATTGGACGACAGTGGTGACTTATACTACACTAACTCCAAAAAAGAAAAGAAATTCCCTTATTCGGCATCTCGATGTACACGACCAACACGATTCTCACTTTCGCAGATAACACGTGTGCCTCAGACACCGCCATCAACAACAACAATTACAACAACACCACGCACTATCACAACGACGAGGACGTCGACCATTTTACAACAACGACCACTACTACCAGCACCACCACCACCACAACCGTTTCCAGCACAACAACAACCAATACTACCACCACCACAACAATATCCAACAATAGTATACGAGCGTCCACAGGCTCCACCGAGAGCTAGTCCGCCACCACCAAAACCACTACCACCTACGGCACCACCCGCTAGACCTTTCTACATACCTCAGGAGCCTCCGCGCACGCCACCGACTCAGTACGGACAGACCACCCCGGACAGCATTATTGATCATTTCTTTGTTCCACCGTCGCAGGCCGCTTCCCTACCGCCGAGTCCGATTGTTGGTCTCTGGAACCAGCTCGGTACGAAGATTGCCGATACGGCAGACGCTATCGCTGGAATGCTGCAGAAGACGGTCGATGTGCTGGTGACGAGCCACATCCAATCGCATCAGCGAGCCCTGCGGCGAATCTAGTGCCCGGCACCAAGCTCCCATACCCCTTCATCCTCCTCCACCCGTCCAACAATAAGGATACGAAAGAATGGCCGGAATGACACACACACACATACAGTGCACCGAGTTGTTGTTGAAATTATGTGAGAATGCTTGCCGTTTTAGGCATTAGTTTTCCATTGCAGAGTAGTAATATTAGCGCTGTAGGTTATGTGTACGAATGTGTGAGCGAGATTGGGAGCTGACCCGATAGTGACAAGCAAATCCTTGCCCCCCCCCCCCCCCCCCCCCCTTGAGCTCCGTGACCGAGAAAATTCAACTCAAAAAAAAGAGGACATTGCTGAATGCGCGCAAATATCTATTGACTCCTCCTGATGGATTCATCCCCTTTAACAGAAACTACCACAAATCTGCAGAACAGTGTGGTTTGTGGTTTGTCGCTCTACTAATCAAGATCAAGCAAAGACCTTCTGTGATTGAGTGTATCAAGAGAGTATGTGATAAAATTATTCTGTGTATGTATGTGTTTGTTTGTAGATGATTTATTTCCTCCCCTTGAAAAAGAGTGGACAGAACGATTCTTATCTCATCCCTTTCCATACGGATCATCTCTTTAAGCTTTCTGGAGCTCCATTTTGAACCGGACATTTGACGCATATTTGACATATGACATATTACAGGGTGAATTTTTAAAGGTTCATGGAATATAAATGTATCTTATGTTACTATTGAATAAATATATATTATGTATCAAAAGTGGTTTGGGTTGTTTTGATTGAAAAATGGATTTGGAAGAAGTTGTGGAGAAATACGTAGTTATTAAATATTGATCCGCCTTGTGCCGCAAAAAGGAATTGACGCTGTGGCAAGAAAATAAAATATTGAAAGAAGTGAGTATGCCTTGTGCAATTTTCTTCGTCTAACTAATGGAGATGTATAGGAAATTTTACGAAACACTTTGCTGAGACCGTTTACAAGTTTTTTTTTTCAAAAAGCAGAAAGTTCTTTCACACGCTTGAGTTTCATCACGATTATTGGGGTCCGAAAAGGCGAACGATAGGATTTTTTTCCGAGATCAAGTTCAAGATCAAGTTATCGCACCTCTTTGCAGGAAAGGACCAAAAGTAGAAGGCTGCAACTGAAAAGAAATAAATAAATTGCATCCTTTCAAATGTACACGAGCAACAAATTGAAGCGTGAGCAATCAAATCATAGTGAGATTCGGATTCGCTTTTTTTTTTGCCAACAACTCTGTTGCTTTATGGCATCGGAGGCGTTTTAACGTTCGGTTGAATATTTCATTTTCTCTCTTATGAGTTTTCTTCCCCTGTGTAACGATGCTGTACGTGGGGAGGAAAACGGTGGAAATGTTTTATTCTTTTCTCTGGGTGATGGTGGCTCATAACTCTTAAAAGTCATACGACTCCTGTTGCGCGTTGTCGAAGCACGATAGTTGGAAAGAAGGGTGATGGTGAAGGCGTGTAGGCACTGTGGGCAATCAAATATAGCTGTTCGTTCCGTTACGTGGTCCCGGAAGCGGAAGATTGCAATCTGACGGACGTCTATGCGCACTGGAGTGTTGTTGGCAGTTGGTGAGGCTGATTTTGTGCTGTATCCGAAGCCAGGTGGTATGGAGGCGCACGTGTGAAGGAAACCATAGAAGTAGATTGTACCGTACGTTGTACGTAGACTTTAGGGCTTGCCTTGTAAGTAAGTTGGAAGGTTAGTTTGTTATCGTTTATGACACGTTTTAAACGCTTTTAGATTGTTTGATTGCAATCCCAATACAGCTCAAAGGGAAAGTTTGAAATATAAATGATGGTGCTATGCAAATTGCCTACACACAGGCGCCCATGAAATGGTTCAAATTTCCAAGCATAGATGGCGCACTAGCTAGACAGCGCCAAATTCAAATTACGAATAACATTGCAAAAAGAGTGTTATTTTCATTTACCTTAAGCAGCACGATAACGATCGTCCATTTTCTTGAATATATCCTATCTGACCATCAATAATGCTGCTTTACTGCGTCTAGCACACCCGCGCACATTCCATTACGCAAATGAAACAACGCCAATCTCGTGAAAACTTTCTTAAGGCAGGAAGAAGGTTGAACGTGAATGGCATCACACCAAACGAACCAAATCCGCTCACCCCAAACGTAGCGCGTAGGAGAGAAATTGAAAATTGCAATGCACCCCAAAGCCCCCCGAGGTTCTTCAAATTTTGACGGACAATCCACTTACCGACACTGTGAGCTGGGTAGTGCTGGAGTGCAAGGAAGCAAAAAGAAGGCAGTTGGCTGGAGAAAAAGTTTCAAAACGTAATTTTGCTGATGCAGGTTCCGCTGGCAGGTAGTTAGTTGGCCATGAACGTTTGGAATTAGGATGACACTGAGAATCGCCGTATGGGTAGGGAACGGTAGAAAGTATCTGAACGGATGGGAAGCGAAAGTCATTACGAAAAGTTTGATAAATGAAATATAGAGAACTTTGTGTTGACAGTATGCGTATCCAAACGTTAAAAGTGTTTCAAAGAAAATTCCTTCCTGATGCAGGGGACACCATTTGAATGTCGTTAGCTCCCATAGAAAGATGTGACCAGCATCAGGCTGAATATTTATTATGGGACATATGGGAAAAGGACACGTGCTATGTTGGACATGTTTTTCATTTTTGTAGAGCTTCGTATTGCAGCATTTCATCCATCAGGTAGGGATTTACATAGGCGAGGCTAGTGTGTGCAGCATTCTTGAGAACCAAAACCACTATGCGCTGTGTGCCGATGCAACAAAACCGAACAGAGAATAGACAGGCGGCGCAAAGAAAAGCGAAGAAGAACACATATTGAAATTCCCGTCAGCTTGACTGCATTCGTTCACACTGGCTCAGGGCTCAGGAACGATTGAACGACTCGGAGCAGAAAAATCGCACACAAAGCTCCAGAGAACTTACCACCCACCCCCACACCTCATTTTCTGTGGACATGTGTGGTGAAAGATGGAGAGAAAATCCATCTGATTACAAATAGTCTCCGTTCATGGGGATAGAGACGGTCGAATGCTGGCAAAGCTTGTGCGTCACGTTGTTTTTTTTTGGGTGGTGTGAGATCCGAATGAAATATTTATCAGACCATGTTGCAGATTGCGGATACTATCATTCCCAAGAAAGGAAAAGGGAACAAAAATCCATAATCCCAAACCCAGACGCTTTCCTTACCGATTGAAGGATCGGTTCCTTTGCCCGGTTGGTTCCATTAGTGTATGGAGATGAGATTACATCACTGATGCTGATTGAATGCAGCTCCATGTGGGTGTGGAAAGAATTTATGCAGCATTAATTTCGGAACGGTTTTTGTTTGTCGTTCGCAGTAATAAAGCTCATCCCAAAATAATTTATACAAAGAAAGTGAAATTCACCCTTTACGATGGGCCATGAGCAATTGATTATAGGAATAACAGTAACAGTTCAAAATCAACATTCAAATCAGAACAATTGTTTCAATCGCTTCAACGTTTCTCCATTAGCCGCTGTTGACTAATGTGTTCCACACGCTCGGCGCTTCGGGGAGTCATCCATCAGCCATCGGTTAGGCTAATGAACAATCCCCAAGCCTATGATGCATTAGCATACACGATTGCTGATGAACCTAGACCGCATAATTATCGTTAACAAAATAGTACAATTGTTGTAGCGCGCGTGCATTCGTGAAGCCTAATGGAGGGCGCTCAATCTTCTCCAGGAGTGACTGGGCACGTGGAAAGTTGTAGTGGGAAAAATGGGAAAATGGAAACAAAGCCAACCATATAGATGCTTGCAGGGGAAATGCAGTATTGATGTGTAACACTAGAATGAAATCAAATGATTCGTTCCATTTCCGTCCGGGGTTTTCCAAGTTAGAGCTATTTTGTGTAAATTAATCCTGTTTCCTTGAGCGAAGCTATGATTCAACGATTGTGACCAACTAATTGAAGTTGTAAAACTATTATTTTAGGGCGGTTGGGTGATAAATCCGGGGACCGTTCCTCTGTAGTGAGGATTGGCTATCCAACTATCATCATTACTGAGCTAGAAATATTAATTCTAATCAAACAATACATGTAAAATACATGCATAAGAATATACAATTATTTGGAATAAAGAACTCACTTCCCTTGGTCATAACTTACCTTTCCCTTCAACTTTAACGTCAGGGGTGTTTCCTTTCACATGAGGTGGGATTTCCACGGCACATTACGAAAACTTAAACCAAACCATTTGCTTACGAACGCCTTCCAGCCACCAGATTTACTTACTGCACTCTACTTTTCCCACCTACCAGATATCATCTATCCGATGGTGTCGATGTGACTCCGATCCATCACGCAACCAAGTGCAATGAAAAGATCGAGAAGTTACGAACATGTGGCGCGGGTAGACGATTTGGGGTTTTCCCGAAACACTCACCCACTCTTCCCTTTCTCCAAGTCTCCAAGCCACCAACAACCTTCATCAAAAAGCCACCATTCTCGAAAAAAAAGAAACAAAACACGCCATTCGGAACACATACACACGGTACACGCACGTACTATGCTGCCACGGCATGGTACAATATTTATCCACCATTTGGGGTGACACCCGTACAAAAACAATCCCGAAGGCAGTTTATTTTCAGCACAGACTTAAACAGCAAAACAAAGAGAAGAAGCATTTTTTTTCAAACACGCACGACACCAGCAAGCCAGACAGGCGAACGAAGAATTGCAAAAGTTGTTTAACTTTAGGATGGGGGTTTTTCCCTGAGAGGGATGGAAACTACCAAACATGATGATACATGTTGATAACAATAAGTACTTCCATACTTACTCACACGTTCATAGAATCTGGATTTTTCCTAAGTGATCTAAACAAACGCACACGCATACGCACACGTAAAAACAAAAGTTCCATATTCCAAGTGTCAACGCTGTCAGTTGAAAGCGAAACGATAAGAGGAAGTCGGATTTAGCTTTTTCGGTTTCTGGCATGTTTTTCTTGTCCGCGAAGAGACTGTGAGAGGGCTCGGGGTGAGTTCAGAAAACACACACCCAACACTTCCGACAGCTTGAGACAATCAGATCGGGAAAAAGTGATTTATGCTGTTGCTGATGTCACTAAAAGGTTCAGGCCTAATGTCATTTTATCACGAGGGATGTGTGGTGTATGTGAGATGCTGTCATGACGACAATCGAGGCAAACCGAAGCTGGTGGATGAGAATGATCGTTTGCGTTTAATTCGATTGGTAATAAGATTTGTGCTTCAAAAGAGCGACGATATGGCATGTGACAATTAGGCTTGATTTGGATCGTGAACTTGAAGAATTGGGGATAATTGAGCACGATTCACGCGATAAACCGTTCTCAACCGTTAAAAAACAAACAAACACCCATTAATGACTCATCCGAGTCGCAAGACAAAGAATTGCTCCATTCACATGACCGTACCCAATCCAAATGCTTTCCACTCAATTGATTATGCCGCAGTGTGTATTAGTTCAGTGAGCTTACGTATTTCTCATACCGTCTCGCGAGTTCGAGATGTGGCCAAAGTGGCTCGGTTTCGCGACCTTCGCGACCTGGCTTCCTGGCGGCAGATGCGTAGAAGCGTAACCAGACCCATAAACCGTCTGTATTGGAGTTAGAGAGAGAGGAATGTGAGACCGAGGAAGGGCTGATTCTGCGAAAACCAAATAACTAGAGCGTGCATTATCCTTTTCCCATTGACGCCACTGATGATGATGACGATGGAATCGAAGTTGAACGGCTGACATTGATGCACGTGTTGCTAATGAGCGTCAACGCTGCAGCGTAACAATGCTTTTGATCCTAACGGAGCTTCTAACTGGCGGGAAGTTTATTTTGATGCGATTGTAGTATTGAAACGCATGCGGAGTGGCATTGTAGCGTTGTTGATTAATTAATTAGAGGATGTCGCATATATGGACTTCCTAGAATTCCATTTGATATTACGGTAAAACTGAAGCTGCGAGGCGGCTTTGAAAGTAGCGTTAACGATCGTTTTCAGATATGAATGTCGTCGGCTTTGCTATGTAGAGACGTTTCCCTAACAAAAAATCCAGATCTATCCATCACATTTTTCGGAGAATTGATCCAACTCTCGCTCCTTCTACCGTACCAATCCTGGTTAGCAGTAGAAAAATCAACTCAACATCAGAAACACGTGATGCATGGAAATTCTGGTGGGAAAATCCACCAACGCCACTGCCAACCAGAAACCAGTACGAAAGTGAACGAACTCTGGAGCTTTTATGCTGCAATATTGCATCTCCGCTCCATCCGGGCATTAAATACATTGCGGCCGCTATGCATTTCGTCAGCTGCTGGTACTGCAGGAACGCTGAACCAGTTTGCAGCCATCATGCGTTCACACCATGCTGTCGAGAACCAGTTAGTGACACATGCATCGGTATCGAAAGCGCCAGGGGGCTGGAACCATCCATCATACACGAGTCTAAGAATATACATCCATCATAATTTGGAAGAAATTGCGGCGCATTTTCGGATGATGCCTTAAAAAAAAGGCTCATCCGAGTTAAGAAGACACGGAAAGACACGATTTTTTGTTCTACGCATTTCTCGTTAGTGACGGTCAACCTTAAACCCCTTCTCGTACTGCAAGCTCGAGTCTCGGGTGAGGTCTCCGCGTGACATTAGTCTGTTTAGGGACTCGCCCGTCCGCTCTCGTCCGGTTTGCAGCAGCGCGAGGGTCTACCCTTAAACGAAACGTGCCCAACATAGAGTGACTCGAATGTTTATGGTGCTCTGTGCACAGTGAGCAAAGGGGGTTGTCCGATCGTAAAGAGGAGAGGGGATGCCAGGTAATGCCGTTGCTGTTGTAGTTGTTGTTGTTGCTGGTGATCGTGGTGGTGGTGGTGGAACGTATAAAAACAAAGGCACGGTCCGGCGGTAGCGTTTAGTAGTGACCGATAGAGAGTTGCGTACGGAGGTACCGTGTCCATTTTCTGCCATTTTCCATCGATTCGTAAACGAAAGTGAAAACTAGCCGCCAAAGGTTGAGCCCAGGTGAGAGCGAAAGCGATCAATTGCGTGCAGTGTCCCGTGTATATGTGTGTGTGTGTGCGTGCGTATCGATACGTCTGAATTTTACCGATGGATAGGCTCATTTTCTATTGAGCAATGGGGGAAAGACATTTCCAAGGAGAGATGTCGGTGATATAATATTGCATTTAAAAGCGTACATTTCATAATCCATAACTGCTGACCCGCCCCCCCCCCCCCTCCCCCCACCCCTGTGTGCAACTTATGCACGTGTCGCATTGAAAACAGCCAGCTTCATACACACGATCTCGATTCGGACCATCCGGTACGGTTGGCGTATTGAAATGAAGTGAACGCACATGTTGTGGTTTGCTGTTGTGGTTTGTAGTTTGGCGAGCCTACCCAAGGGTAAAGCTTTTTGTGGCGATCGATGTCGCCCGGGTGCGCAAAATGTAGACCACGACCGACCGGGTCCGCTTATGTAATTACTGCCGTGGTCAGGTCCGACGGTTCTGCGCAACAGTGCCAAACCGCCGCAGAGTATCAAACTCCAAAATTGGCCCATAATTGAGAGGCGCTGGCTGAGGGTGGCTTGAAGTGGCGCGTTTTCTTGCCGGTGCTGGACATTGCAAAAGTGATACCGAAATGTTGCACACAAGCACACGATCTACACGATCGCGAGGTGGCATCGAAATGATCGTTGTGCGCTCTGCCGGTAGCATGTAATTGGGGGGGATTGTATATTGCCGACAGCTACGATGTTTTTCGATCCACAGCCTACTTATCCCACGAGACGGTTCAGTAGTGTCCATGTGGATTTAGACAACCCACTGCAGTACTTGAGAGTCTAATTAAAAATGTACACATGCAATATGTGGCTTATATTTAAAGGTCCTCCCACCTGCAGGTCGTCTGGACGCTTAATGTTGTAGGAAGGTAATCAAGAAATTAGTTTTGTAACACACATACGACGCACATGGCCGTCTGTCGACCGGTTGGGATTTTAATTATTATGACACTTTATCCATCTCGGTCTCCCAGCGTGCCCAAAGTCACCAATGTTGCGTGATGGACCTGTTTGGCAGCAGTAGGAAGCGAAAAATGAATAATTGCGCCCTCACGCTGGGTGTCGTGGAAGTGGGCATAGCAGCCAAAAGTAAGACATAATAATGTTGGCCAAGTTCATGTCATGGTCAGCTGAAGCCAGGGTCCGGGTCGGCGATGTATCACTGTCGCTTGTTTTTTTTTTTTTTTGGCGATGACACACCTTTCTTCACCATTTCACACACTCCGACGTGTGAAGTAACACATACAATCGGTAACTTTTGTTGCGTGCGCAAAAGACGTTAATTTGTTGGTTTTTATTGGTGACTGTCTCAACACTAGGGTGCATCTGAGCGCTTGCAATATTTCTGTTATTTTTATAGCATCTGTTTTTGTGCTGCATGACGCAAAGAACTCGCGCAAACATAGCCTTTTTGTAACCTTTTGACGGGCTTACGCGGTGTATTGATTATTCGAAATTATTGACACCAACACTCGGGGGTAGTATTTGCTCAGAATCATACGAAGAAGACGGTGTTATGCCGAAGCTGAAACACCTTTATGACGCGAATGAGTTTCTCTACCCGAGCCCTTGAAGTGGTCTTTGCACGTGCGAAGAGGGAGGGGTAGGTAGGCCAAGGCGGCGAGGTAATGGGAACTGCAATTAGCATATACGAATCATTAGACTTCCAAAGGTTTCGCTTGGGTGATTGAAGTCGAGATTTAATTCTTAGGGTTAGAGTCCAGGGTACTGAAACGCTCGTCTGAAGGCTGTTAATCGTTTTGGGTGAATTTTTTTTTTTTGAAAGCCAACATTTTAATCGTTTATTAAGTTACATTTATGCTGAATGGAGCGAAATGTAGCATTCACACACAGATACAAATCTTCAAAGAGTTACTCCTCTTTGGTTCTCGCTCTTTCTCGGAATCAATTTGAATCCATTTTGTTGCGTCTCGGTTAAACGAAGAAGCCTCCATTGCCGAAGTTTTGCGAAGTGCGCGTCAATTTTCTTCAATTCCACAAACGATTAGACTTTATTCGGTTGGAAAATTGGGATAGTGGAAAAAAAAACAAACAACAAAATGGTCCCCAGGACCTTACCATGCGGGTTTTAGCGCGTACGATGTATCACGTGGAGCTAGAAGTTATTCCTGTAAACCGCGAAATTGAATTTGTATCCTTTTTGCGTGGAAGTTCGTGTTGTGAAAATTTCTTTTTTAAATTGCTCCTTTCTTGCATCGTAAGAGCGGATTCTTTGAAGAGCTTTTTATTTAAAAAAATCAAAATATTACTTTAATATATCAATTTTATGGATGGAAATGGATGTTTCTTGAACGCACCAAAGGCATGCTGTCGCCTAGAACACCAATTTATCATGTTTACGATGACCTGACGAAACATTTGCCACATTTGCAGACGACACAAACAGAAACCGTCAACACCGAGCTGTTGTAACCGAGGGTTGGGGTCGATGTAAATTTGGGTAATTTGTCGGATTTACATTAATTACCGGTGCCACTGGAGAGGAAAATCGTTTTCCTCGGCGTGCGCTCGTGCTCGCGCTTTCACGGTTGAAGAAAAGGACGATAATTTGATTTGGCGAAAAACGCGAACGTAACGTGACCATGTTTCCGTGGTGGCAATTCTCCTTCCGCTTGGTGAAATTCCGCCTGGTCCCCCTAACTCCGGTGTTGAGGGTTTTTCGGTATGCTAATGCAATAATGGTCCAATGCTTTGCGTTATCATAGATAGCTAGCTAGCAGTAGCATCTGTAACAGATTAAATTGAATCAGACGACGACGACGGCGATGACAACGGAGACGATGCCGGAGAAGATTCTTTAATGATCTCGCCTAATCTCGTTAGGAGAATTATTTGGCAAAAGTATCATTTTTTTTTTTTTTTTTATTTATAGAGGCTTTGAGTCTTAGAGACTTCATTCGCCTCTCTACTGTAAAAAAAAACTGATTTAATCAAATACAAAACTATTGCATATGTGGCTTAAATATTATGGAAAACTATTGCGATTGTGGCGTATGGTATTGGATAAGTTACAACTATTGCTTAAATTTCTTTGTATAAATTACTGATGCGTAAAAATCTAATAAGGCGGTTCTGCTGAAGTTTGTCGGGTGAAAGGATTGTCGTGAGATCAGTTTCTAGTTGGCAGGTGGCTCGGTGTGTCGTGTATCCATGGCAATCGGTGAGGATGTGGCGGACGGAAAAGTATCATTCGTTCCGCTTTTTTGCATAAAGTGTCATAAATAATAATGCTGTTATTGAGGGCTTTGCCAGCATTCGGTAGTATAAAAAGACACACAAAAAATGGTGCATTCTTTCACAAATTCGAAGACATTAAATTGATGCTTAAGATGCGAACCCAAGTTCGATTGGTATGTACCAATATGAGCCGAATTTTACAAGTACATATTGTTGAGAGAGCTCACCGTCGAGAGGTCGTTTCACCAAACTTCCCATGTCTGTCTCAAGCTGAACTTGAACCGAATCGGCCAGGTCGAATAATTGGTATTTGGCGAATGGAATTGTATCCTTCAACGATTCGCCTCGTTTCGCTCTGTTCAACCGACCGTAAACTCTTCCCTGTCCTTCCCTGCGTGGGACAGAAGCTTGCTCACAGCATACTCGCCCTAGCTTAGCAGTGCCGGCGTGATTGGAATGATGATGAGCGATAATTTTTTATGGCGCATGGAATTTGAACGCATTGCGTTGTAATCGTTGCAAGTAAGCACGATAGCGGTTGATGATAGCGGGGGATTAGTGTGAGTTGTGTTATTGTTGTATCGATCGCCGAGTTTTACGACTACAATGTTGGCAAGTTTGGTTAGGTTGTGGGGTGGATTTTGCAATTAAAATGGTGACAGTTGTGAAAAATAAAGCATGGAGTTGAGTCAACACAAAGAAGGCTTCAAGAGGATTTTTTCTCCCATGTATTGAGTGTTCATTTAAATACCTTTTCTCGCAATTCAATCAATGTCTGTCTCTAAGAGGAATAATTTAAAATGTAAATTCAATTTCCCCATTGACAAGTGTTAACAAATGCTCTTTATTGTTTCCATTTCCCGGCAGGCAGAAAACGGTGAACAAAGAAGCACACCAACAGTAAACCAACTAGTAAACAAAACCACAGCACAGCACAAAATGAAGCACCTGACGATGGTTGCCCTTTTGGCGATGGTGGTGGTAATGGCCAGCGCCCAAAAGTACACCGACAAGTTCGACAACATCGATGTTGACCGGGTACTGTCCAATGATCGAATTCTCAACAATTACCTCAAGTGTCTGCTAGACAAGGGACCGTGCACCCAGGAGGGCCGTGAACTGAAGAGTAAGTAGCAGCTTTGTAGTTTGGGGTGGAACTATTTTTGACTCTTTAACATTGGAAGTTTACATTAAAATTGAGCTAGAAGACATAACATAATTTCTGGATTGCTGTTCATGATGAAGGGGATGCTTTTACAGAATGCAAAGAAAAAGAAAAGTACAAAACAATTCTTGAAAGTAACTAATCTTTTTTGTTGCCAATGCAAGCGAAACGAAGCTTAGCGAAGTCTTAAAGAAAGAGTCATTTGCCACCATGTGAAGTGCATCAGACCCAACATGCACTCGGCTGAACTGAATGCTAATGCAACGCTAATTTCCCCTCCATTTTCCACAGAAACGCTCCCCGATGCGCTGAAAACCAACTGCGAGAAGTGTAGCGAGAAGCAGAGAACTAGCTCCCGCAAGGTAATCGCCCATCTCGAGGACCGTAAGCCACAGGAATGGAAGAAACTGCTCGACAAGTATGACCCGGAAGGTATCTACAAGAGCAAGTACGAGAAACTCAACAAGCGATCCTAGAGAGAATGCGGGAATCTAACATCCAACATCCAGAGTGGTTCATCTTGAGTAACGTTGAGGGACTTGTATAGCAGAAGGATTTTAGTGAGGACTTTTTGAAGAATGTGATATAATTATGTGCAGAATATGGTGCACCTGCGGACAAGGTTTGATACAACGTGGAGGAAGGTGAAGAATGCATTTTTGTTTGGAGTTTGATTTTTTATACTCATCTTGAACACACAAACAGTGTTCCTCACGGCTAGAGGAAGTTGATGCGGGCGTAGCAGATGATAGGCAGGCGAAGTTGTAAAGAGCCATAATTTATTTGATTTTCTATCCAAGAATTGATAATAAAACAAACCAACCCCCCCTTAGAATAACAAACATGAGTATGTGTGTGTGTAAATTGTTCAGAGCGAGAATTTCCGAGAGCGTCACGGCGTGATGGCGATTCTTAGAAAATCCATCTCCCTCCTCCCTTCTACCATCTCCCTTCTAACATTCGCTATGGAGTAGGGTAGGGTTTATTATTCCGAATTGACAGGAACGGCAATTCAATTTCCGGTACGTTTTGCAGTGCAGTGTGCATCCGACAAGTTCCAGAAAATTACGCAAATTCACCACACTGCTGCAGCTACTGCGGGACTCGGCACGGCATGGAGCATAATCGTGTCTATTCCAAGTGTGTAAACATAGTCCATGAATAAATGCATCCTCAGAGGGTGGCAGGTGGACGAAGTGTATGCAATGCGAACTACATGCAGCATGTTTTTTCAGCTCCAGTTTTCCCAACGCCCCAACGTGGGCAGGATGGTTCTTTCTGTTCCGGAGCAGCACGGGATGTTTGTCGATGTCAGGCAGACGGCAGTTGGTTAGGCAAACGATGCGTTCTGGATGGCACAAAACACCCGACAAGCTCGACAAAGAAGAATGCTAACGTTGATCTGCTGTGTCCTTGCGGGTCTAGTGACAGGAGTAGCAACGGTAGCGACAAATCAGCACAACCTCTAAACAGGACATGCTAGTATCCTTATCGCTCCCGTACAATCTTAACTGCACGATAAAGAAGAGTGGGGTAAAAATGGAACCAAAACTTGTCTTGTTGTTTTGGTGGTGAAATAGCTACTACTTACAACCTATTTCATTTCTATTTAGTATGTTCCCAGGGAGTGTTGGATGTTGTTTACACATTCGGTGCTGCTTCTTTTGATTTGTTAAATGGGGGAGACGGTAAATAAATTTACCACACCGGAAAGGACCGGAGTGGCCAGTTGAATGGTTACTAAGAGGGTTTACAAACAGCGTGTTCTGGTGACAAGTTGTTCCAATTATGTTGGTATAAATCAGTTATATATGATTCTGGTTAAAAGTGTTTCGAAAAGTTTGCTCTAACTATGCCTATGGTTAGATTAGTTTTGAATTGCTTTAGTGATACAGAAAACCTTGTTCCCTTGCTCAGAGATGTTCCAACAAATTCTCAGCAATAAAATTTCCTTTAAATTGAGAAATAATTGAATTTAAATCACAGTCAATCTCACAAAAATTCAGATTAAAAGTTAAAAATCAATTCCATATGCCTACGCTAACTTCAAACTGACATCGAAGCGATCATCGCAGAAGCTTTCGAAGCTTTCAAAGATCATCTTTCACGCAGTAGGTTGACAGCTGCAACACTCGTTCGAGGTTGAGTTGGGTTGAGCGGGTGAGTGCCGCCTTTCTCACGAGATCACGCACCAAATCACCTCAAAAACAATTCCAGGAAGGGAGTATGAGCGACCTGAGTGTATAATGGCCAAGTGCAGGCACGTTATAAAACCAAGCTTCTACCGTTGGAACTCGGCCATTTCGTTTTCTCCGGTTCTGATCGGTGTGCAGTGATTGCGTAACCGGCATCTTCTCCCTGCTTGCTGTGTGTTTTTTGAGCGTGTGTGTGTTCGTCTACGTGAACCTGAAGGACATTTATTCGTCCAAGTAGGCTTCATGATGTGGTGGAAGAAGCTAGGCGTTGCCTTGCTGCTAGTGGTAGCCAGCAGCCAGTACGTGCAATCGCAACAGGCGAAGGTTCTGTGTTACTACGATGCAGCCAACTTCCTGATCGAAGGTAAGTCACGGTCAACGGACCGGTAGTGCCACAGGCGGGTGTGAAATTGAATACGGTGCGTGAAAGGTGATGTCATCCGGCAGATACTGTCGACCTAGACCGATTTATGGCCAAACGGGGACGAGCCTCGAATTGGTAATGTTTGTGTGTGATTGTTTTTTTTCTCACACAACGCTCTTTCCATTTTCAATTGTTTCAATCAGTCACGGAGCCGGTAGAGGGCAAGAGGGCATTACTGTTATAGTTGTGATTCGATTTGATGATAGGCCGGTTTGGAGGTTTCTTAACTTGTCTGGTACGATCAAGATAAGTAATGTGATCGGAGCGATCTTTCAATACTAGTGGAGTTAATTAAAGTTTGCTGCGGAAAGACGGAAGAAGAAACTACTTAAAATGTAAATAAGCTGTAAAGCGACATTAGCTTCACAAGGAAGTTTTGTTATGAATTTACTTTAACTACAAACGTAATTCAAATTAATGCAGATTGCTCTATAGCATATAATTGAGCTGCATCTTTTTAACGATCTACCAATTTTGTCTGGCAAGCTGTAGTTTCGTTTTTCGTGTTTGCGAGTCACACTAGTTTTAATAGTACCGAGAATAGCTATCTGGTAAGGGAAATTTGAATACTAAAACAACACTTACGTCGCTGTGTGGTTGGCACGAGCTGGAACCACATTATTTATTCTTCTCAAAGCTGATTGTTTGGCTTGAGGCAAGCAATTATCACCTTAACAAGCGGCACATAGTCAACGGAGTCCCGATTCAACGAAGCTTGACCAATGCTAGAACATTCTGATACGCATCTATAACACCACCACACACAGAGCATTGTAAACAAAACAGAAATCAAGCAGAAATCACCACAAAATTACGTAACTACCACAAAAACTCATTTGGTCAGCATTTGTCGTTGGTCTAGGTTGATTGGGTAAGAAACATCATGTGGAAAAAAAACTTGGGGGGATTTTTGTGGCTATGTACTTCATTCGTTATCGGCCACTCAGCGAGGCTCAGTTGGGTAATGCACCGTTGCGAAGAAAACTTTCGCCATTGATTATCACTTTTGGACAGAGTGAAGATTCTCTCCCCGTGGAGTGTAGACGATAACCTTTTACCGGGTGTGTGGATTAGTTTGAACTGGTTGCCCCGAAAAGATCACGAGGCACATGCCGATAAGGACACACTTATGGGGCAGCTGTGTAGTCTCAAACGAATTGTACATCTCTTAATGTTGACACATTTCTGATCGTTACTCTTGTATGTTTTTTTCTGTTTTGTTTGTTTTCGTAACAGGATTGGGAAAAGTATCGCTCGCTGACATTGATACCGCTCTGCCGTTCTGTACTCATCTCGTGTACGGTTATGCCGGAATCGATGTCGAAACCAACAAAGCGGTTAGCCGTCAACCGAACCTAGATTTGGACACGGGCAAGGGTAACTACCGTACGGTGACGCAGCTGAAGAGCAAATATCCTTCACTGAAGGTACTGCTCGGACTCGGCGGTTACAAGTTCTCCGAGCCTTCGATCAAGTACCTTACGCTGCTTGAGTCGGGCGCGGCCCGCATTACCTTCATCAACTCCGTGTACTCGTTGCTGAAGACGTACGGGTTCGATGGGGTTGATCTGGAATGGCAGTTCCCGGTGAACAAACCGAAGAAGGTTCGCTCGACGCTCGGTGGTGTGTGGCATGGATTCAAGAAAGTTTTCAGCGGTGACAGCGTACTGGATGAGAAGGCCGACGAACATCGGGAAGAGTTTACGGCGCTGCTGCGTGAGCTGAAGAACGCGTTCCGATCGGATGGATATCTGCTGGGTATTACTGTGCTGCCGCACGTCAACTCGTCGATCTTCATGGACATTCCGGCCATTGTTAACTATCTGGACTTTGTAAACATTGCTGCGTACGATCAGCAAACTCCACTGCGCAACAAGAAAGAAGCGGATCATGCCGCACCTCTGTATGAGCTAACCGATCGTGTTCCTGGCAACAATGTGGATGGACAGGTCCGTCAGTGGTAAGTAGCTTGCTTTTTTTCTTCTTAAAAAACTCTTAGACCTTAGATTTGGTATTACATGAATTTTGTTACCTTGTTTTTGCAAGGCTCCAGAACAATTGCCCACCAGCAAAGGTGATCGTTACCATCCCCACGTTCGGTCGTGGCTGGAAGATGACCGGCGATTCGGGTATTACTGGCGTTCCACCACTACCCGCCGATGGTCCCTCCAACCCGGGCGCCCAGACCCAAACTGAAGGCTTCTACAGCTGGGCTGAAGTATGTGCCATGCTACCAAACCCAAGCAATACCGCTCTGAAGGGTGCCGAGGCTCCACTGCGCAAGGTTGGCGATCCTACCAAGCGTTTTGGATCGTACGCGTTCCGTCTACCGGATAGCAACGGTGAGCACGGTGTATGGGTATCGTACGAGGATCCCGACACGGCCGGAAACAAGGCCGGATACGTGAAGGCCAAGAATCTGGGTGGCATCGCTATCAACGATCTGTCGTACGATGATTTCCGTGGTAGCTGTGCTGGTGAAAAGTTCCCGATTCTGCGTGCGGCCAAGTACCGGCTGTAGAGTGGGACTGATGAGTTGATTCAGGCAATCGACGCTTTCGTTGTGGAGTACGTTGAGTTTTAGAGGATAATGAATAATTTTGAATAAAACATTAAAAAAATGAATGAATGTAGGAGATGGCTTATCACTTTGTTTACACTGTAAGTGTTCTGGTATAATGAATCACTTTGAGTAAATTATGTGCAATAGCACAATCAGTAACACTATCACCGATTTTACTTAATTCATTATGATCGTCAGCTGTACAATTCGTGGAAGCCTTCGTCACTTCATCCACGAGCAAAACAATTTCGTTAGGCCTGCGAAACCAATTGATCTACCCTGAAGACGGGCGAAGTAAACAACCGGCATTATCATTGCTGCTAGTCTTTGCTAACAAGAGAAGAGAAGAACACATCATCAACAACAAAACATCATCAACCAGCGCTAGAAGCGGTGTCAAAATAAACGAACGAACCGTGTTTATTGTCCCGTCAAAAGAAGACCAACCAGAATCAAGCCAAGTTCGACACCAGCGATCGAGATTTATCTTATGATGGGATCTTGTCAAGACGGGTTATAACACTATAAATCATCCTAAGGTCGAACTAGTTTCGAGCCGGGGTCATCATAGAGCGACGAGAAATAATAAAAAAACGCACATAAATCATCACAAAACAAATGAAATTAGACAAATCCAGTTTTTAAAAACCGGTCCGGCAAATTGAATCGACTGAAGCGGTGCGGAAGAGTAAGTGGACTCTCTGGAACTCTCGATGTTGTGTGCATCTGTGTCTTTACGTTTTTCTTTCTATTCTTCTTCACGTTCATCTCAGTCAGTGAGTGATCGAGTGAGAGTGATGTGATCACTCATCGAGAGTGTTTTAGGGACGATTGGGACACACACAAACACCCGTACGTGTCCACGCAGCATCCCGCCAGACGTTATAAGAGCTGATCTGAACCTCACCATTCGTATCAGTTTTGTGTCCGAAGTCGTCGTGGAAGCTGCTAGAAAGATCGATCCGTGTGTCCGTGTGCTGGAAGTAGCGAGATAAATATGTGGTCGGTGAGGTTAGGCGTCCTGGCGCTGGTACTGGGACTGTTTGGAGTATCCGGCATACAGGCACAAAATGCCACAACAGGACCGAAGGTGCTTTGCTACTACAATGGCAACCACTCGCTGGCAGAAGGTTAGTAATGGAATGCTTGTGCCTTTCGCTGTGATTAATTAATGCCACTTACGGTGTTTCTTGGTACGTGTTTAAGTGGCCCTGATAAGGCAAAGCACTTCCAAGCGTTAGAATACAGCGTTTGGGATGATTAAGAATGTACTGCGAATGTACGAGCGCGATCATTTGCTTCATTGGCATTGGTAAATTAATCACTTGATCGCTTGTCTTATCCCGTCTCGATCGTCTCTCTGCTGTGACCTACAGAGATTCTCATGCTTTCTCTTTCTCACCACCATGCGCTCCAGGTCTAGGCAAAGTGACCGTGTCCGATATTGAACTAGCGTTACCGTTCTGTACGCATCTTATCTACGGTTATGCCCGGGTGAACCCTGAAACGTACCGATTGTCTGCGCTGAACGATGATCTTGATCTGGACTCGGGAAAGAGTCATTATCGCGCAGTAACAACCCTGAAAAAGCGTTACCCCGGTTTGAAGGTGTTCCTGAGCGTCGGTAACTATTACGATGTGGGCGAAGAGAAGCCGTTTGAGAAGTATCTGACGCTGCTAGAGTCGGGTGGATCGCGTACGGCGTTCGTGAACAGTGCATACTCGCTGCTGAAGACGTACGACTTCGATGGGCTCGATCTGGCTTGGCAGTTCCCGCAGACGAAACCGAAACGAATCCGCGGATTTACCGGTAAACTGTGGCATGGATTTAAAAAGCTGTTCACCGGTGATAGCATCCTGGATCCGAAGGCCGATGAGCATCGGGAGGAGTTTACGGCGTTGGTTCGCGATCTGAAGAATGCGTTCGCTCACGATAAGTTCCAGATTGGGTACACCCAGCTTCCCCATGTGAATCAGACCATTTTCCTGGACATTCCGCTGTTGAAGGATAGCGTTGACTATGTGAACATTGCGGCGTACGATCAGCAAACGCCGGAGCGCAATCCGAAGGAGGGAGACTATACGGCACCGATCTACGAACTGAGCGAGCGCGTCCGGGGTAACAATGTGGACGATAAGGTTAAGGCCTGGCATTCGCTGGGTACCTCGCTGGACAAGATTATCGTCGGTATTGCAACCTACGGGCGTGGATGGAAGCTTTCGGGTGATTCGGGTATAACGGGTGTTCCACCTATTCCCGCCGATGGTCCATCACCGCCGGGGCCGTACACCAACATTCCCGGTTTCTATAGCTTTGGTGAGGTGTGTGCTAAACTGCCAAACCCGGGCAATGCTAATCTGAAGGGTGCTGAGTATCCCTTGCGCAGAATCAATGATCCAACGAAACGGTTCGGTCCATATGCGTTCCGTATACCGGATGAGAACGATGAGCATGGTATTTGGCTGTCGTATGAGGACCCGGAGAGTGCCGGTAATAAGGCGGCTTACGTGAAGGCGAAAGGATTGGGCGGTATTTCGATCAACGATTTGGGATTGGATGATTTCCGTGGCACGTGCTCAGGCGATAAGTTCCCGATACTGCGTGCGGCCAAGTATCGGCTGTGAGCAGACATGAGGAGAGGATTGAAACACTAGCTCGTAGTGCCAGCCGTGTTTAGCTTTAAGCAACATTATGTGACAGATTTCCATCGCCAATACATGACAAAGTCAAGAGACGGCTTGTTTTATACGTAACAATAAAAAAAGAAGGTTTAAAATAATATTGATCAGTGAGAGCTGGGTGTAACCCAAGCAGAACCAATGTTTTATGATGTTTTTCTCTTGAGATTGAGCTTGCAACTTCTTTATCGGAAGGTCAGAAAAATAGTTCCGAGCAGAAGAATAGAAATAATTGCACCCTTGCGCTTCTGGGACCAGTAATGTGCCTTATGGGTTGCGTTAGGCAAAACAAAAACAGAATAATGTTTGGTTTACACGCTCAAGAGGAACCACCAGTTCAAGCTTGACTTGATGCTGTGAATTTTCCGTAACTCCTAAAACGGAAATGATTGCTTGCTTGTCTTTCAAGAGCATTTTGAAAATCAAGTTCTGTCCCTAAAAAAAGGACCCGCTGTTCAAAACCACCAACCCAAGCCATCAGACAACTCAAACAGCAGGAAGGATGTCTTCTGGTTACTTTAGCATGGCTCTGCGGAAAATGTTTTCCGGAATGCAATCGCTACTCGGCGCAACTTTACAAATGCATGTTGATTTTGTCTGCGGATGCAATCGGAAGTGAATTTCTTGTTGAACTAGTACTTGCTGCGAAACGAAACGAGATCGTTCTGTGTTTGGACGGAGAAGCACTAGAGTTACGATTCAGGTCCTTTATTTGGATTGTGATTTTTCTCTTCATTTTTGTTTTCTCAGCATAACAGCAGTAGTAAATGTCAGGTGCAGATGTAGTCGTGGGTTTGCTGTAGGTTTCATTGTATATGACGATGGCAGTGGGCCTCACAAACAACACTTGTAACGGAGCGCGAACGGCATGTTTGCCCAGCGCGAATGAATGATGTAGTAGGGAGTGTTTTGCTCACTGTTTCGGTCATGTTTGCAAGCGAACCAGTAAAATGAACACCCTCAACATCCGACTGAGGACACAACAAAACAACCTGCCGGCCTGCCGTTGAAAGGTTTTCTGTTGGTGCAGCAGCAGCAGCAGCTTTGTTGTGCCTAGTCGCTTGCTGGCAAGTATATTTAGTGCTCAGAATCACACGCTCACGTCTCGAAACAAGCGTTCAATCGGTGTGTTGCTAGCAGCAAAACACACACACACACACATTTAAGGACAACATTTCCGTAGGGTTCGTCAGATTGCAAGAGTGGATTGCAAAGCGAGTGCGTTTTACAAAAGCAGTGGACAAACTAAACGGGCTGTGAACTCTTGAAATGGCAGGTGGTAAGTGGTGAAGTTACACATTGTTGGAGCAAAGTTTTGTGATTTTGCGTGAAGGTTGTATCAAAAGGGATTTTTTTTTCAATTTTTGAAGTGTAGCTAATATTTGTGAGAGTGAATCTGAGTGTTCTGGAGTATTTGCTGCAGTAAGATAGCTTCTTTAAAACTGAACCAAATTGTAATAAAAGACACACTATTTTTCCCCTCGAGATGAATGTCTGTTTTGCTAAGGACTGTATTTCATAAGCAACAACAAATAAATTCCCATGAAACCGACATTGTGCCGACCGGCATAATGTGATTTTTATTTGACAAAACAATTTTGCTAACGAAGAAACAGACAGAACGGGCTTCCTACTGTACATCCTTGTAAAGTAAACGTTCCAACTTGACGTCCAATTCAATTCGTTCGATTGATCGATCGAGCAGGAAAGACGCTTACAGAACGTGACGAGAGAAGCATTTGATTGTAGCTTCTGGTTGTCTCTGCGAAGAGCTTTTCATGCTTCGTTTAGAAATGTGCGTTGGAATTTAATCCAATTTCAAGTTGTTTAACAAAATTTTCAAAAACTTTTGTTACTCCAGGGAGTTGGATAAATTCATTGAACTACTATCTGTCTTTCACTTCGGAACAAATCACCATTAAAGCTCCAACAAAGAATTTATTATGTTGTGAGCTTCTATTGTCTGCAAACCCTCATTCGTGACCTCATTAAATTGTGGCCGCACCTTAAGCATGCATGCATAAATGATTCTTCCAATTAATATTCAAAGTGCCTCATTCGGTGCGTGATGCATGATGGACGCTCTATTGTTTATTCATCATATAGAACCACATGCTGCAATAATATGAACAAATAACGAATTTCCATACTAGGCTGTTTTATGTGCTTAATTTTTATTCGTCCATTTTTCCCAATCCTCAGTTGTAAGAGAAAGAGAAACTGTGCTTAATTAATGTTAATTTTATGCTCCGATGTACGTGCCGTTCCAGGAACTGCATCAACAAAATAGCAGTTGGAAGGTACACCTTGAATAAATGGTCCCTCCCGATCGGGTAGACAGGCAAACACATTCAAAATAGCATCCCAAGTTACCCCCCAACAGGACGCTGCATAGAAAATCATTCTCTTTGGCAATTGTTTTTTCTCTTCTCCTTTACCATTTAAGCTATGAAAATAAATAATGAGGGCGATAAAGAAAAAAATCCATACCCGTAAACAAACTACCGGCTCCGGTCGCAATCGCTGAAGCCCAGCGCCAGAGTCATTAGTGAACAATTTAGCTGTACCGAGTACCTCGAAGTCCCGGGTCCCGCGAAAACAAATGAGAAAAGATTAGTACAATTAGTTTTTTTCCCTGCAGCGAAACGGAAAACCCACCACACAAAGTATATCGTGCAAAAGGATATGGAATGGAGGGGAAAAAATGGAAGGTCAGCAGCATCTTACAACGAACGAACCTTCGTACGGTTGATGGTGCTGATGATGATGATGGGTAGAAAAGTAATTGAAGAAATTTTAATTGCCTTCCTTTATACCGGGGATTATGAGCTGGCCGGGTCCGAACGTGTACTTCCATGTGTATGGAGGCGCCTGGTGAATATTTGTTTCATCCCACAAGGCGCATCTCGGTGGAGACACCTGGTAGAGTAAGGGGGAAAGAATGAAATGTCCAACGCCAAACAGTTAAGCAGTTGAGCTGTTTAATTAATCGTGATTAATGAAGTTGAAAATATTCCCTCTAAAGATCATAAGCCAAAACATCACGACCGGTGTAGCGTAAGTGAGCTTGCACACTAGAGTCATCGCTGAAGTCCTTACAGAGTGCCAAGGAAATCCAATTAAAAGCCTAGCGACGGTGAGCGTTTCATGTTTCTTTTTTGAACCTGGAACATCCCAAGAAGGAGAGAAAAAACGGTGACAGGTGACTCTTAGGATCTTGGGAAGGTGGCCATTATTTTCAACAGCCTTTTGCTTTACGGTACAGAGTAGCTGAAGGTGTGAAGTTTTTTTTTATAGCAGCACTTTAATAGCTATTGATTCTAGGCAGAGAGAGCTTTTAAGAGCTTCGTTAACGAGTAACCGGGTCGCTATACCAACGCACTTCGTTAGGTATGCCGGTGTGAAGAACGATAAATTAATAGGTGTAATTGAAAAGCTTCTAGGAGATGTTGATGATGCTATAAAAATATAATTATAATATACAGAGCCAAAAGCGAAATTAGTAAAAGTATTAGTAAGTAGTGAACAGGGAATGTATGTATCGATGTATCCATTCAAGTTTTCTATTCGCAACACCGGAAAGTGAAGAGAAATGCTTGAAGGTTCATTATCGCTACACCATGCTTTGTAGAAATTTGGGCGAAACACTGCTGCGCTACGCATTGCCTTCAGCTACACTTGCACAGAGCATGTTGATCGTTCTCATTAAGTTGCCATTTCGGTTTGCTGGCAGCTCCTTGACAGACGGTACCAATCACTTGCTACTTCGCATCCAGGACAGTGCTTCTGTCTATTTGTTCTGCCTCTTCTTTACCGACACACCGTCCACGCACCACGTGCTCTTCCGCCTATTTGTGGGCAGGACGGTTTGGGCCATCTCGTATCGAGCGTCACTTAGTGTAAATAGAAGCACGAAAAGGTTCTAGCCAAGTAGCCCTAAAGGGAATTTTAGACGAGCAGCAGTCTACCATATATTGATTAAATATGCATCACTGTCAATATGTTTGTATTTGCACGATGAGAAGGAACAGAAGGACACAGTACTGGCCCTAGGACATTACAGTGCAGTACAAGTGCTAGGCTGACACCTTCAATAACTATGTAAACGCCCTATGTTGCTTTGGTCGATGGTAAGTTTGGTTGTTGCTGGGCGCTTGAGTGTACATCCCTCCATCTTTATATGTATGTGTGTGTGTTTTCCAGCCCTGGTGAATGGGTTTCAACCACAAGAAGCTCCTCGAAAAGGGCTAAACTTTATCGTACACCATTCATATCTCGGTGCTGGTTCTTGGATACCTTTCGACGCTTGAAGTATTCTTTATTAGCAACACTTGAAACTTGAGCACTGAACAGGAAAGGACAAGTGGAGCACAGGGCCACAGGGGGGTTTTGTGGCCACCCAGAGGTGGTTGTAGGTGCGGTCGTCAACTTCTCAAGGCCCTTTTTCCAAAACACCGAGGTACACCGTTTACGACTTAAGGCGTTGCTGCGCGATGCTGTTGGGATATTTCAATTTCGATTTCCTGTCCTGGTCTACTATCCGCTTGTGTGAATTCTTTTTTGTTCAATCGTTCGAAAAGCGCATTCCGAGCGACGAAAAATGTTCCATTTGCCGTATTTTTGATCGAACTGGGCACATTTTTATTCTGTTCGATTTCTGGTTCCACTGGTACTCTGGGGAGCTATAAATTGTTGATTACAGGCAGTGAAGCGAGAGCGAAAAACCGGATACGGTAAGATTTACTGCACAACATTTGCTTGATGTCACTTCCGGTTGAGGTGGTGCGTTGGAGAAGAAGCAAGAAAGGAAGGGAAATATGATGCCGGCATGTTATTTGATCGTCAAGACTGGTTGGTGGAAAATGGGGACAAGAAAGCTGAAGCCAGTAGAAGATAAATGTGGCTTCGATGTAACGAGGCTCGAAGTTAAGCCACTGATTTTCGCTTCTGTAATGACGATCGTAAAAGCTTGCTCTGATAATGATAATAGCTACAGAGGACAGAGTGAATTGGTTTACTTGTTAATGGAGGAACATTTATTATTAAATCAGCTGAAAAGTGGGGGTAAGTTAATGTAATTGTTGAAGGTTTATACTGTGATTTTTCTGAAGGTACCTTAACGTATGTAAAACAAAAGCCTTTCAAAATATATCATTTGTTACTTTCTTATACACAGATGTAACTGGATCATGAAATGGAATATCATGCCAGCAAAGTCTTTTTTCCTTCTGGAATTACAACGACTCCAAGTTTTTCCTTGATCTTTTTATGTTTTAAGATGATGAAGGCTACATACTTGTCATTATAGGTTATCTAGTCTTGAGCAAAGTTTTGTCCAAGAGGCATTGGAACATTAGTTCTTGTAAGTAGGATGTGGTGTTATTGCACAACTGAATTAACTCTACCAAAAAAAAAAAAAAGATGCATAAGAATGCTACTTTACAAGTGCTGAACTGTTTACAGGAGGACTCCTAGCCCTTGAGCCCTTGGATCCTTAGCTTTTTCAGTGTGCTGCAATTTTCAGAAAGAGCTTGTTTGAAAGAGCTTTCCCCAATAGCACTTGAATTTGCTAAAATCGATCGAATTCTTAGAATTCAAAATTTTTTCGAATCCCAGCGAAAGTACTACGCATCACTAACACAACCATGAAAACACAACCAGAACAATTCCTAACGACTCCACCATGTAAAGGTACAACACGTCCAAAATACATATATAATTCCTTTTTACGTATGTTTCCTGCTTTTATTACAGCAGAAGGGAAAAATCTCATCCACTTTTTATGACACAAACGTGCATCCATAAAGCTCGATTCCGACCGGATCAACCTGAGATACCATTACGAATGCCCATAACACTTAAATCACATACACAAAATCCCTTTGTGTGTGCGTGAAAGTACATCACGAGTATAAATGAGCATAAATTATGCTTAATTTATAGCCGGTACGATGGGTTAATGGGAGCGAAGGTGGGACGCAATTCTTACCGTACCGTGCCGTTCGTGCGCACGACACGAGAAAATTTAGTCACTGTCCTGCTGAAAGGTTGGTTGGATAAATTTGATTAACCTGTTTATATCCTCCCATCCTGTACCGGTGCATTTCGCGTTTGTCGTTTGATAGCCTTCACAGGGGACACGTGCGTGCCGGTTTGGTTACTTTTCCTTCCGGTGGTGTATTAATTTCAATTAGTGTTCCACCGCTTAAACGACCTCCCAAAAAAAGGGCTGAACGACACACATGGAGAAGGACTTTCTGTTTTGTGATAGTAAAATATTTTATGTACGCGGCGTACCATCCGCTCCCGGCGCTGTAAGGGTAACGTGGAACTTAGGAAAATCTTGCATCCTTACAGACAATATCGTTCAAAGTGCTTTTTTTTTTTGGATAGCAAAAGCAACAGGACAACAAAGAGGAAGGAATATCATTTAATATTTATATGTAAGGTCCTCTAAGGTGGTCTTTTTTCCGGAGTAGTTTTTCCTGGAACATCCTTGCCATAACCTTCCTCTCATAATGTCAGGCAGCCAGGCAGGAGCCTACAACCAGAACCAGAACTGACGAAAATGAGATTAAATTGTGTTTTTGGCAATGGGAAAGATCTAAAGCTTGTGAAGCTTGCCTCGGGATGCCAGGACATGGACGATAATCCTTTCCTTGAGGAGCGATTCAGACACACACACACTCAAAGGAAATCTTTCCCTTATCCATGGAATGATAAGGATAAAGCAGTTTCGTTGAGTGCCGAAAGCTTTCATTGGTTTCTTAAAAGCTTAACGTGTTCTTCTCCAACCCTCCAGGAGGACGTGTTGCGTCGTTTCTCATTCGCCAAAGTAAAACGTTTTTGGTTTTTTGTTGGTTCGCTCGTCTATCGTCTAGCGGGATATTTCTTTGATCGTCATCATTATTGAAGAATTCTTCTCTCTTTCTTCAAATTGTGCTTTCCACAGCAAAACGCATTCCAATCGCGCCAGCCAAACGTGTCCGAATGTTGGGAGAAAATCACAAACGGATATAATTTTCTCACCAATTGAACGAGGAAAGATTGTATTTCGGGACATTTCTTCAAAGACAAAGAAGGACAGTGATAAGGGAGAAAAAAGGAAAGGGAAAGCGAGCATTGCAAATAAATATTTCGCTCCTCACATGTGTGT
This sequence comes from Anopheles maculipalpis, assembly GCF_943734695.1. NCBI lineage: Eukaryota > Metazoa > Arthropoda > Insecta > Diptera > Culicidae > Anopheles > Anopheles maculipalpis. Next base: position 4,930,595 of record NC_064872.1, read on the forward strand.
ATCTCAAGATGGTGTCAGCAATTTAACGGTCTTGGTCGATGATTTCAATCAATATAACCCCCAATTCCTTTTAGTCTTTCCACTTAATCCTGGATTCCTTTTTCCCGTCGGTCAAAGAGAATTCCTTTCGGAGTTATGAATGTTGAAAGACCAAGTCCCTCGGAGAAAGGCATTCGAAAACTCCGGCTGTCCCCAAATCGTACCAAACGGCTGATAATAAAAGTAATAATAAATTTACTGCAGATGACGGCTACATGCGAGCGTGTAACGTGTGTATCCTTCGGATTGTGCTTGCCTGCTTTTGGTGTATTCTAAGAAAATCCGCTCCCTATTTTTGTGCTCCCGTTATTTGTGGAACAGTCATATTTTTACGTGAAAAGCTACGCAACAAGCGAACCCCATAAGATGCCGGTTTCTGTGTGTTTTTCTCCGCTCATGTACGCTCACGTATGTATGTGACATTCGATAAGCGTTTATTTATTTCTTGCTGCACCGTACCCGTAGGGCGTACGGATGTGGAATTGTTCAATCCATTCGGTTGGCAGTTGAGAAGATCTTGTTAGAGTGTTTTGTTACCGTGCCGTGCCTCTGTACGACGTCCCAATTGGCTTACTGTGTGCGCGGGACGGGTAGTAAGAGCCAGCAGAAAGTAAAGCTACTGAATCATGTAGCCATTAAGCCGATTTACGGTGACAGTGGCCGAAGCAAAAGTGGTCCATTTGAGGGTTTTTTGTTGTTGTTGTTGTGGTGGATGTTATTATTAGATTTATTAAGCAGAGGTTAAAGAGCAACGAGGAATAAAATTGCTCAATCAGAAATCATACTTTGTTCGGACAATCGTAAATTTAAGAATTTATTTTATTTAAAGTTTTTTTATTTTGCATTAAATTTCGTAAGGGATGACGGGAAGTGGACTTTATTGGGTTGAAGGGATCGATTTTGGGCATAGACAAAAAGTAAACGTTTGGGCGGCATGTACAACAAAAGTCAAGACGAGACCTTATGAACGTTTCAGTAATAATAACGACAATGCAAAACCGAAGTAAATGAATCTTCCGAGGATTGTGACGGTGAGGATTCGGCGTCCTTCGACCAAAATCTTTAGCCTCTTAGTGTGTGAAGTATCTTCAGTGTTGTGTTATATTAGTAGATTTGATTCATTGATGCTAGCGATGATGGTAGTTGGAGCGCCAGTCCTCACTACGGAAGAACGGTCCGGATGTGATTTGATTTCCGGGCCTGTCGTGTCTTGATAAAGAAACATTAGATGACCAATACTATTCGACTACGCAGTGTATCGGCCAACGAGATCCCTTAGGCGAGTAGATATTTGAAGACTTTCAACGAGAAGAGAGGTATTTTGAACCGTTACAGGCGTATTCAGAAAATAAATGAAGAAGCATTAAAAATGATAGACGTCGTATGGGTAAGATGAAAAATGTTATCGTGACTGACAGATTTTTCTGCATTTATTCGATACCATTCAGCACCATTCTTCAGGACGTTCTTCTTGTGCTTTGCTGTATGAAACACTTTCTAAACCAGCACCGAAGGGTGTTTTTACACAAAACCATGTTTCTATACATCTTTCCCAAAATTTCGACAGTTGCCATGTTTATGGCTGACAGTGGCTGACATTATTCTGAAGCACGTTCGTGTGCGTGCTTACTGTCGTGATGAAAACCTTCCCCGTTAAAACACCGCTGCTTTTTAATTAAACATAATATTTCTTTCAAAATCCCGGTAGCAAAAACAAAAAAGCAAACAGACGAGTAATTATTTTTCTTTTCATTTTACTTCAACCATCTTCATTACTGCAATCTAACCTAACACATTTGAAGGGTATGTGTGTATGTATAAAGTAATGCTGTTTGTGGGTGTGTTTTTTCTCTTCCATTTGTAAAACTTTTACCACCTTAACTTTTTCCCTTTTGCGTCTTTCTATCTCAAACTTCAATCCAAAGTTTGAAAAATGACAATGATATTCACACGGAGAGCTATGGATTGCTATAGGTTCTAGGGATTTCAACAGGGGTTTAATATTTACTTCTTTCAATACCATTTTCATTGCCTTTTGGAGTTTTGTTGTATTGTTTCGGGGATTTTGTTTTTTTTTTTAGTTCCAAGATGTTTCATTTGAAAATGCCTTAATTTCCAAAATTGGTTTTCGTTTTATTCCAGGATGATATGAAGAGGGGATATGGTTCTATCACATAGCATTATTATTAGTGTTAGTATTGTTATCATTATTATTAGTATTAGTTCGCGCAATACAAATACCAAATAGTGGGAGGAATAGGGGGTGGTTTCTTGGGATATTGTTTTATTTTTCGACAAATTCATCAAACTATAGCATCGGGCCTACACCCGATCAGACTGCCACAACACATGATGTTGGCAAGAAACATGATGCTTGCCATTCCGGATGACGCGTGACGTAAAGAGTGGAACTTCCGTCATAATCCGATTATGCATCATGGCCTCGGGTGTGTACTGTTTTCTCTCTTCGTACAAACACATTTAGCAGATGTCAAACAAGAAGCTAAACGGCGGAGGCCATGCCTTTCGTTAAGCTTCTTTTTCGCAACAACAGCTACAAAAAAATCTCCCGTCACCATGGTGACAGCAAGAACGACAGCTGAAAAAGCTTCCGCTAGCGCGTGTCGGAACGGAACAGAAATTGTTGTGTTGTGTGTGTGTGTGTGTGTGTGTGTGTGTGAAGTAAAATAAAGTCTGCCCCAAAGACGGCTTCCCGCGCATTCTTCCACGTGGTATTGTGTCCTTTATGCGATAAAAATACATACTCTTTATGCAAATTGCAAGCGCAAATGATTAAGGATTCTGGTTGAAGAAACAGAAAAGGAAATCGGAAAGCGATAAAATGTTGTCGTGGAATTTCGCGGCAAGTGAATGGAGTCCATCGTGGTGTGCCTATAGTCGCTAGTCACTTCCCGTTTCCGGGTGCGAGCGATCTTTGTTTGATTGTGGTGGAACGTTAAATTATACATGCTTGGACGGTCACAATAAGCATGTTAGGGGCGATACGCCGTGTTACCAGAGGATATGTTCGAACGACAAACGGTAAGACTGGGTTTTTATTGGAATGTGTCTGTCTGTGCGAATTTTTTGGGAAGATGAAGAAATGTGTGGTTTCCTTCTGCCGCTACTAATACTTCAGCTGCTTCTGCTCGGTGAATGCCCGTGTTGACTGACGATGATGACGGTGGTGGTGAAATATGGCTCCCTGTCCCGGTACGGCAGTTCCATTCGACGCTTTCGATCGGTGAATGGAGTTCCGCTTTCACGCGTGACGCTCGGTACGCTGCGAATGGAGGACGATGTCCTTAAACGGCACCGTACTTGCGTATCAGCATTGCCCACACCTCCGGATAGCGGGTCTGCAGGAAGTTCGTCAGCTTTTGGGCGTTTTGTGCCTGCTGGGGTGAGCAGTTCCGACAGTTGCGCTGTATCACCTCCGGGAGGGCAGCTGGAGGAAGAAAAAAGCACATCAGAATCGTTAACGGAAAAAGCGGTGAACAATCGGAATGCTGCCAACCGCCCGCGGGCTACGGTAAGTTAAATGAAATATAATAAATTTTGAATTATGTTTGCATAACGGATTTGCATTCTATGGTGAATTATTAGCGTACTGGAGACGATGCTTTGATGCAGTGTGCCTGTGATTAAATATTGACGTTGCATGAGTCTCAGTTGCTTTTTAAAGTTCAATTACCCAACAAAATTTAATATCGTTCTAACGTTCATTCCGCCATCGGTTGACATATTGATTAACTTAACATTCTAAGCGCAAAGTCTTCTAAAATTTCCTCCTTTCTCTCTTTCGAAAGTATGTCACATACTTGGTTGGTTTCGTGGAACATTGTTGGTTTCGTGCAGTGTATCGCTTCAGCAAGCTCCAACTTACGAGTGCCAAATAAATAAGCGAAGTGGAACCTCCATCGGTTTGGTCGCAAAGTTTGAAGCCGGCTGGTGGCTGCCAGCCACAAGCACGAGGTTGTTAGCGCTCCCACGACGATGTTTGACTCACACTTTAATGAGCACTGTGTACGAGTCGGGCGCAAGGCTTTGATAAACATTTACCCATCCCTGCTCTCAAGGTACCGTCAACGGTGGGCGGGAATGCATAAAACCAACAGCCCACCACCATCACTGCAACTCTTTTTAGAACTTTTTTTTGGTTGTTGCTGGTGCTGCAATGAAGGTTCCGAAACATGCTGTAACTGTCGGCGGCCTTCATGTGGATGGGTTTTGGTAGACGCGAATTTACTCTTATGTATTGGGCACAGTGGGCAGTACTGTTATCGAAGGAGCTCAATAGGTGCCGAATATAGCATAAAATTGTCTTTGAATATTGGACTGCAAACTAATATTTCCCTAAAATCCCTTCGCTAAACGTGTGACTGGCCTCCTACAAAATCGCCAGGCTTTTCACTGTCACTGTCACTGTCTGCAAGAAAAAAAAAAGGAAATTATGTCTCGAAGGGAAATCTAATCGAATCATATAAAGTATATCATTCGATGATTGTGTTTAGAATTTTTGTAATTAATTAATCATTTTCTAAAATTCTTCTACTTTTTCCCATTTTTGACCATCTCAGCGTGATAGTACCTCTGTCCCAAAGGACCAGCTCAAGCGGCTTCTGTAAGAGACTCGTCAGCCAGACTTTGTTTAACCATCTAGGTGCTTAGTTTCTCTCGGCACTCGGTTTCAGTACATTCGACCACCGAAACGTGCCACACCTGCTTACCGAGCAGGAATGGATTATGGTCGCATGAGGGATGGGAAAGCGACTACTGTGCACCAAGATGGTTCGAGCGTTCGCCCCTTCCGTGAGTTTATATAATAGAGTTGAGTAGTAGATAAACACAGTGAAGTCAATGCGGCCTGAAGTGGAACGATACTCAGGATACAGCAGTTCGCTTGTGCAGCTTCATCTGTTTCATGCTAGACACGAACTTTGGCACGGTCGCTTCCTGGGCTGTGGTGGAAAACTTTCCCAGTGATCTGTGCTGTGATCGTTAATTTTTGGAGCGAGCAAGTCAATCTTTCACCGCTCTCGGGTGGACCAGATTTGAAGAGTTGACTGACGCCGTGCTGGGATGGGACGTAAAATGAGAATTTAATGTTACCGCCGCTTGATGCATTCAGTCAGTTTCGCTTGTCTTTCGTTTTTTAAACGAGAGTTTCCAAAAATTTGGAATATGTTTTTTAAAAATATCCAACGCCTTTCGTTTGAACTTTCTAGCGTTTTTGGGAAACAATTTTACTAGTCAGGCCAGATATTTTATACCACTCCGCATTTCGATACTTTTCCTTAGCATAAAGCACACCATTACAGAAGGGAGTAAATTATAGCCTCAACTCGAGCATGCAAACTCAAGTACGCCACTGTTGGGTGGGCGCTTCTCAACACCATCTAACCAACTCGAACCAACCAACCAATCGACCGACGATACGAAACGGATTGTGGTGTTTTATTGTTGGTGGTAAAGTTCATAATCAAACTGTGCAGGGATGTGGAGCCTGCCGGCGGCATGAGTTATAGGCGGAGGAAACACGTTAATTAGCGGTCGGATTACTGGATGAAATGTCTGTATAATTGATTTTACATTTCCCGTGAACCGTGCCGAAGAGTGCCAGATGTACAATACGGGCTCAAAACCGCGAAGAGCTAATCAAGCGCAAGAACACTTCAGTTGAAAGTGGTTGAACGATGTTCACAGTAACCCTTCGAATGAACTGCAACTTTCTGTCATAACTGACTGGTGTTATGCATATCATGTGTGTATTGGATCGTAAATTAAACGATAAGGAGCTTTCGGAGATGTGCAGTGGAATGGACACCTACGTGTTGTTACATCTTTGAATGATGAATAAATTTTATATCCAATAACTGGCTTTTTTGCATAGCAAAGGTACAAAACGGGTGCATGAAATTGGAAAAAGAGCTTAACAGAATTGCTTTTCAATCCCTTAACGTTAAATCTTTTAACAGTATATTTTAAATATTGTTAAGTGTAAGTAAATAATTTAGTTATTTTATAATACTTAAAAATTATACAACAGTATGAGTCGATTTAAAGAATATAGCTCTCTTCCTTTTTCAAGTCACGTTCTTTGTACATAGCAACAATAAAATTGTTACAGAAAGAAATTTTATTGTACACAAAGATAGAATGAATTACAAACAGTACAAGTTTTTTTTCCTATTTGTTGATCTAATTGAATCGAAAACCCGAATGACCTAAATCTAAAGCACGAAAACGGATACAAAAAAAGCTCCCATTACCCACATAATTTTCCTATGAAGGATCAAGAAGCATCGCTAAGCAAATCCACACTGAAATGGAAATAAAGTTCCAATTGGCTTCCGTGGGCAGTGAATCTCATTGCCGTACAATGAAGCAGATGTAATGGAAGAAAGTGGAGCAAAATCCTTTCCATCTGGGTGGGCGATAGGTGCCACGTAGTACGAATTCCTCACAGGACAGCCTTTTCTTTACTCTCTCTCTCTCTCTCTCTCTCTCTCTTTCTCTCTCTCTCTCTCTCCACGTCATGTTTGCCTTCTTACTGAGCTGTGGAATAAATAATGATATGCTCTTCGTGTGATTGGCATGATGGGAAGCACTATTGGAAGCTTCGGATTGAAGCTCCCAAGTCTCGTACTCATCTGCCATGCCGTCAACTACTAGCCTCATCGTAGGTTCGATAGACGTCACGCGGGAGTATAGTTTCCATGGCAAAACGGTCGGGGATTGATCTGTGTTCCACTCTCGGGACGCTTTCCGTTATCGTTGATATTCGCTTGCTAACCACCATTTCCATACACACGTACCGAACCACTGAACAAATGACATAGTTATTTGTTATACAGGATTGATTCCGTTGGAATCGGAATTCTCGTCCATTCTCTTATGCTATTTCTATTTGTATTGGGGATATATTTAACTGTATTCGATAGCGTGACGGCTGGGCAAGATGTCAAAGAGGAACAGCGCATTATTTGACAGCTATCAATGACAGTTTGACAAATAGATGACCGTTTTGTAGTAGCAGAGTATAGTGGTGGTGGTGGACTGCGTGTCTGTCGACCATTATGATGATCTGGTTCTGTTCCGGGAACCAACACGATGGGTGAGGACATGCATAATTTACTAAGGAACCTGAACCATAACCTCATTCCCGGACCGGACGGTATCGAAGCGTGACAAATGCCGTAAGCAAATTGCGTTAATAGCCCCCCCCCCCCTCGCACACACACACATACAAACATATTTACACTCGCACGCTCTCTACAGTGAAGTGCAAATGGAGTGCAAATGGTGGAGAGCGAATGGGCGTCCTGTCGTACTAAACGCAACATGCTATTCAACCATTTTGAATAGACCATAGTTGCCTTGTGTGTGGTGGATTGCAGGTCCGCACAGGATTGTTGACAGCCTCTCGTCTGATAGGGTTTACAAAGGAACTAAAATTGAATCTCGCCTGCACTTGGGAATAGGCGCTAGCCGTCTACGTTGCTAGTGAAAGCATTTAAGCTAAGTTGTCGTTCCAAGGGAAGCGAAGATGTTTGCTCTTTGGAGGCAAAAACTCATCTTTCGCCTTGTGTTTCCACACAGTCGCTGGGACGCTGATAACGACGACGACGATGTTGATGATGATGATGTGGAAAATACCGTGTATCCTAAGTGCTTGTCAGACGCGATGACGATGTTGTCTGCACTTCCCCAGATGGTATCACAAAAGCGTGACAGACAGTTACAGTCACACACTCCATTAAATAGAAGTACAAGACACTGGGACACCGGGAGATGGACGATGAGAAAATTTGATCAATTATCACACCAGGATATGATGCACTTCTACCGAAAAGCGCTCAGAATGCCAGTTGTTTAACAAACTTGAAGCGACAATTGTTGTCTTCGAGTGGAGAACAAGAAACTCTTACACACTTTTTTCCACTTTTTCCGCCGGTTTATTGGCCCGGAAGGTTCACGCTACTTAGTAGATTGAAGGATCATCGATAGTCGAACCCACTCGATTGTAACAACAACCGGGTGAACCCTAATTGATTCTTAATCGCTCAGGAAAGTGTTTCTACCCTAATTGGCCCCCAAAAAAACCGGAACTTCCGGGAAGGGTGTGTAAGCATCGGGATAAGATAATTCACGCTCACTGGCTCAAGTGTGGCTCTAACAGCACACGTTTATCGTTCTCCGGGTGTTGGATATCCGTTACCGAGGATTTACATGGCACTGATACACACTGGAAAAGGACTGTATCTATATTATGGGGTGGGCGACTATCTCTCGGTGGTCTTCTCGGTTTGATTGGAGATTGAATTATTTTTCAATTAAAAACTTTCTCCCAGAAAATGATGCACGTTGTACTGTTGCTCGCCCTTGCCTTCCGCTTCAGAGCACCAAAAGCAGCCGAGAAAACTTGATGGTAAATCGAACTAGCGAATGCTGAGAGACGCAGTCCTCAGTCAGTCGTTTTAGCCCGCATAATCCTTCACTCCCCAGCATCACACCTTCACAGCTGCTCTTCAAGCGGATGAAGCGAATTAAAAGTAAACCCGTAGCGTCGTCTCTGCTCGGATGGTAGCCATATTCCCGGAAAAAAGCTGTCCCAACCATCCCAACCTTCTGGACTCACCGCCTTTCCTAGACGCGTTGTTTTTCGTAAAGTTGTGTAATTGTTTGCACTGATCGTGGAGATTTTGGCTTGCGGGCAGCTTGACTAGCGTTGCCTGACCGACTGTGGAAAAAATGTGATGAAGGAAAACCCAAACGGTAACATAGTTTGTTTTTTTTTTCGGGGATGGATAAAAAATTCTCGAAAAATGGGCGATAAATGAAGTTAATTTTTCTTGCGAGACGGCAAATTGAATTGGCTTTCGCCCGATGGTGCCATAAACCCTGTCTTTTTTTGCGAGCTGTACGAACTACACGACCAACCGTCGAAACCAATCAAGCTCAGCAAAATGGTGTGGCATAAAAGTCGAAACGAAAAGTGAGCAAATACAGTCGTGATGAAATGCTGTCTAGCATTTGATACCGGTTGTAATGGTATGAAAAGGGTAGCTTTTAGGGGTTTTATCCTAGACGAGATAGATGAAATTATATTATCTGTTACATTGTTCGTTTTGATTTCCTTTCAAAGAATAACTCCTTCATATAAGTTTCGTTTTAGTGTGATCGTTAGGGCCCTAAAATTAGGGTGAAAAAGATTTTTTGTATACATTTGTAGTCTTCCTTTTTTTGCTAAAATCCACTGCATCAGCTTGCCGCACTAAATTTACCAGGTGAATCTGATGATAAATGCGAGGGAATGATCCTTTTTTATGGTTGGCAAATGTCACATCTAGGGTCAGGTGAAATGATTTCACCCCCTTAAGAAGGTGTATGAAGAAAGTAATAAATTTGAACCTTTTTTTCTCTTTCCACTCCACACTTTGTGTAACAGCTTAAAAGAGATGTGAGGTCCTTCCATGATCTCAAACATTTGATGGGCAAAATGGGAATGAAAAACGAATTTAGTATACCTCTGAAGCTCCCAGCATGATAAAAAGGGGTATAATTCATACCCAAAACAAAATGTGCAACGTGAGACATTTTTTGTATGGTAAGAGCGCAAGAGACTGAAAATCAAAGGTGAGTCCTAATGGTAACTTCAAGGGTCACCATAATGCGATGCTGTCACGGTAGACTGCGATAAATTTTATTGACTTCACTCGTTAGTTAACTTTCTTTACACGGAGCGGATAGAAAATTGATTCCAACTCATGCCCTGTAAGTTTTCCTGGGGAAAAGTTTGTTCCATACTTCATCCCATGTAACGTTCGCTCAGTAAATCACATCGATTCAATGTAATTATAAACTGGCCTTGAGAAATTGCCTCAAAAAGCGATGGATTTGAAATTCGAAGTTTTCCAATTCATGCATCGATCGTATGGTAAGGACATTGCAAGATTTTCGTCGTTTGTCGATGATAAGTTTCCTTAAGACTGTGCCTGCATCCTAAGCATCAGATCAGAAATCAGATTTTCATCACCAGCTACGAAAGGGAAAATTCAATTATACACTCAATGGCAAGCAAGTGCAGCAGTCGTCAAGATGATGATGGTTTGAGCAAAAGGATGAGCTGCCGATTCTTGCATTTGTACGCGCTAATTGCTAAGGATGCTGTACCTTCCATTCCCAGCAGTGCGGATACAGCACTAAATGGTGGGAAAAGCTTTAACCCTCAGCGTCCTATGGCCATTGGTTTTCAAATAGGCGCCTAATTACAGGCCTGTAAGAGCGAAGCTAAAGATGATTACTCGGCACAGCTTTCCCGAGGATCGAGCCTTCGAAAGACCCCTTATTCCCGGTAGCTGTAAATGGAAGAGTGTAATTTATCTCAATTAAAGTAGCCTAGCTCCGGGATAGGCACCGAGGTAGTGTTTTACGGGCATAAACGATTTCCAGAGGTTTCTTTCTTCTACTCTTTCCAGGACGAACACGACGAGACATGCCATAAAAAACGCTCTCCTTCTACGTGGTGTACAACAATGTTCGGGTAAACGTGTTATTGTAGCATGCAGACCCAAGAAAATGGTGCAGTTGTTGTAGATTTTAATTATTCAAATTAAATGCCTCTTTCCGGGACTTCGTTCGCTTAAGGGTGAGATACAGGGTGGAGGTTTGGTAAAGGATTTTTGATGAATGGAATTTGTTTTGTGTCGCTTTCCAGAGGATACAAATTGAGAAACAAATATTAAAGCTTATTTATCGCACGAATTAAATTTTTGACTCATACAGAAACTTAATCAGGCTTTTGTGCTTCTTGTAGAATAAAACAGTTCACTCCAAGTTCGTTCATAAGTGCATTTCTGGTAGATTTTATAAGCTCTCGATATACTTTTTTTATTGTGCGATTAATTTTAAAGTATTTATTTGAATACTTAGCTATCTTTTCTTCATCACAATAAAACTTTCGCATAAATCGTAAGCATTTCCAATTTATTCCAGCTTGTATGAGTGAGGTCCCATTTACTCTTAAACATCAGGCATGGCTAATGCTATCGGTCAGTGGTCGGTATCATCTACAAGCAATTGTTGTTATACTAAGAAAGATCCCATAATAAGCCCTGGTTAGTGTAATGGAGTCCTTGTTTGACACACTGGTTTATTTTTATATTGATCTGAATTTTTTTTTTCGTTTGTAAAGCCTAATAACGAGTTGGCTTATTGTGGTATACATTTTACAGCATTTGGATCAATGCGACTTTTTGAATTCCAGCACACTAAACTGCTGATTTTAAACACATTCAATTCCCTTTTTAAGACTTTATTCTCCAATAAAAAATCTTAAGGCTACCAACAAAAGCTTTCAGATAAACATCTTGCATGGATGATCTTAACGTCCTCTCTGATCCTTATCGGGCCTAAGCCAGAGCCATGTTTTTTTCCAGGAAAAATCCTCCCATCAAACATCTCTAGTCCCAAAATCTCAAGCTTCAGTGAGGAAAAGTTAATCCAATTTCGGTAGGGTCCATTCCACGCCGATGCTTCTTTGTGCGTATTTCCTGTCGTTTGTAGAAATATGGGTGTTTTGTACCGATTTCTTGATTGGAACATAAATCCTAGCCAGTGCTTTTCTTCTGCGTTGCCTTTTAAAGGGATTTCGTTCTATATATTTCAATTTCAACCATCGATGAAGGAAAATCCCAGTAGTTCATTTTGTGATCAGCGTCTTATAAAAAATATGCTACGATCCCGGTCAATCCAGTCAGCGCCCCTACCGAAAGCGAAGGATTTCCAATTATGGAACCATTTTTTACCACATCCATAAAGGTCGATTATTGGGTGGGCCACTTTTTTTGTCCTTCCATCACAATTGACGGGAGGAAGGTTTTTTGGAAAAGGAAAAAAAAAAAACCCAGTAAGAAATCAAATTTTACCATTCGTCGATCTTTTTCATCCGGTAACGGTTACGGGTGGCTGTGAAACGACGTTTACCTTTTGCCGGTACGCACTCACTGAAATCAGCACCTTTTTCGGAGTATTCTGAGTGTAAAGAACACGCAAGAGAAAGCGACGTGTAACACAATTTTTAAACCCGATGATTAACTTTTCCTTTTTCGCCCGGGTACGAAAGAAGTGATCGAGCAAAAGTTAGCGCACTCGTCGGTAGAAGAACGCAAATAAAGCAAACGTGCTTCTGCTCAGCCGGAAAAGCTCGTCGTACACACACAAGCGTGCACGACGAGCCGGAGCAGCATGAAAAACGGAAGCCAAAATTAAGCATTCATCGTTGATCGATAAGCAGAATACCCGGGTGGCGTGTGTAATCTAAACTTCAGCGAACCTTTTACTTTTTTTACTTGTTTTTCTTTTTTTGTTTGCCAAGAGGCAAGAACGTCCCGCTTCCATTGATCCGTGAAATTAAGAATCAAATTTTGGAGCAATGAATAAATTTGCCGAACATTGGCCTACGTTGGTTGATCAACTCTTCGCGTAGCGTGCTGAAAGCAGCTAAACGATGTCGTCATCGGAAGGAGCAATGGCTTCAGTTTCGCTTACAGAGAGCAAATTTCGTAGCATTTTCTTGTCGATGTTTTTGTGTGACGCAAATCTTGCCACAAATCACTTCATCTTTGCACGTAACAAATTTTTCTTCTACCAGAAAGGTTAATAAAACATGTTATATCGAGGCTGTGCGAAAACGGCGAGCAACGTTTCACTTATTCGGCAAGCAATTTATGTTTCCCATCTTCCTTAAACACCGCTTTTCCCTCGCGATACGCGAGATATGTTAATCACTCCTCGTTGAAAAGTTTTGCCCTGCCTCAATAAAGATGGTTTTGCCATGTTGGAAAATGTTCCCGACCGCTCGAAACATGACAAACATTCTGATTTTCTGATCTTCTGAACGAAACTGTTTTCCTTTTCGGTACAAGAGAAGGAAGTGTGGGAATGGAGAGAACGAGATTAGAATTGAAAATTTGTAAAGAATTTTAATCCTGGTGGGAGGCAAATTTGGATGCTTTTGGGAGGAACTCCTTTCAAGATGAACGCTAGCATCATCCTTAGAGACTCAGAATTTGACTGAGAAAGTCATAGTTTTTGGTCGAACGACGCATGATATGAAAAGTCGGGGTGGAAAGCTAGCCGGAAAAATGCAGCGCACCTCCATCTGTGTTTGAGTCTTCTGTCTGAAAAACCTTCCCTTGACTGTCAGTCTGCGCAGTGCGGTGAATTTATCACGTTGAAAGTCACATCCGAGCTGGTGCATTACACCGCTTCAGCTTCGAGGCAGGAGTAGGTTGAAAATTGGAAGTCAGGATGAGCACAAGCACGGGTGTGCCAGCTGCTTTGTTTGTTTGCCAAATTTATTATCCACAAACACGAAACTTTTACCTTCCGGAGGGCTGTTGGCGCTCGGTTACGATGGATTGGAGGCGAATAGAGATGGATGTTCTTGCTGCCGTGTGTTTGTGCCTTTTCTATTTAGTTTCTGCTAGTTTCGCCTCTTGGCGTTCGGTTTGGTTTGTTGTTTTATTCGGTGGAAATGGGAGAATGTTTGTGGATATCATGTTTTGTTGCTACACTCACATTTACGGATGAAGCGAGCCAGCGATGTATTAAGACGAACTGCATCATCACATGGAGTTTGAGACACAATTTTTGAACTTTAAAGCAGGTTTAATCCTTTCGCCTCAGCTATTCGCTTGAAAATTATGCAGGTTTTATATCAACACCATCAGACAAAAGGTGTATTTTTTTTGGACCTCCTTTGAAGCCTTACTTAGTTCGATACAAAGAACGAGAAGAAAAATGCATTCAAAATGAGGTAAATTAAGCTTCCGCTGCGTCAAGCGGCTACCACTCCCCTCCCGTTAAGGCTGAAATATGCAGACATAGCAGTAATTTTAAAGCGTACAATTCCATCTAACTAACTGCTCATTTCAGGGGGAAAAGTAAAAACCAACCCACCTTTCCATGCCGGCTGGCCCATTAGTGCTTGCCGCAGTACTGTTCTGTTCCTTCCGCACAAGGTGTTGGGTCTATTATACTTTATCGCTCACACCCAGGCACAGGCAAATTGGCATTTCATTAGTAGTTGTAGCTAGGAGAACCTGGTGCCAGGAGAACAAATTGTGGAAAATTCCTCATACAAATGGAATGTGCAAATGAGAGATCTTGTTGAAGAATAGACTGAGGTAGAAAAACAAAATAATTGCAGTGCAAAGTTTAAATAATTACGAATGTATTTAAGCATTTATTCCTCGCTTGTTCTTTGACTGTTCTTTTAAACTTTTTAAACGCTGCAAAAGCTTTTTTTAGCAATGCGGGGGATTCAATTATATTCAATTATACAAGGTGAAATCATCAACCATTTTGTTTAATTGATTATATTTTCCAAAAAGTGTAAGGATCAGACGTTCCAGAGCAGGTTTCTTTTACTAACAACGAAAAAATACACCTTGAGATGTGTCCCTAACCCACTGTCAACTCCAACACTTTGTACACAATTACTTGATATTGTAATGAAAACATAAAAATGTGTTCAAATGATGTCTTTTTATGCGGGTCACAATGACCCAGGACTGGATCCAAGTCTTCACATGGTAGGATCGAGTAGGAGTGACTGTCCAGAATTTACTGTGTTAATCAACTCAAGGAAGTATCTGTTATTGAGGAGGTCTCTCGAAGTTGTCTCGAGAAGCATAGATAATTGTCTAGGTTTTTGCCATTTCAATTGTAGCACTTTTTTCTACACGACACGATATTTTTGCTCCAAATCAAGTGTGAAACTAGACATTTGAGTTGACCAGAACTACACTTGACTTTAGCTAACATGTAGTGATGTTCATTTGATTATTTTCATATGATAAAGATGGCAATACGGCCTGGCCGTCCATTATGATTTAAAAAATATGATAAAGATAAAGTATCTTATCACTTGAAAGTCTCTAAGACATTAACAGTTTTTTCGAGTTTTCTATAAACCTAAGACAAAATCCATCCATCAGCTGGAATTGATAGAAGCAACCCTCAGGGCCGATGAAAAGGTGATAAAATTTCATTACACGTCACGATTCATTTCCATCTAAACGATACCGCCATCAGGCGCTCCTGGATGTGTTTCCTTTTTGGGGCAATTTATTTACTCACGCCTTATCGTGATCGTATCTCCCTAGAACCCACACGCTACCCAACGGCTTTACCGTACTGCGGCGTAACGAACTTCTAATGCGAGGATTATTTATTTCGCTTCTTTGCCGTTTTGCTTTCTACCATTCGCGGAAGGAGAGCTTTTCCTTGCGGATCGCGGCACCATATGACCTCATCAAGCAAAAGACCTTTAGCATACGTCAGCGATAAGATTTAACGATGTTGAATAATTTATGATGGATCGAATGACCGCGGCAGTGGAAGCAGAATCTACCAGCCAGCCGAGCGCACGAGTAGAAGCCTCGCTGGACATGCCAGGAAACTTTGCAACTTTGCATGATGGGTGGATGGTGCGTTTTTTTGTTGCTGTTCCGTTAGTTGTCCTGTGCAACAAAACTTTGCTCGTCAGTGGGCAAAGAGATCCGCATAGGAAAAAAAAAAAATGAGAACAAGAAGCAGAGAAGCAGTTCAAATGTCCTTTTGCTTGGTCACATTCCATGGAACGTATGGTGACTTGTGATGCGGTACAAAAAATGAATGGCATTTCCACGACTCATGGTTGCGGAATTCGGACCTCGTTTTTTTATGCTTTTCGCTTTTCCCTATAGCAAGAGATAAGCCTTGACCGATGTGGCAAGCTTGCGCCACAAAGCTCGTACACTGGAAGGAAGTAGTTTGCAAACGGAAGGATACCGCCGTGTGTCCTAAAATTCCACACTTTTCCACGCTCCTCTTCATCCGAGCCTTCGTGGAAAATTCGTGGAAACAACCGATTTTCCAGGAAAAAAAGGACATGGTTTTGTGCACGGTTTTTACGAGCCTTGTTGGTTGGAAAGGATTTTCGAGCCGGGAACAAAGTAACAAAAAAGAAAGATGTAGGTCGAAGGATATAACCTACACGCCGGTTGCCAAACTTCTTGGGCGTAGGGTTCGATGCTAAAGGGCAACATTGAGCAAAAAATTAAACCTGTTCAACACATTCTAAATATTGAGAATCCTTTTTTTCCAGCCACAACGCACAGACACACTGTCACGTTTTACGGTACGGCTCATAACGAGCTTTAACAAATGAGAGCCGAAGCTCTGGACCGAATCTTTTCTGACGGATGATGATGAGCTTCCCAGAGAGCGTGATAATAAGCGTCGAAAGTCGTCGGCAAAAAGGGGATTAGAGCTGGATTTAGGACCCGGCTCTCAACGTTACCGGGGTTGTCTGGTATCCGTTAGCAGCCTTTAGCACCGTCGTTCTTAAGCTGCTTTAAGAGATGCTGGGAGAGCTATAGGTAAGCTTATAGGAATATTACAAAAAGTTAGAAGCAAACAGTGAACAGTGAACAGTGAAGCTGGTCCATAAGGTGGCTTTTTGTTTGTCTAATCGAGAAGTACACTTATGAATAATTCATAGAAAAACGATAAGAAACACCTCGCTTGCACTATGGACACTTTAAGTGGAAGATTTTATATATAAACGTTTAGTTTTTCATTTGAAATGTTAAATTTAACAACAACAAAATAAGTTTTTCCATTTCAATACAGGTTTTCTTCAGGAAGACATAGTTAAAAAGAACTGATCTGATGGAATTTTTCTAGGAATAATTCTCTTTTCTCGAAAAATGGTGCTCCAATGAATGAATAAAGAACATAGAATAGACTAACTTGATAAGCTAAGAAATGTCAAATTAATCATCATAGGTGGCCCGCTTAATGGATCTCCAAGCATCAGGAAGCCAAGCTAGAAAGCTATTCTATGCATCAAGTTTGTCATATCTTCCGATTTACTGAAGGGCTGCCAGGTTCTTACATGAAGAGATCGCTATCGAATCTTATCTGGAAAGCCTAGTGGACGTGCGCAGAACGCACTATCAGGACGGCGCCGTTATCACCTATCAGAGCCACAAATATTTTAAGTAAAGGAAGGTAGAAATGGCAGCCCAAACCCTTATGAGTTTGTAGAGCAATGAAGAACAAAATAATTATTAATCTATGCATGTGCAATATCAGGATAGCCTCCAAATATTACTTTAGTCCTCAAAAACAGAAATAGTTTTCAAAAAGACGATTATTTCTATCAAATGAACATTGTTATGGAGGAGACACCTAGTAGCTCTGGCTGCATATAAACACATCTTCTTCTACAGTGGCTGTTCAACTGCAGGAGGCAGACCTGCTATAACTGACTTCCCTTGACTAGATTTTAACTGTAGCACATTCTTTCTTTACAGACATTCTTTCTTATGGGGAGGTGGTCCGGACAATCGGCTATCTTATGACCGGCGCCGGTAACGCCTCTGTCAGCGGACCACCTCAATCTACACATGCTGTAGAGTAAGATCAGGTGCCATTTCATCAGATTTTGTTGAACATTTTCTATGATGTTTAATATAAAGATTCAGGATATTTGTCCCCATCAGTCCCTATTGTGGGTAACATTGTAACCATCGAAAGTAGAACATTTTGGACAGCATAGATGTATCTCTCTAAACTACGCTGAAACTTTCTCGAATTCTACCCTCCTGCTATCTCTTTCCGGTCCGGGAAAATGTGACAATAAAAACACAAGATTTATCGAGAAAGAGCAGCTGTTCTTTACGAGCTGCTGTTGGAGATGATGATGGGCCACGGCACAGGCCTCACCTTTCCCCCCTGACAGTAAACGGAAGAAGCCATGTTTCTTTTGGTACAATTTCAATTACAATCTATCCAAAACAAAGACACACGATCGAAGCTTGTTTCTGTCGTTTGATTCCACCAAGCGTTTCTCTTGCTTTTGTCCTCGTACATGCCCCTCTTAAAGTAAAACATCTGTTTCGGTGGTGAGTTCGATTGTTTTTCTTTTTGCTCGCCTCTAAAAGACCATAAAATGAAGCAACTTGCAGCATCAACTTGTTCCACATCCCAAGACATCACGTCCATGCTGCCCTCGCTCTTAACTGCATAAGAAAATAGACTCCCTGGGCAGAAAGCTTTGCCGGTCGATTCCGGTTAGCTTTCTTATTGCTTCTATTGTGTGGTATTGGTTTTACGGGTGGACCGGACCGGTGGCGGTGTTTACGTTCCTACGAAAGATGCAAGTTTTTCCCTCTATCACCACTGATTGCACTTTGTCCGTATCGTGTGCTCTTAGCTTCCTTCTGCTCGGACATGGGACATCGGTTCATTTTCTACGTTCGAAAGATTAACCCTTCAACAGTGTGCCGTTTCGTGGTAATTTATGTTTTTTTTTTCTTTTTGTTGTTCAGCAGCCGGAACTTTAATGAGGTTCTGTGGTGGGATAAGTTTGTTCGCTTCTGACCGTTTGCTTTGGTAATGCTATTTTAATATCATCTACCACGGTAGGAAGGGAAAGATTTTTGCAACAAAATAAATTAGTTTTGAAACCAATTTTCTTGGGATAATCTTTTCGTTTCTTGTGGTTAAGGGGTTGCTTCCGCTCTTTTAAACAAAAACTGTCTTTTTGATGAGAGAATAGTACATTTTCGTTCCATGGAAGCGTTATTTCACTCCGGGACCAACTAGAACATTCCCACAGCACACAGCAGAGTATCATTAGAATGATGTATGTCGGGATGGGACGATCGATTATTCGGTGGTGCAATACTTTTGGGGAAAAGTTTAATTAATTTTTGGGGTTTACATTTCGCGCACGAAGCCAATCACACGTGTGTGTGTGTGTGTGCGTATCCGAGAGAACAATGAATATTGAATGGTTTTCTACGATTTTAGAGCAACCATTTGCACAACGAAACCCGTACAAAAGAGCCTTCTTCCACAACCAAACTAAATCGCTGGAAGTGGCTCCCGCTGTGATGCTTAATGTTTAAGTAGGATTACTCTACAGCCAGCCGAATGGCCTTATTATTTCCGAAAAAGATATTGTCATGCACGGACGAGCTGTATTTACTGAATAAGAGGATTAAAGTATTGTTTCTTGCTTCAGGAGTAAAACGCCGGCGCGCTTTACAAGTTCCTAGTTAGATTCTTTCCTGCCATGCTTAACAACCGATAAAAGGTCATCGTTTCCTACTTTCGTTTGTAGCTCACTATTAATGCTACTTAACACAGAAGTAGGACACCGTACTATGTCTGCGCTACAGCAACAGCAGCTGCAATGATAATAAAATGGTGGGCAGATTTGTTCCGTCGTTTTATGAGCGGAAATAAATCTTTTAGTATCGCTTTTTCCCCCAACACACACACACACACACACATACATTAAACACCATTCTATGCGAAGGATTTACGACCACATTTACTGTTGGGCTCGTAAAAAGTCATCAATATCGGTGGTTTATTGATGCTGGGATGTGTACTAGCGAATGTGTATGATTGGCTTTTGATTTGCACTTTCCGTAAGACGTCTGTAAGATGGAAGATACAAAGTGACTTGAGGCCACAAATTAACTGAGGAATGCTGGCTCAAATTAGATAGTAATTTTATTTGGGGTTTTTACTTAACACTCTAATCTTGCTTTAAAGCTATTGCTAACATAGCCTCAATTTAAGAAAAAAGACAGGAAAAAATACTGTCCACATTGCTAAACTTTTCACGGTGGATCTCGCAGGATAATATGATCTCAAAACTGCTACGGGCCAAGTGAAGGTTGGTGTAAAGTCTTTTTAATCCAACACGAAAAGCATAGGCCATTCAAGAGCGTCAAAAACGACTTTAAAGACTAGCCTTAAAGGCGTGTAACCCTTGGATCAGTGAGCCAGCTTTAAAGCAACGTTTAAAGTCACCCGTTAGATATGTTTTGTATTTTTATTGAGTAATTTTTACAACAATACAAAATATGACCCCAACTCCTCGTTGACGAACAATTGAAGCATTTTTATTAACTTTCAACCCCTCTTGAGCAATACACTTAATTACCATTTGTGATGTGGGTATGGTACAACACTGCCGTTGACACTTCCCAGAAGGTATACAGTGAACGCTTCTTCCACACGACGAGGATGATCGGCTTTCGGTGCGAATTTCGTTGGATTATTTGATTACGATTTAGAAAATCGTATGGAGTGAGCGAGGTGATCCGATTATGCAGAATGAAAGCGGGTGGTTGAAGCTTTTGTTCCATTCGACAGTGGCTGACTGTCTGTGTCGAGTGATATCATGCTGTTTTACGATGCTGCTCACAGATGGAAAACAATGTACGCTGTCTAAAGTAGCATTGTTGACAGGCACAGCACTGGAGACCATTGGGAAATGGATAACGGTACCGAAGGATTATGGGTTTGCTGTGGGACTTTTCATTAAGCCGACTGGTTGGCTAGATTGAAGATACATTTGTAAGGCGAGTTGAACATTGCTGTTAAGCGGTTGGATGTGGTTGAGTGAGGTTAAAGTGAGGTAATTATTTGAAGAATAGCTGGAGAAGAAAATGAAAAGATGAAACTAAAAACGGAAGGAAAATAAGGAAGTTGAGGAAGATGAGGAAAAATCTAATGAGAGCAATAACAAAAAACATATGATAGAAAAAAGTCACAAAGGGAAAAGAAAAGAAAAAAAGAAGGAAGCCTTATCTAAATAATAATTCTAAATTAAAATAAATTGCTCTTGCCACCATAAAGTATAAAGACTTCATTCGGTTCAATACTTAACAAGGCATCTTTGTGTATCTAAGGCAAAGAATATTATCGATGAGCGATAAAAGAAATAACAAAATAATACCACGTCACTACAGGAGATAAAATGTGAATAGAACAACAATACATGAAGAACTCCTACTACTGTTCATTATTACAACAAGGCATCCACCATTTCCAGCTCCAACAATTCGCCTAGCAACCGAAAAGCCTCCAGGGAAACCCCTTTTTGTATTTTAACTTTCTTTCTTCCACGTACAACAGTATCAATTCGCTTTTCATAAAAATCAAATCCAAATTTCCATCCGGACACCTTCACCGGAATAGGATCTTGCTCACTCTCTTTACTCAAAAATTTTCCAGGAATTTCCACCACTTGTAACATTCAACCTTTCAGCAAAAAGGCAGTAAAACCGTTTTTTTTAAAGAAATAAGGGGAATGCTTTCGGTTCGTGTGTTTTGAACGCATTTGCGCCATTTTCGTCTTGTTTTGCACCTCGGCACAGTAAAACCATCTGCTGCACGGCAAGAAAGAAGCAGCTTTAACTGACTTCTAGCAGATTGCCGTACTCCTTTCGAACCTTTCTGAATGCCAACAGCTAAGGTATTCAATTTCCCGTAAATACTTTCCCCTCTTCTTGCCCTTTCAGAGCTTTTTGCTCCCCAATGATGTCGAACGGATCAAATGGATCGAGTCAGCCAGTCTCAATGCAACAAAATAGGTGAGAATTCTTGTCCTTTGGCCAGTACTACGTTCTCCTTTGCTGCTAGGCAACCCAAGCTTTGGTCCGAGCGTCTCTGCCGTGCTGTGCTGTGCGGATAGGAAAAAAGTTGCGATTTCTCAAGCATTTTCCTAGCTTCTTCCGGTTTCATTTCCGGCATTTGCAGCAGGGAAAGGAATTTTTATCCTGGTGAGTTGTCAGTTCCTTTTGCTTTCTTTCTCTTGTCGGCAAGCAGCACCGATTTTGCACGCTCTTTGCGTTATGCTTGTCTTTGCTGTTCCTTGTCAGTGTGCCTTCCTTACAAAAAAAAAAAAGGAAAAACATTTGCAGAGGTGTGCACGTTTGTGTTCGTTACACTTCCAACACTTCCAATCAGTGTGGAGTGTGCTCTTTGAAATGTAGTGCTTCGAATAATTAAACGTAATTGGTCTTTGCGCTTCAAGGAACTATGTATCCTTATGAAGTCGATAATAGAGCCATTTGATAAGCGAGCGAGCGAGCCGATGAAAGATAAATCGTTAACGTATCCGAAAAGATGTTAAATGTCATTTCTTCAAGTCAGTAAATCTCTGCCTCCAACATCCCACCAGTTGACAGCTGTTTCTGTTATGATAGAAGCAACCACGTATGTACCGGATGTCGGACAATATTCAACAGGCTTCTTCTTGGAAGATTTATCATCGGTCGACAGGGGTTTTTTTATCGTTTGGTTTGCTCTCCGGCTAAAACTACCCAGCTGTATGTTTCGCTTGAGATGGTCATATCTTTCCTCTGCGTTCTCTGACTCAGTTCGTCTTAACTTCCTTTTTTTGTCTTCTTTTAATTCTGCTCTGGGCAAACGATTTAATGGATGGTGAAAAATGATCCTTCAAGAGCAAGTGGAGAAAATTTTAAAAACAGCAACAAAAACCCGAAAGGTGTCCTTTGACCGTCAGCAACAAAATGGTGAACGCTGACCCTTTATCGTCTTATCGTTTTGAATGTAACCTTGGAGAGAGAAAGAGAGAGGGAACAAAAAACATCATACAACTGTTGACAGGTCAGCTAAAACAAAACTCGAAATACTGTATCAAAAAATAAAAATGCCACGGGGTTTTCTAGGGGCCCAACTACCAAGAGGACCTCGCAGTAGAGGGAGGTAAGAGAGAGAAAACTGTTATCACCAAAAATGGAACAGTCATGATCGCATCTCTGAACATTTTTTTACTTTTGGTTTCATTTATTCAACGCATCATAAAATCTGAACGACAAGACAAAATAAGGTTCGTAAAACAGGAGGGAAAAACACAACAACAGTCCTCGGCACTGAAAAGTGTTTTTGTACGGATGACGCTTGTTTTTCAATCCTTTCTTCGCATTCGTTTATTTTCCTTTCCACTCACTTACTCACTTCCTCACTTCCTTTCCACTATTTCATATTATATTCCATTGTTCGTATATTTTTTTGGATAGGACATCGAAATTGAAAACATTTTCTACCAAACAAAACTAAAGAAACCAAAACAAAAC
The DNA here is from genome assembly GCF_943734695.1 of Anopheles maculipalpis. Lineage (NCBI taxonomy): Eukaryota > Metazoa > Arthropoda > Insecta > Diptera > Culicidae > Anopheles > Anopheles maculipalpis. The sequence continues at coordinate 4,953,595 of NC_064872.1, forward strand.
ATTTTTTTGCTTTTAAGAAACAAAGAAGCGTTGCGTAAAAATGTGCTCCAAAAAAGGTTTCTTTTGTTTTCTTCGTTTATTTCCTCTCTTTCCCTATTATTAAGCACAATGTTTTCGTTGTCACGTGCTACAGAGAAAGTGTTTTAATTCAGTTGCTTAATGAAAAAAGTGTATTTTCGAAGCAAAATAGAAACAAGGGTTTCGAAAAATTAAAGCATCAAATGGTGGCAGCAAACGAAAGGGTTTGGAGAAAATGATTAGTTTTAAATGTTTCGTAAAAGGTTCTTGTGAGACCGCCCCCTTAACGGGTTCGAAAACATCGAATCGCACTCGAGCGGAAGCAAAAACTAGCAGCATTGAACATGTGGTCGTTTAAATTCATAATGGAGACGCCTGGTACTTTAGCAAACAAGCGGCAACAAAAAAGGACATCGAACAAAAAAAGGTCCTCTAACATTGTGTCAAAGGTGAATAGCGTAAATTGATAACATTGTTCCGCCTGCTGCTGCGGTGGTTCCGTTCCAGAACCCACGGGCACACGGGAACAGAAAAACAATTCAAACATAATCCAACATAATCTCTTCCTATTTCACTTCATTATGAGAGCCGTTAATGAATTTCCTGACAATGGCTGGGCTGCTGCTCTTTGTTTTTGGGCTTGTTTGTTTCGACCGCTTCTTGCTCTTTTCTCTTTCCTCCCTGTGTGTATGTGTGAGCGTTTCCTGTCCATTTCTTTGTCCAAAATGCTCCAGCACGCTTGCTTTACTCCAAGCAAGAAGTGGTTTTTGTGTTCCTTTTTTTCGTATAAATAAGGAGGGATTTTAGATGACAAGCAATGGCAAATTGTGTCATCCGGGTGTTTAAGGAGTGGATTGCGAAAATAAAAAGGCAGAGCAAAAACAGTCAATGGTGCTATTTGCTTCCGTTCCACCGGACACGAAGACTGTTGGGCAATGGTTTTGCTGTCTTGCTTAAATCCTCCGTGTTAAAAGGAATCGAAATTCGTTTTTTCGGCGTCTTTTCCTGTCGTGAAGTTGATGACACTTTGAGGAACTTTGTTGAAAGCAAAAACTGTAGCTTGTTTCGTAGCTCAACTGAAAAGGAAACTCTAATGATTATGTAGTAAATGCACGTAATAATTGGTACACGTGTACCGGCTTATTTGATGAATTGTACAACAACATCATTAAAGGATGTGTTGGAAGTTGCTTTAAGTTGTTTTAGAAGTGACTTAAGTTTACCATTAAAAACCCCCTTTAATTTTCTTTATAAAATTTTTCCCTTGTTATTTAATTAATATAACAACTTCTCAAAAATCATGTCACAAAACAGACACCTCCAACCATCCCCAGTAAATCGCAAGTGTCGGCAACAACATTCATCACAGCACAAATCAAAGCATGTCCATTCGAATCACCGATTAGCCTCTTTAGTCTGACAAGCAGCATGCAACCTCTATAGCCGGTACGGTACCTTTCAGCTGTCGGCCGAGCTGGTCACACGGGCTCTTCTCCAGGACGCACATGATCTGTCGGCTGACAATCACCTGATTGTTAAGCAGCCGGTTAATATTCTGACTGTCGTTGGCGGCGGCCGGCTGTGGTCCGACGATCAGTAACGCCATCAGCGCAATAACTGCCACTGATAGCATAAATAGATTTGGTAATGCTTTTGAACTCATTTCTGCTGCTGTCGGTTACTACTGATGGACACTTTCTGGTTGGAGATCTTCTGGTAAACGCTCCGCACGGAGCTTCACTTCACTGGTGGTAAATCAAAAACACTCAACACACCGGGACACTCCTAAACCACACTCTGGCCCGGTCACAAACCAACTAAAACGCTACCAACCAACGCTATCAGTGGCCCTAGCTCGGTGCGTTAATGTAATAAATTAACGATTATTATGCTGCAATCCGAAACCAACGTCACGGCAGGGCTTCTTGCATGAAGACGTTAACAGCTGACAAATCGCCACGAGACAATCAGCAGGAAACCAAAGGGGATTGACACTGTTTCTCTTTCTCCCGGGGCCGGCTTCCGGTTGCCGGTTAATCAATCTCGTAGTTGGATGCTTTGATATGACCGATATGTACGCGCGGAGTTTAATCCGCACTGCTGATATGCACGATATGATAATGATGGTTTCGTTCGCTTCCGGATACGCATCAAACGGTGCCGCAGTATGATGATACGTACGCAGCTTCTCGTGTTATTTTACTGTACGGTTAGTTAGCAGACGTACTGATGGGACAGTTATGCTCGAGACACACGATGCACCACGACACGATCCGGTTCGATAGGAATCCCGCCAACGACTGAAATGATTTAGCCACCAAGTGTGATGGTTTTATGCTACCAGTTCTTGGGGTTCTCTCTTCAAAGAGAGTTCATTGTAAAGTGGCATATAAACAGTGAGAGTGTGCTGAAGGTTTTGCGAGTGTATTGTTACGCTCACGCGAAAGAAAACATCATGCTGGTCGGAAGCACGTTGTTTGGTCTTTAAATTTGGAAGGAGGCGCTTGGTGGTTTGTAGCGTTGTAGTTGGAAATTGACGTGTACATGTTCACAAAAAGATCACATAACGAAAGTGTTAAAATAACAATACCTTAAAGAATCATGCTACGAAATCTTTATATTTTGTTAATTTAATTTAGCAAAATATAAAGATAATATAAAGCCGTTATTTTTTTCATTAGCATATTTTCTTTTGTACAGCGGTCGATTGAATGCTTATATTTAAATTTATTATTCGTTTACAGCATCGGGTTCATTCGTTGTTTTGTATGTATTTTACAAGATTACACAAAAAAATATTTTTTAAAAATAAAAAAAAATAAAAAACAGAGGAATCTTCCACAGTGCATTATCTTACCGCTGTAAGAGCACGTTCCCTTTCCGTGCCGCTGTAATAATGAACTGTCAAACCAGTTGTCACAGCAAGGGAAGCGCGGTTTGTTTACTTCAATCACGTTTATCTACATTATTCATACCGGAGCTACGATTTTGCATTGAATTTAACTTTATGGAGTGCAAAATGGATGAAGAAAGTGAGCCACAAACCCTCATATGTGTACCGGGTCAAGTGTTGTGTGCAGCGTCCGAATTCACGGTAGCCGGTGAGGGAACGTATGAAAAGCTTGGCTACATCCATTCTACGCTTGCCGGCATAGTGCAGATGAAGAAGCGCGAGAAAAACACCTACATATCCGTGGTATCGTTCGGTGGTGGTGCAACAGTTCCAATCATAGGCGACATCGTAACGGCACGGATCACAGCCGTACAGCACCGGATGGCTAAATGCCGTATACTGTGCATTGGAAAGGCCGCCCTAAATCGCACGCTCCGAGGCATCATTCGCAAAGAGGACGTTCGTGCGACGGAGGTAGATCGCGTTGAAATGCACAAATGTTTCCGACCGGGTGATATAGTGCTGGCACGGGTGCTGCATCAAATCGAGCTGAATGTGTTTCATCTTTCCACTGCGGATAATGAACTGGGCGTTGTGGTGGCCTTATCGCCCAGCTCGCGAGCTATCTGGGGAGCGGAGACAATCCCGATGGTACCGATCAGCTGGACGGAGGTGCAGTGTCCCGAAACGCTAGTAAAGGAATCGCGCAAAGTGGCCAAGGTGGTACCGGAGAAAGGGGAATCGTTGAAGAAAAATCTAGCTTTGTTTTGAGCGTAACGGCAAGGAGTTTGAATGCTAAGAAAGTTAATAAAATTACGCGTACAGACCAATAAAGCAGGGAGAAAATGCTTTGCAAACCGAACATTTTTCAAAACGCATTTAAACATTGTGCCGATTTGACGTTTAAATAAGGTTATGACTCGGAGTTGAAAGTTGTAGTCATAAATTCGTACGACTTTTTATTGGAAATTTACCAAACAAAAGGCTTTACATGGTTTTACAATATCTTGATATTTCAAAAACATACATTTTTGAACAATTTTTGTTTTAAAATTCTTCATTGTAAATTATCTTTTTGCAACAGCACTCGGCATTTGTTTACCATCACCCCATATCAGCTGTCAAAACCGCGCGCAACAAAAACAAAATATAAACATCGATAAATGGTGAAAATTTCATTCGCATAATCAACACCAATTGCATCCCCCATCTTCGTGTTCGTGGTGCTTTGCTGCTGCGATTTGCAGGTACACGTTGCAGGTTGCCCGGTTGCCAGAACCGCGTTTGCACGATGCGAAAAGTGGTGGTGATACTAAAATCGGAAAGTGACAATACGGACAACTACGGAACGCTGCTCGAGAAGCACGGATTCGTACCAGTCTTCATACCGACGCTAGATTTTTCCTTCAAAAATTTGGATGTGTTGCGGGATCACTTACTGTCGCCTTACAAGTACTCAGGCCTTATCTTTACCAGCCCCCGTAGCATAACGGCCGTGCGGGATGCGCTGCGGGGCCAGAAGCTGAAGGACGATTGGAAAACGCTCGAAAACTACAGCGTGGGAGAAACGTCGCGCGATCTCATCCAACGTACGCTTGACCTCGACACAAAGGGCCACCATTCGGGAAATGCGAGCAATTTGGCCGACTTTATCAAAACCGATTTGTACAACAAAACCGTCACGATGCCCTTCCTTTTCCCGTGCGGAAATCTAAAGCAGGACGTACTGCAGAACAAGCTGTCCGAGTACGGTTACTCGCTCGATTCGGTAGAGGTGTACGAAACAGTACCACATCGCGATCTCGAGCGAAGTCTTGTTGCCCTCTTTCGTGGTGAGCGTGAGGAGAAAAGTGATCGGACGATCGATAGTTTACTCTTTTTTAGCCCATCCGGTATCAATTACTGTGCGCAGGTGTTTGAAAAGCATCGGATCGATTTAACCGGCAAGCGGATCATTGCGATCGGTCCAAGCACGAAGAAAGCGATCGAAAACAAGGGCATTACGGTGCACCGAACGGCTGAGAAACCATCGCCCGATTATGTCGTGGGAGCTTTACTGCAGGATACCTAAGAACGGATAGAGGCAGATAACTCCCCGGGGTGCAATAATCCGTCTTCGGTGTGTATTTAGTTGGACCTAAATGTTAGCGGCACCTAGAAGACGACACACCATAACAGAGAGATTGAGAGAGTGTACTGTGTTGAGCCCCTTTAACGTCTCGTGCATGCCGTAGCCAAGAAGTGCTAGAAAGTTGTAGAATGAAGCGAATCACAGAAACCAACCTAACTAAACGAATCGTGAATGTTATTGAAATCTTGTTGTTATAAAGTGTATACTAGCCAGTTGGAATTAATAAGGAATGATGGAAAGAGTTTTGGTAGAGGAAGAATATTTTTTTCCTAGTTTGAATTTTCTACCTTTTCAATTGCTTTCAACGTGTTAGATATTTTTATTACTAAGAAGGGTGTATTTTCTATTCAACAATACATTTGTTACTGTAACATCTCTTCTATCGATCTATCCTGCATCAGCTGGACAGTTAAAAATGTCCAAAGCAATAGACTAATCAGAAAAAAAGAGTCGTAAAGTCAATTTTTGGCGCTGTTTTAGTGATAATCGTGTGTGTCGTACTCTCTCCCGAGTACGACACTATAGTTGTTACAACGTAAAAAAAAGTATGAAAATATGTATGCCAATTAAGCCAAACGAAGATACAATAATGATCAATTAGTTCCTCCGCTCACACCGGACACTGTGTGATGGTGAAAAATTATGGCCTAGCCAAAACTCTCTATGGGACACTAGCGTGAATTTTAGAGCGTTTTTTTACGCACTTCTATAGTGGATTTATTTTAAAAATGGTTTATGTTTTTCTCCCTTAATAGTCAATATTAGCTGTTCTAGTTTTCTTGTTAGAAATGATTTCGTTTTTAATAGAAGGAGACAAATGCAAAATTATACTATTTTAGCTTAGCAATTCATCAAATCGTTCAAAGACTTAGCTGTGCGTACATCATCTATTTGATATGGGAAACAATAATTGTTACACTTTTTGGAATAGTTCCTTGTTTTAACGTTACGTTACGGGCGCGTTTGAAAATAAAGCACTAGAAGATTGCCAACAAATGGCAAAATGTTGATATTTCGTGGGGCCTGTGCCGTTTTCTTGGTTTTTGATATCTGTACATCGAAAGATATCTGTAGAAAAATTATTGCTCAAATTAAGTCCTTTTTTGAAAGTAGTTTTAGTTGTGCTTGGATAATTTCTTTTGTTCTTCTAGATATAGATCTACTTATACTATTCGTAGATATGTAATTGGGAACTATCCGATCGATCAACTACAGCGTAGGTCAGTGGCGGATTGACCTATGTTCGGAGCCGATGTAGGCCTCGTCGGCATTTACCCCTGTTGTTTTGGAATAAGTTAAACCCCTCTCTCTCCTCCCTCTCCCATCCTGTCAGAGCAGTTATGGAACGAGTAAGAGCCTCGTCTATGATTCGCCTAGGGCCTTAGTTGCCTCATATAAGGCCCCCGGTTGCACGATGAAGATCTATAGGAGTTCCCTCCGAAAGGAAGCTGAACGGATCGGGATGGGGTGTTCCACAAAAAGATGCTTGGTACAAAGATGAATCTAACGTTACGCTGTATGCCCCAAACGGACGAAAAATGAGCCAGATATCGCCAATTTTCTTCCACGAGATTAGCGGAAACTCCCAAAAACTGCCGGAAAATTCGACCAGCAGTATCCAAATCCAAAAAAAAAACCCCAAGTCCTTTATTTTTATTACTACATACAGGAAAGAAAAAAAATCTAAATTGGATTTATTATCAAAAAAGAAAGAAATATTTCGTATTCCATTTGCATTTGCATAAAAATAATTAAATTCCTCCCATGGGAAAAATATTCCGATCTCGGTTTTGTATCGGGAAGCGCTGCACCAATTTTGCACCAAAATTTGATTTCGAGTAACAGGAGAACATACCAGCAGGAGGTAGCATGACAGCCGAAAAAACATCGAATTTTGCTTACTTGGTAGAAAAACACCGCCTGATGCTTTGCGCATTGCATACTTAACGGCGCACAAATGCTTAGAAATTATAGCTTGCTAAAGCTTTATATATCTGTAAAGCGGATTGCATAATAGTAGGCGCAGAAAGCTGTAATAGAGCGCATTTTTGGAAAGCTTTAAAGCTCAAATTTGAATTTGAAAGTTTTGAAGCACGATACCAGCTACCTCCTCGAATGCATACTCTCTTGTTACTACCGACAAAATTTCGATGCGTCTGTTAAAACCGACCAAATTTCGATGCGGCAAAATTTGACCAGGATTAACAGGAGAGCATACCAGTCGAGGAGGTAGTAAAATTGAAGTTTAAAAAGGTAACATAAAATAATTTTCTTTCCGTCTTGAAAAATATATTTCCGTTCCAGTAAGATGTGTTTTTGAATTTTATTTTAATTGTAATCGTTTTTTGTTCATTATTTAAGCATAACAAATTGATATAATTCGATCCTTTTTTCTCTACCGTACTATATAAATCCGAAGCCGCCTATAAACATAATTTGAAATAACTAAGCGAATGCCTGTTTTAAGACAATAAAACAGAAACTTGAAGAGATAGCGGAAAGAGATGTTCTAGTAAGTGGTAGAGAATAATAAAACACATATTTTGAACACTTTTGTATAATTTTTGCACACACACTCCAACAATGTTTTCGGTTCCTGAAAGCTTCCTCCATGTAACACAAACAATACGGATCACCAAAACGAAACAAATTCTTCTCAACAAATTGATTTTTTTTTTGAATAATTTTATTTACAAGTTTGACTTCTCGGCAAGCAGATTTTACAGTCAAGATACGATTTTTGTCTTATTTAGATCAATAATCAACGATCATTAAACTAAGTGTAGAGAAAATTAGCTAAAACATCCCATTAAATGACGTGATGTCATGGGTACCAAAAAAAGAAAACTTACCGACCTTAGATTCCATGTGGTAGACGACCCCAATTTACGAGATACGAGACATGAGCATCATTGATTGGAGAGGGCTCTCGCTTGTAGTTACAAAGCCTGCCCAAAGGTTTGTGCTAGATCTTTCAACAAAAGTTTGTGGACGACGGTCTTGTAATTTTTTGACCACGTTTACAACCTGAAGTGACAATACAGATGAGTCCACCAGAAAGCAGAGAATATTGAATTAAAAAAAAATATCAAGATCGCGTAACGACTGTTCCTTTCATTAAGACGAAACATAATCCTCCTCTCCCTCAGCCTACAGAGAGTGTAACAAAATTAAGCAATGATAAACCACCATCAAAAAGCTTAATTTTATGCTTGATTAAACTCAGCGCGCACCTACAAAAATACCGCACCACTGGCCATATTGGTCGCAGCTCCAGAACGCTGCAGAAAATTATAATCATTTCCATTTATTGTATATAAGTGTAATTATCGTTCGGTGGACTTGCATGTAGCCCGTGCATCAGTCGTTTAATTAACCGTAAAGCGGTATCCGGAACGGAAGGGAAACGAGAAACGAACCACGCGAAATTAATAACCAAATCACGGCTGGTGCTGCTGAACGACTTGGGTTCATTATCACATCCACAGCCAAAATGCCACTCGTTTTCGTCGACTCACTTTCAGCGTTTTGGGGTCCTTTATTCAAACATGTGATAACAGTTTTGCATTTGGCGTGGCGGAAGCTTAATTTGCGTAAAATGAAGAAATGAATGAAATCAATATTATTGCTTGAATGGTGCCCCTGTCGCGGATCACTGTGGTTTGTGAAGGAGGTTCGTCTTTCACGTAGTGTTAACCTCCTGGAGGACGGGTACTCGGTGTTTGGATAACGATTTTAAACTGGAGCTGCCAATGATGATGAGAACGATACCCAAGAGGAAGGAAAGAAATTAAACCCGGGGACACCCGGTTGATGAGGCGCGACCGGTTGATTCGTTCTGGTCAGCACCAATATAATTGAACAACCATCTAAATTGGTTCAGGTACTGGGAGACCTCGCTTATGGGAAGTTCCACGGCGAAAGATTAACGTCATGAAATTAATTAATTGATTTCTCCCATCAGCGATGACGGTACGGGTCACAACAGCAACAGCAGCAGCAGCAGCACCAGCGCCATAAACTCGAACCGAATGCATTTTTCATCAACCTTATGAAAATTGTACTTCAATGCTAATCTCTCTGCGTGTGAGAGACCTCAGAAGGACTCCTTGCAGCTTGTTCCACCTGTTTAATTTTTTCGTAAGCATCACAGTCCCGCTCTGATACAAAAACAAGACATTTCGAGTCCTTTCCTTGGCGGGGATGGTTGTTACTTTATTTTATAGAGTTTGTTTCTCCTTCCAGCCTTTTTTTTTCTTGCTCCAATTTTGTGTCTGGGAGCCTGGATCCTCGGCCCCTCGGGTTCGGGTATTTCGCATATTTTTAATTAACCGCGTTCCACACAGTTTATTACCTTAAACCGGGCGGTGGTGGTGGTGGCGGTGGTTGGTTGCCGGTGGACATTCGAGGTCCTCCTACTCCTCCTCCTCCTACTCGGGGTGGTGATAAAAATGGATTATTTCTGCTCCCAGCTGAAGGACGCGAGGAACGGACGGGCGATACTGGGCAATAGCAGAAGGAAGAAGCACAAGAAGAGGTTGTCGCGTAAATGTAAATGTTTTCGGTAAAACAAACGGATCAATCGGACCGTTTGTGTCAGGATAAGACGCCCCTTGTTGGCGGTCTTGGGACGGGTTCCTTACTGGCTCCCGAGATTCAGTCTTAACTCTTTTTTTTCAATCACACACACAGACACACGTACCATTAAAATCGACCGGTGCGGGTGACAAGTCCATCGGTGAGACGGGTTCGTAGGGACGCGTCGGACCGGTTCGCTGATTACCGTGCTGCTGCTGATGATGGTCGGTACTGAACGATGTTTCGGGATAGCGCGGATCGTTGAAGTCTTCCGGCCACTGGCTCATCGTTGCATTATCGTACGCTACTCGAAAGTGAAACAATTTAAAATATTACTCTTTATCACCGTACTGTTTGTCCTGTTCCAGAAGCAAAACAGGGTGTGTTTGTGGGTAATGTGGAAAATTGGACTCATTATTTAACCGAAATTGGTGAAGTTAATGTAATTACCGACGGTGTCGCTGTTAATGAGCCATTAAGCAGCAAACTTACCGTACTGAGCATCCGATTCAGGCCCACCGTATGGATCACCGGTGGGGAAGAACGTTGGCACTACCTGGTGAGGCGATGGGAACATGGAGATATCAAACTCCTTCTTTTTCAGCTCATTTTTATCATCGTCCACGTTGGTGTTGTGGCTCGAGCGTGAAATCCTTCAAAAACAATTCCAACACGTTAACAAGGTACATCAGTTCTCTTCTACACATTCGCTTCTCACCTGCGATAATCCTTAAAGACGTCGATCTTCCAAATCATGTACAGCACAAACAGGAACGTACACACGATCGCCAAACTTATCCCTATCCACGTCAGCAGGATGCGACTGTTCTCGGGCATAATGTACAGATCGTACCCGGCACGCTGCAACTCCATTTGGCCAAACTCTTCCCACATCACATCCAGATTCTTCACATCCAGCTCGTACTGCGGTTCGTCGGCTTCGGTAGTCGAGATTGAGATGAAACCCTTCTGCAAGAATTTATTACCAAAACCGAATGCTAATCCATCATCATCATCTGACGGCTCGTAAAAAATGGGACGCAAAGGGATAGCAAACTCCAACGTAACACAGTTCTCGTAGTTCCGCCACGTATCGGGACACTTCCGCGCTAGCAGCTTCACATCGAACGGCCTAAAAACGGGGGAAACAATTTTGAGAATCTTCCATCGAATTCTCCCGCTCCAAGAAAGAAAAAGCAAATCAACCTACCGACTAGGCATGTACGTCAAGTTGTGACTTTCGATGTAATGATTGCTTGCGTTTGATAGCGCTACCTTAATCTCGTCCCACGTGCTCGGCAGTTCCATCATTTGCGGCGTCATCACAATCTCCTTCGTCGTCCACTGGAGCTCCTCCTGCGGTACGATCACTTCCGTCGTGGTCGGTGTCGTTGGCGAGTTTAGTTCCCCGAAGGAAGCGTACGACAGCTGAAAGCCTCGATGTGTCTGCTTCACGGCCGCGTCCTGTTGGGCGACGAAGTGGATGGTGAACGTGGTCGTCTGTGGAATCAAAAAGCGTAGCGGTTCCGTGTACGTGCCGGTCAGTACCGGACCCTTCTCTTCGGTGTCTTCCAGATTTCCGGCCCGAATGTACAGGAAGTCGGTAGTTGGATTGAGATCTAGATCGTGAATTGTGATCTGGACGCCACGTCCACCATCGACGGTGAAGCTGCGGGGTTAAGCGAAGACAGAATGTTAAAGATTAGATCGGTTACCACTTCCCCCCATCCACTCCAGGCTTACTCACTTTCGATGATCGTTAATCTCGATCGGGTACGGGTTCGGATAGTTGGGCGATTCCAGCACAATTTCTTCCGGATGTTGCTCTAGGAATTTTTTCACACCTTGCGCTTTAGTTTCACCTTCCGCAAGATCGTACAGGGTTTGTGCTTCGAGATGCTTAAGATAACCCTTCTCTTGGGCGATCTCCACATCGGAAGGGTCCTCACTCGCAACATTTACTGGCATCATGGGCTTCTGGATTGGTACATGAATGCGCTCTACGGTTTCCTGCTCTTGAGATCCTTCCAGCTGCATGCCATCATCGCCAGAACCATCCAGTGTTTCGGTTGCCTCTTCAAAAACTTGTCCAACGTTACCAATGGAAAGATTTTCCGTCGCGTCTTGCAACTCAACATCTTGTTGATCTTCAACGATTTTCACCTGATCGAAAGGGTCTCCTCTTGGGCGCATCCCCGGTAGTCTTACCCAACGGCCATTCTCATTCTTCACCGGTGGAGCATAGTCTTCGAACTTTGGACTCCCAACAGCAGCGGTAGCGGCAGTGATTTTCAGTTGTTCAGATGATACTGTTGGTGATGGCGGTGGCTGAACATCAAGCTGCTCTCCCCCTACCGGATCTTCAGGAGGACAGTTGACATAGTCATCCGTTAGGGTGCTATCAACGTTGGGCTTATCTTCCAGCACCGACTGCAGATCAGACAGCTCGTATGCCTCATCCTGCTGCAGCTGGGCCGTTACGAGAACGTTCGAAGCTGCAACAAAAACACACAAAAACGAATCTTCACTCACGAGTAAAGCACGAAGCTACCACAAACGTCGTCAATTCACCCAAACAACTCGTCATTAAGCAATAACACTTCGATGTGCGATTTTTCTTATCTTATCGAGCTTATACTGTTTCGGTCATTCGAAATCAGATTCGACGAGGAGCTCAAAGTAGACAAACAATGTGGAGGAGTTTGCATGCACGTAGAATAGTTTGCTAACCGCTATTCAAACACCACTTTTGTCTAGATCTACACGCAACTTACCGAACAAGATCACAACCAATGACGTGGCGCTAGTAACTGCCAGCAATCTTTTCATTTTAACCATTGTAGCCACTCTATTCTACGGAGCTTTTCCCGTTCAATAATTGTAATAAATCTAGTTCACACTCTTACGAAGGAAAACTGCACTCGCATATTGATGCGCGCCTCCGAGGTGGGCCTCCAAGCGTACAAATCACACTAAATTGCACACGACTAGGTGAAGGTTTCGATTCTGGCAGCCTGGTTGGTTGATGGACATTTTATCACGACAAACAACACTTCTCCACCTTACACCGATACCGCTGATGAAGCCCTTATCAACTGTGTGTTTGATAAGATGCCAAAAGGTGCCGGGGCAGACTTCGGCGTCGTATTGTAGGGCTGTTGTGAGTGGTTCTATTAGTTGTCTTGCGGGATTTTCTCACTGTTGATTTTGTATTGCTTGAGCACGTTTCATGTATTAGTTGTTCGATGACAGTTGTACGTGATAAGATGAGGAATGGATTCAGCTTCTTGTAGATAAAGCTAATCGCGAAAGATCTAAATTTTAGGATTGATACTTTATTATCTATCAAGAAGGGTTAAAAAGGTTGTACGTTTAAAGAGTTTTGCCTTGATTTTTATGATGTTTGGGTGATAAAATCGTACGTTGAAGCTTTTTTTTCTATAACTTTAAAAACTTTATCAAATTTTTTTGGCTAATGTTGATCCTCTATCGTCTAATCGCGAAGTATTTCTTTATTAATACAATATTGTATGATAAATGGGTTAAAAATAGTCCTGACTCTCCTCATCAGGGGATGTAGCTCAGATGGTAGAGCGCTCGCTTAGCATGTGAGAGGTACCGGGATCGATACCCGGCATCTCCAACCTCACACGGAACTTTTTTCAACCTTAGTCCAGAACATATATTATATTACTATGACTTTTTAACATTATACAAAAGGTATTCATGAAATCATATTATTCAACCTTTGTGGAGATGCTGAATTGGGATGAACGTTTTTGATCGCATCCTTCACTCCAAATTACAAATCAATCAATCTCACGTTTGGCACCTACAAAGTCCCTCACATTCCTATCACAACTCATGCATATCACATACATTACGTTTGGTGGAACTTCACAACCACACGGGACCGCCTTATCGTGTCGGGATCGTTGTGTGAAGATCTTTCTCGCCCTAAAAAATCCGTAACAGGTGGGATCCCACCTATATCCGACGCTCATCAATCTTTGACCGGACTGGCCACGGGCAGAGGCCGTTAATTGAACATATTCAACAATTTCATTAACAATGACCCCGATCGGTATAGACTGCCCGTGAGCATTTTTCACTCGCACCCAAAGGATCTCCAAACATACATATGTATCTGGGGTAGCATTGTGGGGTGCACAAGCAATAATATAAAAATGAATACTTGCAGGTCAGCTTATCTGTCTGCCGCGCGAACCAGGCCCAACGGGATCCACACAGGGAGATAATATCGGGCAATTAGCGATTATTAATTACAACGACGGGACGGCTACCCGTTGGCGTCGGCGCATAATTGAAAAGCAGCACATCATTCCCCCCGCAGGTGGAATGACATCAGCGGGACACCAGCGTCTTCCGGCAGCGCACCCCTACAAACAGGAGAAGCTTCCTTTAACAGTGCAAAATTGTTCAACGCTTCCGAAGTTGATCGGAACGAACTTGTAGTGTACAACTTTATCCGTCCGCGATGGGATGAAATCGATCGTGGTTGGAATTTGCACGACACGTCCACAGGATTCCTTCGCGGTCCATGTTCGGAGGCCTTGGGAAGCATACATTCCAGCATCGACTCACTGTGGTGCGATTGTGCGGCAAAAGAAGGGGGAGAAAAAGTCACATCAACCATTCCACGCAAGGAACATTAACGTGCATGCTGTGTCCAGCACATTGGAAGCGAAAGATTATTAGTAAGCCACCCAATAGTGGCTGCATAAATGTATCGTTTGGTTGCGCGAATCGATTGAAAGCGATCGCTGTGCTGTTCGTTGCAGCACCAAAGCGAGAAGCGCACCCGGGTGACCGATGTGCGTAGAATTTATGATTTTATTTATAAGCTTTATCGTGATCGACATTCAAAAACATGTAACAAAGCTGCGTCGATGGTCTGCAATGTGTGATTGCTTTTTGTTTTTTGCTCGATAGGAGAGTGGAATTATAGATTTAATTACCTCATTGCTGATATAAATTGAAAAAAATAATACAACTACCTATGCTGAAGGAAAAGGTAAATATAAAAAGCATGATAAAGCACCTAAATGCACGCAACACGCACTACATCTCACGCTCGCAACCCGTACCACGGGTCCGCGGTGTTGATTAGCTTATTTATCTGTTTGCTTGTTTGTTTGTTCGTTCAATCATTTTTATGTATTTATCCACTTATTACAGCAAACGTTAAATGCCCATAATCACACGATTCTGGCACTGGAAAGCCGCTTACGCTAAGTAAAATGGAAGAGAAGCAATTAAAATTTGAATCAGCACGATTCGTCTTTTCTTTGTGGTGGTGGTGGTAGCAAATGCATTTCTGCAGGTGAATTCCATGTGCTGGTAGGCAAAAACATGCCGCTCCCAATGTTCTTGGTGTTGCTCGTTTCGTGGTCCCATAAAATTGGAACGGAATGAATTTTCAATGAACCTAAATTGAGCCTAAACCGGGTAGCGAGCGAAATAAAGGAAGCGGTTGGTGCTTTTCCCCTTTCTTCTTTCTCCTTCCTTTATGGGCACTCCTGGGATGTTGAAAATAATGTTGTCAAAATTATAACCACCACCGACTATGGCGGTTTTGTGAGTGTGGCGCGAGACTTACCTGGCGTGGGTTGATAATGGTGCCGTAAATTATATTGTTTCTTCCCGCGGGCGAACCTGTCGACGTCGAGATGGCCGAAATCATGCATTTGGGAAAATGCAGGAATAGTACTGTGTCCCCGCGTAACGATTGGACTTCTGGATGGTTTCACAAGTATCGCACGATCTGGACACGATTGTTTGTTCGAGTTGAAGCTCCGGGAGTTATGGAGGATTAAATTTCGCACACACACAGAGAATCGTGACGGTTTGCAAATCAAGAATTTCTGTGATCTACAGTACGATTGAGTCTTGCGTGTTGCGATTGAGTTTGGTAATTGCATTTGTGCGTAACCTTCTGTAAAGGCGTGGCATACTGCAGGCTGATTACTGGCAGTAAAACGTGCACCGTAATCAGCTTTCCGGGGTCAAAATGTGCCAACACTGGATGAAAACAATTCCGGCACCAAAGTTCGTGCCGGATGCAAATCGGACCGGTAGGAATGCGACATTATCATCCCATTTGGTGGTGATCTCCGGGTACGGGATTGTAATCTCGTTGAAAGTGGATCGCTGTTGAGTGATATTTGATCAATTTGTGGTGCAGAAAATAAAAGCCAGAGCGTTCCAATTTTGTAGCGTCTCAGCGGGGGAGATGGACCAAATTTTTGTGTGCCGATCCACAATCTTGATCGCGAAGAAAACACGCGGTTCCAGTTAACTGTGTCGTAAAATGCGCGAATTCACATGTTCCCGCGCGAAGACCGTTTTTATGTGTGCGCTTTTTTTGTGCATACAAAATAACACTACAGCAGGATCGGTGCGATACTCCGAATACTTGTGCCGGCCCGAAACCTTGGGAAATGGTCCATAAAAGTTGGCTTTAACGGCGCAATTAAACTGTGATAAGATTAAAGCCAGCGTTCCTTACTTTCCTTTATGGTTGATCCAATCAGGGTGCGTTAAGTGCGCCGGTCCCCCAACATCCGGGGGAAGGGATGATCTGTATGTGTGTTTCCTCTCTCATTCTGTCCAAAGTCTTGCCGTTGTCGTTACAGGGAGCCGCCAACGATAGTGTTTTACGATGCAGGTTCGCTTTGATTCACCCTGAGTGCCATTCGGTCAAAACCATTCCATTTGTTGTGGTAAAATTAGAGCATGCTCGTTAAAACGCTCTTTTTTCGATGGACGATGAAGATTGGTGTGTGTGTCGGATTGTACTTTTAGTTTATCTGATCAGCAGCATCCATCTTGGAGGTTTGTGGCACGAGCTACAAGTACAGAGGTGCCGTACAATTGGTATCTGTTCATTGAAAGCAAGAAGTTTTGTTGCCAAACAAAACTTCAAGTGTATCTTTAGCAACAACATGTTTAGCAAAGTAGGCGTTGCTATAAAAAATATTATACCATCGTTTCCGAGACCATCGGATCCGCCGCAGTGGCGGATTTAGTCTTTCTGTGGGCCCTAAGCGGAGCGGAAATTGGGGCCCTCTACCACAAATTAATTCTAAGTTCGGTTAGCTTCCGATTTTGCTACCCATGTGAAGCCATTTAATCCAATTTAGAACTAACCTTCCCGACAGTTATTATTTTTGATGATCGTTGAACATTGATTTAAATAAAATAAAAACGAAAATGAACGAGTAACTGGGGATTTTTCCACAGCAAACCCCTTTTTCACGGAACAACTGGGCGAGAGGCTAGCGGAATCGAGGGGGTGTGTTCCACAAAGAGATGCGCGATCCAAACACGCATCCAACGCTATGCAAAACGTCCCAATCAGACCTGAAATGAGTGAGAGTTATCGCCGGTTATTGACGGAATTTTCCGAGAGTTTCTGGGACCACATTTGCCCGTGAAAAATTGGCGATAGCTCACTCAGTTTTAGTCCGATCGGATCGTTCCGCATATCGTTGAATGCGTCTTTAGTTTGTGCATTAGAATCGCGCGGTTTTTGTGGAACAGATAATCCCAATTCCTCCACCCCCAGTTATTCCACAAAAAACAGTTTTTCTGTGAAAAATAGTCGACAACATGCTTATTCTTGGTTTGATCAAGACATGCAGCACATTGTGGATGTGTCTTTGAGAGCTTGGAGAATCCCAAAATCGGGCTGTTGTTTTGGCAACGTCCGCTGCTACCCGATACGTGTAGTTTGTCTAGTGTTGTCATAAAACTTCATAACGACTCTAAACGCTCGAAAGCAAGTTTGTTTCCAGTTTTATAGCACCAGCTAAACACAAAGTTCGCAAAAAAGGCTCCAAAATGGTTTGTTATCTTCACACCAAATTCAACCAGAGCAGCATCAGAGTGAGAGAAAGAGTGGTAATTTGTACCACACAAAAAAGCTTTCCTGAACAGCCTATTCATCAACGAACGAGTTGAATTGGAACCAGTTTCCCCCAGAATCACGCCGGTAGCTACACAGAAAAGGATAGCGCAAGTGTCCTAGAGTGTGTTTGAAATTTGGCGGTATGGAACGTAAAACCTCCGGGATATAAAACTTACCAACTTCGTCAAGGTTTACGATACGCGCCGACACGAATTCTGGACCGTCGATCGAGCGAACATTATAGTACTCGGCTTCTTTAAATTGACGGGCGGTGTTGGAACGTAAGCTTTTGCTGGATACGTTAGCCACTGGTATTGTTTTGAATTGCACCCGGATCTCGATGGCAATTAGATTTATAGAGCGCAAAAAACTAAAAGCGAACATGGCACGATAGAAAGACGATGACAAATTAAACTGCTTAATGATCTGCTAGCTGCTTCAGAAGCTTGCTTTTTGTTGCTTCTTTTGACTTTTTTTTATGGGCTGTTCTTTTTAATCTTATCTTCCAATCACTGATACGTCTTCGTCAACTTCGTAGAAACTCTCTTCTTGCATGCCCAAAATTTAGAATCAGTAATTATAATTAGATTATTGTACTGCTCTTCAGCGAATGCATATTAACAACAATTAGCATAATAACACTGTTGGTGTGTAAAATAATGACCATCATTGAGTGGCTTTTAAAAGCTGCGATCCAATAAGCAAATGACACACCACACCGTGCCATCTTTAACGAGCCGCGGCTGTGAAAGGCGTAATTAAAATTCAATATTCCTTACCAACCAAAGTTCCACGTTGGTAGAAGCATAATTTGCTAATTATACATTCACGAAACATAACTCAATAATTGTGCCCTATGCACGACTCACACAGACCGTTCGATGTTTGATCTGTGTAACACCCCATGAGGTTTTTTGACCTTCGACCCAATAAACAAGTGACTTCGTGATGATGGGTAATGGGTGCTTGCCCACCTCGCTGGAGCATAAATAATATGTTCTGGCATGTGTGGAATTCAAAACAATAATGCTTTTGTTTATAGAATCAACTGGTTCGTGTATTACATCGATTGATCGAGCTTAAGAGCGACAGCGATTGAGCGAGAGGATGGATAACAACCTTCGAAATAGGAAGCGTACAACACAATCGGTAACTCGGTGTTAATAGGTACAGTGAGAGGACACCTCCAGGAGGTTTAAGATGACCTTAGAGAGTGTAGAGTTTATGTGGCACCATTCGTTGCCTTTTTGCGCCAAAGCACCGGTGCAAGTGTTTTATAGGGCATATGACTTGTTGTTCTAGCTCGCAGCAAAGGGTTCGTCGCTTGTACGATTGTTTCAGTCTTTTGTGCGGCAACCAAACGGCTTATTAGCGCTTCATCAATCGGCACCGTACAGCAAACAACCGCCACTGAGCCAATTAGTGAATGATTTTAGGCTTTTTTTTTTTGGGGGGAGCTGTCTTACATCCCCATCGTATCTTCCACCGCAGCCGCTCATCACGCTGACCTTTGTTGGGGAGGTTTTCCCATCTTAATCCCCTCTATCTCACGTGACTTGGCGACTTGGTGGTTTGGTGCTGATTCACCATTCGCTTCTGACCCTGATCTAGCTTCGATCAGATCCTATGATCAATCGATCGATCGGCTACTGCTTCTGCAATGCGACCACAGAGAGGTCGAATTTGAACGGAACGAAAATTATTGATCATCTGCAATGTTTGACACTTTTTTTCTCTCCCTCAGTTCTCCGCTACGAATCAAAACAATGCCGAGGAAAAGGAAGCAACACCACGAGCCCCACGTACCAATTAAATTGTTTAATAAAAAAGCTCCCTCTGTCGCCTACAATGTCGGTCCTGCTTGATCATCATCTTCAGGTGCGATTTTTCTCGATCGTGTCTTTCAGCGTGTTCATTGTCGCATTGTTGTAGTTTTTTTTTGTTTTGACGGCAAGGTTCACCCCGTTGTGCGGCTCTGCTAGTACGCGCTTAGAATGTCACCAGGGTCGCGGGTCGTATGATCAATCGCGAACCAACATGAAACAAAAACGGCGAGAGAAGGTGTCGTGTGTAGAGGTTACGAGAGCTTTGCGTTATTAAAAATACACGGCGAGTCTATTGCGTGGTCAGAGACGGAGAGAGCACGAGTAGCGGAAAGACTGTTGTCATCCACCCCCGTGCGAGTTTCTTTCCTCCCACCCCGTTTTTCCAATCATTGGTTTATGTCAACCAAATCGAAAGGGAAATAACGTCTAGCCTGACGAAAGATCACATCGACCGATTCCAATAGAGTCTTTTCAAGACACCCTACCACACACAAGTAGGTGAGGGCACTGGTGGATGTTAGGGCATGAAGGGCTTTATGCACTATACACGGATCGGTAGTAAAACTAATAGCTCCAGGCCAGCTGTAAACGCACGCTAGGTCCACGGTCAACGGTGCGGTTCGACAATTGTTTTATAATAATCCCCAGCGGTAGTAGTAGTAGATCATGGCGGGTATGTCGTTAAGTAAACACCAACCCTCGGCCCGCGGCTTTTTGTGGCATTAGAATGTTAATCGTCTCTAAGTATGCTTTATGTCAACACAGGTCAGACATAAGAGTAAACAGAATTTTTGGACTGGGTCCTTTTAATATAACTTTGAACAACAAACAAACAGAATAGCGAATCAATCGAATCGAATCCCTGTAAATGTCATACTTTGAATAAAATCTTCATTAATTCCTACAATTTAGCTTGCTGTACTATAGTCTACTATGATTTACTTATTCCTTATCTTTAACACTACAACTTCAAGAGGCCCAGTTGAGGCACTTTTAGCTTCCTTGACTATATGTGCCTCGAGATAGTCCTCCCTGAATATGGCTGTAATTTGCTACAATTAAAACATAATTTCACACTCTAAAGGTACATAAAATTGTAACAAATTTCTTTAAACCACTGACGATTTGATTCGTCTATGTTTTTCAGAACATAAATCTTAAAAACTACATAAAAAGTTACACAATGTAGTGCAACTTTAACCGTAAAATATCAGTCTCCACTCACCATGAAGTTACCGGCACTGCAAATCCGTCCAGTGAGTTTGCGGCTGCTCGCTGCTGTATCGTGCCGGAGCAATAAAAAGTCGACAATCACAGTCACTGGTATCACACGATCGCTCGAAGGCGCTGCCAGCTAATCGCATTGACGCACCGCGTTATGTAATATCGCACCTTACCCCAGCAAGGCTCGACGACACGAAGGAGACGACAGTCACCAACCAAGTTCGGCCACCTGTCTCAACCGTCCGCTGGCCACCTGGTGGGGACCTGCGTGGCTCCGTTGTGGCTCGCTCACCGTGATCGGTCAGTGATTTATTTACCAAACTGTCCAATCGCCGTCTCGCACCGGCACCGGGCACGAAGTGTGCTCCCTACTACACCCTATAGCGTGCGATATCACGTGACAATGTGTGGAGCACGTGAAGGACATACGCATCTCGGTACACACGGTGGCGCTCGTGCGCGATCACTTGATCACTGTGGTGTGTGTTTGGGTGGGGGATTTTAATTTCTGTCTGACTCTGGCTGAGCTGTGTTCTGATCCCTCCATCGCGAGCCTTTAGAGACCAACCCTCTTTTACGCTCAAGTCACGAGACTGATCTTGTGGTGATCGGGGTAGTTCACTCGCGATAAACACACCCCTTGTTGCATGGACAATGAAGTAACGTGCACGAATGTGCACTCATTAGGTTGAGTGAGATAGATTCATTTCTTGAACTCACGTGAGCCATAGACTAGAGTATTAGAGGAACTCCTTTTACGGAGGAAATGGTTTAATTACGGAAACAATTACATCAATGTCACGGTGGATGTCTTAGACATGGTTGACTCGAATAGAAAGAGGAATAAATTTGTTTGGCAAGTAACGTTACCACCGCAAGTTGGCAAGAAATTATGCTCCTGATTTACCTACAAAGCACCAGCCTCAGGGAAGGTGCACTCGGCACGAAAGAAGCACCCGTGTAGGTTCGTGCTTAATTTGATAGTCCACAGGACTTGTACCGGACTGTAGATACCGTTCGAAGGAGGGAAATGATTCCCGTAGGCTACGCATTACTTGTCATTGATTTAATGCGTACATGACTCCAGTACTGCGCGAGAGCGTGCATGATTTCTGCCCGATCCGAGAAAAAAAAAGGAGGATCGTATACTGAACTCCTCCAGCTGGCTAGCTAGCAGAGTGCTTGGATGTCTTTGAATTAGTTTAGCGCGAGAAACGTACCTTGACCACACATCCTACGTACGTAAGAGCGCAAAACCGATTCCATCCCCGACGGCAATGGACGACGGAACGCACCAAACAACGTAGAACAAAATATCCCTTGGCACGCAATATACACCGGCCACCAGTTCGTCGTAGTCCACCACAAGAGTCCCACAACACACATTTATGACGGAGTCGATACGATACGAGCAACAACAACAACAACAACAACAAAAAACACGCTTTTCCAATGGGTGGCCCTGCGTGCCTGGGCGGCGTACACTTTATACAGTTTTGCTCTGTTGTGCTTGCAGCAAGGGATCGAAATAAATGAACCTATATTATCGACACACGGTGCAATCGGCTACCGGAATGGTGCCAAGAGTCTCGATCGTTTAGGTGCCGTCCACGTTCACCAGCAGTACCGGTTACAGTGGTTTATGGCCCATTTTTTCTGCTGACTCTACATGGTTTAAGGCTTCGAATCAGTCAATTGGGCGTTCTTTTCATGGCACTTCAATTCCCATCCGTGCGGGTAATCTAATCACTAGCCAGGGAGAGAACTGACGATAGTGGGCACCTTGACTGTATGTTGTTAATAGCATCCAACGCGTGAGTGAATGAATGTCTTAATATCTGCCTGAATTGAATTGAACGAGGTTAGCATAGCGCATGATGCTTAATGGATGTATCGATGTGTCGTGAACATTTAAAGTCTAACCATTATTATTTTATACGACGCTGCGGTTCGGATTGGAACACAGCCATAACAACGATCATACAGATGCTTTTCTCCATTTCTCTATCGTGCCTAATTGACTTCCACTATTTTTACGATAATGGCGTTTGATGTCCATATTGAATAGTTACTTAAACTAATGTCTACACCGTGTTCAACATCTACCCATGCAGTAAGTGGCGCATTGCGATTTGTAGATGTACATCAAAATCATTTTTAATTCTCAATATAAAACAAACTAGCAGCGGTAGCAGGTTTCTTTCCCATAAACAAAGAATTGGACAAAGTCGCTCCAGAATTGAACCGCCCGCTTTGTAGAGCATTCTCGCCCGCAATAACTCGATTGAACGAAGTTGTTGAATATCTTCGCGGCGCCTTAACCGGTATGTAATTCGTGTGCAAACCAGCTGCAATCGATGTACGACGCTGGGCCATTCCATTCGATTTTATAGGAGATATTTATTTCGGAGTACTGGTAGACGATGGACAAATACTACCGGCAAAGCTATCCTCGGAGGAGGGTGTTAAACCGATACCGGAATTCGTCGAAGACTTTGCTTGTGACGTCTTAAACAAAGAATTGGACAAAGTCGCTCCAGAATTGAACCGCCCGCTTTGTAGAGCATTCTCGCCCGCAATAACTCGATTGAACGAAGCAGTTGAATATCTTCGCGGCGCCTTAACCGGTGTGTAATTCGTGTGCAAACTAGCTGCAATCGATGTACGACGCTGGGCAATTTCACTCGATTTTATAGAATATATTTCTTTCGGAGTACTGCTACACAATCGACAAATCCTACCGGCAAAGCTATCCTTGGGGGAGGGTGTTAAACCGATACCGGAATCCATCGAAGAGTTTGCTTGTGACGTCTTCACACCGTTGACCAGATTGAAAGAATTCACGGAAAATCTTCGCTGCGGCTGTAAACTGCTTGAGTACGGTTGGATCGCACAAGATGCGTAAGTTGATAGCCTTCGTTGGAAAAATCTTACTGGCCCGGACGGATGCTTTGCTTCCACACCGGTGGTGTTGCTTCTTCCACTGGACACCTCTGTTTTGCGCATGTTTACTTGCAAAGTCCTTCGATACAGACGGATGTTTTCGTACTCTTTTTGGGATTCCACCATCTTCTGTTGTATTTTGATTTCCAGTTCGTCTAGCCGGTGTGACGATTTGCGTGCCGACAGTATCGCCTGGACAAGATTCTGCCGGTGTTTGTACTGGAAGGTTAGCGTTTTGGCAGCGATCTGATAGAAGCTGACCGGTGATGGGTGGTAAAGTATTCGCTCCTTCGATTCCATATATTCGCCGAGTTCGGTAAAGTTAACTGAAGTCTTGCATATCGGACAGTTTGTTCCACGGTTAGTTTCGGCCATGCACGACCGGCACAGTATGTCAGAGCAGGATAACTGGTAGAATTGGCTTTCTTTGTTTGCTTGCAGCTTGTTGCAGAGTCCACAGTGGATCCACCATTGAATGGACATGGTTATATTTGAACTAGCTTTTGGCCACTTTAACACAGATAATCGATAAATTCGTATTACAAAACTGAGTGGAGTATGTTTTAACAGTTTGTTTATTCCGACGTCTACTAGAATCATTTTTCGATCCAGTGAACCAGTAGCAAAGTTAACTTGATCTTATTTGTATTTACTTTTAAATTGCGAACTTGAATCGACCGTTGAAAGCAGTTTCACTATACATATGTATATGTAAATATTTATTGAGTACAAAAAACAACACACGAAATTGAAATTGTTGACTCATCCCGAAACTCTTCTTTGCAACCAGTTGTAAATTTCACGATTATTATTTTACGCCTCTTTTTCTTCCGTTGGCGCTTCTTCCAAGTCGCTCGGTTTCGCGCGTCCCCTAATTCACACACCATGTGGTGTGCCGATTAATACCGTACGATAATGGCCACCGCTGCGTACATCGTCTTCGTTGTTTATGCGGATTATTGACATTTTACGACACGCAACCATTCAATATGCGGTGTGGTGCAATATTTTGACATTCCCGTAATTCGATAATTGATTGAACGATCTCTCTCTCTCCCGAACACGTGTACCAGCGGTCGTACAACGGAAATGTTTGTTCCTGGTGAGGGCATGCCGTTCTTGCAGTGGCGGATTCGATTGAAGATAAAATAAACAACCATTTCGCAAAGTGAACATTTTGTTCCCGGTTTTTTTTTTTGCGACTGCACATTCAAAACGCCAATCGATGGGGTTTGGGTAAGGAGCGAAATTTATGAATAAAAGAACAAGAGCTTACCCCTGGATCGGTCGCACAGCAGCTATCTGAGGTAGGGTTTTTGCGATTCCACGCCAGCGATGCTGATGAGTGTGTGATAACGGATAACGTCTTTCGAGCCGTGCCCATTCGAAAGGGGAAACGTTGGGAGGATGGATTGGCGAAAAAAATGCATTTATTCATTTATGCAGCAGCTTGTGCATTAAACTGTTTATGCATTGCAGCACCGTACCAGCAAACGATTAAATTTGCGTTAATCAGATCCGTTGCAAGATGACTATTTGTCGCCTGTTTGCCAACCCCGGGACGATAGCGATCGTCCGAGGCAATGCCTTTGATGAGTGGTTTGGTTCCGAAACGATCTTAAAGAAATCTTAACCCAAATGCACGAACCGCAAGCCATTGAGAGAGACGTTTATCGTTCATCGTTCGCTGACAAATTTATTGCAGTTTAGATAGAAAGATTAGCAAGCATTAAAATAATGTTTCGCTCCGAGATGGTCTTAATCGTTTGACAAAGTCATAAAATTACTTTTCTTCTGTACTACACACCGCTTTTTCGAATAAATAATAATCTCTTAGAAGTCTAATTCAACCAGCGGGAAAGCCTCCTTTCCATTATTACATCTAAACCGAAGGTTCACCGCACAACGCACCCAAGACTTGATGGTTGTGCGTACAACGCGAAACAGCATGCAGCCTAGGAGACTCTAATGGCGAATCGAATATCGTGTGGAGCACCGATGTTCGTGTCCCAACGCGAAAAAAGGAGGTTGTTTTAGAGTTGCATTCTACGAGCGGGCGCGCGCGCGCGCGTACACATAATGTTGGCAAAAAGCTAATTGCATGTTCAACGCGACAACGCAAGTTGTGCAAACGCAAACTGTTGGAAGTTGGTTTCTGGCGGTATCAATTTATCATTTTAATTTATGCCGCTGCATCAAGGGGATTGTGTCCACGGCCGGCGACCACGATTTTGCACACCGATGCTTTCTTCAAAGGCAGGCACGACCACATAGATTGCTATTTTGTTTAGCTTTCTTGCTTAAAGGGAGATGTTGAGATCGAGAAAGAGAGGGAAATAGATAATGGAATGGAGTGGACGTTTTATGAGCAATTTTATATCATTCTATGAGCGACTTGACCTTCCCGGGGCGTAGGACGCATTTGAAAGATAAGGGATGAATTATTGCTCAAGACTTTTTTTTTATTCCATTGAAGTTAATAGAAAGTCCAACTGCAAATTGTTAATCCCTTGTTCGAGGGTATTCGAGAAGATGTAAGCTCACAAGACAGTTCAATTTCACGAAGCACGAAACCGATCCGAGCGTTGACGTGGATACAAACTTCTCGCCCTCGTTCGCAGGTGGTTTTGCAAAGCGTCGATCCGATTCCCACCACCATTTCTTCCCAGCGCCCTCCCCCCCCCCCCCCTTTCTGTTACCTTTTCTCCTTTAAAACTCTAGCCGGGCGCACCAGTTTTGCGTATCATACTCAGGGCGACCGGCACCAGCGTCGTAGCGTGTGTAATGATAAATGGACGGGATGCCACCGTCGGCATCGACGCACTACGCTTCGACCACGATCGACCACCGGGCATAGGAATTTCAAACCGGATCAAAGCCCCACCCCAACAGTCGGGCCGGCATTTGTCTTCTGTTGAAACCGGGATGGGAAAGTGGACCAAGGGGCGAGGGGAAGTTAATTATTAATTATCAGCATTGCCTTCAGGATACGAAAAAGATATGTTTCCAACATATGCGAGGTTGAAATGTTGACCTGGTAGGGTCAACTTTTCAATTATCGCTTGTTTTGTTAGTGTTAAAAATGAAGTCCAACGTTGTTCCGCTGGGGACATTAAGACATGTATGTGAAGGATCGTTCCATAATGTAATCAATTTGACAACATACTTTAAAGTAATAAGGACAAAAAAGGAGAAAAGCCTAAACAAATTAAATTATTGATAATTAATGTAATTGTTTTATCTAGAAAGTTTAATTATAGTCATGGTAAGCATTTGTATTTATTTACAAATTGTTTCAAAATGTTGGTTTTAATTCTTCATTTTATTTTCCTTTATTCAAAAATTTTTCTATTTACATTTGAATTTTTTGCGTAAATTGGAAACGTTCCCTTCCCGAGATTGGTGTAAAAAAAACTCATTAGACATTTGATGGCCAATACGAGTCGCCTCTAAGACGAAGTCAGCTTGTACGAGACCACTTTAACGAGGGCGCTTAGATGAGGCCTTTCAGATGGGGTTCCATAGTTCAGACATTTGGACGCTATCCTTGAATGAGGTATTCTTGGACGAGATTTGTTAGAAAAAACCCCTTTAGACAATTCCCCTTAAACAAGATTCTTTTGAGGAGGTGTCTTAGACGAAGATCTTTGGATAATACAACTTTGGAAGAGATTTTTTTTTACAGAATCCCTTAAACTTTATCTAATGAGATCCCTATAGATAAGGCAAACTAGACTAGATCCGTTGGACTAGGCCTCTTCAGTCGAGGCTCCTTGGAGAAAATCTCTTGGACTAGGCATAATTAACGAGGTACCCTTGGACGAAATTCTTTGGACTATATTCCTTGAAAGATGCCACTTATATGAGGCAACATGGTTTTTCAACATGGCTCGTTCATTAAAACCCTTTAGGCACACAGGATAAACAGCTAAACAGGCGAAACTCCTTTAAAAATAAGCTTAGATAAGTCCCTCTAGGCGACCCCTTTTTGGACGAGATTTCTTCGAGGTCCTTTAGACCGCGCCCTCGCTTATCTCCAAAGGTCTTTATATGAGATATATTTTTACGAAAACCTTTACACGAGACCACTTGGACGAGATCTCTTAGCCATCGTCACTTCTCGGAGCGGAAGTCAACATATTTAAGTCGACAACGGAGCTCGTTGAATTCTCCAATCAAAGCCATTTACTGTCTAAATAATCTGCTTCCCGTACGCTGCTGTTTCAGCTTAGCAAAAACGTGTTGTGACAGCAAACGCATCACGGTCATATTGAAGTTGATCCTGTTTTTGTTCGTTTTTGCTGTAATACTGATTTAGAGGTATTAATAGAATTCATCAGCTATCGCACACAGGCACGCAATAAATTAGCTTCATGTATGATAATGCCTACCTTTTTTATTGATTGTTTCCTTGTGCAACAAATCTGTTCACCACTAGCACGCATATCATTAGTGGAAAACATCGACACGATAAAATCGCTCAACTATGCAAAATGTGGTGAACTCCTCAAAGGGTGTGGTCATAGTATTTGACCACACACGTTTTCTTTTTTTTTGTTCCTTCTTATGTTTTCGAATATGTTTTTCAACCGATTAAGAGCACGGGATATTTTTTGGCACGTGATTAGAATGTTTTATGTTACGAATCTCGCTCTCTCCTTCAGCTCTCCTTAACCATGTAGCCGCACCACAACCATGATCCATGGTGGTGCCAAACCTTCAAAGTATTTTTCGCATGAGGTCGTAAACCATCAGGGTCAGCCGCATCAAATGTGGTCCGACGAAATGTGAAACATGCGATCCCCGGTCGATAGTGGCCTGCTGACAACTTTGCCGCCCTGCTGCAAAGCTGATTATAGGGTAACCGGGAAATGGTAGACCCGCGGGAGGGGAGGTGGAGAGCATTGACAAACCGTATCGGAGGTTGTCCGAAAAATTCCAAACCCTAACTTAAAAAAAAACAGGCAGATACCAACACACATAAACATTTTAATCGCATGAAGCAAAGTGAGATGTTTGGCCATTTTTTTTGTGTGTGGCTTTCAATGGTGTTTTGTTTTTGTTTGGCTGTCCAACTTTCAATTTAGTTGTTCTCTGTACCCACCCGCCCCGATTTGATCGATTTACAGATAATATCGACATTGGTGGAATTCAGACCACCGAAAACGAGCCACAGAGAGGCTCCTTTCCTTCGTGTCCTCCTTCTTCGCTGATGGCTACTAAGTGAATTTTTTAAAACAGCAAACGATCAAACATAAGCGAAACATTCTTCAGCCAGGGTAGGTAACATTTTCGGTAAGATTCCAAACAACAGCTCTTGGGGAACCAGCGAGAAGAGACTGATTTTTTATACATATAATTTTCAATCAGCTATCGTGTCGTTGCATCGAGAGGCAGACAAAAGGCAGAGAAATTATCCCATTCTGGTGCAAACGTGTCACAATTAGGGCCTCTAGTTAACGATTCCCTGCCGTTGTCCGGTGGTTGGAGGTAGAACGGGAGCACCTTTTCCTTCGATCGAAGACCGAAACACGTGGAAGGCAAATCGCGACGCTAAAGAAGCAAATTGCCTTCGGGGTAGCACAGAACAGCATCCTTCTCCAACAGCCGTTGCCACCGTAATCGTCGCCGTTGTCGTCCTTAAAGTGTCGCAAGTAAGGTTCGCTTTGGCTCGATAAAAATTCAACCACGATAGCGCTCGATCAAAAGACAATATCGTAATTGCGGCTGGAAAATTACGCCTCGCTTTGTCACTGCATTTTACTTGCGTATCCTTTCATTCGTTTTTTTTTTTTTGCGAGGACAAGAAAAGATCAAGCAAAAAAAAAGCTCTATCAACCAGTGAAGTGTTATCAATTTACGTTCGGTTGACATTCCGGGAGTATTTACACGTCGCCGAAAACAATACAACATTCAACAGCCATTTTGGAATGTTTAATTTTTGTGGAGTTTTTGTTGTTGTTGTTGTTGCATTCAACACTGAAACCGAGGCTTAAAGTTTTGCACCTTCGGTGTTGAGTGGTCAAAAAAAAAAACTGACAACCACAACCCATTGTTTGGCATGAATCGAATTTAAAGGGGAACAAAAAGCAGCAAACTTTATTGGGCACCGAAAGAATGCTCAATGAAGATATTTATTGGACACTTTAGAGATAAAATATACAGTCGCGGGCTCGATTGTATATTAAGGGATCATATAATGTTTATCACTTTGGTTGATTGTGCGAAAGAAATAGTGGGCAGTGATTGGGTTCTTGTTTTTTGCTTAATATAATGGGAGAATAGGTGATTGTCTTAGGAATTTATCTTATGCTTCTTTAGCCACCTTGAACGGTCTTACCAGACTTACCAATTTCTGGTTTCCTTGACTTTATTTGCCCATAGATTATATGTCAGTCCCGAGTATAAATGAACAGCTCAGATTGGATTTTATGCCTGTCCTGCTGGTCCACTGGAGCTTAAATGGATGTTTAAACAATTAATGTACATAGATTATTGAAGCAAACTTCTGCATTCAAGCTAGTATTGCAATCATCTGCTTTTATTTTTAAATAACCATAAACATTTAATCGTTTTAGTTAATTTTCTACGAGCAACCGAAGAGTCCCCGTAGAGAACGATCAGCAACTTAATTAAAGTCTCGTTTTCATTTTTCCCCCTCTCTAATGCACTTGCTAAACAGGCTTCAAGGAAAGCGCTGTCTTGCCAATAATCTTAATCTCCTGACGGTGGTACACAGCACTAATGCCGAGGTAAATTTATATGCGGGCCACAGCAATTGAACAGTTCAATAAAATCGATCGAACTTTACCTGCACCACATGTCCCCGTAAAGTTACATCTTCATTAGAGCGTTGCAAGGTTCACCCCAAGATCATCGGTGTCCGACGTTTCTCACCGCAACACGGTATACATCTTTCTAATCCCTGGTACAGCTTGGTGAGAAGCCGATCAAGCCGTTTGGCCATTAGTCTGTTGGGGACAGTTTGCTGCTCTTTAATTACATTTCGCCGGCAGTTTCGCAATCGACGTCTATCGGTTCACATTTTCGATGCAACGGGCCAAGCATAGGGAACGAGAAAAAAAAAGTAAAGAAACGAACGAATTCCCTATTCCGGAATCTCCGGAGTAACTGTAGCGTTGATTGGAAATCGAACCACGGGTAGGTATTTAGCAGGGAAAAAGGTAAACTTCGACGTGAACAACATCGAAACCCGTAAGCAGACACCGACAGGCGGATTCACGCGTCCAATCCCGTACGGGGGTGTATGTGGCCCCCTTCCCTTGTCCCTCCCCATCATGTTGACACTCGTGCAGTCGACGAGCAAGGGAAACGCGTCCGGCCGGAAGATAATCATCGCCACTGAGGTGCGTTTTTCGTTCCCGAGGTTGAATGAAGTGGGGCTCTCGTACTCGTAGAGAATAATTTATTACAGTGCGCCGTTTCAGGACACATGACATGTCTCGTGAGTGTCGCTGGCTTGTCGTCGGGAAGGGAAGGAAAGGAGGTAATTGCGACACAGTTCATTCCACCAAAAGCAAAGCAAAGGCCCAGAGACCAGGAGAGATCGATCGGATCGGAGTTGCGATCGTTCGAAGAAGGAATTTTTTATTCGCCATTACGCTTGCCTGCTGGAACTTGCGAAGCTGGTGAATTTCTGCAGTAGCAGTACATCGAAGTTGGGTCTAATGGTGGCCAGAATCATGCCGGTGGCAATCGGGTTAGCTCCCGTGCTAGCACCAGACAGAACGCAGGGCAGGATGACTTCAGAAGCGGAGCGGAAGCCCTTCCGAGACGGTACAACGTCTAGCACTTAGCGTCGATGTAATTAATATGTTAATTGAATTGTTAGGCGGCAAAGATAAATCGACAGGCACCGAGATACATATAGGCTGTACCGGAGCTGCTGTTGTAGGTTGAACGGGTTCGGAAAAAGTGTCCCCAGCTCACCGAGCGAACCTTGACTAGTTGGAGAAGTATGAAGGAGGAATAAAATAAATGAACTACTTCTAGAGTAGGTTAGTGTGGCAAGTTAACCTCCCACAAAACACAAAGCCAACTCGGATCGGCGAAATAATGCGTGTGTCATCAAAACTCGGAGGTAATTCTTCAACCTGTCACAACGATGCCTTTGGACCGGTACTGCAATCATCTGCTTCTAGCAGACTGACACCAGCATACTGTATGATGGTTTGATGAATGATCCTATCTAAGCTTCGTCACTAATAGCATCCACTAGCGGCGAGAGCAAGCCGTTTGCATCTTCATGTCCACAAGGTCCCACAATTTCAATTACGCGAGCAATTTGGAATGTTTCTGTCCACCTTTTGCTTTGGAGTGCAGGAACCCTTGTGCTTCTAGCTACATACGTTGAGGTTGAATTTGAAACGATTTGTCATCGTATTACAGGAGGCATTCTGTCTGGAATGAATAGATGGCCTCAGCTGAAACATCAATATTCATCTGCGGAAGCGGTTTCGGTTACGTCCACAGACAAACATTGCCAGCATGAATGTTGATGACTGATGCTAATCTCCTGTCAAACGACGCGGACGTACGAGGGATGCACGGTGGTTCACATTAAACGCCAGTTATAGCTATCAGTACACTGCATCTGCTTCAATCGTACTGGCAACTAGCTGTAAGAAATAGCATCGCTTGCCTCTACGATGGCTTCAATGTACCAATAAGGGATTCACTCTCTAAACATACTGGTTGTGCAGATTTATGGTGGTAAATCTATGCGAGAGCTTCAGGATACGATCGGTTTGCATTCATTAATACACAAGTGACGAGTAAGATTGATTTGCCGATACATTTTCCTTAGATGCACACTTTTTACAGCGATTGATTTGAACCAGTCATCGTTTATAACAAGGGGATCAGTGAGGGTTTAAGGTTAGCAATGTGTGTCTTGATATCTTCATTCCGCCTTTTTGAGCAAATAGCCAGACTATTACTTCTCTCCAAAATATTATTCCAAACTGGGCTTATAAACATAGCTATTAATTTATCCGGATTTGATACTCCAGATCAACAAAACATTGTAAGGAGAACCGGCTTAGCGATGAAGTGCACTCTGATAGGAAATTGCATTTTAATTAATTTATTGTCCATTCGGTCGCTCGTCATCCATCAACCTGGTGCTGGATCGTGGTAAGTGAGGTTCTCATTTGCCACCCGACTCTCGATTATGATTCGATCAATCATTTTGTCTATCTTGGTGGTCTGTTTAATGCATAAGCAGACGGAGAATTGCACTCTATTGCTTTGGAAAGCTTGCAAACTGGTTTTGTACAAAGTCTAGACGCTTGCGAAACGTCCTTTAACGTCCTACAGTTGTTTTAATCAAGATAGATCTTTTTAAACTCCTCTTCAAAAGTGATTTAAGTTGATATGGTGGTAAGGTTCAACTTTAAGCTCTGTCCCCAGAAAACACTTTATTTTTAACGATGTCTTTAAATGATGAAAGTAAAATATTCCACGGTTTCGCATGAACGAGTTTCTACTTCCCAGGAAATCGGATGTGTTGACATCTTCACCTTGCAGCCTTTGAACTTTGGCATATCGTGACGAAGTTTATGTTCATCTGCTGCATCGAAAGACGTTCACTCACCCACCCAAACGGAACGGTTAACGTGGGTTGAATGAAATTTGCACTTGTGACACACAAGATTTTGCCTCAAGCCAGCCAGAGCGTAGGTTAAAAAGTTTAACTTTAATTGCTGAATCGTGAAATAAAATGCTTTTAACTTGCATCGGACCGCCAATTGGTTACTGAAAGCCGTTGACTGAGTACAGCACACTCAAGCTTAAATGGTCCCAAAAACCAAAACGGCATCCAGAAAATGGAAAACATGTGAGTTGAGTGAAAAATAGCCTCATTTCATTTATGGTGATGAGAACATTGTTCGAGAGAAACAATTCAATGTTCAAACTGCTCATTGTTTCACAAAGTAAATACCCAATATTAAAGGTAGTTCTGTAATTAATGGTTAAATTGAGCACATAAGCGTATTAAACATTTTTTTCGAGCAAATATCTAGAAGATCTCACAAAATGCAATGTCAGCTGTCAGTAAGTTAAACTCCGAAAACTGATCCAAGCTGCCAACAAGAACACGGGTATGCTCCAAACATGGTGTGTTCACACATATGCGCCTTCTCCTAAATCCTAAAGGTTGGATCGTCTAGCGCCACAAGATCCCAAAGCTGGTGCGATTTTTTAACGTCTAGACGACGATCGCTACTGCTGCTGCTGACGTCAATGGCGGCATTTGGTTGGTACCCGTAAAAGCGAGCCTTGAGTCGCGTTTGATGTGCAGAAAATAAAAATTATATCAAAAACACACAGACGCACATGTAGTCCACAAAACGATACCAATCACCACCAGAGGCTTCAGGCAGGAGCTTTTTGGGGGTGGAAAGAAAAATAATTAAAACAAATCAACACTAGCCAACCTACCAACCACTCGTGGTTGGTTGGAAGCAACAACTTGACGACAAGCGGATTTGCGAAGATTAAAGCCCCTGTTCGAATGCTCCCGATGTTCGACGCAGTGGAGGCGACCCCCTATTTCGTAAATGGTCACAAAAATGGCACGGCCTGTTTGCGTTGAAGCCATTTATTGCCGGTGCCGGATAAACAAGATCAAATCACATACACATCCCCTTGGCCTTTTCCACTCCGTCCGTCCGAAAGCTCTCAAGACAATTTTGGCTACGTTTTGGCTTTCTTTACCTCACGTTCCTTGGTACTACCGGGAGGGAAGCCTAGAGGGTGGTCCGTAATACCGTGCTCGGTTCGAGAGGCACCGTTGTTGATTTCATTTATTAGACCACAAGTCTAGCGAGGTTGCGGGCGTGCTGGGGCGATCGTGCTATACTGCAGCACGGGCCCCACAGAGCGCAAAAGAAGCTTTTGCGACTTTGTGGCCGTAGAAGGGAAAATGGAATGTAAGGCGAGCGGGGATATCCGATAGAGCATATCTAATTATTACATTTTCAACGAAACCATCAATCATGGCCAGTTTTGTCTTTTGGCTCCCAGGGGCAGTAATACTTTTGCAACAAACGAAATGCCTCCTGCTTTCGTGGTTTCGTGGTTTAACCCCGGGAGGGATTTTTGAAGAGGGAAGGATCTAGTGGATCGTATGTGTGGTGGTGCGAGAGTGATTTGTTTGCTAGTTTTTGCGTATTGTTGTGGGTTGATTGTTGAAAGCAAAGCATCAGCAGCTTCCCGTAGATTAAATTAAAAAATAAAAATACTCCCGCCCGCGAGTAGATATTGAATTGTGGCTTTTGACCATAATGTTTTGATCTTTTTGAGATGCCCTTGAAAGTGAGCAATAGGTGGAAAAGAATAGCAATAATTCAATTACTATATGACATGGGGAATAAATATTGCTTCATGTACCTCATCCGAAATTCTATGCGAAATTTTGAAAAAGGAGGCAGAAAGTTCGTTTCAAAAAACGGAATCCATTTTTAAAGTGAGCAAATATTGGAACAATGTAATGTAATGATTATTTATGAACCCTGGCGTGTCTTATATTTATAAATGTTTTATGAGCTATAAAGTGAAGAGACAGAGAGTGAGGACAAAAAGAAAACTTTACAATAAAGCCTTCCTTTACGAGGACTAGGCCACAGAAGCAGCCGGGAGATGTAATTTGACAACCATAATTCAGGACCCAAGTCGAGTCGTTCGCTCCTTCCTTATACGCTTCTTGGTGCGATTTAAAAACAGTTCATCGTAAAATAATTTTGCCATAAACCGTAATCATCCCCGATTGGAAGCTACACACGCGGGCTTATTAAACGCAAACTTGCTCTACTTTTTTTTCTGCACTACGCCGAGTCAGCCGAACACCGATGCTCCACAATCTGCGCGCCCTTTAACGATGCGAAGTATCACGCAGACCTTCTACGAGAATTATGCGCCTCATTCACAGGCCACAGGTTGTCCGCACACGAGCGTACGCACGTAAAACAAAGCCATTCGTTACGCCTTTGGATGGTTTTTGGGGTCTGTTGCGCACGTTTTTGTCCTGCACAAGGATTCTCCGGTGCGATTGCCACTCGATGAAATTATCTGGCGTTGGCGCTACTTCATCTGGCTCTTGGCACACATTTGCAAAGGCTTGTCCTCTTTTATGACCTTTGGCATGAGTTAATGGTGTTGAGCTTCAGGATGGTCCGATTACCGGGATGTTTTCGTTGTAGGACTGTTTTGTTGTAGGACTAAGGTGTAGAATTATGCATTTTACAGGTTGCAGGACAGCGTGGAAGGTGTTTCATTGTAGCGTTCGATCGGTAAGATCAGTTACTCGTGAAGGTAAAAGTGTATTTTTTTTAAATAAATTGTCGATCAATGTGTTCAGAGACAGAGACACAATGGATCGTGTTTCAAAGCAAGATATTCGTACTTCTTACTGTCAGCAATATTACTTCAACACCCCACAGACACACAGTGTAAAATCTCCCAAATGTTAAACCCTCATAAAGAACGCGATATATTTGCAATGCTGAACGTAACCACCGCAACAGCACCATTATTCGACGTCCAAAAAGGTCAGGTTCTACATTTGGCGGTTCAAAAACTGTGGTCGAAAGTTCGTCCACCGTTTGCCATCTCATCCATCTCGGAGGAAACCTTCTGCCAACGCGAAACGCAACCAGGAAGAAACCAACACGACACGGTTTGTAGTTTGGGAAACAAGATCAGCATAAAACGATCATTATAAACCGTGCAGTTTATAGAATCATAAAATTTCATTGTATTCGTAACTCAGGCCGCCTAAGAAGAAGGCTTTTGGATGTTGTATTTCCCGTTGGCTTTGCTTCTTTAGCTGAAGCTGTTGGGTCGCGATAAGTCAGATGGGCGTGACACTGTGCGGAAGAGGGATTATGGTGCTCTCAATAACCGTAACTAGGGATCTCTTGAATTGCTTGGAACAGTGAAGGAGAGTTCAGCAATTTACCGTCTAAGGACTCTAATCAAGAAGAATTTTCCACCACAGCTTAAGGTCTCCTGCGGTAATAAAACTCATTAAAGCATAATGAGAATTAGCCCAACCCGGCAGGTGGTTTATAGTCTCGAGGAAGAGAGCACCAAATCAACGGGTGTCTTTGTCCCGAAACAAATGCCGAGTGCCTAAAGCGTTGTTCAAGTTCAGGTGTTGAACGTGACCTTTCTTTTTCGCTCCCGCTGGGGGAAGTTTCTTTTACGATTCTCCTTATAGATGCTAGTCGGTTAGTCGAATACCATAGATCACGTTTGGAGTTTATTTTTGCCTTTGCACAGCGTCCTATTGTGCTCTTGCTGTCAAGATCTAATCCAGTCTGCAATATCTGCGAATAAGCCTAATAGAAAAAAGAAAAAAAAACCGGGGAAAAACGATGATCCATCAGTTCATCACAAGCACACCCGGAGAGCTTAACCGGTAATGAGAAGTGACTCTTTTCTCATTACTTACTGATGCGATTCCCATAAGGGTTTCTGGTAATGATGCTGCCCAGCTTCACG
The DNA here is from genome assembly GCF_943734695.1 of Anopheles maculipalpis. Lineage (NCBI taxonomy): Eukaryota > Metazoa > Arthropoda > Insecta > Diptera > Culicidae > Anopheles > Anopheles maculipalpis. The sequence goes on from NC_064872.1 coordinate 4,990,665, forward strand.
ATGCTGATTCTCAAGCGCGGTGCGTATTCGCACAGCGCGTGTTTTTGATAAATTACTGCATGGTCGGCAAGAGTCGGCTGATCCTTCGGTAACGATTATCGATCGGGGATCCGGGTAATGAATGAACTAATCATCGTTAACGAAACAAAGTGGTACTAATTTCCTTCATCCGACGCAAAATTCACAGACAATTGGATTGGCGGCACACGTGCTACAGCTGACCGGTGTGTGGAATGGTTTTTTTCTTTTGTATTTTGTTTTGGTTTGCTTGTTTTCGTTACTTCGGAACCAAAGAGAAGACGCTTATGTTTGCTCGCCCGGAAGATGCGAAGCTGGGGAGTGGAATTTTTCGATTGCTCAACGAAGATTAGCTGAATCAGATTAAACTGACTTACCGCTTTTGACCGTTGGGCATGCCCTTGTTGCGTTTTCCGCGATTCAAGCGAGGCTCACGAGGTTGGCGTGGAGGTTTCGTCGTTTAATTGGATTCAAAACGGCCGACGCATGACGCATAACTCAAGCACTTGATATTCGCCTTTGATTTATCGAATCAAATGGTAAATGTCTGTCTATGATACAGGCGCGACAATTAGTTCTCAATAGTGAGCGCAAAAAAATAGCTCACCCAAAAGTCGATTGATTTTCGTATCGGTAATTAAATGTTATTACGTTCAACCTCCACCATGTAGTACAATCAATTTATTAGCCCGACGGTGCTGCAAGTCTGTTGCTGTGGGACTTGTGGTAATTTTACCAGCTACCAACAACGCTTCGGTAGAAGACGAAAAACCCCACACAGGACGGGCACAAAAATATCACAACATCCCTCGAGCGAAACCCCATTAACGTCGGAGTAATGGGATCACGATAACATCCTTCGCGGTAAGTCACCACACACTGCCTGCCGAAACCCACAACATAAAAATAAACTCCCAAAGGCAAAAAAAAAATGCAGCAAAAAAGTAGCAGCAGCAGACTGCGAAGAATGTCACACCGTACCGATCGTCCAAGGATCGCTGCAATCGTCCAAGGGATCGTAATTGAAGTGATTGATATAATGATGTAAATTTGAGCCAAAATAAACTACACATCGTTGGCGGCGCGCGTTGGACGCGCAAAGTTCGCGCCGCCAATGATTGTACGGTGCACAACTTTATGATGGTTCGAGGAGGGTTTGTGAGAGAAAAAGTGCATATCCAACTTTTGGACCACCTTTTATTTTTTGGAGAGGGACAAAAAAGAGGGTAAATAAACAGGACTTTGCAACTTTATACCTTTTCTCGAGCAGGATTGGAGGTTTTTTTTAGTTGTTGCACCAGTTGTTTCTGTTGTACCTTTTTTGTTCCATAACAGAAGGCGCCACCGTGTAGCATGATTTTAACACTGAGTTGGATGTTAATGTTGTTTTGTTGCGAAATTCAATAATCCGTGTCACGCGCGATTGGACGAAGGATGCTTGATAGGGAATTCCAATAACATGCTACTGAATACTGTGATTTCTAGCCCTATTTGGTTGAGTCATCCCGAGGCTCCACGATATAGCTTCGACTCTAGCCCTGAGAACAGAAAACAGAAGCTTCTAGAAGCGTAACATTCACTTCCGGCAAGTGAGTCTCCACTAGCTACGGTGGATCTGAAGGCTTTTTAGCTTCGTAGTAAACCTTTTCCACACACACACAAACACATGCAATTCAGTTCTTTCGATTCGATGTTTTCTGGATCATACTGATCGGATCCGGTCAGGAAGACAGTCACGTCCGTAGACAGCTTTGTACCCGATTGTTATCAGACAGTTGATTTACTTGCTTTAATTGAAACGAGATAACGCTGACGAGACCCAGAGAGGGTGAAGGTGATTGTTGAACAAGAGTAACCGTTGTAGTTTTTAAATTGGAATAAACATGAGCATTATAGGACGGCTCATTGGCACAGTCGCGACATCAGTTGGTGTCACAAAAGGGAATGAAATCAAATCCCTCTGGTAAGATATATTTTGTCGATGAATTTCAAACACTTTTACAGCCATTTCATCCAACGAGGAAATCGTTTTAACTTTTGATTGTAAATGTCTTTTATGTACGTTTTGACACAATTAAGATTTAATTTTATTGTAAAGAAACCAACTTTCCCATGGAACTACATCAAAACCCACCAAGAAGCAGCTCGAATGTCAACACAAAAATCCACAAGCATTTATCTTAATATTCGAATCCTTTACGGAAAAAGAATCGTTTTCTAGCGAACGATCTTTTGTTTCGTGAATGGACGTGATCGGTTTGATCGGAACGATCTTGATGGAAAGATACGATCCGAAGGTGACGAATTTTTATGCGATGGTGAAAAATTACACTGCCCACGGCTGCACAAACGAGTTTGCAAAAGGACATACTTGCGACAACATTCGCAGTATCTCACACTCTTCGCCTCACCGCGGTACGGTTGCATGTAAATTTATTGTGCGAGATGAAAAATGGCATCAAATCAGCAGGAAAACACATTACAAACGAGACGTGCTCGGTCCGTGTACCATGAAACAAATCAATCGGAAGGAAGGGCATTGGAAGGTGACTTTTGTTGTGGTGATGAAGTTAAATTCATGGTTTAATATGAGTGAGTTTTCTCATACGAAGCTATTAGCGAATAATAAGAAAATCAGCAAGGCCTAATCCATCTGTTGTTAATAATAACGAGAAAATATAAAAGCTTCTTTCTAAGTCATCCAAAGCAAATAACTATCACAAACAAAACAAAAAAATCCAACATTCCTTCCTACCATCAAGCAAGAGCATCACTGTGAAGAAAATTGGCCATCTCTTAATCATCGCATCGTTACCTCCCCATTTTTTTATTGGTTCCATGCAATTTGCCCAGGGTTATGCTACCACCGTTCATTGTCCGGCCGTTTCATTCGAGCCCCCCCCGAAAAAAAATCAATCGATCGATTTTTCGTCACAAAGCAGGTCGTCCCCAGAAAAATCCTCCCTTTCATAACGGTCACCAAGAACGGCTTAATTCGGCGCATCCGTTCCCATGGTCCGGTGTGCCGTTGTCGATGACGCAAAGTCGACCTCTCTTTGATAAACCTTTGTCATCTTGAAAGGGTTGCAAACCTACAGCCAGAAGTCTTTAACCCAATAATGAAGTCATCGAAGTCAGCCGAAGGTTGCACGGGGCCACGGGTTTCTTGGTCCGAAAAATCGAAATGAAAATTGTATCGCCCGTTCGCACAATCGCACCGTCACGTTTGGATCGCACACACATACACACACAGCATCAGGCCAGAGCCGTTTCATCCGTTCCAAAGCACCTGGATGGGCTTTTGGGCTTGCAGAAGCGATGAAATAAATGCGGCTTATAAGTCGAGCTTCTCGTGCGCTCCAATGATGGGTGTAGGGAGGGTTTTTGGCCGCGACCGCACCGTGGTCATGTTGGTGTGGTTGAAGGGAATGGCTCGCGCTCCTGGTGGAGAGATAATTGGATTCAATTTATAATTATCACTTACGCGGTCTCTAAGCCCTCGCCGTGTTCGTGCCGTTTAAAGTTATGCAAACATCCAGGTGTAATTTGGCGTACGATTTATTACGAGAAATTCAATGGGCGTATTAAAGATGATTTATGGTTTCTGACAACTTTTCGTTCAACGTCAAAATAATTATAACCCGTTGTCTTTTTAAAGCTTTTTGTGGTTTAATTTTTTCTTAATATTGAAGAAAAATTTATCAAAAATTGTATCAACCCTTTGTCTTAATAAGTATCCATCTGCTTAGCAAGTTCAAAGTCAACGGTTCGTCCCTTGCTCTAAGCAACTCTAAAAATGGTCCACCTAGAGCTCTAAGCCGTCCAGCACCACAAACGAACGCACCAACAGTTCGGATGAATTGGATCAGCGAGCTTCAGAGCTTCAGCCATCGGCCCGCGACACCACGATCGGCAATATTTTCGCCAGGAACTCATCAGGCATAGCGCCACACTTGTGCAGCACGAGTTCATTCGCGCTGCTCCACCGAAGAAAAGTGAAGAAGCGAAAAAGAGACCAAACCAACCCGCGAAGAGCTGTTCGAATCGGTTGGTGGTTCATGCATCGACCAAACAGCTATCGGTGTTGGGTTAGTGGCTCGTGCGATTGGCTGCGTACGGTGCTGAGTTCCGCTCGGTGGCACAGTTCAGTTTCAGCTCGATCCGGCGTGCGTTCGTTTCGTTTCGCGTCCTGACCGCGCTACAAGTGTCCGAGCGTTCGAGTGTCCGAAGACAGAGGTCGTACCTACCGACGGTCGACCCGTATCCGCCAGGTTTTTGAGGTGCATCGTTTTTGGTGGTGTTCCCGAGTGCATATTCTCGAGTTTTTCATATTAAAAGTGTTTTAGTATGTTGTGATTTTTCGTTAAAATTTAAAAAGTTTGCTTTTTTAAAATAGCAAAAGAATATAAATCGCATTGTTTCATTATAGTACAGGTTCGTCGCTTACGAGAGCCGCAAGTCATTGAAATCCTTCGTATAAAATAATCAGTGAGCGTCAATCCAAATGCAGTTTCATGTTTCTCCTTTTTCTGTAAATTTCTTCACATAAAAAAACGTATTCAATACGTTCTACACAGTGTTGAATTTTAAAAAATTTTAAGCACCTTTTTTAGGTTGAATATTTTATAAATTATTTTCTATACTAAAAACAGTAAAACGAAAGATAATCTAAATCTTGTGCTAAAAGTGTCCGTTTCCGACGCCCTTGTCCAACCATGGAAGGGTTCCGTCCCACCACGCCCGTACCCACCGGTGAAAGCGAAAGTGAACCGACGGGAGCTAGTGGATCACGCTCACCCTCACCCCAACCCGGCCAAAAACAACCGAAAAAAGTGTCTTTTTCCGATGAGCTACCGCAGCAACCGAGCTCTGCAGTCACGATCGAAAAAAGTGCCCCCAATGAAAGTGAAAGCGGTCGGCCGCAGGAAGAAAATCCGTTCATTTTCGTTCTGCGTCAGAACGATAGCTATCTGCAGGATATGCACAGTTCTGCCCATTCACCGTCGGACGGTGCCGTGTTTCCGAACGTGCGCCGTACGTCGTTGCATTCGAACGAAAGTGAAACCGCATCGTCGACGGGCAGCCGCGCTAGTACAGTGACGGCTGACACTGGGGGCGATGCAGAGAAGAAGCGAAACTCTACCGAGCTTGTGCCGTTTGACCCGATAGCGGCTGGATTGGTAAATGGGTTGGGTGATGCACCGATACCGGGCAATACACCGGCCGAGCCACGAAAACCATCCGTCAGTGCGATGGAGCTGGAGGTGAAGCGTGATAAGCGCCGTTGGTTGCTGATTTCCGAGCTGAGTGCGATCTTCGGCGAAGACAAACACACCGTCGACGGGTTCAAGCGCATCTTCAGAGAACAGGTGAGTGAACGAGAACGAGCAGAGGGATGGGAACGCAACATGGGGATGATGAGTTCGCTTGGGTTTGACCTGCAACACACGAACCTCCCAAGCGGGAAGGTCCGTCGCTTGCTGTCTTCTTTCGTTTACATAATCGTGCAGAAAAAAAAAAAAAACGCGGAATGCGCCGTGTGATTACTCGCTTGTGTTCCTGTCCGGGAATTTGTGCTAGTGTTTAACTGCTGTGTGAGTGTGATGAAGGTGGTTTTCATATTGAAGAGTGTTTTTTTTTTGTTGCGCTTTATTGATGAAGAAGATGACCCCCTGATGACATGACAAGTTTGCGTGATCGTACTCCAACAAAACACGTCCCTTTGCAGACATCGAGCGATCGAGCGAGTGCAAGGAGAAACGAAAAGTGCAAGTGCAGTGCCTGCGTTGGTGATGATGCATCGGGGACAGAAATGTGTCTTGTGTGTGCCCATTAATATGGTGTGGAATTCCATGTTTTGTCACTGAATGAAGGTGCGAAAAAAAGGTCGTATGCTTACCAACACATCCGCACGAAGACAAAGGAAGAGTGAAGGAAAGTGAGAGTGAAATCGTGTGAGATGCATTTTGAGCTTAATATGTTATGTTGTGGATTTAGAATAATGATTTAGTTTCACTCTTTGAAGGTTTTTTTTTAAATGAAGTAGAAAAATCCATTTTTGAGCCCGTTCGTGTTTTCCGTTGCTAATTAGCTAGCTTTCTAGCGTTGCTGGCCTTCGCGTACTCTGGTACGCAGCCAGCACGCACACGTTAAGCGTATGTATTGCCTTCAACTATGACTATACTGCATTCTTCCATGCAATCGGGTATTCAACCTCAACTGATTCAGCGGCAGTGCGAAAAATCACAATTTGCATTGTTCGATGAAGAAGCCTGTTAGACCTTTTTCTGTGTGTTAGGCGCTGTTTGGCATAAGTAAGATGTAAATTTAAAAAGATGATGAGATGGAAAGAGGTGCGCTTTTATGGAGAGCTTTATTTTATTGCTACGCATACATACACACAGATGACGTGGGTGCAGTCAGATGCAATCGTAATGAGCAATTCACGTGATTTATACTGCTCGTAGACCGCAGTGGCTGTGAATATTATTGACGAGGACATTTTAACGAGCTTCAACAGCTTTTTGTGTCATGTTGTGTCAACAGCGGGATAAGTCTGTTAATGTTGACGGATTATTTAATTTATGTGCTCATACCAAAAACCAGAAACACATTTCCCATAACTATCCTACCTCGATTGGGTACATAAATTCGATCGAAGTAAAGCTATCAATTCTCACCGATTATTCCATTGATTGATAAGGTACTATTTTGCAGGAGAATTTTCATTTACGTCCAAACACAATCGCTCACCGATCACAACAAAGTAAAAACATTTAGCATCCATCGCCACAAAAAAGCCATTCGCATTGCAAGGCGGTTACATTCCATTCCTCTTTTTAGCAGGAGACTTGTGCACATGTGTAAGCGACGAAACAAATCATTTCGACGCTTCCTTTTCCAAATAATAGTAAAAAATCTTATACGCACATACACGGAATAAATGACCATATTAAAGGGCATTCGGGCTGTCGAGCAGTTGCATTGCCAACCATTTGCGCTTGCGCCCCAGCGAACCCGTAGGGCTTTATTTATGTCTTCCGTCTCCAAAGACCGCGGCCGACTGCTGGCCGGTCTGGCAGAATTCCGACGGCGCCCGAAGCGGCCACCGCATGGTTCAGATGCATCATTAATCTTCCCGCAGCGTTTACCACCGCTGTTCCGACGCTGACAGCACTTTTTGGGAAGGAAGGTTTGGCACAAAAAGGAAGCAACTCGTCATGTCGCGAAGGACACGATTGGGCGCGCTGTAGAAGAGGAAGAAGTAAGATTCGCTGACAGCAAACATATGCTCAGTTGAGACTTTCCAAAAAAAAAAGGAAAATGTTTCCATCCGTTCCCTGTATCTCCTCGCACAAGACAGAGGGAGAGAGAAAAGTAAAAACAAAAATAATTAAATTAATGTTGCTGGTTCTCTCTCAGTGAGGCGTGCAAAAAAGTTGACAAAAATGTTTGCCGCCCAATGACAAATTGACGCCTGTAACAAGGCAAGTTGGCAGGTTCCTTTTTGTTTTGTCGGTCTGCAATTCCTTCTGCTGTATTTATTGCAAGCGATATTGAACTTTTATTTCTTTTTACATAAAAAAGACAAGCTTATCATTTTTACTTTTCATGGAGTGGATTTCGTCCCGTTTCGGTATTGCTTGGATAAGAAGCTCAAAAAAGATTTTTTCTTAAGACAAGACAAGGGCTACCCCTTGTGGCATTTTGATTTGTCGTCTGGAAATGAAGCAATTGCCCAAATTGGGATACCGCGCACGAAAAGGACAAATCAATTTGTCAATCACAACGAAGGCAGCATGATGACAGCCAGCCATTGTTTTACGCACAAGCATCGCTTTAACTTCCTTCCAAACAACAACATGCACTGGTGTAAGATTGTAATACAGCACAATGTAGCAAACATGCAGAGTTTGGTATTCGTGCCAGTGTAACATTTGTGTTAAGTGAGCTAGTTTTTACCCCCAACAGTGCTAATCGCACACATTACTTCTCCTTCCATCTTACAAATATTTCAATAAACCACTCGCTAGCTCCATGGAACTAGAACAAGGATACGACGCTCGCCCACTGAGAAACAACGATCCACTTCATAGAGTTCACAGTCTTAGAAAAGTGATTTATGATCTAGGATAAACCCATTTGCAAAAAGCCACCTCCGACTCGGGCCTGGCTGGCCTGGCCAAGTCCTATTAGCAGTGGTTCACCCGCTAGAAGTTCGCCGTTTCGCTAAACAAACAAACGTGCCCGATGGTGGAGGTTTCCTTTTACGATGATGATCTCCTTCGGCCAGCTCCCAAGTCTTTAAATCCCCGCAAGGCCTTGCCGGCAATAAATTCATTTCGCTTCTTTATAGCCTATCGAATACGATAGACCATATCTAACAAGCGATCTAGTTTAGTCCACCCGCTGCCCAAGATCAACCAAACAACCTTTTGTCGTGGTTCATCCCATCCAGGCAAGTCTCTTCCTGGCGTTTTCTGGCTGCCTCACATGGAAATCAATAAATCATTCCCGTCTTTGCAAAAAAAAAAGCACAGACGTCCCTTCTGCGCCTTCCAGACACACCACGCTCTACACTTAACACCAACGATGTTCTTTTTTTGCCTCTTACAAGACATTTTTCAAACTCTAGTCTGCTCCGAAATTGTCTCACTCTGGGGGGCTCTGGCTCGACGTAATCCTACAACTTCACAGCATGTATATAGAGCGGCAGCCGGAGGAGGTAGGAGGAATCTCCTTCTGCCAATGCTTTCCGACAACGAGACATCTCTCGTGTCGGCCAGCGCGTAAGGGCTGCGCAGAAATTGAATTTACCTCTCGCGCGCTCGCACAAGACCCGGCTCGTCGCGATCGTCGTCGATCGAGCGTCGTTTTCTCCATATTTTTATATATGGTCTAATTGAGCATAAACAACATCATAAATAATAAAACGGTTCAATGGATCGGATCATTAAAATATATTACATTTCAACAAATTAAGAAATGTATCAGACCGTGGCGCAATGGACCGAAAAGAAGAATAAAAGAACCGGGTCGCCCTTCACAATCGCGAGGTGGAGCTTCCCGATACCAACCATACCTCACCTTCACTGTTGTCTGGGCGTTCTCCGTTGTTCATCAACACTCGATTTTTGAATACGTGAAGTACACAGATTTGGAGCTCTGGTTCCAGCTCACGTGGGCTTATTCTTCTGTTTTTTTTTTTGTTCATTTTCGTGTGTTCCACTCACTTGCTGTGGTACAAAACTGCCGACACTTGATCATGTTTCCGTGCGGTGGAAACGGGGTCTCCAGACTGAGTCGTTGAATGGTGAACGCATGAATGGGAAGTCATGACGGGATGACATGCTTAAGGTACCTCCCTAACCCTACACCCGGCATCCTCTCAAGATATTAAATAACCGTTGAGCAGCAGATTGTTGGGACCAGCAGAAAGCAAGAAAGCAGGAAGTGGACCCCCTAGAGAAGAGGCAAAAATTCTCGAAAGCTTTGCTTGTGCGCCTCTTGGGCGCGTGTGGACGTGATGAGTTGTTGGAGGCTGTAAGTTATTACCATGCGATGAAATGTACACGCGTCCACGGTGCACGGAAACAACCGGACGCAATTTTCGTGATGTTTTACACAGAGGTTTACAATAATTTCACATACGTCCAACTACACCAACCTGTTCTCCCGTGGTACGGTTGTGTCGACTTTCTTGGGAAGGTTTCAGTTTCAGTTGGGGCATTAATTTATGAAGCTCAGGTTTAGGAGCTGGAGCCGTGGCGAGAGTTTCCTTTAAAACTGCTTGATGGAACTTATTCAAGGAATTGTTCCAAATTCTTTCTTCTCTTCTTCTTGGTTTAATGACCTACTAGGTCATGGCGGCCAGCGAATGGCTTACTAGACTTGCTGATACCACTTAGTTGGATAGTCAGTCTTCACTACAGGGTAACGGTACGGATGGGAACTCCGGTCCTGAACTCCGGATTTGAACTTCGGATATTTTCAAATGTCCAGCAAATTGAATTGCAAACTATAAATATGAAATAAACCTTGACAAACAATAAGAAGTATTAAGATAAAGCTCTTTAAGTGTTTATTGGAATTGATGACGGGAGTTAAAATATATAAAAAACACAAGATATTGATATGATTTACGACTTATCACTCTTTCCACCCAAAGTCCTATTATTTTGAGCTGCATCCCAAACCACACGGCTTAACTATCATTTATAAAACTCCGGATTACTTATCCCTTCCCGTTGCTCCCCAAAAATCATCCCCCAAAAGCAAAGCACATTTTAATGAATATGCAGCGAGGCGCGATGCACCACAAAAAACCCCCGGTGAAAGAACGGCCAACTTTTATGAACGATAAAACCCGTCCCAAAAGCTCGCCACGGTTGTCTTAAGCACAGCAAGAGGGGAAAAGCGCAAGACGGATTTGCGGCCGTGGATGATGTGACAATAACGGATGAAACGGTTTTTACGATATTTTCGCACAAAACCCTCGTTTGACCTCCTCCTCGTCCGAGGGGCCACTTATGTTGTGGACCGGGAAAATATTTATATATTATTGAACAACCGAACAAAAAAGTGTAGGCAAAAAAAAAAAAGGCTCCCTAAGTGCCTCTTCGTTGGAGCGGTTGCAGTTGAAGAAGCTCGCGAACGATCACTTTTTAGCGGCATTTTTTGAAAAATGCTACAAAGCCTACATGAAGATAGCCAAAACCGACTGACTCGAGACGCACAGTAAATGCGGCTTGAGAATATCTACTTTACGACAGAAAATTATTCCTTTTGCTGGGGTGATGGTTGTTGGATGTTTATGTTGCGAACCCGAAGACTTGTTCCGATTTTGGAACCGCTTGGACATTAACCATATTGCGTAGAATAGTGACCATTTGTTAGTTTTACGATACGGGTTGACTGTTAACACCACCGGGTACGATGAAAGGAATGATGATGGTGATAATCATCAAAGATTTATTTTACTGCTGTTGGGTGTGACATAAATTAGGATTTTATTTATTTCATTGATTCTTTTTGACGATCATGTTACATTGCATACTGTGAGACAATTATTCCTTCTTGTGTCAGTCGTGTAAGTAATATTAGTGTTGTTTACAAAAATATTACTTAAAATAATTCAAAACTCAACAATTAAAGAGCAAAATATGCTCGCCACATAATAAATGTTGCATGAACTTCGGCGATCTTCAATGTTGCAAGTTGCATGAACTCACGGTCAGTTTCGAGTTACGCCTCGACACACTCCAATAAATAGAACTAAATCAAAATAACACATTTTCAGCATTTTAAATCAAAAGCACCTTATTCGTTTATGTTTTATGTTACACCAAATTCATGAGTGCTATGCCCTCTAGCAAAACAACCAAACAGAAAACATAACTACGCATGTATTTTATTTCCACGAACCCGTTTTCTTGCTCGTTTTGCGAGCTGCTCGTATGTTCCCATGGAATAGGAAACCCGAGTAGGCAACACCGGTCGAACATGGAACGTTGAGAGATTTGTGGCTTTGATTGGAATTTATCAGATGTAAATTTAATTAGATCTTTTTTCTCTTCACCTGCTTCAAAAAGTCACTCTCACAGACATCCCTCAAGACTGCCTCAGTAGAGTCAAGTGGATTCAACACAACGCGTGAGTGATGATAGACATACCGAGCACCAAGGACTGTTAATCAAAAGCTGGGCCAATGGGTCAACTGACTTTGGATGGCATTAAGCAGAACAAAAAAGGGAACGTTGTACAGCCGGTGATGATTGGCTTGTTCGGCACGCATGTATATATGAGCTCTATTTAAAGCAAATTGTTTTGCCGTTGTTGTTGTGACAATCATTTTTGTCATTTCCGTCGCACACAGGTGCTTTTTCACAGCACAGCACAGCATCACACCAGCACCGGCCGATCCAAAATCAAACTCAACCGCGGCCGCGAACAATTTTTGCGTCTAATTTACGAGCCCGAAATGCAAATTTTCTTGCGCTTTCTCGTAATTGGCTGCCTGTGGCCTGTGGTGCGGCAGCGAAACCTAGACCCGCGCTAACGGACAGGACGAGGTCGCCTGAAGGTGACATAAGCGTCGTCGAAATTGGTGCACAAAACGATGCACATACCGACACGGGTTTATTCGAGCACGAATCAATTCTGCTGCAGCCGGAGGAGGTGCCTTATGCCAGCGAGAGCCAGCCTTTCGTGTGAAGCAGCATTAAGCGTTAAAACTCTCTCACACACACACACACAGCCACTCCAGTCCCTTCGAGAGCAACCGATCGTAAAACACTTTACAGGCCCGGAGCACCGGCAGATTCCGATAGACTCATTCCGAGGCGTAATTTATTCGAGAGTTAATAAGCTGCGACTAATAATCGATAAAAATCGCCAATCGATAGCATCGAAGCACAAGGCAACACAAATGCTGGGGATCGAGAGCCTCGTCGGGGTCTCGGCTTCGTCAGGCACCTCGGCAGGAAGAAAAGTGGCTCAAACACTTCGCGTCACTCGCGAGGGGTGCCTGAGCAGTCCGCTACAGCACGAATAATGACAGACCGCCGGGGTTTTCCCTTTTCTTCTCGGTCTTGATCGGATGAATGGATGGGAAGCAGCTGGGATGCTGGTGATGATGATGATGATTGGCCCCCCGGCTGAGGTGAGGAAACCCGCCGGGCCAAACACGGCTCCCTCTCGCGGCCGGCGGAAAAAACGAGAGATATTGAGTGCAAGATAAACTTATTGAATTTATTAGTTTCCATTGCGGCAAGTTCGAGCGATCGAACTTTGCCATGGAACGAAAATTCGGTCTTTCATTATAAACAAAAGGCAACAGCCGTGCTGTTGTTGTCAGGTTGTTGCTAGAAATTGTGAGCATTGCTGTCGAGGTAGTGGCCTTGTTTGTTGTGAGGACAAGGATGCTGGACAGGTGGTTCATAGTTTTTTTGTATATTTCCATCCCTTGACATTGACATCCGTAAAGAGCACTCGAGTGGCGCATCGAGTGGCATTTGTCTTTCGCGTGTTCGCATCTTGTGGTCAAATCGCTTACAATGTCTTTCATTCTTTCTTTACAGTGAAGCTAGAAAATGTAACTAATTTCTTAATGATCGTCTTACTATTCGCGCTCATGTAAAACGATATTTTTCTCAGTTAATCTCTTCCCATGTTTTGCACATTATTTGCACTAAAAAGCTACTGGACAAATAGTAAAAAAAAAATAAATCACAAAGCATATTTAAAAAGCCTTTTCTTGTCTTGGCACCAGTAGCAACATGCTGTGTACGAACAACAATAAAAAGCAAACATATGACATCCGCAAGCCACCTTAGGCTAAGCGGCGTTGGAATCACTTTTTCGGTGTCACGAACCACACTGTACAAACTAAATCCTCATTTGTTTGCCAAGCTTGGCTCAAACTTCAGATACCGGAGACCTTGCTGTTTGCTCAAAGCAAATCTCCCGGCGTGCCCGGATGGCCTTTCTATTAGCGGGGTTTTTGGATGCCCGCAACAGGCAGGTGGCGATCGGTAGCCCTGGATCGTTTTGCTAATGAATTCGCTCATTTCGAACATTCGGGAGGGGTTTGGCGAAGACGTAACCGAACGAACTGAAGCTGACCAAAAGCAATGTGCCAAACTAAACTGCCACCATGTGTCGTAAAATACTAATTAGTTCAGCTGGTCACATTGTCAGAGGGTTCGATGGTGTAGTGCAAAAGCGAGGGGTCGGGTTTGCCGCTTGTACTATCGTTCAGATCCTGTGTTATGACAATTTGTGTGCCATTTTGAAGAGGAAAAAGAAATATCACGATTTGAGTTGATTTGCGTGTCAAAGCTTTTAGGAAAATTAGCAAAATATTACTTTCTCCACTTTCTTTGGATTAGTCAATAAGTGAGTAAGCGTTACGAGCAAAAGAAAACACAGATGATTTGCACGGCACGACTAAAACATGATATTTTTTGTTGCGAAAATGAAAACAAAGCCAAAAAAATATGCTTTCTTGAAACTGAAACTGGAGACTCCATTATTTTTAAAGACATTCAAACTCCACTTCAAACAGCAACGGAAACACTAGATGTGTCTCTCGTTCTCAAAAACCCCTTTGATGTGTCTTGAACAGGTTGTGTGTGTGTGGAAACTTTAGATGTTTAGGGGAGCGTTCGAATCATAACTCCGACAAGTAGTTATCGATCATGTCAGCTCAACACGTTCCTATTTTCTGTAGCTTTTTTGTGTGTGTCTGTTATCCTCTATATTTTTTTTTTTTTTGTTAAGCATCTATAAGATTCCAACAAAAGAGTGTCTTGTTGTATTTTTTAATTTGAAGAAACAGTGCTCTTTTAACTTCACCATCAATCCTCATCTGCCTGTTGGAACATTTCAGCTAGACCATCAACCGAAAATGGGATCAACTCTACTTGATTCGGCGCGGTTGGAGACCCGAGAAACAGATCAGGTGCTTCATGTCATCGACCAGTTTGTCGACTATAAACCACCGATAGAAGTAGAAAAAAAACAAACGGTAATCCGAGTACGACAGGTTTTCGTCACACTGTAGACGATCGCCGCGTCCATCACACAAGGGGACGCATTGCGACCGCGAGACCTGTCTAATGCGACAGTAAAAGGCAGGCTTTACTGTCACCCGTGTGTTTGCCGCTGCGAGCCCCGCGTGTCTTTTTTGGTCCTGTCCTGGACCATCTACTTGCCCGGTTTGTGAAGCCTGCACCGCATTAATTCAATCTAACGATCAAAAGCGTTTTCGTACAGCTCGTTACAATAAAACCTACGCCTTGTCACCCCTTTGCATTGCAAAGGTTTGAAACAAACGCAAACCGGGTTGCGACTCACATTGTCTGCTTTGCTCATCAGGTGGGGCCACACGTTGCCGCCGTACCTAGTCCATTACAAATCGTGGGGCGTGCGAATTTATTCTTTCAGCTTAAGCAATGGGACCATTAGATGATTATTAATGACACGTTGTACCCGTTGGAAGAAATCATTCTAATACATACGCCCGCCGTACACAATCGTTCCGAAAGCCTTCTGATTGCAACCAGTCTCGGTGTATGTGTCTGTCGTTAAATGTCAAAATCGTTACACCCCCTTTACACGCCCGCAGGGAATTCATAACACACGGGCAGACTTCGACACGGGGCAATAGTAGTGACAGAATTGTAACAGAAGAAGGCTGCTGTACTGTACAAGGGTGTGGTAAAACTCTGCGCCCGATGGATGTCTCCCCGATGTCGTGGGCACGATTAGCGCGTACTCGATGTGCAAAAATATTATTCCCTCGCTGAAGCGTATGTATGAAATTTGTTTGCAAGTGTTTTGAAGTGCGCTGTCTGTCGAGGCTGTCGTTCGAATGGTGGACGAGCGTTCACTTCAAACCGAATCGACAGCTCGACCTGGTGGTGGCGGCAGCTTTTTAGCAATAGTCTGCAGGCCGCTTGCCGATACATAATGCATAACCGATCGGCCATCCACACCGGCACCGACAGCTCCCTTCTAATGCAAGGAGGAGGCCGGCCGAGTGCCGAACATTCGAAAGGCGGCTTTTGTACCGGATAATCGTCGATGCAGCACGGATCGATCATCATCATTCTAAGAAGCCGAGGAGAGGGGGAAGTAGTGGGGAAGGGATGGAAAACAGTCAATGATCCGATCGCGCCTAATTAGTGTCAACCCGTAGCCGTCAAGCTAATGAAATGGTAAACTGACATTCCCGACATCCGCCCCGCGATCCGAACCGAACGCTGCCAAGGTCTGCCCTGCGCGATTTGTGCGATCGTGGCGATGAAAGATCTACCAGCCTCGGTACGTGGCAGTTTAAAATTTATGCGGGAAATAAATGCCCAATGGAGGGAAGAAGGTTTGCAGTTTTTTTTTTTTTCGGTCTTTCGCTTCTTTTCAGCATCCCACCAGCCAGCCAAGCTGGTGATATATCTGACCGATCGTATCAAAAGCCCATAAATCTTGCCGTGTGGAAAAATGGGTAGAATGCTTGAACATTTGTAGGGTGTTTAATTTGTGTTTTTGGTCGGATATGCAGTACTTTCAGAAATCCCATCCAAGGTTCACATCAAAAAGTAGATCACAAAATGTAGGTGAGTTAAATGCTTTAAAATGGCTCTGAATTTAAATGTTCTTATAAGTCAAAATATTGCCAATTCCTTCTAAATTAAACACTGGACATGATGTCCTGTATGTAACATTAGTTGCGTGCTCGCGGGAAACACATGTTTCAGTGACGTTTTACCAAAGAAACGTGTTAATTTGTGTTAATTAAAGAGCAAATGAGTCCTCCTCACTAGTTTGCTTACCTCTATTCCTTTCACTTCCCGTTTTTTACCATTTCATGTGCTTATTTAGCGTCTTTCTTATTGTTGATCGACGATCGGATAAGATAAGCAGCCTGAAGTATCCACAAACTCTCAAATTGTGGAAGTGTGTAGCCTCTTGTTGAGATAAGAATGCTACGTGCTGCACGCCTATGCCAAGATACGTGCCAGAGATCTCGTTTTCGAGAGATCTTCTCCTCACGAAGGCCAGCAGAATTCGATGTTGAGAAATCGAAGGCTCACCTGAACTGATTCGCGTGCATGCTTACTTTCGGCAACACGCAACACTTCTTGACGATGGCTGGCAGAATGTTCCAAAACGCCCTTCAACATCTACACGAACATGACAGCTCCTCGACAAGACGTTATATCTGTATTAAGGCTGCCTTCTGCGCAAGAAATATTCACTCAATCTTATCCACGGGCAAGCTATCAAGAAGAACGCGACAATTTACAAAAAAAGCCCCAAAATGGTGCAGAAAATCGTTCACAATGTCCCAAATGTCCACCAAATAAGAGGCAGTTTTTGATGGCTTTTTCTGTGCCTGTTCGGTTTCGCTCTTTAAAAAAGAAAACCACCCCAAAGTGTCCCGAAACCTTCGAAGAACGTCGATCGCATCGACCGGACCACCGGCGAAGTAATTGCCACCCTTAAACTCGGCCGGCTTCCCCATTCGATAGGGGTGCAAATTTGGGAGGTGGGTGGCCACTGTACGAAAAAAAGCACATTAACCAACCGGGCATGTAGCATGTCTGACAACCGGGAAGGCTTTAAGCTCCGAAGGGCAAGCATTCGACAAAAACGTGCGCTAAAGTTGAGGAATGAAAAATATGTAACAAGCAATAAAAACACAAAACTTGGGCGTATGGGATCGGTTGAAGGAAAAATGAACCCATTAAAGGATCACTACACGGTTCTCGTTTAACGACATGTAGCGCTGCTGCTGGAAGGAATTACACGAGATGGTTCTGTCTTGTTGCAGGTGGGAAGTGATAGAATGTGTGAGAGTCCCTTAGGGCCTTTTTTGCGGGATAAAACTTCTTGGGGTATCAAAAAAGGAAGAAAAGAAACTTATAGTGTTGATCATTAAGTTTTTTTTTCGCCCCAGACTAGGTTGAGGACTTGTGAGTTCGTTTCAATAATTATTGTCTTATGACAGTTTAGTAGCTCCACCTGGGAGGCATCATTTGCAGATCACTATCCAAGATAAGTATACAATATGCTCTGAAGCTTTAAATCCCAATCATTACTACCGAAATAAGAGAAAAAGGGAAAATATTCTATTATTTCTAAAGCTCAAGTCAGTAAGACGGATATGATGGATTCCTCCAGGTTCAACAGTAATGAGTGTAAATGAAGATGATGATGATCTGCCTTCTCCGGTACATGGCTAAAGCGCTCAGTTTCGTTGGTCTCTTCGGTGAAGGTTGCTGACGTTAAGTTTTGCTCTTTATGCACATGTTGGTGCAGTATCTCAGCCTCAAACCTTGGCACTGGGACAGGTTGGCAGGTTGGGCACCATAAACCTTGCTACCAATTCCACACCATCACCAAATCTGTTGGCAGGTGATACGTGATTTCCTTTTTCTCTTCGCTTGCCCTACCCTCGCTAGTCGCAGTTTTCCCTAAAGGCGCCATTCAGTGAGCTGCTCTTAATCTTTTGTACTTTTTTTAGCTCTCTTTCTCTCTCTCTCTCTCTCCCTCTTTTGTGCACTCATGCAGACACATACCCTTCCTTCCCACGGTCTTTTGGGCTAGTCAATTTTGCAAGCTTCTACCAGGCGCTTCCCAATCTCTTGGGCCACCACATTACCACGCCGCCGCAAGAGTTACGCGCCCAAATGAGGCAGAAAATTAGCCCCGGCCGTCTTTCACTACTCGTGTGCGCAGCAATGCTCAGCTCCTCTTTGTTTCCCCTTCCTCCCCTCTCCTCTGAAGCCTCCCAACCAACCAAACCGACCCGCGTTTCGTTTCGGGTTTTCGTCGGCTGAAGATTAAGAGGTTCAATCAACGCTTCCTTTTAAGGTAGCGCCACTGCTTGCGCATAAACCAATTCCGAAGGCCCTTCCCTTCGGCGTAGCCAGGCATCTCCTCTTCTCGTCACCCTACTTTGACTCTCCCTTGAATTTCCAGTACAAACGAGATCACGTCCGACCAATTGGCCGACGCTGGAACCGATCGATTGGGAAGCCTCAATATCAACCTCATCATCTAATTTTGCCTGCCTGCTTGACTTGAACTGAAGAACTGTCTGGTTGGTTTATACTTCGTTTTTTTTATATTTTCTTTGGCTTGTGTGCATGAGTCCTCCCATCAAGACGATTGAGTCTTCAGACCGACACACCCCTCTGTGAAGTGCATTGTTTGGTGCAGGAATGATTTGCATGCAGCGAACCAAAACATTCCAACAGCGTTACATTGGTAAATCACTAACGTCTCTCCTTTCTATTGCAAAGTGTTGCTTGGCGTCAAACGGAGGGAAGGAACAAAAAAAAAACTCCAAAGCAAATTGATTTCTATGCAATTCTGTACTCCGACAACTTCTACTGCTTCACGTCAAGGCCGCACTGTCCCAAAATTGGACAAAACTTCGATTACATGATACATGCGTACGTGCAATGCGAATGTAATGTCCTTTTTTGATTTTGGAACTTGGCAACAAACGCCACAATTCATCTTTCTTGTTCAGGTCGTCTTTTTTCATTGGTCGGAGCACGCCATTTGGCTTAATTGGCAAAGCAGTGAGAAACTGCCTGCGAGAAACTTTACGGCGAATTATCTACGGACCAGGATCAAATATTTAAATGCATGCACCGCTGAATGTTGGAACTATTTTAATGGACCTTTTCGCGTTTCGCGCACACATGTGACTCACATCGTGAGGTTAATCGGAAATCGATCAAATTAAGCTTCGAATCGAATGGCATGCATTTCACAATAAATTGGCGACATTATTTGCATATGAATTGCCGCAGAAAAAAACCTGGTATGTTCACCTGTTTCGTCTGGTGGTCGGTGCATTTTTTTGGATTGAGAAATTATAAGCAAACTATGGTTCTTTTTTTTTTTTTTTTTTTGGTTCATTAAATTCATCCACTACGATGCGGTTCTTCTCTCGGAAATGGTTATACTGCCGCGAAACAAAAGCCTAATAAATAAAGCTTCGTTCCCAGCCTGGCCCAAATCATCATTATCATTTCCTGCATCTCCTCAAGCCAATCAACCGAATGATGAAAACTCCATTTCCATTGATCCTAAATCTCCGTCCTTCTCTCACTCCAAAACGGGCCTGATGTCAAACCAATCACTCGGAGGAGGTCATTGCTAAAGTCTTACACCCTTGTTGATGTCAAAAACAGTCCATATACCTGGTGGGAAATGTTTTTCCATCGCAACCAACCGACAGGACGACTCACGATCCCAACCAGGCCAGATACAATCAAGCCAATTTATTTATTACGGCTTTGTTTGCAAGCAGAGGGCGTACGCAGACGAAAGTCTCTACAATTGCGTGACGTGGTTCCTTCGGGCGGATGTATCCACGCCACCAGAGCAGCAATTCATCTCATTGCGCTCACCCAATACAGATCGTGGACGGCAAACCAAACCGCAACAATTCATTTAATCCTTTCTGTGTTCCAAACCAAGGATGGGCTATTGATAAAGTTCAAACCCGGCCATTCCCATGGCATCCTGCTGTAGGAAAATGCAATTTATTCATCGCCACAACTGAAAACAGGGCGCTGCCCTGCTTTGCAGACACGATGATGCTGGGGACGTCGCCAGCGAGCGAAGTAAAGCAACCAATTTTACGACTCGTGGAGCCATGATTTAATGATTATTGGATTTTCTCCATCGGAGCTCAAACTTCCTGTTCGAAACTGCCCCATTGCACCATTGAAAGAATCTGCTCAATCAGCGTGCACCGAAGGAACTCTGATGTAGTTAGTCGTCGTTTGTAAATCTCTTTTTGTGAAGATAAGAGAAGTTAAAAAAACCTTCAAAAAAGAGCTTTTTTGAATGGTAGAATTGTACAATTCGCTTTGCATGCGCTTGATCCGAAGATCGAGTGCAATGATATTGCAAAATTGGGATTTTTTCTCTTTTGGGTTGGAATAAAGCCTCAAAAAACATCGAGTAGAGAGCTACTGTGTTGAAAGTGCTCACTGATGTATTATATCCACCCAGTGGCTGATATATTTTGGAAAAGGTTGGAAAGCACAACACATTTGCATAATCTCCAAAATCTCAACGCTCGCCCAACGCTCGACAGCTTCAATAACTTCATGTTACGAGTTAATTAAAATGATGGAACACGATGCTGAGAGCATTCCTTCATTTCGGGAGCAAACGCCACAGGAAGCCACAGGTTTATGGCTGGAAAGCTCTGTCAGTACGAACCGGTTAAGCTACGCCAACCGACAGCACATTAGCAGCAGCAACAATTCATGCCAATTTTGAGTCGATTATAAATAAAAGCATTTCCAACGCGTGTGTGCATTTAACATTTTGGCGAAAGGATTTCGATCAATTCGAGTGATGTGTTAATTGTGACGTGACAAGCATTTTGTGTGTGTGTCTTGGCACTTTTTCTTTCTTGGATTGTTTTACAGTTGGAAAATAAAAATCTAGCAGAAAGCTCGAAGATATTAAATAAACTATCTGTTACTAATCTTCCCAAACAGAAAAATGCAATCTCCGTTTTTCAATTTCACCGCTTATCATGCTCATCGGACATGACGTTCGACATCATGGTTCATTATCACGCGATCGAAATTATTTGCCCTCCATATCATTTGCTCTCCCCTTCTGCTTTCAATCGCCTTCTAATATGGAACGCAAGCTCACCTGTCCGCGAGCTAGCTCCTCGGCGGAAGGAAAATTTATTCCAGTTTTTCCTCTCACAGTTACCACCATGCAACAAGACACGCGGATCCCATCCCAACCATCAGCATTCGATGCCGCAAAAGGAAAAAGGGCTTCTTTTTCTTGCCCGACCACCACAGGACCACGCCGCAATTCCATATATGGAACCGGAGCGGGGTTCGTTGCTTATCGTACCGTTTGCATCGTTCGTTCCCTTCGAACGATCGTCCTAAACGGTTGCTTTTTCTTTGATCGCGAGGCTAGAGCGGCTGACCGTTCCCGTTCAGCAAAAGAAGCTGCCGACTGCCCCAAATCCCCAGCTCACCGAGATGGCTCGCCGGTAATTTATCACTCCCTGCTCCCTGGCCAAAATGCACCCTAAAAAAGGTGCGAAAATTAGCACGTTGATCGTTACACGCATGAACGAGCAGCAATTGCTCGCGGAGTAGACGGAAGAAACCACTTATAGAATAAAAGCTGGAGAAGAAACACTACCAAACACCGCTGGAAAGACAAATGCCTTCCAAAAGCCCGACCGCGACCGCGATTGATGTGTAAATTCATACTTTTTATTCTTTTGACGGTTGGTACCGTCTCTTCTTAGGTAGGACATAAATTTATTGCTCGATTAATTTTACCACTTTTCCCACACGAACGGAACGAAGTCACCGCTGCCTTTGCCGTTGCCAGCAAAGGGTATCATCTGCCCGACACGTATCACGAAGCGATTTATCAAAAGAGACCTTCCATTTCACGTTTTATTCCGATTTTTACTACTGGGTCAATACGGACCGGGTAGGTAAATATGTTTTGTACCATAATCAATTCATTAGCCATAAATAGAAGGCACTTTTCCGGTAAGGAAATAATGACCTTAATGGACATGAAACAACAACAAAAAATGGTTACTTTATGAGGCGTTATATTATAATAATTATACCCAGTCACTTGGGGACAGTTTCGCTCCTGCAAACGGACACCTTCTTGTCAGTAAATTATTTTTCACCATAAATATCTGATAAGACACCGCAAAAGGGCATACATTATCATAGATCTCAGTCTCGTCGTACATGAGGAATTCAGGTGAAATAAAAAAAAACGGCTATACGAAGATCTCTACATGATCTTTCTTGTGGTCAAAAAGTTTGTTGGTGGTAATCATCTTAAGATCACGATAAAAGATTTATTACCATGTACCGGTGGCATCGAAATAAGCATCAGCGAATGTACTAACACGAATATCAATCATGAAACATCATTTTCTTAAGCATCGCTCAGAGAGCTTGCCAGTTAAAAATGTAATAAAAAGTTATCTACAAAGCGCCGGTAAATGGTCCGCTAATTAGCGTGTTATTGCATTGGGATCGTTTAGTAATGAAACAATTAATAGCTCGAGCTTGGTACGCAGTAGCCGTTTCCGGTCCGATTGAGTCCGAACAACGCCAAAACAAGTTAGAGATAGCGCAATAGAGATTCAATTTCCGAAGAGAAACGGTTCCTTCACCAGTACCAGTTCACCGTTCGTCCAGTTTCCGCTATCAATCATAAGCGCGCAGATCGACCGTTTCCAACAGGGCATTCCAATCGTGCCAAAAGCCTTAACCGTAGCTTGTTTATCAGCCGTACCATCGTGAAAGCAAAATATTTGAGTCACAGAATTCCATCCATTTCATACAGAACATTCCAAGAGCAGCGTGTTTGTATGTGTGCGTGTGTGTGTGTGTGTGTGTGTATTTTTTTTAAATTGCACCAACTCCAACTCGTTCTGTGGGAAACATACAAATCACCTGCTGCCACCGTTAAAGAAATCAGATCGAAACAGTGAACAGGTGGCCCCCTGCGGCTTTTGCCTACAATTTCCTGCACGAACATCTTAATCCCCCGTGCGGAGAGATGGTGGAATCCCCTCAAGCAACGCTTATCCAACTTCTGTAGCACAGGACACAACACTCACACACTCCGGGGGCATAAAGCTGAGGGCATTATCGTCTAATTATGTGCCTCCTAAGTTGCCAAATCAGATTAAGAAGAACCAATTACCTGGGTCCAACCGGTCGGCGGATTGTGTCTCCGTTAAAGATCCCTCTGGCGAGGACCTATTATCAGCACGGTTGAGGTCTCAATGTTCCGGCGGATTTTCTCTCTCTACCATTCGCATATGCATTGCACTTGTTGCCACCTGTTTATCTGCTCATCGATCCCAGCACCTTGCACCAGCCCTTTTAACTTCTGTGGAATGTTGTGAATGTCACAGAAGAAGTTGTTTCACCTTTCAAAAGCCTACAAAGAAAAGAGACAAAAAAAGCGAATATCGTAAGTAATATCAGATTGCGTGACCTCTTGGGCGTATAAACACACAAAGCGCGTCTACTCAACCCGGGGTCAAATGTTGTGGTGTGTGGCATTAAAAAGAGATTATCTGGCCCATTGGCAACGGAGGTTGGAAAAACTAATGAAGCCTCCAAAACGAACGCAGGCGCGCGCGCTCGTTCGCTCGCCCATCGAACGAAACCGTTTCTAAATGGTGAAATTGAAATATAAGCCATTTTTCGGTGGGTGGTTAAAGATAAATTAGCTTCGATTTCGACAGCTTTTACTGATTAATGGAGTACCGGGCGGCAACACTACCAGGGAAGGAAAAACAAATGCCAAAAAACCGTTTGCACCGGGAAGCCGTTCGACATATAGCCGCCCGGGCACACAAAATAAACAAAATTATAACCATCAAACTGATCGGTAGGATGATGATGATGATGCCGATGATGGTGGGTTGTACACCGGTCAGTGCGCAGAAAAGCAGCCGTTTTTTGGGGGGTTGATGGGTGGTGAGACCAGCACGCAAACCATGGACGCAAAAGCATTGGCAGGTGATTAATCGTGACGCGGGAACGCTTCCCCGACTCGCGTGCTTGAACTATTATTATTTTTAGAAACTTATCTGTGATTCCCCCTTTTGGGTGACCCGGCAGATCTCGGCTGTATAATTACTAGGGCGCGAGTTATTCTCGTCTATTTCGGCTAGGGGTTGCAAGGCTGCAAGGAAATCAATTTTGTCCTTTTTCAGTACGGGCGGTGGTCGGCAGGTCTGTAGCTGCAGCATATAGCATTAACCTCTGCCCGTGATCGTCGGCATCACCAATAATGAAGGCCTACCGTTTTTGGTTGGTAAATTGATATTTTCATTTTTGATTTTACCGTGTTTAGTAGAATTTCGTGAATGTGTTCTTGCTTGTTTGACTGATTTAGGCGCACTTAATTACTATAAGGAATCATAATATGGAACCAGCTCGTAAGAAAAGCTGTATTCTTCAGTAAAGCCACAGATGGGTCCCGCAAGTGTGTGTCCGTCCGTTTCTCATATGTATCGCGTGTTTCCAAAAAAGGGTCGCATCTCTTGAACCAGTTTCTGCTCCTATTTAAAGCATTTAAAGTCGTAAGGCTTTCAGCAAACGAGCATTAAATTTTTGGTGTAGTGGGTTATTGTGTTTGTCTTGTTACTAAATGTCCCCTACGGCTCGCTTGTTGTCCTTTCGTTAGCTCCAAAAAGTCTTCCCCTAAGACAGGAGACAGAAACGACAAGAGAGACTGAGATTAACCATAATTACAATCATCGCGATCCATCGACTTTACCACTCATCCGTGTCCGGCTCGAGGTGGTCGACCATTAAATTTGTAGCAAAAGCGAGCAATTTGCTCTGCCGCAGTGCGTTCGAGACACCTTACTGGGCGAACGCTACAAGGAAAACACATTTCGGTCACACATAAAAACTGCGCCATCGAGTAAACAGATCGCCCATAAAGAGAGAACTGCCTGATACTTCCCAGCCTTCATTACCTCCAGAAAGTCCATCTGGCTCTCCTCCTGCACTCTTGTCGTTTTTGGGAACGCGGATTTGTGAATTGATCTCGTTCCAAAAATTCGATTGCCACGCAACTCTTGAGCGTTGTGAGAGGGTTATGCAAATCTCAAATCTTTTCCAAGTTGGCGATTTCATGTTTGAGGCTGGTAAGCAGAAGAAGGAAACAGATAAGAAGTCCCACAAAAATGTCGATCTGATAGCAAGTCTTTGGCGCGGCAAGAAAAAAAACATTGGGGAAGTAATGTTCGCCGAAGTGGTTGAGCTTGAATAAATAAAGCACATCATAATGAGTGCAAATGAATATGTTGTTGCTCAGGACAAAAAAACCTAGACGTTATCAGAAACTGACTCATATAATGGCGGGCAAGTGTGTAATAAATAATCAAACGTCATAAACACACTTTCCTTGACCGACATATTTATGACGATCTCGTAATAGTAACAGTCAAGATCAGGGTCGAATACTTGCAGGGATGCGGAGTGCAGAGTGCGGCAAAGCGAGCGACAACAACCTACGCCTGACAACATCCCAAATGTAGGAGTTTCCTGTGAAGGTCTGTCACATTTGGCACAATTAAAAGTGTTTCGCAAACTACCAGTTCCGTCACCGTCGCCATCATGTCTAGAACAACCTTTTAATGTGCCCGTGTGTCACCTGTCATTTCTTGGGAGGGGTGTGTTTGTCATCGACAGCAAGTCTCGTGTGAGTCATGTGTCTCGATCATAACGCTAAAACCTCATTAGTGATCTTGATTTAAACAGGTACTAACTTCTGGCCAACTTCAACAAAGAAACGGTCCCAAAAGAAGCTTCTAAATGTAGACCAATATTTGAAACACTCGAACCCTTGGTGCGGATGTGCTTAAATTATTTAAATTAGTTTATGTTTGCGAAATGAAAACAGCAGCTCCGTCTCACTTAACCTTCTCGGACCGGTCACCCACAACAACCACTGCAGCTAGGATCTCGTCCCGATCGGTCGATCGTGCACCATTCGCTCTCGACCTTTACCAATCAACGCTGGCGCTGTGCGTGGCGATTTCGCGCGAACTAGGCTACCATCCGTGTCAAGTACCTGCCACCTGTTTCCGCTGGCGTACAAATGCGCGTGCCGGACGAAGGGTGTCCGAGACCGGCAGCGACAGCCAGCTTATGTAATCGAACACATGAGATCTGTACTACTTGCTAGCAGGAGGGTATAGTGAGGGCCCTCCTTTCGGTTTCTATAATTTGACGTTCACCATTTTTTATTTTACCCGCGATACTAGAATGCAGGGTTGTTGGTTTCGGTCGAAGTTCGTCGAATTTAATCTAGAAGCAACTATGTTCTGACCACAGCGGTTACTGCTGCGTGTCAGTTGAATGTCAATCGGAACATTTAGCTCCACCCCTGTTGGAGTTGGAGGATTGTTTCAAGGATGTTTTAACGGATCCATTCACTGCGGTAGGGATTGCTGTTTGTGTGTGTACAATTGTTGGTGGGGTAGTATGATCCAAATGGATACTACTACATTCGGCAAACCATCGAATGTCCGACGGGGCTAGTCACTGAGATCGACTGCTGCAGGCGATAAAGAAAATGGAGTACAACTTTTTCGCGTCATGCGTCATGTGATGCTTCTGTTGATATTTGGACCGGTGGCGAACACTTATTGCTAGACATTGCGAAATAGAGGTTTTTAAAGTAAAACCATTACTTATTCCGCTCCGGGAAGCTGTAGGTTGTGGGTAAAAGGCAGATAATATTTCACAGACTTCACATACATTTCTTTAGAAATCCTCTGAAGTTTATAACAAATATTTGAGACGCTACAGAGGTCTCTTTCCTATACATCAAAGCCAAAAAAGGCCAACATTCTCCCGATAATCCACATTAATTTCCCAGAAACATTAAGCTCTGACTATCTGACTTCCAAAAACATATCTGAGTTAATTTTTTATCTTGTACCTTGCCGAAGCATGCATACCTTCCAGGCGAAAGGCCTGCGTGGAAGGGTATGACCAAGCGATAAAGATAAGCTGTGCATCCATTAATCGGTTTGTTGGCATTGCAAAGTGCTTCGATTTGTATTTGCACTGTAATTAAGCGCCGCCAGCCGAACGTGCCGTGATCGATCGCCGAAGATAGCGGATAGCACGATCGTCCACCGATGGCCCTGAGAATGCAGTGATGCAGTGCTGTTGGGAGAACTTTTAGTTCCACCATCGTATCGGATCGATAAACGGAATCGATTAGGTCAAACGGTTATACGAAGGTGAAAAAGTTCATTTAAGACCCTAAGCGATCTAATCGGCCATCACTTGTGACATGACTTTTTGCATGAGCAACCGCTTTACCGGTGACAGAGAACGGTGACCAGCTCAAAGAATCACTGAGGCGGATGGCAAAAAACAAGCCTCGATAAATTCTGCTTCCCCGACGAAGTCAGCAGGTGTCTTGTACTGTCGAATCGCCAGAACTGGTGCAACGAGTTTTTGCAATTAAAGACACTACGATTTTAATATCCACAATATTGGACTCGTGTTGGATTGTGCTCAAGTGAATGTTTCGTGGAGCTGAATCACAAGAAGTGAGCTGAATAAGGGGGAGAAGAAATGTCATTTACTTTCAGAATTCTGGTCACCGATAAGGTGCGTTGAAAGATAAAAAGACAGGATGGTATCTGAGAACTCTTTTTGAATTTTCTTGTTTGCACTTGAAAGGATTATAATGATTATGTTTACATCACATTCGATCTGGGACCAAATGGATTGTGATCCTCCACGGATAGAAACTCCAATAAGTAAGTCAACCTCTTGAAACGGTAGATCAAGTGTCTTCCTTCGAGTTTCCGTTGTGGTCCGGTAGAATCTAGTACGTTCAATCGTTGGAATACATCATCCAAAGATGGAGACGTTGGAGACGGAGAAAGACGTTGGTGTGATCAATTATCCCATTTTGTTGCACTTGTTCGTCCGAACGATTTATCTAACGAGACCTCAATTAAATTGATTAGACGCCAGGAATATGTATGAGCCTCGTAAGCGGACAATGGCCAGGGTTCGCTTTGGCGACAGAGTCTTTGGGGGAGCAATTTTATGCCAAACTCCAACGCCTTGCCTTAATCATGCGCGTCATTATGTGGTTATCGGTTTGCATGTCGGTCGGGTCGGTTCGCAACTTCACGCACAGGATCGCCACCACCAGCGGACCTGTTTTCGCCTAGCACTATTTCCTCTCTTCGGCATCAGCGATGCGACATCGTAGGGTCGTCGTCGTCTAGCAGAGCAGCTCCGGCGTTATCTGCGCCCGGATACTTCCAACCGCGATAGGGCAATTTGAATAAGAGCGCCATAATTGAAATAAATTGACAACGAACAAAATCCCATTAGCGTAACCAGAGGAGAAAGCGATAGCAGCGGATAAAGGTGTTTCTGCAGCGGGACGGAAGTGAACGAAGATGATGGCATAGCGGCTTCAAGGGTGTAAAAAATGATGATAATTTCTTAGCCACGTTTTTACCACAATTGAAAGAAAACTTAAGAAAATGTTTTTATAAAATCAAATCAAAAACATTTCGCCAATAACTCAATGTCTTCAATCACCTTCGTTTTGTTTATCCAAATCCCATGCCATGTGTGGTCCTGTCAGCTCGTAAACTTTCCTGACAAGTGTAGGTTGGCTGGAAAGCACAGATTTGCCCACAAAAAAAAAAAAAAACAGTTGACACTCAAGCGAACGAAATCAGACCACTCGCCCCCGGCGCTAATGCAAAGTTAATTGAAAACCGTCGCCATCAATTTGGCTAATAGATGACACAGTTTACTGCTTCGCTTGCGTGGCACTGGGGCTCACGAGAAGCTCCCGTGTTGAAACGATTTTATCGTAATTGAATTGAAGCCCCCCTTTTGCGGAGGCCGTCAATTGGAGGCTTCATTATTAAACACATACGCACGTCCGGGGCTGAAAGACACGCGGCGTGTTTGTTTATGTGACAATGCGGTGAGATAAAACCACGGCAACGATGTTCCCGAACGACATCGTGTTTGGCTGCTCGGTGGCTTAAGGCGAAAGGTAGCGAAAAGAGTTGTAGTTTATGGTTGCCAGTACCCCGTCACCGCTAATCTAATTTATTTGAACAGCTCTCTGTCTCTTTAAGATTCCGGAACCCGGTGGCCACGATTAGTACAATGCAACAGCAAGGGAAAATTATCGTTTTTTCCTGTGACAAATCGGTCGCTACTCGGACGCTGCTGCCACCACGGCCAACATGCTATTAATTTGCCTCCACGTAAGGGGTCATAGGGTCGAACCTCCTTGTCGGAGAATCTCAAACAAGCAGCTCCGTTCGATTCGCAGCTGTTTAAATGCTACAAACTATAGCCAGCTCCGGCATTTGTGCAGATGCAAATAAAACCACCAAACAGATGGTGGGTAATTAAATGTGACGCGCTTGGTTCGAATTTGGACTACTGCTTCGACATGGATGCTTTTAAACTACCTTATGAAGAGCCGCCAGGCTCCAGGCTTGCGCGGTTGAATCCGTTGCAAGAAGAGAGGCGGGTGATATTGGTCGTTAATTAATTATCACAAAAATCGTTCGAACCGTTTAATGGCGTGTAGGGGCATGCATTAAGTTTTCCTTGCTTGCTGCTAGTGCTCACATTAATTGTGAATTTTATTCTTTTTTTCCATTCCCCAGAGGACCCCCTGTCCAAATGTGTGCTCCATATTTCGTAATGTTTCGTCTTGATTTTATTCGAATCGAACTAATTTTGTGAAGGTGAGAGCGTGAGTGTGTAAAGACAAATATTCGCCATCGTTTTGTGCAGCAAATTTTGCTCTAATTAAGGTCAGGGATGTAGAGGTGAAAATCACCAAAAACCCAAGAGCGGTAAACATTAAATCATTAACCTAATTTATTGTGAACGATAAAACAATGAGCATTAAAAGCTTTCGTTCAAAGAAGCAAAAAAGTGCAATTTCGAAGCTGCCTCCTGTGAGGATTGAACTCACGACCGCTGGTTTACGAGACCAGCGCTCTACCACTGAGCTAAAGAGGCGAGATGAGGGAAAGGGCGTTAGGTAGGGTCCAGGTGCGATTGCTCATTCAGCAATCGATCTTATCTGTAAACGAGAACGAAGGGCATACGATGCGCCTAGTCCATTTCTTTAGGTTTCTTATCATTTTCTTCAAGACAAGAGTGAGAATTATGATGAGCAAATATACACAGCTGATACGGAGCATGTGTTTTTGCTTGATGTGACTGCCAGATCGCTTCTTTAATCCAAATCTAAATCGAAAGAAACTATGACGCAGTTCGTGTTTTAAAAACGTCAACAAAATACGCCCCTAATATCTGGCCATTAAGAGCTAAAAATAACTCACGAAGCATACGTGCGTACGTTGACGTAATGAGATGTATTGAGAACAATTGGATTGATAGAGAATTTTGTGCGTGTGTTCTGGGAGATCTGAATGCTGGGCCAGAAGTGTTTTTATTTTTAAGCTTATTCCTCTCTACACATCGGCGCCGTGGCTTAGTTGGTTAAAGCGCCTGTCTAGTAAACAGGAGATCGTGAGTTCGAATCTCGCCGGAGCCTGCACACTCTCTCATCCTCTAGACGCTGCTCTGCCTCCTCAGAGCACACGACCTCCAGGGGTTAATGAAGTTGGATGTAGTAGAGTTTAGAACAGTTATATTTTTGTCAACACTTCCCTTTCAGCAGACAAACAAGTTATGCTGCTGATTATAATAAACCCGTTCGTTCGTTCACCAAAAGAGGGAGAGACCGTTCAATTTTACACTTTTAATCCTATTAATCCTGACACCCGTTACTAAAGTTAATATCTTCATTTTCACATATTTTAAATCAGATCTCGAGTGGAACTCCAACAAACATAAAAAGAAGTCCCATTCAGCCCATTCCACACATCCGAAACCAGTTTTGTGTGCTCATGATTTTACACTCATTATCACCAGTAGTGGAGTACGTCCTCCGTACTAACGGGTTGATTAACTCATTTCTCCACACCATCTCCAATTTAATCCCTTTTTAGCTGTGGATTCCTGGCGCGTGTTTGGGATTTTACGCCACGGATTGGGATTTGCTGCACCCGATCCCATGCGGCTGTGTCTCTCCTTTCCCAGCTTCCCACATTCGACTGGCGAATTTTATCCTTCCATTCCACCTGGCTCCCTGGCTGTCTGCGATGGCGGTCGATGACTTTAAACCCCGACGCTCCGTCCATCGATGGAAGATAAATAAGTGCAATTAAGCCCGAAGCATAATTAACACTCCGCCACCGCGTAACATTCCGTGGCGCGTGTGATCATCCTCCCATAAGCCTCCCGCTTCACCGTTTGTGTCGGAAATTCGCAGCACCGGATCTGAGGGATGCCTTCGCCAGCTGGACAGGCAATTAAATAAAGTTGTTAACATGGGTCGATGAATGCTGTTTCTTGAATGACTTCCAATTCTATTGCACAAACGCGACCAGACGTGGTACCAAAGCGTTGTTTCGATGGGTGGTTGTCTCTAAGGGATTCCGAGGCTGATAATTAACCGCCCAGCTTTCGCGTGATCTACCCTTACATAGAGAGGGACCGGCCCAGCACAAAAAGGGAATGGTCTAGGATCGTGGTTCTCCTAGGGACGCTCTCTATACCAGCGCAATAGAGCACGGCTCTGCTGCTCCAGGTTTTCGCATCGATAGCACCACTATGCACACACTCTGGGGGCAGGCGGTGCTCGATGCGCAACTGGAAATGAAGCTTCACGATCGCCCAACGCGTAAGGCGTAATTGAGCCACCACCGGCACTTCCACCTTTAAGTTGGAATGATGCCAGACCCCCCCCCAGGATGGGAGTTTTATGGGCCTTTGAAGGAAAAGTGCCGCTACGCCGGCTGTCTGGCGGGGCTAATGATTCGCGAGGCGGTACTGCATCGAACCATTTTTGCAGTTAGAAAGGCGACGACTTTACACTCGATCCTACTATGTTTGGGGTGTCCGCGTGCTGCCGCTCAATCATGA
Source organism: Anopheles maculipalpis (assembly GCF_943734695.1). Classification (NCBI taxonomy): domain Eukaryota; kingdom Metazoa; phylum Arthropoda; class Insecta; order Diptera; family Culicidae; genus Anopheles; species Anopheles maculipalpis. The sequence goes on from NC_064872.1 coordinate 5,022,776, forward strand.
CCCAAGTGACAATTCTAATAAAGACACACCATGGTGCACGCGTCCATTTTTGCTCGACATCTTCATCAGTGAATAAAACGCAGTGAAGGTTAATGTTCTCGTGTTGCTTCGCCTCTCTTTACAGACATTCCTGCAAAATCTGTTCCGGCTGTTTGATATGGACAACGAGAACTTCTTGGTGCAGGATAAATGGATCGAACACCTCAAGGGCCGCCTGACGTAAGTGCCAAGCTCGTTTATTATTACTTAGCTCTTTCTTCTTCACACAATAGCTCATTTAAATTGATTGCGACTACAAATTTAAATCAATTTTAACTTCGCCGCGAAAAATTAACTGTTATTGCTCGAAAGCTGTAACTACCTTCGTATAATCCCTGGATGACCTTTTCCAATCCTTCGATACCTCCCACATTGATTACGTACACACACACACACGGCTGCAAATCAATTCACATTAACCTTATTTCGCTTTTCAAAAATCAATTCTTGTACACACCTTTTCATGAGGTTTCTCCCCAATTTTGTTTAGCCCAATTTACCCCACAGTCACGGTAGCCACATTTACTTGCGGATAAAGAAATGCAGCAAAGAAATGGTGCAGGCAAAACGGTTATGAATTATCTGCCACACAAAATCGGTCCGAACCCCGCTCCGTAAGCTCGTTTTTCATTCGTTCATCCCGATCGATCCGGGGTGTGGTCTGCTGGGTTGGTGGGACTTACCCTATACGAAACCAGAACGCTGCCCCACGGCGTATCCATTGTGTAGATTAAATTGTACGATAGCGTAGTAGTAACACGAGTAGTTTCAGTGAAATTGAATCCGTTCCCTCAATAGCCTCAATTGCCCACCATCGGCCACTGTTTTTGAAGGATCTCTTGTACGTCTCATGTGGACAAGCCTTTCAACTGATTGACCATATCGGTGCTCATCGAGTGCGACAGAGAGAGAGCGTGTGTCATAAGACGCATGTTTCTTTACACCGTATGTGTCCGAAGATCGTGGGGAAGAAGTTCAAACGAGGAACACTCGCTCACAATTTCGGGTGCACGCAATTCAATTTGTCAGCGTTGATTGTGTACCACCGGCCCTGGTGTGTTGGCAATCGGACACTCCAGGCCATCCACGATCGGCAGCTTGGGGTAATGTGGCGAGGTAATATTAAAATTAATACACGACATTTAACCCAACTCTCACAGCACACGTGACGCATCGGCATACAAGGCGTGCCCCAGGTAAATTTCTGACCACAACATCGTGTCCAGTACCGGCGTACCTTTATGATTTATGATGATGTGTTCCGTTTCATGTTTAATTTGATCTTGCGGATTATTACTCTCCCAGGCACGGGGTAACTCGTTCCACCCGTTAGCCATCGATTGATCGATTTTTACCTTCGCCATACTATGTACGTTGTGTAAAAATTGTTCGCCAAAAGGCACATTACTCTTCCGAAGGACTTTAAGCGGTGTAGTGCGGGGGCGAGTGTTCCTATCTAGCACGTGAATTGGGCGCGGTAAGAATGGGTTTTAAAACGAGATTAATAACGCCGCCGTTTTGCAGCCCATTCTGTTCAGCTGCGAGCGAGAAGATTTATCACCTTCACACGCAGATTAGTCGTATTTTGGAGGCTCTTTCGGCTTTGCCCGCTTGTTCACAGCGGGGTTTTTTTTAATCCGTGTTTAACCCTTTGCATCCCTTCTACGCACATCCGTTTGTAGCGGTTGTAACAGAGCTGAACTATAACAACAGCGCTTTAACACGCCCTCGTGTAAAAAAAAAAACATGCGCGTGGGTGGATACCAAAAATGTAGACAACGGTTGGCATTCGGTTGGGTGACAAATGTGCACCGATTGCACTCTATTGAACGGTCCATTTATAATGCAGCAGTGACCCATTCCCCCCCCGGAGAGGGCCGGCCGGGCAGGTTGATGAATGTGCAACATTTACTGTTCTTAAGCTGTTAAACAGCGCTCCTAATAAATTCGTCCATTTTTCATGTCCACAAGACAAGGATACCAGCAACACAATCGTTTCTCCTTCATTTGAATATTTTTTTCGACTTTCCGTTACGCCCTTAACTTAAGACGCTTGCATGCGTCTCCTTGCAGTTCAATTGGTAGAGAAATTCAATCGTTTCCTCAAATCATACACTTGTTGGACGGTTTCCGATCATTTTCCTGCGGGTGAATATGAAACGAAATCAGATCGTATGTACCCTCCCAAGCTACCGTTCTTTTCCAGACTTGTTATTCGTGCAAAACATTGAAACATTGGTGTTACTGGAAGGAAAACGAAATCGATCGTCTGCGATCTCGTGCGATTTCCATTCTGGAACAGATCGTAACCGCTGATAATGCTGCGGCTCTGCACAGAAGCATCATCCCGGTTTCCCGGTGGTCCCAATCAAGCCCGCAAAACATCGCTTGGATGACCATGGAACCATTCATACAAGCAGCGTGAAGAGTTGTACTGACGAAAGAAAAGCCACGGAATATGGATGGAGGTGGATGGAGAAAATATGTCCTACCATCAATCCATCGATCGTGTCTCGATCGGCGGAACCGCGGGAACCCGTTAGCGCGCAGATTCGATCAGAAGCACACCGAACGAAAACCGGGGCGCGAGACCTGTCTTGTAACTGCCTCCGGACAAGACGTCCAACGGACACCTTCTTTATGATGGAAAAGGGTTTACGCGCATGCCTATCCGCACTCAACACCATTCCGTGGGGACTTGCCAAGGGACAAAAGCTCCAGTGGTGGACCCGGTGTACTCGCGAACAGCATGTGTTTAGGGGTGTGCGCCGGTCGGTTGAGCCGTTAGAAAAGAGCTCCCTTTGAAGATACAGTATCCCCTAGGCGGGGAGTGAACCTACTGCGTGCACACACGCACGCACTCCTGTGTAGCTCAAAGAGCGATCTGCACCCCTTTTTGCGGGTGTTGATGAAGTAATAATAAATTTACAAAGACACCCTACAATGCTCACCGGTCGTAACAGTTGATAATTCATTTAACTCTCTCTTCTCCTCGCCCCTCGGCAAACTCCTCCTCGTCCTTACGCCCTACCCTAATGATCAATGAACGAAGACACGTCCACGTGGTTCGAAACTATTGGAGGCTTAATTGTTGAAATATTTTAGACCCGTTCGCTAGCAATCTCAGAGTTGATGCTGGGCAGCAGGGCGCCTCTCTAGGTGACTACAGCGATCCGCAAACGGCCCACACTCACTCCACTCTGGGGGATCAATAATCAAAGGGTGGGTTTGACCACTTTGATTGATTGCCCAGTGGTGGTTGTGGTGGTGGTTGAATCGCACGTTATTGTCGATGTTGCGTGACTTGAGAGCGCGTGTAGGCACAAAAGGCATCATTGTGCATTTGTCAAGCTACCAGTATGAATGGATGTCCACAATAACGCACCCAGATTATGAAAAAAAAAAAAAAAACAGTTACAGTGGTCCCGAAATATGAATGTTTATGACACTTGATAGCAATCGGTAAATATTTGGTACGGATTAAGATATTTGGTCGCCTTTTTACTTATGTTGCTGTCCGTTCATTCTCTTCAAGCCGAGCGCACATAAATTCGCAAAAAATGCACATAAACCGCTTAAAATAATTGTTCTCTATTATTTCTTAATTTTGCTGATCCTGCTCACTATACTCTGGCGCTGCAAGGTCCTGTGCTATGACCACCCGTTGTGCCATTCCTGTTGCTACATATATTTCATATTTGCATGCGCGTGCACGCGCGCTCGCACCCTTCAATTCCCGGGACCGAAAGTACTTGGAACTAAGTGTTTATGCGTTCCGAAATCGGCGCTAATTAGTGCACGGATTTGGAGTGATAGGGAGAGCGGGATCATAAAGCGAAGGTTCGTCCATTTTCGGGAGTTAGCAGTTAATGTACAATGCTCTTAAGTATCTGGCCCAAACATGGGCAAGAAGTCGCGCCTGATATTGAGATGTTGCCGATCCGATTATCCGCCAGCCAGGTCGATTTGTGTCGATCAAATTCGATCACGATTCGCGATTTATCGCACAATCCAAATCTCCATACTTAAAAGCAGGCCAGCTCGGAGTCGTAGCGTCGGAAACCAGCGCTTGAGAGAACGCTTGACGGAATCTTGATCTCATTTGCCACGACCACCGCACGTGGTCGGACCCCGGATCGAGTTCTCGGGTGGGTAGCGACAGTTGACCAACAAGAAGTGCTTCAGAAAAGAGTGTTTCGGTTGCGATAAATCTTAAATTTCAATCTTCTGGATTAAAGGGATAAAGAACACGCCGGAAAATAGAAACAGAACGTCCACAGTAAACCTTGCGCTCGCCTCCTTACGGTTACACAGAAGAAGAAAAGCAAAAGTGCTAAATTGAATTAAATTATTATAAAAATCCATTTACAGCTTCACGGTTTTCGAACCAAATATGGTAAAACTGGTTCAAACCGAGCTCGAGCACTGGCAGTTGGAGACTGTTGGGTCTCCACTCCACCCTAGATAGTTCCACCCAGGGGTAGCTTTCATCGATCAGGAAACCGTCGCCATAAGAAAACTCATCGCCCATCGCCCTCGACTGCTCCATACGCCTCGCAGTACGAAAATTGATACATTTCTCCAAACTCGCCAAAACCCGAGGTTACATTTGCGCGTCACGCGTGGAGCTAACGAGAAACGAAAGCACCGCCAGACAACGGGACTGGTGCGTGAGCATTTACTCAATCACTCGCTAGCATGTGTGTGTATGTGTGTGTGTGTGTGTGTGTGTGTGTGTGAGTGCGCCCGTCTCGACTGGCCGCGGCGAAGACACCTGACACCGCGAAAGGAGGTTATCAAATTTATCGTTACCCATGTTAGGGGCGGCTGGGTTGACTATTTTATGTGCGTTTTGACTGTTTTGACTGTTGGTCCCTGTGTAACATGTGCAAGGCAAGCGGCTGTTCACAGATTTGCAATCGGTCCGGAACACGGGGACAAGGGAATTTGATCCATTCGGAACGATTTCGACGACAGGGCTCGATGCCGAAGGTTGGTTGCTCTGCCGCCGGGCAAGATCTGATTCCTTCCAACCTGCCAACTGAGCCTACCGACCCAGAAGGACCACAGATGCGGCTTCCGCCCTTTGATCGTGAAAGCGCACTAAAATTGGATTATTTATGCGTGCGCTTTAACACGACGTCAAGTGCACACACGTTCTCACGCTAGCGACTGCAAGCCTTGACAGCATGATGAATATTCCGTTTTCGTATCTCCGAAAGATGCACCACGAATTGATGCAACAGGAAGGTATGGAAGAATATCTTTTAGTGCCCAAGTCGCAAACAAACTTTTCCTACAGTGATGTACAACATTCGTCGAATACTTTGTAATGCTTTCAAACTTCAATCTTCAAGGACACAAAGCTCAGACGATTCTTCTCGCCAACGAGTCCGTGCAATGAAATATGACTTCATGTTTATTAAATTCACTCACCTCAACACCTCATTAACATTGTGCACGATTCGGTTTCGGGAAAAAAAACCAAGCCCCGCGATCACGTTTCATCAGCAACTACAGATTGGAAAGCATGCTCCGGTAACGGCAGCGCCGTTTTCCTTTCGACAATTAAAATTCACTCGTTCTCGTTTAGGCGCTTGTGAGACGCTGGAATGCTAAAATCTTGTTTTCTGTTGATTAAAAATGAGCGTTCTGCAGTAACGAAGAAAAAAAAAAAAAAGACGAACGCACAAACCAACCAGATTACAATCCACCGGAGCATGTAATTGTTGCGAGGTGAAAACAACAAGAGAGCTCACCTTCGACATCGAATGCGTGCGACTAATGGATGAGTTAATTGTTCGAAATTTGATACCACACGAGAAGCGAGAAGCACGAGATACAACAACAACAAAAACAATCTCTTTTCGTGCAGTGACTTCGATCGAGTTGAGGGTGTCCCAAGACCCCAGAGGATGGGTGATGTTTTATGGATTTATTCAATCACCAAACATGTCCGTCGTTAATGGAAAAAAAAAATACTTCCGAGGCAAGGCGATACATTCCCACATTTACACGGTTGCGTTTTTACCTCTTGAACGATCCGCATCTCATGATATCTGGTCATATCTGGTAAGGAAGAAATATGTTCACATTATTCGCATTATTCGCAACAACAACAACAACAGCACGATTTACAGTTGGTACCTTACTTGTGATGGTGTTCCCTTTTGTAACAAGGGTCCTCACTAGCGGCGGTTTAAGAAGGACGAAAAACCGGACCCGTTCCCGTTCACCAGGTTCAATCGGAACCTGCACACCAGAGACCCATTGCTCATAATCGCTTCTCATAAATTGTCCTCAAATGGTGACCCGTTGTGCTATGCGTTTTTTGCAGTTCTCTGAAGTTCGCGAAGGATTCCCTGAAATTGATCTTAAATTCACACACAACATTCAGCTACCGAATTGAAGCTCCTTTCTCCGAGGCTTTCAAACACGCTGCTCTGCTTTCCTCCGTTGGTTTGGATTCGGTTTGTTGTGTACGAAACACATGCGTTTCAACCCCAATCACACACGGCTAGCCGACACCCGGGTAGCACCAAAACTCGATGCTGATGCAGCTCACCAAACAGATGCGAATTTATGAATGTAGAGCGCTCGACCATGCACATTCCATTGCGCACAGTGGACAGCGCACGCGAGATTCCACGATGGTCCGAAATGGCACACCCGGGGCTTCATTGCCGGTCCCAGCTTTTACCTTATCGGGGGATACGAGCTTCCTGCATTTCCTGCTCTTGGTGCTATGGTGGTCGTATGGTCGCTTTGCCCGTACATTGCGATAAAATCCCCTGGACACCGGTTAGACACGTATTTATTAAGCTACTGCCGTTGTGGAACCTTCACAGGATGACATACAGAAGAGCAAGACTGTTGTTGTTGCCCGCTGCTTGACACTATGCAGATGAAAGCATGCAGCTGATGATGGCTTCGATTATGATAATAATGGCTGTACCTTCTCAACCACGCAAAAAGACACGCGTGTCCCAATCAGCGGATGATGGAAGGTACAGCATCAGGTCGATAGGATCCGGACCTACCTCAGCTGAAAATTTACCGTACTGGCGTACCTCCGCTTGCGGACGTTAATTGCCACCGGTTTCTGTACCGTGGCAATAAAACTAATCGTCGTCGGCGCGCCCGCGCTACTCCTCGCGATCTAAATGGACTACGGCGCTCTCTCGCGCTCTATTCGGAACGTTCGGGCCATTCCTTTTTGCGCCTGCGACAGACCAAACCCCTTCGTGCCCGGTGCGATTTTGCTTTATATGTGCTGAAAACTAACGAGCTCTGCCCTTGCCGTTGCGTTGGAAGGTTCGCTTTCCTTGTTTTCGATTCTTTAAATCAATTACTACTATTTAACACCTTTTATATTTGAATTAATAAGTTTGCCCGATCCAGGCGTTGATTAGGCGTGGAGTGTTAGCGGTGAGACACATGGAACCGTGGAATTGACGCATTATGGCGTTTGAGGCTTGTCGATGCTGGTGGATGGCTGTTTTTGCCAACTTCGAAATGTACCTGTGTGTACCAACTTGGGATTTCTATTCTTGCATAGGAGTGGATTTGGAACATCCACGTGGCGACAGCTCGCAATATATGGTGCTGTTTGTTTGCTTCGCGGCTGCGCGGAAAATTGCCTGTGTACAAATGAGCATCGGAAAGGCGTTAATGAGTATGAGCCACATTTTGGGTGGTCTTGAATAGCTGTTATGGAGGGCGCCATTTATGGAGCTGCGTGCGCAGGGTGAGGCATGAAATTTGTTCCGAACGATCTGCAATTGGTGTCATGTTTTTTTTTTTTTTGATTGGGAAAGGAACGTCCTTGTTGGCGAGATATCTGATAAGCTGATAATCTTCTAGGACCGGACTCCGGACTCTGTTTAAAAGCTCTCTTCCTGTTTAGATCGCTTGCTGGATCATACTTACTGACATAGCGTTCCCACGGATTCGATGTACTACTTTGTAAAATAACGACAAATGAGGTGAGTCTTCCCTATTTGGACGCCTCCGAGACACCACCACCAAAGTCTTCCAGTTATTTACGGTACCACAACTTGTACGATAAAGTGGAACAAAATGTTTAATCAGACACCAATTTGTGTTCAGTCACCGGTCAATCGCCGTGCAGCGTAATTTCGTCCCACAACTTAGACTTACCTCCCCGCCGGTACACAGGACACACCCGGTTCTTTAGCTGCCTTTCAGCAGTTCAAAATCGGGCACACAAAATAATGTGTTAATCTTGCGTGTCGCGAGGTTACGCTGCAAATGTGCGCAAACCGAATGCACACAAATTGAGTTCTTATCCACCTGTTTATTTGCGGGTGAGGTCAGCCAGACTTTCGAACCCGCCCGGGACAGACGCACCGACGTGTCATAAGCTAACGACTTAACACCGAAAATTATGTACCATTTGCCCAAAATCGAAAGCGATCAGAAATCACCCCGGTTTTTGGTGGGTCCAATCAGATAGGCGGCAAGATATTCTGGATAGCGTGTAGGTGTACAGTGCGCGAGCACAGATTGGTTCTCCACTTAATTAGCATTGTGTCGTAATTGGGGTGTGTTTCGAACGTGTTTACGCACAAACATGCCGCGTTTATCAGCCAGTTTGTAATTAAGACAATCGGGACAGTGGATCCAATTAGGTGCAGAAACTTATGATCGTACCGAAGGCCTCTATTTCGAGCGACCGTACATAGGTGTTCGGTACGGCTGTAATACTTTGCCTCTTCTTCCGCTGGGCTTGTGTGTTGTCCGTCACGCAGAGGAAAATATCGATTGGAAAAGGAATGTGAACCGATTAATTCCTCTTCCTCAATTGGACGTCCTCGAATGGTGTTCGTGTCCCAGTGTGTCTTGCTGTAAGCTCCCGTGCTTGGTTCGAGCAATCGAGATGCGTGAAGGTGGTTGGAGCAGTCCGTCTCTAATTCACGCAAGTTTTCGCAATAACACGCTTCATTGCCAGGGATTTGTGCACAGTTGCTTGTCTCATCGATCGTAACTCACATTCCCTTGGGACAATCCAACGCAACTGGAACATGATGTGCGTTTGGGTGTGAATGAGTGGAACACTTTAATTGGATATTACAGTGATGTCATAAGCGAAGGATTTAACTCTTTAAAGAAGGGAGTACTTTAACATCACATACGATACAAGTGTTAATGCAATTAAAATGCTGCTCGTGGTGTGCTCAATTAAAAGCAATGTGTTCAATAAGAAAATTAATTGCTTTATTTAACAAACAATCGTGAAACTTGCTGATTTGCTGAACAATTTTATTTTTACGATCAATATATAGCGATAGAACAACACATCGAAGACTTTAGTTGTACTCAAACTTCATCTCGAACTTGATCTCCATAATGGTCTCGAAAGTAAAGCTATGTGCATTATTCGTCATATTAGCGAACGTAGACTGCAGAACCAATGTTATATTTCAGGAGAATTGCAACAATTCAAGCAACACTCCTTTAGAGTAAGTAACGCTTAATTTCTTCAACAACTTCAAACCATACTGATGACTATTATTCCAAACTCTTAGCTCTGGTTTACGAGCAAAAGACATTGACGAATTAAATCCATTAGACTTTTTCTTAACACACGACGAAACAAATGAATGGCTAGACTCGCTCATGGCTAAATACCCTGAAAAGTGCACGGTTCAAACGATTGGCAAATCGTACGAGGGACGCAACATCAACGCCATCACCATCAACCCATCCAAAGTCATGAAAGTCATCCTGGTGGCGGGCCTGCATCCACACGAATGGGTCGCCATGTCCTCCGCCATCTACATCATCCATGAGCTGGTTCGCAACTCCAATAGCTATCCGGAAGCGGCCCATTTCGAATGGCTTATCGTGCCAATCGCAAACCCAGACGGGTACAACTACACCAAAACTACTGATCGCAACTGGCCCAAAAACCGTTCCCCAGATGCGGCTGGCGTTGGAGTGAATCTGAACCGTAACTTCCCGTACAAGTGGGATGTGTTGCTTCAGCAGGCAGATACCGACCCTAGCGGAGATACGTACCGTGGTTCGGAACCTTTCTCTGCGCCAGAAACTGAAATTATAGGAGCATTCCTGCACCGTCACAAGGACGCACTTTTGTACGTCGATCTGCATGCGTACGGTCAATTTATTCTTATTCCCTGGGGATACACGGATGATGAGGCACCGAATGGTAATTTGTTGCGCTCGGTAGCACAAGCCGGATCGACGGCCATAATGTCGCGTTCGAGCCAAATCTACCAGGTCGGCACACCAGGCGAGCTAACGTACAAAGTGTCCGGTTCGAGTGTAGACTATGGCTATTCGCTCGGAATTAAAGTGTGTGTGGCGATCGAGTTGACAAAGGAGGGATTTCAAATTCCAACCCAAGATATCATCCCGCATGGTCAGGAAGCTCTAGCCGGTGTATTGGCAATGGCCGTTAACGTTAGCGAGTATTAGGAGCTAAATTATTTGTTGTTTTATTACTTAAAGTTTGAGACATTTTTCAACCACTTGTATAATAAATTATAAAATAAATAAAGATACAATTTAAATAGTAATATAAAATATTTTAATAAAAAATACTTAAATCAATTGCCTTTGAGTAAAAAGTTATTGTATGCTGAATTATTTGAAAAAAACATCATGGTACTACAATTGATGAAAATACAAGGTCCATTCAAAATTCGGATCCACTTCTGCCGTGTAAATTAATGTTAGACTGTGGCATCAAAAGACGATCAAAATGAAAAGTTCAACATTATTAGAAGTGTATTTTCATCTTGAAGAACTTTCTAAAAAAGGTTCTTTTTTCATTTTTTTTAGATGTATTTAATAGTTTCTCACTAAAATAATTTATAATTGGAGTTTATATCTGAAATCAATTAACTAAATTAACGAATTCCTTGCAATTTCGATACACATAATTTGCATGAAATTGCTAACCTTGTTTGACAGTATAAAACCAACTTTGCAGAACAAATTTAACGCTATTCATTCATTTAGCTTTGTTTGGAAACAATCTTGCACTCTCAAAATGACTCCTCACATAAGTTTACGTACAATCTCTTCGTTCATGTTGATGTTCGTCTCGGCAGCCATAATCATTTGTTTGCCAGTGTTTGAAGCTAACGATAACGAAATTCCAATAGAGTAAGTACTCTCGGCATTAGCTCAAATCATATCCATTTTCACCCTTACGGTTAAACATTGCTCCACACAACAGATGTCTGAATGAGACTAAATTGTCCTCCGATTACAATGTGTTTGACTTCTTCCTAACGTACAACGAAACCGAGGCATGGTTAACGGCACTGGCGACCGAATTCCCCGAAAAGTGTAGACTGCAATCGATAGGAAAATCGACCGAGGGTCGTGAAATCTTGGCCATCTCCATCTTCTACGATAAGCCGAAAACGGTCCTTCTTCTAAGCAACTTACGGGCCCGCGAATGGGTCGCAATGGCGTCCGCAGTCTACGCCATCCATGAGCTGATCCGCAATGTAGCCAAATATCCGTATGCGGCTGATTTTAACTGGATCATAGCTCCGATCACGAATCCGGACGGGTACGAGTACACCAAAATGCACGATCGCAAATGGTCCAAGACACGCTCGGTCCAAGCTGGTGGGAGCATTGGTGTTCAAATAGATAGCAATTTCGACATTAAGTGGGATGGTGGCTTTAGTGAAACGTTCGTCAAACCATCCGCACAATCGTACCGTGGACCGGAACCATTTTCCGAACCAGAAACGAGAGCAATTAAATCGCTGTTGGAGCGTTATAAGAACGCCACACTGATGGTTGACTTGCAGGCACACGGACCGTACGTCTTCATCCCGTGGACGCACACGCATGAACCGGCCCCAAACGTGGCATTGGCACGGATAGTGGCGGATGCCGGGCGGACCGCAATCTATCAAGAAACGGAACAGGAGTATGAGGTTGGAATCGTGTCCGACTTTTTACCATTCCAGTACGGCACCTGTCTCGATTATTGTTGCTCGGTCGGCATTCGTGTGTGCATAGCGTTGAAGCAAACGCTAACCGGGTACGAGATACGAACAGATGAAATCATTTATCATGGTCGGGAAGCGTTTGCGGCGGTTCACCAAATGGCTATAGAAGCTGATTGGCAGATGTGGAATTAGCCAACGAATGAATGAATTTTAGGGCATCAAATACATAATTTCTGATAGATCACGAACAGTTAGTTTTGTTTTTTGAATTATGTTTAATTCTGGGAGGAAGTCGAAGATAAATTGAATAATCTTTTGGACATACAGAATGCCTAATTGCTTGGTGCCTTGAAAAATTTCTTTTGAGAACTTTCCTCCGAGGTTAGTGTACGATAAAACGGTCTATTTGGTATTGCTCCAATCGTCCGGCAGACTGGCGTCGGTCGCTCTGAACTACCAAGCGCCCTAGCGTAATGTACTAATTACTTTTATTCAAACACAAATGCTATTTACCACATTTCATGTACTATTCGCTCCGCCAACATCAAACACAATTAATTAAATCAAATCATAACAATACCAATTTTAATTAGATATTGAATTGGCGTCAGAGGTTGGGGCTATAAAAGATCCTTCACGGCCATTCAAAAGGTAGTTTTGGTGTAGAATTCTTACTTGCAAAAGCTGCAATATGATTGCTAAAAACAGTTTCAACCAACGTTTCTTCTGGCTGTGGATATTGTACTCCGGCATTGCGTTCCCATTTGCTGTGAGGTACCGTAAACCCATTACTGTAATTCTTCTGCCCTGCATTAATTTTAGTATTTTATCACGTTTATAGCATCCCCGATCCAAATGCAGCCATGTCCTACTTTATGACATATAACGAGACGAACGATTTTATGCACACACTCGCCCGAATGTTTCCGGAAAGAGTCAAGGTGGGAACAATAGGCGTTACTGCCGAAGGTCGCGATATCAACATGATCGTCATAGATTACTTAGCACCGAAAAATATTACTATAGTAGCGAACCTGAATGCACGGGAATGGGCCGCTATGACGTCGGTCTTATACTTCATCTTAGAAATCATTTACAGACCCCAACATTATTCGAACCTGCTTCAATTCCGCTGGAACATTGTACCGATGGCTAACCCGGATGGGTACGAGTACACGATGAAGCAAGCCCGGTACTGGAATAAAAACCGCGCTCCACAATCGGACGGAAATGTTGGCGTTAATTTGAATGCCAACTTTGGATATCTTTGGGAGAATTCTAAACCCAATCCACCGTCGGATGATTTTTACCGTGGTTCAGCACCATTTTCTGAGCATGAAACAAGTGCAATTAGTGAACTGCTGTCCAGTACGATCAATTCCACCGTTCTGTACATCGATGTACATGCATCGGCTCAAAGCATATTCTATCCATGGACCTACACCGACAAACCAACGACAAATGTGAAGAAATTCAAATCAATTGCACAAGCTGGAGCAAACGCGGTGAAAGCCAAATTTGGCATTGTTTACGACATTGGTACATGGCCGGAACTGCGATTTTACGAATTGTACGGGACTAGTATCGATTATTGTAATTCTTTGTCGATAAATGCGTGCATGTGGCTTGATATTTCGAAGAATGGGTACGATCTGGAGACTGATGACATCGGAGGCTATGGGGAGCAAGCGTTAGAAGCAATTTTAGGAATGGCCAAAAAGGCGGACACTTTTTTCTAATCATAGAATCTTGTATTATTTAATGAGAAGAAATAAAGAAATGACGTTTATGTCACGCGATGAGGACCATTGAAAGTGAGTCTCAAAATACATTTATTCAGAACATGCAATAAACTTTGATGCATTTGAAAAGCATTTGATGTTAGGCAAACAATACGATTGTTATAATTACTATACAAACGAGTTTAATGCAACTGCATTCTTATCGATATTATTAAAAATTACAATTTATATTATGCGCTTCTGTAATTACTAACTTAATACGAGGGACTTGAATGGTAAGATTATATAAATGCCACTCTCCAACGAATAGACGCCATTACTTCACTTTCCTAGCGTCACTCAGTACATTGTTGAACATGTTTTTCATACTGAGACTGGTGCTGTTTCTTGTTATACCCATAAACTGTCTCCAGATCACACCTAATCCGCTAGCAAATAGGTATGAATTTCAGCTCTGGAGTGGAAACATATCAATTATCACACTTGATCGATTTCAGTTTACTTGCCGGCCCAGCCAATTCTATCAATCACTTCCTATCCTACGAAGAAACGAACGAGTTCTTAAGCCACACAGCGGAGAACTTTGGGGACAAGGTAGATATGATCAAAATTGGACAAACTGCATTAGGTCGTGACATCAACATGCTCGCCATAAACACGTACGCTACAAAAACGGTCATCCTGGTAGCGAACCTACACGCACGCGAATGGGCCGCAATGACTACCGCGCTTTACATCATCTCACAGCTCGTATACAATCGTGATCAGTATCCGGAGCTAATGGATTTACGCTGGATGATTATTCCTATGGCGAATCCGGACGGATACACGTACACGAGAAACTACGATCGCTACTGGAGTAAGAACCGAGCTCCACAGCTCGGTGGCACATTCGGTGTCGATTTGAATCGAAACTTTGGATACATGTGGGGCAAGAATAAGAATCCTGCAGTTCCGGAGAGCCGTGCGTTCAATGGGCCGGAAGCATTTTCCGAGGCGGAGAGTACTGCTATCGGTAAACTACTGGAACAGTACAGTGCCAACACGATACTCTTTTTGGATATGCACACGTTTGGAAATCATATATTTTACCCGTGGAGCTACACAACCGATCCAGCGCCGGATGGTACGAAGGCACGTGCGGTGGGTCTTGCTGGAGCGGATGCGATGCGGGCTAAGTATGGACAATACTATACGGTAGGAACAGCTGCCTATCTGTTCGAACGAGTGTACGGCACAAGTGTGGATTATTGTCATTCCCTCGGCATAAATGTGTGCCTGTGGTTTGAGATGACCAAAGAAGGGTACCAGTTTGGGGAGGAGCTAATAGTGCCTTACGGGGAAGAAGCTTGGTACGGAATTCAAACGATGGTGTTGAAGGCCAATGAGGTAGTTGATGTAAATTATCCTGAATGATGAGTTCGAAGGGTATTGTTTGCAGATGGGAGAAGAATTAGATCGCATCGAAATTGGATGATAACATTAAATAAAGAATAAAGATTTGGTAAGGGCTCCCTAAGCATACGTTATACTCCAATTTCTTCTTGATCTGAGGTCTGGATCTGTTTAGTGACCTATAAAAGAAAGAAAAGCTTCGACACCTTTCCGACTCATAGTTTGGAGGCTCTATCAAGGAAAGCCTTACCCTTACGGAAAGTCTTTGGCTGTAGGTCCCTCAGAACATTCCCTGAAGATCATTACCTCCTGCTATTGTCTCCGTTAAACCCTCAACTAGCTCAAATCCAGACGTCTCCGTTCCACATGATTTAATAATCTAAATAAATCAGTCGTCAATTACGCTTAATTATATTATAATTATAAACAAAATTATAAATAAAATTCATTGAAAAATTGTTATGATTGCTCGATGATTATTTTCAGTACTGATGTAATTGCTGTTATTCAAAACAATATCAACCAATCTGCATTTATAAATATGAGGAACGTTAATAAAAAATTTCAATTAACTGAAAGTGTTGATCAAAAGTTCACACCAACGAAACTATGGCTTCGGAGAAATTTTACAAGCCTCTTTACTTGGTGTGTCTATCCTTTCTCATCATACCCAACACAAACGGTCTGCAGAATTTCTCCTTACGACAATCTCGGTACGATATACAGCAGCAAGTGAATTCGTTACAAAACCGTCAGTCACCTAATAACGCGATAATTCATTTCAGTGATCCTTCCGATCCTAGCTATGCGCTCAACAACTTCCTATCCTACGAAGAAACCAAAGATTTCATGGCGCTTACGGCTCAACGTTTCTCGGACCGGGTAAGCTTCGAAAAACTAGGCGAAACTGCGCTGGGTCGTGACATCAATATGCTCGTGATAAACACGTACGCAGCGAAAACGGTCATCCTGGTAGCGAACCTACACGCACGAGAATGGGCCACGATGACTTCCGCCATTTACATCATAACCGAACTGGTGCACAACGGGGAGAAGTATCCGGAGCTGAAGGATATCCGATGGATGATTATGCCGATCTCGAATCCCGATGGGTACGAATACAGTCGAGAGACCGATCGCTACTGGAGTAAAAATCGATCGCCACAGCCTGGTGGAACGGTCGGTGTCGATTTGAACGGGAACTTTGGACACATGTGGGACAAGAATGAGAAACCTAGCAATCCCGAAGATCGAACGTACCGAGGTCCAGCAGCCTTTTCTGAACAGGAAACCATCGCAATAAGCGGGCTGTTGGTAGATTTTGCTTTCGACACAATTTTGTACGTCGATATGCATTCGTTTGGAAATCATATTTTTCACCCTTGGGGTTATACACGTGAGCCAGCTCCGGACGCTGAGGTAGCTAAAGCTGTAGCGTTTGCCGGTGCGGATGCAATACGGGCTAAGTTTCAGGAATACTACACCGTCGGTACACCATCATCTTTGTACTATAATGTGTTCGGAACGAGTATGGATTATTGTCAAATTCTAGCGATAAACGCGTGCGTCTGGCTTGAGATGACCAACAGTGGGTTTCAGTTTGAAGAGGACAAGATTATACCATACGGTGAAGAAGCTTGGGAAGGCATTCGGGCAATGGCAATCAAAGCGGATGAGATGTCTAATCTGTTGAAGATTGTTTAGCAATTTTAATTGGCAAATATAGAGCGAAGCATTATTTAGAAATACACCAAAAAACGTGGATTAGCAGCATTTCTCTGTCACTTACTGTTTAGTTGAAGTTTTTGTGGTATAAGCTGACGAATAATGGACATATTTTGGTCCATTATGGTGCTGAGGGTTAATAATGACTTTGGGAATTGAATTGTTACAATAAAACGAAATATTTCATGCATTGCAAACTTCGTACAGAATACTGATATTTTATTACATACAAGCTGGTCTTTTAGCTAACTTTTCTGTCTTTTCTTCCGTTTTTATTCCTCTCTATAGCGATGAAAAACAAATCGACTTTGCCGAACAGCTCGAATCGGTAGCGTACGTCCTATGTGGAGACGGAACGGTAACATATGACAAATTCTGCCAAATATGGCATGCCAAAGGGGTAAGTAATCCACACTGACTGCTATCTTCCGCTGCGGCACAACAGCTGACGACGTGTCACGGCCTTTCTCACCAAAACAGATTCTTGATAAGCTGTACCGACTAATCGACGTTGATTCCACCAACCTAGTATCGACCAATCAAATAATGGAGTTCATCTCGAACCTCACCAACTCACGGTAAGTAACGGTCACGTCAAAACCCCCTTCGATTTGAAACATTCCAACAGCATTTCGATCGAATAATTAAACCTTCCATACCATTAGGGGAACTAAAAAGGGGTTTCCCGCTTGTGCGAAACCGATGTGCCGATGGATAATTAAATCCGTCACAACCATTCCAACACCTTCGCACATATGAACACTGGCGGCCCCCTATTTCAATCACCGACACACCGTCGTGATTAGTTTTTCCCAAATGAGGTAGACATGCTGGGCAGGCGGCCACGCTGAAGCCTTGATCAAGGAAAACAGTCGCTCGTCGGCTTGTCGCGCGGTATCCGTCAACGTCGACCGCTAACGTGCTCTTGTCGATCGGTTTCGGTAAAGGAGACGATGTTTTGCTCACTTTCTTCGAAACCATCTATGGGTATTGGAATCGGAGAAAAGCGGCAGATCTTAATCGTGCTAGGGTTAATGCAGTGCTAGGAAAAAAAAAGTAAGACGGAGTCATGACCGCTCTATCCATCATTCGTTGGGGCTCCGGTGCAGTGGACTTTACAATGTTTTTTGTAGGGGAAAAAATGGCGGATCGTCATGACTTCACATTATGCTTGACACTTGCCCGTATTCCTTTGTAAGTACAGAGATAGTAGATTCATCATCTAAATCATTCTATTAGGAGGACTCCAGCACAGCGTCTCCTACCTTAATCAGCAACGAAATCGATTTTCCTTTACACCGCCTTATGAGGACCTATATCTAAAGCATCAACCAGACCGGTTTGCAAGTGGAGTCGTTAACTTCTTTGATCGTGTTTGATCGTTTGCGATAAGATCATCCGATCGATACCGGTCTATCGCGTCTACCTCACGGCAAATCATGGTAGATCTTAGCGATTTGATGGACAGCAAAATTACGGTAGCACCGCTAGTGCCAAGCCCTGTCGAACGGGCAAGTGAAGAGTAGTTTACTACCAGCTTTAACGCACTTGATATACACACAAACTCGTATCGCAAAAAAAAGACCAGACGATGCGCGGTGCTAAAGTGAGCCCATTACGTGGCAAAATCCTGATCGGAAAACCAAAAGCGGTAGCGATATTACACTGCATAAATTAGATACACCCTTCTGGTACATCACAAACAGACACAACACTCAACGCAACCCAGCAATCTCCTATTGAACACGATCGCGATCACCGGAGAGATCTGCTGGCAGAGGAACATCTCTTTACTCAGTGTGGTACCGTTACGCACAATACGAGCAAGAACCAATTAAAGTGACAGTAACGTGCCACTACTAGCACCACTCAACGCCATCGTCGCCACTGGGCCAGGCTTTGATTGACTAGTGATTCGCGAGGTTCGAACAAGAATGAATTTGAGATGCTGCTTTCGATATGGCTGAAGTGTTCAATCAGACGTGCCGTTTTTGGACTGCACGAGAACCAGTGGTTGGCAACTTAAGCTAAGTAACAGTGCGTTGAAATAGCTTTTACTTTGAGTAATTATGCATATGAGAACAAAAACGGGACACAGGAGTATCAAAATGATCGAAAAGCTATCTCAAAAAGAGTTTGTGGCGCTGATCTGAAGATCATGTAGACGACAACGATGGACGAAGGTGGAAACTATAACTGCTCTTGCAATTTTATCTTTGTTCATCAGTCAGTTCATCATCAGTCCCTGGATCCTAAGAAGTGATGTAGATTGAAACCAAATTTAAATGTGCATTGACCACCACTGCTCTAGCAGCCCGAAGATAGATGATGCGACAACGATCGATATGGCAAGAATTTCGTTCATCACTTGCTGCTGCAGCACGGTGACAGCATGGAGTCACAAGATGGTCATGATCTTTATCTCTCTATACGTGACTGCAAGCATGTCCGATACGTTGTCGTACAGCGAGCCGGACTTTCCACACACTCATTCATTCTTCGTCCATTGTAGCCACTACAGCTTGACTGCTAGGTTGAACAGACGCAGTGCGAGCCCATTCAGCTGCTTTCGACACGATCCTTTCAGATGTTTGCTCTTAACTATTCACCGGTCCCGCGTAGTCCACAATGCACTGCCCGGCCACGCGTACTCACCACCTGTAGTGTTAGCGCTGCAGTGGCTTTCGGGACGCGAAGACCTAGCGCAAATGGATACATTTTACCGATTGACAAATCGTAAATCATGCGCACCCGCGGGTTGCACGTTGACGGCGTACCTCCATCTACTCGCTGCGTACGATTACGCACCGGAGGGCACACACCGGGTCCGAACCAGCTTCCCAGACGGTTCATAAATTATGTCGCGAAAAGTAATAAAATAAATGGAATGGAAGAACCAGATGAGATGAGGCTCACTTACCCAAGGGGGATCGTAAGCCGTTCAGCTAATCAGCAACTGATCGGTTTCTGCTGCTGCTGCCACATATTTGGTGGCTTCCTGCCCCTGCTTACTGCTTCGAGGAACCTTCCAACCGGCAGACCAATGAGAGAGAATTTCACGCACACAATCTTCTGCCATTGGGGAAGTTATTGATAAATAGCTCGCGAGTACATGATTTATCGATCGCCAGCACTTGCGTGAATGTTAACAAGTATATTAGAAAAAATGAAAGCCTAGCATTTGCTTTTATTTTCGCATCTCAAGACGATTACCCTGGTGGTGAGGGTTTCGGTGGCACATATCGACGACCTATTGAAAATGGGGAAACATAATTTACGAGCTGAGAAACAAGAAGGGGGCATTTGAAATAGTTGCAGACAGACGAACAACACGGTGGCAACGCAATGAGCAGGAATTAGACAACCCCGAGCAGTGCTGCTGCCTCACCTAACCGAAAAGATGCGAATCCAGAAGCGCTGCCAGGGCGAATGATTCATCAGCTTACGGAACCCGTATCATGGGTACCAGTGGTGCCGATCGTAATTTCTGATCAATGCGAAAAATAGCTTCCACAAACAAGGCAAGGCAAGAAACTGTATATTCACATTCGAAATGTGTTTGGCGTGCGTGCATTCTTCAGCCAGGTCTCGAGAGGTTCGTGCTGCATTCGCATAAAGTTGCTTATTGCTGTTTGCACCCGGATTCATTCGTGGGAATGGATTGGTTGCAACGATGATGATGCGTGATTATGGTAAATAATTAATATGTTTCGACCATATTTTGTCGGATGTGTGCAGCTACCGCTGCCTTACTTTTTCGGAATTTTGTGGCCCCTGTACGATTTCACCAGATGACATTGGTGGTGCTTTTGGAAAGCGTGTAAACTGGAGCACTCTAGGTAGAGAGTTCCGACATTTTGTTGCCTCATGTTGATTCCTGTCCCAAAAATTCCTGTCAAATGCAAAGTCGTCTACGTGGTGTGCTAACACTTGAAGCTAAAAAGACACGATACAAGCGTCAAGTGTCGATCGTTTGCCAAAAAGACTTCAATTTCGCTTGAGCGTAGCCCTTTCGCTCAAGCAATTCGTGACTAACTTTGACAAACTGCAAAACACTCCATCATGCCCCACAAAACACCTCCCAATTGTCACGTTTTGTTTACTTTTACAACAAACTGGCCGGAAAAAACACCGAACGCAGATTAAACATACAGAATAATAGTAGCCTGATGGTCCGTCGATTTTGCCGCTGAAGTAGATAGTTTTACTTGAGTTTTCTTCACCGCACGACACGGTCCAGGCGAAATAACGCCACCGAATGCCAAGTCACGAACCAGGAAAACGTTGTTGATCATCATCATCATCATCATCATCATCACAATAAAGACAAACATTCCATACGCTCCCTTGGTCGCGTGGATCGCGCGATCTTTTGGGGATGGATTAGATTTCGCGACGAATTTCGAGGCACTCGCCATTTTTTCGAACACAACCGTGCCGTGTCAATCGCGACCATTGATCGAGTACTGTATTGCGTGACCTGCGCCCTCTGTATATTGGAAGAAATCCGTTTACCGCTCGGTTAGCTTGAGATGCGGGCGTAGCAGACGCTGGACGACACCGGAGATCCTTGCAGTAGCAGATGGAATGATTTATTTCTCGCGCAATCTCGTGGATTCTTGTTTGATCGTGCACGTGTGCCACCCTGAGATGGATGATGTGCGGAAAAAAGTCCACGGCGTACATATGGCTAATCAAGATTTATAGACGGTCTGGTTGTCCAACGCTCCATGCTGCCCCATAATGGAGAATGGCTAAGCGATTTGTCAACGCGAGGAAGAGACAGAGATCGGTAAACGATCGTTTTCCACTGCGCGAGGATGGAGGAAGCATCCATTTGTTGTAAATAATGTTACACACGACTGTTGGAAATGCAGCCGCGATCATTACATATGCATATGCCATGTGTCTTCTTTAAATCAAGTAATGCTTCAACAAAATGAAGTCTCCACTGTCGAACTACCACTGTAGAACTAAATCGACAACATCTGGCGAACGGACTGCGGCCCACATACACACACACACGCACATCTTCGGACGTTCGTCCTTGGCCAACATGACTGTTACGATTTGGAGTTACTCGCGTGCAGCTGCGCATAAGTTCCCTATCTGGCTGTCATTTGCCCCGAAGGCATCAACAACAGCAACGACTACCCTTGTTTTATTTTTTGAGGAAATTCCACCTTAACGCCAGCCCAACGATACGGCCCAATTCGGCAGAAGTAATCACGGTTTCGGGGGAAGGGAGGAGGGAGCCAAAGAAAGCCAATTAACCATTTTTTCGCCCAATGATTCACAGGCGCGCTTTCAAGCTATCAGGCGCGTGTGCACTTCTCAAGGTGATACCTTTCCTTCGAATTCGCTCACAGCGCACAGATCGATTATCTGTGAAGCCCGAACCCGAGTGTTTACCATGTTTGGTACTACCTGAGCCTGAGCAAAGGCTTGAAAAACACTTGTCTTCCAATCGCCGAAGGTTCGGTGGCTTTCTTATTTGCAGCATTGCCTTTTGTTGGCAAAGGAAAACTTGGAGCGGCACAAACAATAGACAACTGGGCCCGGGGGTTGCGAATGATGAAGTGTAAATTGATCCCTTAAATGGGGTTTTCTTGAGATGCAACCTATTCACGTCAAACGGTGCCACACGAAGGCAACAGATGTCAATTAATTGCTGAAGACATAATTAATATCGCTGTTATCGGGCGTTGGGTAATATTAATTGATAAAGAAAAATTGTTTGACCATTTCAAGAACAAAAGAGGTTGGTAAGAGTGAATGACTTGGTAAAATCAACTTCAATTATAAAAGATTGAAAAAGTCATGTATCCAAGGAGTCACGAAGGCTACCAAAATTGGTCCACATAACCTTTTCCCACTCAATGACGAGGGTGACAGGTGGGATGGAACAAGCATAATCCATATTGGGCAAAGCGATGCGTTGTTTTGTTTTAGTTTTGTCACATGGGGCCATGATCGTACTGGATCGGCCACGATCAGCTAAAAGAAGATCCGTGAAGATTTAACATTAATTGATGCACTTTAGTAGACCTAGTATTACTAATTGCTTGGCTTTTTTTTTTGTGTAAAATGCCAAGGACCGACGTCAACCGTCAAAAACTGTTTCAACCAAAATTTTGAACCACAACATATTGCTTTCCTATTTTCCAGCCCAAGAACAGGGTTCGACAAATCTTCCCTGGAACGGTTGGAGCAACTGTTCATTAAAACGGTCGGCAACGAGAAGGAGATTCGCCGGGAGGAGTTTAAGAAAATTGTTACCTCCAAAAACGTAAGTATCGGCTAGGGCTGACCTAGCTCCAGCCGGAACGGACAAATCCAAATTACCTCCGGTAATGGGACACGTGTATCATTTCCATTTCTACAATTCACACACACACACAGCCATTCTTCACCGAGCGTGTGTTCCAAATCTTCGACAAGGACAACTCGGGTTCCATCTCGCTACAGGTAGGTTTGGCGACGGGTGACATTTGCGTTTCCGAAACCACTCATTTGCTGCTTTTAATTTTTTTTTGCCGTTATGCTCTCGCTCTTCACACAGGAATTCATCGATGCCATCCACCAGTTTGCCGGACAGTCGCCAGAGGACAAAATTAAGTTCCTCTTCAAAGTGTATGATTTAGACGGTACGGACGGCGAACATCGATTCCGATTGATTTATCCTCCCCTAATTGGGACAATCGATAATTAATAGACAGTTCGGAGAGCTTACGGTTGTTGTGGCGAATCAAGCGCTATACTTATGCACCGTCCCGCAATCGATTTAAACGAATTGCTACAGGAAATGACGGAACGCGGTCGATTGCCCCGTGTGTTTGTTTCCGAATATCCCAATCGTTGGCACATAATCGCCACAGGCTTAAAATTGGTTTCACTTGCTTTAACGCCTTCAAAAAGATGAAAGCTGCTGCTGAGGCCCTTTTTTTTGTTGGTTGCTGTTCAAATAACCACCGACCTCACGCAACACGAACCCTGACAGCTCACGTCAACGTTTGCTTTTTATGTTGGCCAGATTTCTCTATAGCCGTGTAACCGCACACCGAGCTTCCGTGCGTGTGTACATCTATCAACGTACGTAACGCCGCACATAACCACACAATATAATACACACGAAGCTATTCATTGAACAATCGAACTGCTCAGCTTTGGTGAGCTTGACCGCTCAAGGAATGTTCCACTCTCGACCAACTGTCAATCTGGTGTCAAATATTCGAGCAATAATCTTCTCCAGGAGCCGCACCTCGTCTACTTAGGCCGGCCCGTGCTTGTACCATGAATGAAAGCATTTGTCAAGCAAGCTAAACATTGGCAAGAGAGAGCCACCAACATCCAGGGTTTCTTTGGCGGGGGAACAAGGCAAACCCAGCACCGTTCCTCACCTGAAGAATGCCACGATTGCCAACACCGAGTCGTGACAGTGAACATGAGGATCACGTACGAACGCTAGCCGCTCGATAAGCATCTCGTTCGGTGGTCTCATTATCTGCTTTATGGCTACATTACTGGCGCACCATGCTGGTTGCGGAGACGCAAATTAATGGCGACTTGATTCTAAAGCCCACGGACGAACCGAGCTGGTGCTCAGGAACTAGTAACCCCTCTCTCCCAACAAAGTCTAACAAGTAGCACTCAATACCCTCGCATTTGACTCATTTTGTTGTGTCTGTATGTTTCTTTTGCATGTTGGAAATCTATCTCCAAAACGACTACTACTTGGCGGGTAAAACAACGGCACCAACGCACCAGGTGACGGACTGATTCAACACCGTGAGCTACAGCACGTCATGCGGGCGTGCATGGAAGAAAATGGAATGCGATTCTCCGAGGATCAGGTTGGTGTACATAACAACTTTTTTTTCCTACTTCTTCGTCTTCTTCTTCATGTCCCAACGTACTCTGGGAACTCTGGAGCAGGTTATGTGTTTTTTTTTGTTTGTTGATTCATTCGTTTCGGTGTCTGCAAGAACAAGCTTAGAAGCAGCTTGATAGCATTGGATGTCCACCCGCTCTCGCTGTGTGAATGCCGTTGTACACCGCACAGGCAAACGTATCGAAGCAGGTGAACTGGCTCTGGAGAGCCAGGACAGTAATTTATAGCAGTCGCAGTCCGTACATGTATCACATGGCAGGACTTCAAAATCAAATGCAACGGTCTCGCCAGCATCAAAGTCGCGAATGTTTATCCATAGCACCACCGCTTCGCTTGCCCGCCGCTGTGCTGTTTGGCTTGAACTCGTCTCAGCACAGTACATTCATCATAAGCGATGGTTGTGGTGTCTTGGGAGATCCGGAGATATCTTGCTTCTTTCTGCTGTGCGTTTGTGTTTATCAATCGGAGAAAAAAAGTGGGCGAGATGAATGCGCATTTCATTAAAAAAAGGCGAACCGGTGCACATGAGACCAGCATGCGACTGCATACTTTGTACGGTTTTGTAGCGTTTCGATCTTCGTTTGCTGTCATATTTCGTTCAGCGGGATATATCTGCAGACTTCGTTAAAAGTGTTCTTTAATTATACAAAAAAAAACCCCACATTCAATCATACTAAAAACTTCTGTTATAAGTCATAAGGTTTTTAGTACTGAAAAGGTTCAAGTACAAAGTATAGAAGACTTGATGTTTAATCAAAAATAAAATTTCCTCTTGCAGCACAACTTCAAATCAAAATGCACTGCAGCGCCTCATGACTTGCACGAGAAGCACGCAGCTGATGAAGTAATTCACCCTAATGCCACTTCCCGAGAGACTCCATTCACAATCAGGTCCCGATCGCTCCCGCTGAGCTTTTACTTAAGACGTATGGACAATTTGTCCCTCCTCCCCTGTCCAACGGCATGCACCCACCGGCCATTGAAGAGGGTGCCCTCTCTAATGGTGCCCGTAAACGGTTTTGCTGTTGCATATCACTCGCAACCAATCTACCCACCAGAACCTCTTACTCCCAATCCGATCTCATTTCGATGCGCGAGCGCACGCATAAATTGTGCTTTCAATTTTTCAAACCTAATTAATTATCCCGACCGGTGTGTGTGTGTGTGTGTGTGTGTGTGTGTGTGTGTGTGTGTGTGTGTGTGTGTGTGTGTGTGTGTGTGTGCCGATCCTGAAACGTTTGGAGGAAGCTCGTCTAGAGTCGGTCCCGGGTCTACAGACCTCACGGTTGGGTGCCACCGTTGTGCTCCATTTTCATCCGATCGTGCGATTTAATTGATCGATCTCAATTGTCGATCGATGATCGAGGCTGGAGCGAATGAATTCATTGGTTTCATTAGCATTTGATGATTATTTGAGTAATCTGGTGGTGCGCCTGATGAATAGTAAATCCGTGAACGAGCTAAATTAGATACAATTAACAGTGCTTTTTACAGTAGGTTCTGGTCCTGCCCATAAGCCACACATAGCTAAGAAATACAGCGCAAACAAACAAAAACTCAACTACCAAAGAACGGGATGTGGACGTTTCTCGCAACGGAAGTGTGTGTGCTTGCTGAGAGTAAAGCTGATACATTATTTATGTTGCTCCATTACCGTACTTAATCTAATTTCCTCGGGTAGAGATTGTTTTTATATTGGAATGATGGAACCACTTTTTCTTACACCACAGTAAAACGTCTGCTGCATTAAAACATAAAGGGAAGAATGTTTTTTTCTTGCTGCTCATCAATGGCAGACCCTGTCTGTCTGTTTCTTAAGGTTTCTTACTGGCTCGATTGGTTAGGAGTGACGGTTAACCACAACATCTACCGTGAACCCGTTCGGCTACTCTTGCTGTTGTGGTGGATTTTTAATTAAATTATAAACCTGGACAAAAAGCAACAGCTTCTACTTCTTTTCTTTCATTTATCTAGCGGCTAGGGTGTTGTGATAATCGAAAAAATAAAAAATAAAACAGCCCACATCGTACAGAAGACATTTTGTGGTCCCCTGGACCGAAGCTGTCAAACTATTAACGGACGATATCCGGTGCAAACGTTGTCACTTGTCTTGGTTTAACCGTCGTCGTGTGAAGTGTTCTGGTATCGGGAGAGGGTTCTGTGTATGACTTGATACACAGAATGTTGACAAAGTAAGTGAGTAAACCTTCATTACGTTTGTCGCCGAAGCCACACGATCATGTCGCCACATGATCATCTTATTAGAATAAATGCTTTTTTCTATAGTTATGTGGGCCGATCCCGGCGGTACTGCAATACCGGGCCAACCCGTGGAGGTAGTGGAGCAAGCCCCAAGTCTATCCTCCGCCTTCCAAAAATCAGTTTAACATTTGTTGTCTTCCAATGGAAGAACTATCAGATGTTAAGCTGATAAGAACAGATACTACACTTTGATCTTAGCCTTTAGGCCGAGAAGCGATACCTGACGACGGTTTCTTCCCGGCCTAGGTCCTGTCCGACGCTGTGTTACTCTAGCGATGTTTAACGAACGTTCGTCCTTTCGGTTACCCTTGGAAAAGGACAGATAGAATGCGAAAAGGGAATACATGAAGAATAGAACTCTGTACAGCATCCATGCGGGGATGCGATTCACCCGCAGGTAGCGCACAAGTTTGTACCTAGGGTTATTTGTACAGATTCAAATACAGTGCGGTGCAATATTTATGTAGCAGAAAAAATCAAACCTAAAGACTATTGCTAACTACAGTTGAGAATATGCAATATCTGAGTAATAAAACAACATCCCTTCCAATAAATATTAGCTAAACATCCTAAGCGATATGCACACAAAACATCATCGCTCTGTATCATTAGTAGCGACGCTAGGGTTAATAAAAGTTATGCCAAATATAAATCATTCGCATTGCTCTGTCTCCCGTTAACGCAAAGGCTTAACATCATCTGTCAGAAGCGGGTGATCCGGACTACCCCGTTTCAATAGTATTAGTAGTAGTAGTAGTTCAGTATGATTAATGATTTTCTCTTAATACACTGTCAGACCATTTTTGGGCCTGTCTCTCGCTGTACAACAATGGGTCACACACAAAGCAGAAAAAAACTCGTCTCCCAGCATACAAAACCCACCAAAAGTCAATGAATACGCACCACCGCCACCTGTTGAAGCGCAGGTTAATTCGGTTAGCAGTGAAACCATCCTGCGAATAGAGGAAGGAGGTCAGTTTCAGCCCGTCCAACATCGCATCAGTAAAAGCAGCAAAAAATAAAAAAAAAATAATAAACACCGCTCACTTCACTTTCCCTTCCCACTTTTCGCTTTTGGATGAGTTGCAGAAAAATGTTTTGCAGATTTCTCGTCCCGGATTAGCGACTCGCTCCAATCCATCAAACCCGGTCAGGTTATCCGCGATCTAACGTGAAATGGTTTGGTAATTCGCACCTAGCCTGCAAACTGCTGGGTGACAAACACACTTTCGCTCTCGCTTTTGCCGCCCAGAAACAACCGGGCCCTAAAACGGGTCCTGACTAGACTGACTGAGGCGACGGCAAACACACGGAACACAATCGCGCTCTAATTTGTTTCATAATTCTGTAATGGAATAAATTATCATTAAAAGTACTATTGCTAACAAATCGCAGTCGCCGGCAGTAAAAGCTATATAGGTGTCGGAATGTAAAAGGGAGGACAGGTTCCTTCGCAAAGAGGGAGCAGGGAACCGGTCATCACTCTATGTCCGGATGTCTGGGCCTGGAGGGAAAGCCATTAGTCAGCGTTGAAGATTAATTTACGCGTGAATCAGTACGCGTGCGTGTCTGTTGCCCGGTAGAAGGTATGAGAGACTCATTAGCAGTTGGGAGGCCACTTCCCTAGAGTGAGATGGCCCTGAGAAGAAGGAGGAACCTGTGGCCAGGTGCTCGATGTTCTACCACACCTTCGAATCAACTGTTCGGCAAGTCGTCAGTGAGGCATCTCCAAATAGCACCCTCCAGTGGTTGGACAGAAGCAGTTGGATGTGGATCTTCATAAATCGTCTTTAATTATTGCTAATTATTTGTGCCCCCCCTCATCATTCCGATCGTAAGTGACATTAATGCATTGGATGCTTCTTCTTGTTCGCAGATCGAGGATCTTACCATGGCCATGTTTGAGGATGCGGACAAGTATAATCGTGGTGCCATTACGTACGAGGCGCTAAAAAATCAGCTCGAAAAGCATGGCGGTTTGTTGGAAAATCTGAGCATCAGGTAAGCATCAGCCTTCACTAAGGTCCAGATACACTACACTACAGTAATGTGTTTATGTACCCTTTTTTTGTGCGCTTGCAGTATCGATCGATGGTTGGTTCCACTGCCACAGGACGACACAAAGAAAAAGCGCAAGAAAAAGCCCTTGCCGCATCAGTTGACGGCACCGTACATCAAGAACAACTACGTGTATCTATCCTTTCTGACCATCTTTACGCTGATCAACGTGGGACTGTTTGTTTCGCGTGCCATTCAGTACCGGAACTCTAATGGTTTTGTCATAATGGCGCGAGCTTGTGGTAAGAGAACCATTACACCCTTAATACCCAGAATGCGATAAATATCCTCTTACGCTACACTCTTCCAGGGCAATGTCTCAACTTTAACTGTGCATTCATACTGGTGCTGATGTTGCGCCAATGTATTACTTTTCTGAGGACACGCGGCTTTACCGCCTTCCTGCCGCTCGATCAACACATCTATCTGCACAAACTGACGGGCGTGCTGGTGGCCATCTTTAGCTTGGTCCACACCATTATGCACCTGTTTAACTTCAGTAAGTATGTCTCCGTGGCTTGGGGACTCAATCAAAACGTCACACCCGAGATCATACAGAGACAATGACGACAAGATCGTACTGACGTTCACGCAATTTCACTATAAGAGAGAAGACATAACAGAGATATAAATCGAAAGGTTCCCGTATTTCTCAGTAATTCGATTCGTGATGAAATTATTATTCCTTTTTCCCTTTATTTCCCTCACCATTAGCAGCAGCATCAGCAGTTTCTTCCTTCAGGGAGGAATCGTAATCATGGGCTTTTATGGCTTTATTTTACGCCAAGAGCACACCGAGTCAGTGGAACGACAGAGCCCCATTTTAAGCGTTCCAATCGCTCATTTCCTTCCAAAAAAAAAGAGCTCAAGAGGAAGTCATAAAATGTGCCACAGTGCAAGTTCTCACTGAGGTGCCCACATGTGCATGCGGGCAAGAAGGCTTGAATGCACTTTTACGTTGCACGTTCCCGCCGATCACGGATTGTGATGGTGGGATAAAGTCTTAAAACCGATGGAACGGAAAGCAAAATCGCGAACGATATCATAAATTATACTTTTATAACTCAATTTACTGAGGTTTTGTTGCTTTTTTTACAGTTTGGTTCATTTTTTCGGGTTGTTGATTTGTTTACTGCTTTACAGTATCGTAATGGTTACGCTTGCAAGTCTCAATCTCAAATATTTAATTTATCTGTATGATATTTTTGTAAATTCGTAGATTTGATCGATTATTAAGTAGTGTATACGGATGATTTGTAAATTGTACTCACTCCTTTAGCAATATTTGTATATAGATGTTAAATCTGCCACTTCTTGTAGACATTCAAGCACACACTATCTACCTATGTTTTCCTCTTTTAACGCTCTACAATGTAGCTTTTGCGGGTTTAATCTCTCAACTGCCGGCGTAATCTTATCTTGGCCTCTTAGGCCTTTTTCCCTTATCACAAGCACCTCCGGTCAAACCGGCACCGAAGCCTGTTCACCTGTCGATAATCGATGAAATATCAGCCCGACCGGCCGACCAAAGCAGTAGCCCTTGAGGGGACTGCAACTTAATTGCCTCCGTAAGATCGTAACGGTCCCAATCGCTTGCCACCATGACAACGTAGAATTTGTCTCGTTAAAAATTAATTTACCACACTAACTCCCCGGCGACCGGTATCGACATCCGGTGCATTTCCCGGTCTCTACTTTGTATCATAAAGCTCTGGCCTCCAAAGTTCCGACAACTTGCTGTTAACCGACCTGATACACTAATATGACTATTTGTAACGACACAAACCTTAACGCACACTCACACACACATTAACCCTAATCCTTAATCTTTCTTCTTTGTATTTATCTTTCCATCCTGATCAAACTATCGCAACCACCAACTATCCCCACTTCGTCCCCCAATGCTCCTTGTGGCTCCATTGGCGCACTTGTGCCCACCCGTCCATGTAAATATACAGCCACGATCGTTGTGTACGATCCGGTAATCAACGCCAACAACTACACCACGGCCGAGTGGCTGTTTACGGCCCGGCCAGGGCTGTTCGGATTGATTGGAGGCTGCGCCAATCCGACCGGTATTGTGCTGGTGGTGATCCTGCTGATCATGTTCATCTGCTCGCAGCCGTTCGTGCGACGTGGTGGCAGCTTCGAAGTATATTGGATTCGATCCTTAGTGTCGTTAGATTAGTGCTCAAATAGATACTCCTAGTGTGTGTACTTGCTCTTTTTCCTCTCAGGTCTAATCTCTTCTTTTCTCTGCCAGGTATTCTACTGGACGCATCTGCTCTATGTCCCGTTCTGGATATTGGTTCTGTTTCATGGACCAAACTTTTGGAAGTGGTTCATCGTACCGGGTCTCATCTATCTGATCGAGCGGACAATAAGGTAGGTACAGTGTAAGTAGATGTTATCCCTTCCCGCCAAGGTTCTTATTTTGCTTCCTTTTCCCAAACGACGTTCCAACACCGTTCCCAAAGATTAGTCTGGATGCGCACCGAACACGGCAAGACGTACATCTCGTCCGGGTTGCTACTCCCATCCAAGGTAACGCATCTCGTCATCAAGCGCCCACTACACTTCTGCTTCCGACCGGGAGACTACGTGTTCGTCAACATACCCGCAATCGCGCAGTACGAGTGGCACCCGTTCACGCTGAGCAGTGCACCAGAGCAAGAAGACTACATCTGGCTACACATACGCGGTGTTGGCGAGTGGACCAACCGGCTACACAATTTCTTCGAGCGGGAGCAGGAACGTTTACACAATGGCGAAATACCGGCCCTGGTGGCTGGCAGTTCTGGAGCGGGTTCGGTATCGGCCGTGGCTGCTACCGGTGGTACGGTTGATGTGGTCCAGGAGAAGCTAAAACCAACTCCCACTGGAACGATCCACAAGAGTTCCAGCTTTGAATCAGCTCTCAACAAAGCGAAACCGGTAGGACCTGTAGGACCAATGCCACGGACGGGTGATTCGACTACACCGGCCGGCATCATGAAGCAGAGACATCCACCAGGAACTTCAAAGCTTGCCATGGAGGGGTATAGTGCACCGTCCCCTATCACATCCTCCACTGGGCAGCCTAAATTCGAGCGTCAAATGTCGGAAAATCGAGCTCTAAAAAAGATACAGGCTACACTGCAGAGGACCTTCTCTAGGCGCGATCAGCTAATTCCACGATCGAGTGGAGCTGGTGGAGTGGGTGGCATATCGAATGAAGGATTCTCCGGTGATGTGATCGATGGTGGACCGGATGGTTCTGGACTGGGATCAGAGCTGAAGGATGCGAAGCGTAAGGTCACACCAGAGCAGAGCCTTCACAAGTTGATCTTCCAACAAAAGGTACCGCTGGAGAAATCGCTCTCGATGCCGGACATGCAGAACAAATTCAAGAAACGGGAGCGTATGATGGTGTAAGTAGTAGAGATGTCTACTTTTAATCAATATACTACTTCTCCTTCGGTTTAATGACTTTCTACTAAGTAACTCTGGCCATCAATGGCATACTAAGACTTGCTGATAGCATATAGATAGCATATAGGATTACTACAGGGGAACGATCCGCAAGGGATTGGAGCTTCGTCCTCGCCTCTACTCCCGGGCGGCCCCCTTTATGCGATACAACAAATTTCTAACAACATTTATCATTCCTTGTTCCAACAGGCTTCGGGAGTACATGCGCTCGGAATCGGAACGCTCGTTCGATGAGGTTCAAATCCGCAAAGCACGGCTTCAATCACTCGGACTGGCCTACCTGAGCCCCCAGAATAAATCGCTTGCCCAAAGCTTCCGCTACATGCGCAACAAACCGACGATAATTGCGTTCAAGACTCCGAGCCTAGAAAACTGTGAACCACGTGATTCAACCAACTCAATCGTCGTTTCACCCGGAGTTTTCACGCAGAAGGACGCTGAAGAGGGTCGCACGACTGGATCCATATCACCCGGTACAGGCACATCGGTAGCTGCGATAGGGGCAGGATCTTCCCAGGGTATAATTGTAGCGGCTGGTTCTGGAGCTCCCGGCACTAGGCCTGTTAACTATCCCGTTGGTAAACCGCTAGAAATCTACATTGATGGACCGTACGGAGCACCTTCGAGTCACATCTTCCAGGCACAACATGCTGTGCTAATTGCAACAGGAATCGGTGTAACACCGTTCGCTTCAATCCTGCAATCGATCATGCACCGTTACTGGAAGGCCCGGCACTGCTGTCCGCGGTGTTCCTACGAATGGTCAAGCGAAATTCCACCAACGATCATGAACCTCCGCAAGGTGGATTTCTTCTGGATCAATCGAGATCAACGATCGTTCGAGTGGTTCGTTAATCTTCTCTCCCAGCTCGAGATCGAACAGGCAGAGCTCGGCGGAGCGATGGAGCGCTTCCTCGAGATGCATATGTACATTACCAGCGCTCTGCAAAAGACGGACATGAAAGCGGTCGGTCTACAGCTCGCACTGGATCTCCTTCACGAGAAGGAAAAGCGGGACCTGATTACCGGGCTCAAGACACGAACCAACGCCGGCCGACCCAACTGGGATAAAGTGTTCAAACAAATTCAGGACCAGAAAAAGGGCAAAGTGACGGTGTTTTACTGTGGGCCGCCGCAACTTGCCAAAACCCTGCGCTACAAGTGCGACCAGTTTGGCTTCCAGTTTCGCAAGGAAGTGTTCTAAGTTTGTTATTCTGTTCTAATTTGTCGACCATCTTGAAGTATGTTTTGAAGCGAATATTATTTAATTTATCGTTTTGTGTATTTAAATGTCTTTTTTCATCGGCCATCGTGAGGTGTCCCGTCGTCTAACGATAGTCGATTGTTAATGTTTTTTTTTGTAACTCATTCCCGAGTATTAATTTATTATTAGAGTGTGTAATTAAACACGAAAAAAGTACTTTTATAGTCATGTAAATGTGCACAATTTACGACCCACACTGCCACCACGTTTAGGTTCGTTTGCAATCCACCCAGCTATATTTATTGTACTAGGAATAGAGAATCAATAAAGCCCACAAGGCATGAATGAAGCTATTTATGATAATGATATTTTGGTCTATTTAAACTAAAATCCGAAACAGTAACACTACTAGCCGAGAAATGTATGCAAAA
The DNA here is from genome assembly GCF_943734695.1 of Anopheles maculipalpis. Taxonomy (NCBI): domain Eukaryota; kingdom Metazoa; phylum Arthropoda; class Insecta; order Diptera; family Culicidae; genus Anopheles; species Anopheles maculipalpis. Next base: position 5,056,954 of record NC_064872.1, read on the forward strand.
GCTGGACGATTATTCAAAATGTTGAACAGTTTAGGGAACCGAACAATAGATGGCGCTAGTAGCTAATAAGCGCTTACGCATCACTCTTACGACCCGATATAAATATCAGTTAATTAATTAGTGTAAAAAATGCCACTTACCTAGTTTGGTGTGTTATCAAACATTAAACTTGTTTTCTACTCAATATCGTTTGTTTTTGTTTGTTTATTACACTACACTATGCACAGGCATAAACCTTTCCAATAACAGCCGGCAAACGTATCTTCCTTCCTTAGCTCTGTGCCGATGTGGGATACTTTTTCAGCACCTTGTTCAATTGCTTATAGTTTAGGTCCTTTCCGGCCACCAGCATACCCTTACTGGACGTTTCCTTTTTGGCCGATTTCTTGTCCAGAAATACCTTGTAGCACCGCTGGAACGTGCCTACCTCTTTCGCACACAAACTCTCATTAAAGTCGTGCGTTTTGAGGCATGAAAAGAGTACGGCCATCTCCTGCAAGCAGGCAACATCGCTCGTTTTGTCTGTTTTGCCACTGACATGATTTTTCAGCCGTAATGGTAACACCTCCTGAAACGGTACGTCCGCTTCGTTCTGTGGTTTGCGGGATCGCAGCAGCGCACTGGCCATACGCATTTTCGTGAGCTTTGAGATTTTCCTTTCTGAACGACCAACTAGAAACAGTAAATTAACACTAAAATAAGCACTTGAAAATGCTTTTGAATTACAAAATACCTAATGTAATGGAGAGAGAGTGTCTATCCTCGTGCCGTGCTGGGAAAACGTAAACAAACACCCATGTTAGATAATTTGACAGCTTGCACGGATGTTGTAGATTCGAGAGCTGAACCCGCGCCCATGTAAACAACCATTGAAGTCAAAAGCGAAACAAACAACAACAATACCAACAGTAGATAAACAAATTCTCCAATCGCTCTTCGTTTTCCGACAAAAACCGGAAAAAGAATCGTTTTAATCGAAAGTAAATAGAAATGTGGTAATATCGGGTATGAAAGTGTTTCGCACGTTACAATTTTACCCTTCTGTGTTATAAGCAATAGTTCAATAAGCTAATAAACTACTGAACCTGTTGGCCGTGCTACAGATAACAACGAATCAAAAACATGAAACTGGCAATAAGTATAGGAGTGGCCGCTCTGGTACGTTTTCTGCTGATGAACTCTCGCTACTCCCAAGGGATACAGAACCGGGTGGAAGTTTCCACCCCAATAAACGCATGGAAACGAGGTAAGACACCTCAAGCCGAAAAAACACCGGGCTCGCTTGACGCTTCAACTATTTTCTTTATTCCCAACAGTCGAGGAAGGTGCATACCTATACGCGAACGGTATCAATCCATACAATGGCGATGTGTATCATAAAAATCCCATCATCCTACATGCTTCCCGCTGGCTGCTAGATAATGTCCCAAGTGCCATACCAGCCCTGTTCATCCTGTTGGACTTACTTACCGGCATGCTGCTACTGCTCGCCGCCCGTGTATTCATCCGCGAAATGTACGAAAAACAACGAAAAGAAAAGGATACGTATGCAAAGGACACGGAAGAGTTGCATCTGGTCGTTGCTGATCTGCACACGGTACCGATGTCCGTTGGGTTTGCTTACCTGTTCAATCCGTACACGATTTTAAACTGTGTCGGCCAGACGACGACCGTGTGGAGCAACTTCCTGCTAGCTGCGTTCCTTTACGGACTGTCGCGTCGACAGCGACTGTTAAGCTTTCTGGCGCTTGCACTCGAAACGCAGATCAATCTGTATCCGTTTGTGTTACTCGCACCGGGAGCACTGCATATTGCCAATCACCAAACGGGTAATGGTAGCAGGCTCAACAGTATAGCGAGTAGTTGCGTGTTGTTTTTAGGTTTATTTTTGGGAGTAAATTACTTCGGTAGCTTTCTGATGGGTGGTGACTGGAGTTTCCTTGATGCTACGTATGGCTTCATGTAAGTTTGTAAAAATAATCCGTAAATAATCAAATGAATTGATTAAATTTCTCTATCCGTAGCATCAACTGCCGCAGTTTGCAGCCTAATATCGGCCTGTTCTGGTACTTCTTCACCGAAATGTTCGACCACTTCCGGACGCTGTTTTTATACTCGTTCCAGATAAATGCCACGTTGCTGTATCTATTCCCGCTCACGTTTAAACTGCACAAGGAACCGATCATGCTGGCCACGATGCTTATTGGACTGGCGGCCGTATTTCGGTCGTACCCGTGCGTTGGCGACGTTAGCTTCTATCTCGCCCTTATACCGCTCTGGAAATCGATCTCCATGTGTAAGAGAGAAAAAGCGTACGAAAAGCTTCATTTTTTACATAACTATCTTTCTATTCCCACAGTCATGAAGAACAATTTCATCGTGGGAGCAACGATGCTGGTCACGAGTGTGCTGGCCCCGACCGTGTGGCATCTGTGGATCTACAACAATTCAGCAAACGCCAACTTTTACTTCGGTGTGACGTTAATTTTCTGCACTGCACAGGTAATATTCGGTTGATGACTAGCGTTGCATTAGCCTCAAAACAAATTCAAACAAAGTTTTTACCTAATTTTTTCTCAGATTTTCCTCATAACCGATCTGTTCTTTGGGTACATTAAGCGAGAGTTTTGCCTAAAGCACGGCATCCGTGTGCTGGTAGACGGAAAAGAGGCCCGTATTACGTTAGAGTATTAGAAGGAAATGCAAGTCACAAATGTCACCGCAAAATCTGGTGCATTTTGTTATCGTAGAATAAAATTTGAGAATAAACAAGAATTTAAACACAATTTTCAACACACAGAAATAAAACACAACGTCCAGTAGCTTTTTTTGATCACAAATCTTATTTATTGAGTCCAATAAAAGCCATTTGCATTTTTTCCACAGTTTTATAGATTTTTTTGTCATCCCTTCCTTCGAGTTTGTTTGAATTTTCTTATTCCATTTTTTCTCGCTCGCTCTGCATCTCTCCTCGTTTTGCTTGCGCCACCTTTTGTTTCCTTCATCACCGTCCAATCTGTTCCGTTTTCGGCAATAATTTAATCGATATATAAATAAGTTAATAGTCATTTGTAGCAGTATGTATGTTTTTTCCATCCATGGGGTTACGACTCTGACGTCTCTTAGAGTTTCTGTGCACACAACACCACTTCTTCATTTGCTCGTTAAACTTCTGTTGGCAAACGGGTTTTTTCGATTTTATTGTAAGGTTTTATAATGAACTGTTTCAACAAAAACAGAAAATCCTTCCCCGAACACCAGGACTTGTCTTCTCACGCGTTGAGTTGTGTGTCTGTCATCTTTCGTGGTTACAAAAGATACTCCAACCACTGCAATAAAATTTGTGTGCTGCTGCTGCAAGGGAAGAATCCACAATATGAGACTAGAACAATGATCTCGTACCCTTGCCATCGCAGAGGAAACAGCATGATATCCGGAGCAACTAAAAACACTGTCTCAAGTTGCTGCTCTTCTCTAGTGACTTTAGAGCGTCCTTCAAATAATTCGGTAGAGGGCTCTACTATCTTGTAGCGAGGGTTTTTGAAAGCATTATCATTGACCAAAAGCATCGCTAGCTTGGCTGATCTGGAGGATAGCGGGCTGCCGGTTCCTCAACTTTGGACAAAGTCTCTATCACAGAGCCTATAGCCTAGAGGCAAGTTCCGTAGCTGTCTGTATCTACAGCCTCCACACTTTTATGTGTAATTCAATATACAGCCAAGGATCGAACATCCTCTACAGCTTACAATACGATCTGGGTTGAGTCACAACCAACAATCCACGAATATTTCACTTCGCCGTCACGGAAAGTCCCTTTCTGCTTAGAAAGAAAAGAAGAAAACAAACAAGTTCATCCCCAACTTAATTGGGATTCAAACGAGAATAAAGATAATTATTCAAGGTCATCATTAAAATTCACTCGGAAGGACAATGTTAAAGCAGATCGTTTTCTCCTGTAACAAACTCTCCCTATTCAAGGTCCCCTTCCATATATGACCCCTTTTCTTCGTTCTTCAGGATCCGGGCAAGTTCTCTCTACCATTTTTCATCCTCTTTTGACTATCAACAAGGGGGAAAATGCTACGGGGTGAAAATACACATACACACACAGGCCCAGGACACAACGCATTAAAAATATAAGGCCGTTTTGCACAAAATCATCCCATTTCCTTTTTTTTTTTGTTCGCGTATTTGGTTTTGCCCTTTTGTGGTTAAGAAGCAGTCTTGTTGCCTTGTTGGAAATTTTAACGAGCATACAAGCAATCTCCGATCCCATCTCGTTCATATCGGTTTAGAGGTTTAGAGATCATCATCTTCGTATTGTTAACGGAATCAATAATTCTCCTGTTACGTTAAAACTACCACCGTACGTATGTGTGTGTGCTCATCCGTACACCACACTCACATACACACCCATGTCACTCACAGTCCTTCTATATTAATCGATTTAATCGATTCGTTCGATACGATCCCTTTTTGTGTTCGCCGCTATCTTCATCTCCGCTGTGCTTCGAGATTCGTCCTCATCAGGCAGTTCGTTCTTCGTACTTCTTTCGCAGTAAATATTATGAAAAATAATTTCGTGATTATCATAAAACGATAATCCACTCTCCCTCCTTCGACTGCTGTTACTGTCTCCCACGTGGGGATTTCCGCACCACCTTCAACTTCACACCCTCATACTAAAGGCGCTACTACTTACTCTTCTTGATAATAGTCTCATCTTCTTTGCAAGGACACACGCATCACCGAATGTCCTCTTTGCGCGGATTCACCTTCGATAAATACACCCGCCCCAAACGCGTATGTATCCCTTGGGGACCACATACACACACATATTTTCTTCGTGTAAAAGTGACTGGTTAGTATTTTTTATGTTTTAAATTCAGGTTCATATAGGTTGTTCTTCTGCCTTTTGTCTGCTTTGACCTGTCGGCTTCCTTTTCCTCTGGCTTATATTACTTCCATTACATCATCCTTCAATCGAATTGCTTTTATCCTTTTGCGCTCATACTTCTGCTCACCTTCGCATAATACGGCATAAAGAGAGAGGGTCATGATCCCTCTCCCTTGTACATAAATACACGTGGAGTGCCTTCCTTTCGTTCTTCCGTTTGGGGGCAGTTATCAGATCGTCCTCTGTATAAACTCTTATCCTTCCTTTCGTTTGCTACTTCTAAGCTGAATAAAGGTTTCATTGGCTTTGACTAAATGCGATCTTCTCGTCTCGCCGTTGCTTCTTCCATTCACCACGTACTGCTAATTGTACTACAATGGCTGCCTCTTTCGCAATTCATCTTTCCCTCCGGACGGGTTGCTCTATAATACGAAGGATGAGAGGAGATAGAATAATTTCAAACTTCCATTTCGGGAGAGTTTCCTTGCGAAAACATTGCGAACTGACTAGCTGCTCAGCTGGTGCACAATAAACAAAAACTCGTCAACAGTCTCTTGTGACAGGCTTCGTCCACTCTCTCATTAAGTAACTACACCTTGGGGAATACGTTTATCAAGCATCCGAACTTCCATCATTACCTCGTCCTCGTGTTTCGTGTGTGCTGCTTTTATCACAGTTGCAAAAACCGAACGCCCTTACAAATCGGAGAAAAAGAAAACATGAGTTTTTCGGCTGAATTTCCCAGAGCTCGACGATATTTCTTATTCGACTGTTGTTGTCCAAAGGCCCTAGATTTTATCCTTGTAAAGATCTCCTCTTGTAAGGAACCTCTCTTCTATCGCTGGACCTCGCAGTTGAAGGACCCTCGTCATTTAAGCTGCATCTCTACCATAAGATCTCGTGGTAGAGAAAAGTCCTCATCATTCAAAGGACTTTGTCTATCAAAACGATCTTGTAGTCGAGGCAGTCCCATCATCTCAGATGTCTCGCAATGAAAGAGGCCTCTTAGTCGTTTAAGAAACCTCGTCTACTGAAAGATTCTTTAGTCGTAGAGGTTTCGTCATCCAAGGAGCCCCCCACTATCAGCCAATAAATTCCCACATATCTTCAAAGGGGTATGGAGAGTCATCCACGCTACAGGCCACATCAAATCTAGGGTCCATCATTTCTGATGAGTTAATATAAAACCTCCCTGGAAAACCATTACAAATGGTAGTTTAAAATAAAATTAAACCATTCAACCAACAACCCTGACGTAAGTAGTTGTGTTCCAAGCACCGATCTTCCGTAAAAAAACTATCTTCTTTTTGCAATACCTTCTTCCAGACCGTCACATATGGGGAGTTGTGAAAACGACATCCTACGATTCCGCATTCTGATTCTTCTCTAGGCGTATGTGTGTGCTTTAGGGTAAAAGAGTTGGTCGTCTACGGCGGTTCCTTCTACCTTCGAACTACACAATGTAACACACGTTTTTGTACGATGATTTACACACCCTTCTTCACAACATATCCTTATCCCGCGTTCTCTTCTCATTGTATTGTATTAGCTTCTCTTCTTCCAGGTTTTTTATACGTTTTTGTTAATTTTTTTGTGTTTCTCCTTATGTTTTCTTTTACGTGACACTGTGTTCTCATTAGAGTTATATTATTTATGTGAGTTTTTTGTTTGTTTGTTTCTTGTAGACGTTCATCGACACTAATAAAACATGCTGATACACTACATATAGAGGAGATAGAGAGAGAGGGAGTTGTAGCATCAGCACTTTCATTTACTTGTTTTAGGGATTTTTACTTCTTTTTAGTTTGCTGTTGCGTTTGTAAGATCATCACCACCACTTACATTATTATCATCAGGCTGTTTGGGGGAAAACCGGTGTGTGAGGGTGCGCGCACGTGGGAGATATTTGTATAAGATGTCACTTACTTTGTTTTTACAGGTGTGAAGATGAAAACTTTCCACACCGATTGTTCTAATGGGAGGATTTTGTTAAGTGTATGTGTGTAAGGTGTTTTATGCTAAACAAAAAATAACTTAAACCAATAAATGACACACTTGTTGCTGTGTGAGCACACCACATTATTCCAACATGTAAATCTACTTAGTCGTCCTACCAAATGGCGGCGAATATAAGTTTTTGTGTCTGTGTTGTTGATGCAGCTGAGACGCGTTACACCTAATGCGGGGAAATCGATAATGCGAGTGTGTGCCATTTGTGAGCGAATCACACACGCAGAATTACATTAAAAGGGATCGGAAAATTAAACACTTTAAAACACGCACCAAACGCGGACTTCATTATAATTACAACAAACGTCTTGAAAAACAAAAGATCACTCACCCTTATCCAAATCCATCATAATAACAACCGACCGATTTTTCTCCATCTTTTCTTCCAATACCACCAGGAGGGAGGTAGTTCTCCACGCAACATATAACACCGCTTGGTGCGTTTCACAACACACAACCAAACAAAAAGCGAACAGAAAGATACAGTCATACAATGTGTGTTTGTTTTGTTTCGTGTTAGGATTACGGTTTTCTTTGTTTTTCTCGCGCCCAGCTTTCACAATAATTCAAATTAACCACTATTACAAATTCTTCAATTTTCCTCTCTTTTTTACTTCAATCTTCTGCTACTGCTGCTACTGCTGCTGCTTACTACTACACACACACCTGGTTCTCTCTCTTCGACAGTCTTCTCTGCGCGCGCGTCTTTGCCTTTTCTTTTGCATTTGCAAATATGCAATCGCGCTTGGGATGCAGCAAACAAAATATAAAGTCATCGGTATGCTTTAGAAGGGCATACTACTTCCGCTTCCGTCCGCAACCCAATTAAACCTCTCGGCCCAAAAAACTGCTACTACACTGTCTGCTACTGCCACCTTGCATTGTAGAGAGAGAAAGGTTCACTTGTCCTGTGTTTTTACTTTAGATAAGGGATCCCTAAATATACCTTTCCTTCCACCCTTGTTGCAGTTGTTACGCCTCCTCTTGCACTACATCCTAAAACGAAACGTGGCATACAACATGACAAATTGGATTGAAATTTTAACGCATCGTCGTTTTCTTCGTCGACCGAATGGATTCCCTTCCCAGATACCAGCGCTGAGAGAGATTTGTCCTACGCGCACCGCTATATAACAATATTCCGGTTGTGAGACCCTCTCCTAAGCGACGAAAGATTGTGAAATTAAATTTAAGCCTCTCTAGAATCGACCACGATTGTGTTGTGTGCCCATTGAAAACATAGGCGATATATAACGAATAAGTTCCTCTTGGAGAAAGTGGAACTTCAAAACAGTGGACCGACACCACCACTCAAACCTCCTCTCTCAAGACCAAAAGAAAAAAAAAGGTAATCTTTTCGATATTTTTACCCTAAAATAGTCTCTTTTCTCTATCCGAATTTCCAGTCACACACATTATATCTCGCTGTTTCTTCTTCCGGTCGAGCCAGTGTAAAGCTAATAACTGTTGCAGTGAACTTAAAATGAGAGCGGTAATTGGGAGGTGGTGTGGTACAAAAGGGACATTCTACCTTCCTTTTCCTGCAGTTGTGTTGTGAAACACACGCATACGCAAAATTGAGGTTAGGGGTTTTGTTTGTTTGTCGTGGGTTGCTGTTTGCCATCGTTTCCGTTTCCTTCTGCTGCTCGCTCGTTTTCCTTTCTTTTTAGAAGTGTGTATAATATATAATGCGCATAGGGTTTTGTTTTGCTGTGTTTTGTATTCATTTTTCTGGCTTTTTGTTTTTCTTCTTTTTATCAATAATGTTTTTAAGGATAGTGTTTTTTTGTTTGTTTATAATAAATGAAGTTTCGGTTTTTTACTCTTTCTGTCGTGTTTTCTCTTCTTTTTTCCGCTACAATCCTACACGCAATCCCTCCACTCCTCCCGATTCCTTTCCTAAAGATTTTTTTACCTTTCTTAATATGTTCTTCCTACATTCTCAACATCGTTACCGCGGGCCGCCATTTTTGTCATCGCGGTTTACAGTTTAAATCGAGGCTTGCTAGCCGATATGGCGGCTGCAGCACACGCGGCACCACCACCAACCACTCCACCAGCCGTCCCACCACCAGCGGCACCGATCGGTGGCACAACCGTGCCATACGGTGAATGGCCAATCAGTGCCGATGAAGCGGTGGCTGAGTTGTAATAATTTTCCTGCAGCACGTAACCGGTCCCGGGTGCGCCCGCCCCTCCACTACCAACGCCCCCTGCCGCCGTCTTGAGAATGGTCGACTTGGTCGTCTCGGCAAAGGTTAGCTGCTGCTGTTGTTGCTGCTGCTGCTGGGTATGCGGATGGGCCGCATAGTGCTGGTGGGGAGGAGGACCGCCCTGTTGTGGCGGTTGCTGCTGTTGGGGATGATGGTGGTTCTGCTGCTGCTGCTGGTGAGCTGCGGCAATCCCATGCAGATGGGGTGGCCCATGTGGCATGCCGTGCAGTGGTGGCCCAGCCGACGCCGCCGGATGATGCGTATGATGAGGATGATGATGATGATGATGGGGTGGTGGCGCCGGAGGAGGCTGCTGCTGTTGATGATGGTTCATCTGCGACTGTTGCTGTTGTTGTTGCTGCATGTGCTGCTGGTGATGATGGTGATGTTGCTGCTGCTGCTGATGTGGAGATGATGATGCATTCGCCGCCGCTACTGCTGCTGTCGTAGAGGAGGAGGAGGTGGACTGATGTGGCAAGCGGAAATACGCCGCAGTGTTGTTGTTACTGCCACACCACGACGAGTAACCCGACTTCTAATCCCGACCCTTGTTCTCTGTGCAGTCGCGACTCAAGTGACCGATCTTGCCGCAGCTGTAGCACGACTTGTCACCGGACGGACAGTTGCGCGAAATGTGGCCACTCTTGTTGCAGTTGTAGCACGACACGTTCATGTCGCGGTCGCTCTTCTCCGGGCAGTTGCGGGCCAGATGGCCGCTCTGGTTGCAGTTGTAGCAGCACGAATCGTCCGGGGACAGGCTGCAGTCGCGTGCAATATGGCCACTGCCTGGAATGTGCGTTTGAGTATAACAAAACTTTTTTTAGTACAAATATATACACAAAAAAGTATTTCTAAATTTAACTAAAATCAGCTACTAATCATCCCCGTTCCCTCATTCTGCTATTTCTATGCGCTCTCTGCTGGGGGGTTTGTGCACATAGGGTTCAAATCGAACCATTTACGAAATCTAGACCGTTATCAGTGCATAAACAACGTACGTCCACACAAGGAACGGGGCCTTACTTCTTGGGTGTGCAAAAATAATCAGCTCTTTTCCTTATCGGCAAACCATAAACTTGCTTCTGATTATTGGAACAAACCGTAAAATGTAAGTTTTATGCTATACTGATAACCACACTCGTGGGGAGTCGTACACATACAGAGAAGTGTTACTTTTTACAGAACTCAAGACTAATTGGAATTCCGCAGTTCGAAGAACCTTAAGGCCGGGCTACATTGATCGTACTCCTGAGTGTAATTTTTGTGAACGCATACGCCATCTAGCGGCGGCGGGTCGAAGCTAGAGGCTGGTATAATTTATCTGTCAAAAAGCGTTTTGGGTCGAGGAGCCTATAATTTTGATCACAAACCAGTAAACAAACAGCTCGGTGAGTATGTTCGATATTTTGTCGTGTATGTTTTTTTGAAAATATGTGGTAATTTAACATACATATTGTATTTCTAGCCATGGAACAAGCAGGAAGCAGTGGACGCAATGAAAAAATAGTAAGTACAACTGTTTTTAACGAAAATTGTGTGTGTGTGTGTGTGAACTGTTGTCTGTGAATCGCCGGCTCGGCTCGGGGCCGCAATTGAGCTGAACATTTTATTGAAAAATGTAGTGTTTGTAGGTTTCACAAGTGCTTAAATAATTTGTTGTAGGGTTTGTCCATCTATTTCATCATTTAAACTACATTGCAGAGTGTGTGAAACTGGTTGTTCGTTTTGGTATTGTAGCGGTTTTTAGTATAGAGCGAGTTTTTTTATTCATGAGGAACGGCTTTGTCATATTGCTTGGTAGAACTTTTTTTTTTATAAAATTGTAAGCAAAATTTACCGGCCTATTTGTATACATTTAATATAAAAATAGCACGTGTTACGGCATACAGACAGCCTGGTCGAAAATTGATGAGACACCAAGCATGAATAATTTTGGCACTTAAATTATACCCACATCTAGCTTGCGCTGGTCGCCGCCAGATGCGCTAGTGAATATAAAAATTACGCTTGCGAGTACGATCAATGTAGCCCGGCCTTTACAATTGTGCTTCCCTAAACTACAGTAGCTCCCCAATAAACGCTATAGCCTGGACTTCTATGAAAATGAAAATCTAATGAAATGTGAGTTTTTGACACAATAGCGTAGAACGACAATGCGCATATCGAGGAACTGCTGTAGCTTAAATTCCTCAATGTAGCGCCAGCAGAAGAAACAGTACTTACACATTTTCTTTTTGTACGGAAAATAATCAAGCGAAGAAAATTCCCACACAAACACAAACGGACAGAACAGCCGCATTAGTGAGAGCAGACCTGTATGTTGGCGAACGACGGACACCGTGCGTGCGTTCGTTCGTTGTTGTGTGTTGCTACTTTCTGACATGGCGCGCATGTACACTAAACACACACCACCATTACCAACATTTTATCCGCGCTCTCATCATCATCGTCATTACCCGCCTCCACACCGATTTTTCACACCGGGGGCCAACCAACCGATTGAACAAGAAAAGTGGTTACCAACCAAAACGAACATGATTAACAGCGGCGGATGTGAAAAGGTGCACTAAAAAGGGCCGCGTCGGTAGATGATTGATTAAATTACATCGATTAATTTCTGGTTTAATCGCACCCGGTAAGGATGGAGAAAACTCTCAACCAGAGGAAAATTAAAACAGTGGGCCTTTTCTTTCCCGTTCTACCGCTCTCTTAGGCAGTGGATGGATCCGGTTCATATGCAAAAAATTTGTTGCGTATTGCATGCATAATCAATGCATCATTGAATCATTTCCACTTCACAACCGAGTGCGCACACCGGAGGGGAAAAAAGCAGACAGAGGTAACTCTGCTGCACAGCAGCTGTAATTTTCTGCTCGAAAGCGATGGAAACCCCGTGTAAAAGACAACCTGGAGAGACAACGGTAGAGAAAATGGGGAAAAAGGTTGCCAACCGGAGAAGTACGTGTGTGTTTGTTCGTGTCTGTGATGACGACGAAGACCACGGCGACGTACACGATTACGTTGCTAAGACAGCCAATGAGAACGAATGAAAAGAATACCACACCACAACGGCGTAATTACGGTAGACCTTGAAAAAAGAACGTACTTATAGTTTTTTTACTTAACTTTTAATAAAATGTACTTTCTTAATACATGTTTGATATTAGACGGAATGGGAATTGATACCAGTCCTTCTATACTCTTTCTGAAGACCGCATATGGTGCTCATTATAAATAGGAAATGTATTTTATATTTTAAGGCAATGCTTCTTCCATTCTGCCGAGTAAACAAAATAGCCAGAATGGACGTTGGTGGTGTGAAAAAACACAAACCGGTTAAACAAGCAATCGCACGAAGAAGTAATGAAAAACGACGCAATATCAATTTGCTGCAAAAAACACCTTATACATTTTCATACAAACGAGGCGCACACGAGGCATACAGCCAAGAGAATGCGATGATGCTGATGATCGCAAAGTAGCAGCAGCTGCCGCCATTAAAATCATCGCCACTAACACACGTTCTCCAACAGGAACATAACACCATTTTCGTGTTTCTCATGCTCAGCAGGCTGTACGTGTGCGTGTCGTCAAGTGGCAGCGCGATCTGGCGGTAGAAATCGTTAATACACGCACACAACAGACACCGGCGAACGCAATTTAGGCCCAAAGCCGGCTGCCGGCACCCGGTATGTGTATGTGGATGCGCTGTATGTGTGCCGGAACAAAGAATACCGGAAGCAAGTTATATTTGAGCCGCATTCTTCGGCTCAAGAAAATTACGAAAAAATTAGAATCCACCACTTTAGAAGGGAAAACCCATCAGAAAAACCACATGGAAGCGACAAGATTGCAGTGTGCTGCATGCACACACACAGCTCAATACACGCACGTAATGCAATAAGTCGCCACGAACGCCGAGCGCACACGTTTCAGGGTGGCGCTGCCGGCGCTTTTATTGCCTACGTCAAAGACAACGTTGACAACACATAACCAACAAAATGTGCGTCCCTCGTTAATGAAAAACTGGATAACATTTCCACAAAATATAACAATACTAACAAGCGGTAAACCGTAATAATATAATCACACTTGTTCTACAGTTTTTTAGCTCATAAACCTCGAGAGGTCCTGGACGAGCTTGCCAACTACTGGCTTCGTTTAACTTCATTTTATCCGTAACAAAATACTCAATCGAAAGAGACTACCTGGAGGGGTTTCTTTACCCAGGATCATCAAGCCGTATAAAGATTAGACAACTAGTATAAATTAAAGATAATGAAAACATAACCTAACAAAAACATGCTTTACAGTGTGTGTGTGTGTGTACTCACCATTGCACCGGTAGCACCGGTCCAGATCCTCCTTGCAGTCACGGGCAAAGTGGCCCATCTGGTTACACTTGTAACACTTCTCTCGCCGGCCAAAGTCCCGACGATCACGCGGTCCACCGACTCCACGGCCACCGCCGCCACCAACGTTCTGGCAGTCGCGCGCATAGTGACCGGGACGGTCACACTTGAAGCAAGTGTTTGTCGTCATCATCTTGGCGGCTTTTTTTTGCTGGTTGATCCGGAGAAGGTTTCAAGAAAATTCACAGTAGGCTCTTGTGTGTGCTCGCGGTGATCTCGGGGGCTTCGCTTCTCTCACAATCTCCTTCTCGCTATCAAACACCAAAAAAAACTATCTTTGGCGTAACAGGGCTGCGCTGGATCTCAACCTCTTACACTCTCTTTCTCTTTCGCACACTCTCTGCGGAATAAAAATTAGGTACACCATTTTTGGTTTTGTTGGAAGTTGATAATGCACACGCTTGAGATGGCGCGGCGCGTAGGCATGTTTTTTTTCTGGTCTGGCGATGAGCCGAACGTGTCCAACGAATGAAAGATCAGGATACAGGAACCGAGGGGGGAGTTTGGACGGAATCAGATTTTGAAGGATCTTTAGAGATACACAAATACACACACAAACACAGGACGCGGCGCTGTATACGGAGACTTTTTCCTATCGTATTCGAGGAATCACAATTGGAAATTTTTTAACGATGATGAAAACTCCAAGATGTCCGTCGTCCGAGTCGCGGGATTGCCCTCTTATACTCTCTTGCTCTCTTTCTCTCCCTCTCTCACAGATGAATCACCCTGGCCTTCCTCCCTTCTCTCTACTATCGACATCTCATCACTAACGCGAAATATACGAAATAATCTATATTTCATAGCTTCCTCTGGCAGCATCCTTATGTGGTTTGGCATTACGGCACATCATCTCAGTACGTATGTGTGTGCGTGCATGTTCCGATTGCATCATTTTCCACGCAGCTCCAGAGGTTGGCTGGCCGTTGCTGGTGGGTACTCTACACCCCCGGAGATTCGAAAGTTGCTGGCTGTTAGCTCTACACATACACAAGAGTTGCGAAGAGGGTTTTTGCAACGAAGAAACCCATGACCTTCACGCCACACACACACAACGGAACTTCTCCATTATACCGGGAGACGGGTGGGTGTTGCTTGCGTTTTCCTCGGCCAACTGCGATTAGAACAATGTCACCCTTCTCTTTCTCTCCCTCACTCTTCCTTCTCACACACACCCTCCTCCTCTTCAACTCTACCCTCTCTTCCTCACACCTCCTCCCTCTCTTTCTCTCGCTCCCCCTCTTCTCTAGCACTCTATCTCATCCATCGTCAATTGAACAAATTTCCTCCTCGAACGAGAAATGCGTAATACCCACGGGCGACGTTGAATGGCGGCTATCCGGTTGGCTCCTTATCCTGTGCCGCGTGTGTGTGTCTTTTGCAACGCGCCTCCCGGTAGATGGTGGTCGCCATTGCGCCACTACCAGCGCCCGGTTTTCGAAGATAGAGGGCGCGCGCACAGTTGCAAATGCATGCCCCTCGCCGCTGCAAGAAATGTGTGCCATCGAGAAAAACGACTTCCGGATATGTGTGCGTGTGTGTGAGCGCCGCCAATCGAAAATATCGCCTTTATGCATCGAGAAAGTGTACGGGCCTACTTATCGCCATTTTTTGTCACGCGTGGCTCTGTGTCTTGTGTCTGCATCTGCGTTGGTGTGCAGCTAGCAATTGAGGGAGAGGGGCCCCCCTCCCTTCCGATGGATCGATTTTCCAACGGGAGTTCACACACCTAAGCAGGCCACCTATCCCTGGGTCCTCTCGGCTCATATTTATCGACGTTGTCTTGTCCGCCCGGGAAAGGAATCGCGATTAGAAAACCGATTCTTACCGAAATAAGATCTCGCTTTACGTTCGTTCACGGAGGTCTCGCACCCAGAATTAATACCACGTCCCACTCCTTATTCATACCTTCGTCTCCTCTTCGCTCGCAAAAAACACCGGGCACTTCTCTTCTCTCCTTCCAGGATATCAGGGAAAAACCACACTTTTTCAGAAAGTATTCAACTGCTTTCCCACGAAATATCAAACCAACGGCTAACCAACCACCAACTCTTCTGACTCGACTGCTACGACTGCTCCACTCGCTTTGATCGCAACCGTTTCCCGTACAGCACACTCTAGCGGACCTTTGCAATAGACGGCGGCGTGTGCAGAATTTTCACGGAAGCGCTTTTGAGTCTAGTCGTCGTAGGAGCAGGTTTGTCGGTGTTTGACGTGCGCGACGCCGGCAGTCGGTGCCGGCGGTGCGGCGATTCATAGCGTTTGGTCTCGCTCGTGCGCGCACCATTAGAAGCGAGATGGAAGGTTGTTGCAACACTGTTTCCGTCTCGGAGTGAGGCTTCCAACTGACTCACGTAGTCAGCAGTGCACAATGAAACATGCACCGTTTGCACGGTCGAAAATGTTTGGAATGTCAGGGATAGTCAACGGCGCGCACGCTGGATGACAGCTGTGGTGATTCTGTTCTTACAGGTTATGGTCTACATTTTATTTCCAGGTGAATGTTATTGATAAAGAAATCGTAATTTTATTAGTTTTTATTGGAAATGTGTTAAAATGAGGTTAGTTATGACCCAAACAACACAAACAAATGGAAAAGATTATTGCTATGTTCATATTCACCACGATGGTAGACGAATCTTTTCAATCGGTCAAAATTGTCCTAAATACTAAAATAAAGCAAAACATAACAAATTCAAATTAAATTTATGTTGCAAAGGAGTCAAAAAGATGAATCAGAATCAATCTCAATAAATTAAGCTCCCTTTATTAACAGTTTCAATAAAAACGTCCATATTCCATAGTGTGGTGTTTTTTAGAAACGAATCACGTGAATTATTTCAACCCCCTTTTCAAATTGACCGTTGGATAAGGTTTACCGAGCGCCCGTGTGTTTAATTCTTTCACAAGGAAAACTAAACCAAAAGCCCGATCGTCTTATATTCCAACGATGTTTTATTTCTGGATGCTGGATTGTATTCGGTTTCCACAAATATAAAAATAATCTTCATACTCTGGGAGGGTTATACAAAGAGGTAACAGAGACCGAAGTAGAGACAGAGCACATACAACATACAATCTTTTTTTTTTGTTGGTGCCACCGCCGCATCAAACTCATATAAATGTTGATATTTTCATCGCACTGTTTGTTATCAGAATGTGTGTGCGTGTGTTTATGTTTGGGTTGGGAAGGGGAACAGTGTACATTTTTCTATTGCTTTTTTCTATATGCGCACTATACACCGTGGTTAGAATTGAATACGCCTTTAACAGCTGCTCATCGCTGTACATATGCGCGGTCTTTCAAGAAGGTAAGCCTGTAACGTAACAACATGTAAATTATCTAACTAACGAAGAAGGTAATATTGTACATTCTTACTAGTTAACACGCGCATCATCCTGCCTAGTGAATGAGTGTGCTTAGTGCTTAGTTCCCATGGATTTGGGCTCCAACCTACCCGACTCGCAATTAGATGGAGTATTTCTGTTATAAAATCAATGCTTCCTTTTCAAGTCGTTAATCTGTGCTCACGATCAGTCACGATCACACTGGTAATGGGACTATGGTTTGTGTTTTTCTGTGTGTTGTCTTCCAGTACAATTCAACAGGTGTGTAATGTTGATCTTTTTCTGGGAATTATTATCTGCATCCATTTTCACGTTTAATTTATCTACTTTTCAACAACGACATCTACACATACTATATTACGCTATATTTACTCTTCTGCTTAATTCATCCCCATCCCGATACGATTTTTACTGTCTAGGATGAGTTGCGGTAGAGACTCTTTGGCTTCGTTTGCCTGTACACAAGATTGCAACGATAAAGGGTGCCAACCAAAAATTTAAACCTTTTTCCAAACTTAATCGGCCGTTGTGGGATGGTTTGCAGATTTTGCTATATCAATTTCATTTAGTTAATCTTTAATCATTGGATCCAGAGCTGTTTTCTCTCAATTTTCAACATTAAACAGTGGTATCATGGTAGTATGTATCTACTAAATACAACAAACAATGCTTGGTTTATGTCTGTCTGTGTGTTATGTGGCTGTGTGGTTTTATCACGTTTATACTTAACAATTATCGAGCTTTTTGTTTTCTTTTGTTTTTAATTTAATGGTTATGGTATTTTATACTAGCTTTTACACTTTTAAATTCCATTTCCATCCACACCCATTGATGAGTTTTGTAAGAGGAGTCCCCTAGACGTTACACATCCAGAATCATCCCACACAGTGAATCAGTTGTTTAACACGTTCATTTATATTTTCTTGATTATTATTTTACTTTCTTTTACATTCACTATTATAGCATCACTGTCGATTTATGGTTAAAATCTTTCCCAGCTAACAACGGAAACGCAAACAAAAATATGGCCGTTTCACCGTGTAATTCCGGTCTGACAAATGGCGTCGAATGAAACACGTTGCAAAACTACAAAATGCCGATGTTTTTTTTTTTGCGTTGAAGACATGAATGCGCCACATTGAGCATAGCAAATGTATAGAGAGCTACAAATAGCGGGGTGGGCGGGATAGAGCTGGGAGCCTGCCACAACTCATCGATCCTCAATTCCTCCGTCTCCGTTTACCTTGAGTCCTATCCTAATCGGAAGATCGGCGGCAAAATAACACGCACACACAAAAATCCTAAACGATCGAGCAGATGCCCGCTTTGCAGACACTTCTGTCACTTTCCTAATAATCCCTGATCACCTGAATAAATCGTCCCTTCCTTCTCGCATCCAATTTAAGGCCATTCGATTGTTTAAGTGCAAAGATTTGGTTTTGTTCCTCTCCCGATTTTATTTTAATTGAAAAACGCAACCCACCTAGACAGTTTGTTGGTAAGATTGGTTCGAAAGATGGTGGTGTATAGGCTTTGGAATTCTTGTTCTAAAAAGCTATCATTCTGAGAGCACAAATAAAAACTCAAAACACCATTTACTGGCAAGAGAAAAGCTCTCCAAAGTAACCAATTGTGGCCAGCAGGGAAATATCATGCAAAGTCTATGTATCAAAAAACCAACTCGATTTTCGCTTGGCGATTCGATTGGTAAGGATTCTCGAGCGCAGGTTTCTATTTCTTGTTACGTACTAGTTCCTTTTCTTACTGGTTGTGTGTGTGTGTGTGTGTTTTTTTTTGTTGTTTTCCTTTTTTTGGTTCAGTTAACTTTCATTTTCCTTTTACCCAATTGATTTCGCTTACAGAATAATAATAGTAAAGCTGCTTTCTAGCAGAAGATGCGTCGACCAATTGTTTTGTGTGCGTGCGAGCAAAGGTGAAATAAAGATAAGGTATTTAAAATTCCGTTAAATGTGTGCCCAAAAAGTAATTGAAGCTCAAGATACGGTAGTCCGATCTTTCTATCGATCCTTCACGGGGGGAGAGTGTGAAATAAATTACTTATATAAAAAAAAAACAGATTTGTAACACTTTTTGCCGTATCTAACGAATATCTAAAAAATAATTCACACACGCTCACTTGGTGCATCTTGATCCTGGGATGCTGTCCTTAAAAATTACTTTTACAAATATACAGTTATGCGTTAGTTCATGTCATACACATACACATGTTTACTTTTACTCGTCGGGGATCCATTGTCCATTTAACATTTAAACTGTATCACGGTTTTCGGGCTTTTTGTTATGTTTATCATTATGTTTTCAAGTATCTATTTATGGTAAAACTTACGAAATAGATGTTGAATTTTTGTTTACAAAGATTTAAATAAAAAAACAAGCTATGAAAGTTAAATTAACAGCCTCTCATCGAATTTTCGAGAAGACAAAATACAAAAATCTGTTCTTCGGTTCAAACAATGATTAACAGAGTGAGTGACAAAAACAGAGAAGAAAACTGGAGACAAAACAACAATGCTAAACCGAATGCACTCCTTTGGAGAACAATGTTAACTTCCCTCTTGTTTTTTTCCTTTAATTTAATTTTCAACACTATAATAAACAAAGTTATTGGAACAACATCAACCATAACGGGGCAACAATTGAGGGAAAGCTTCCGTTTTCCACCATTTAAATATTATCCATACTTCCTGTACAAAACCTTACCTATGTATATGTGACTTAATATGTTTTTTGCTTGTCCCTTTCCTGTTAGCTTACACAACGACGGCCAATTTGGATTGGCATCGATTGTAGTTTTTTTTTTTGTTTAGCTAGAAGAAGGTTTAGCCTATTGAAGTTTTAGAACGTTTCATCTTTTTGCTCGGTTTGCGATTTACAAGGTTTTTTGTTTTGGTTTTGTGTGGTTTTTGTTTAGTGTTTTATCTACAAATTTGGTTTGATTTAATTTACGATTTGTGATGAGATGTAGTTTTTTTGTTTCACTTCTTTACAATTTTCCGATTCTTTTTATACTTTGTCTAGAATCTAGTCTAATTTATGTCCTAGTACAACGATACACGATCACTTACATAAAACATATAACACGGGAGTTATCTCTCTATCTTTCTCTCAAACACACGTACATCTATACCATGGGAAGATAGAATTCAATCCACTGTTTACTAATTCCCTTTTTCCCTGTCCAAGAGATCACCCGGAGATCGAATAGAATATCGAACCACTCGGTAGAGGTGTCGCGGATGTACTATGTATCAATAACAAAGGCAAACGGTGTGTTTACAAAACGATATCGAATTCTTACACGATTCGCGCGCCCTTGGTATAGTTAGTTAGTATGGGTGTTTAGTAAGATTACAACAATTATTGTGTTTACAACGTTTTACAGTGGAAATATAAACGAGCTCTCTCATCGGTCCACCGAACGGTAAAGTAGCCAAACAAATCATCCTTCCCTTATCGTGGTCCCATTGGAATAGAAAACTTTGCATGCACCATAACCCGAGACGCGCGCAGTGTCTTTCAAAAACTGTCCCTTTCCCGGGTTATCGGTATATCTACTCATTTTCCTTTTTTTTCAGCTGCAACCCCATCATCAGCCTGTCTCACTAGCTAGTTTTCCTGTCTATACATCCAATATTTAGATAAAAATACCAAAACTAAAAACATCCCGTCTTTCCTATCTCCCAAAACAATTCCAAATGCTGGCCTTCAAAAAACAGACGGACGGCCTACTGAAACAGTAGCAGACGAGCAGAGGAGTGGTAAGCAACATCCAACAAGTACTCCGACTGGCAAAGAGTAGAGGCGAGAGGGATGCGAAAGGGAAAACCCGGGTTGGGGCTAAATTCTAAAACGACGAGGATATCTCTACCAGCTGGATATACTGCCTGGATTCCTTACTAATTACAACAATCGACATTAAACCTTTGGCTAGACAATTTGTTACTCCTAGATTGATCTTAGTAGAATCTGTGTATAAATACGAGAGCGCGTGTTACCGTGGATATTTTATTTATTCATTTATTTATTTATTTTTTTTTTTGGTGAGCACTGCATTCGGCCACCATTAGTACTAGAAAGGAAAGCGGTGGATGAACGTTACTCCACCTACGAACGTTTCAAAACGAGGGAAATTACGGGGATCGTATAAAAAATATCGTCTAGACTTTAGTTAGTCCTTCTCTCGATCCGATTCTTCTAAACGCTACACGATCACGTCCGACACAACAACCTACAAACTGGATAAAACGTACTGCAACGCAACGGAAGTTGGGAACGGTTGGCGGAGACGAAATAATCCCCGTGCCACCACGTGTGCCACACTCGACCGTGTACGTGCATTGTGAACCTTGGCGTAACCTCGCATGCGCTGCCACTACACTACTACTGGCAGCACCCATAGTGTTAGGATTATTGTTACAGTGTTACTTAACTTCTATAATGGAAAACATTTGGTTTTATTTCGTAAGTTACCTAACGACTGGCTGCGGGCCTTCTTGAGTCGATCGCTGCTGCTGCTGCCACCGCTACTCTTCGCAATCGGACCGGGATCCAGTGGCACAACGACGATGGTGGTGCTAGTATCTGGTGCAGTCGGTGTAGTAGCAGCTGTTCTTGTCGTACCGGTCGAATGTGTTGACCGTAGCTTTATCTTCGTGGACGATCGTCCGCTTCCGCTCGGCTGATCGAGTGTTTGCGGTTTGGCACTTGCTGGCGATTGGGGAGGGTTCGGGGGGACGGAAGAGTTCGGTGATGCTGATGCTGCTGCTGCAGGAACAGACGTGATTGAGGGTTGCGATGTTGGAGGTGGAGCTGTACCGTTCTCTTCCTCCCGCACCGGGATACAAATGTCGTCCGAGTCGAGGTTGATGTGTTCGAGCATCTGCATGGAGTAGCGCGTAGGAAGATCGCTCAGGAGCTTTAGGACATCCCCAAGCTGTGTTGGTTCTTCGGGTGGGGGAGCGGGTAGGGTGGGAACTTGCTCCACAACGACTGCTGCTGCCGCTTGTAAGGACTCCGTCTCTGCGCGGGAAAACAACAAATCGAACTCTTTGGTTATTTCCGACGTAAATTGGGAAATTGTTGGATCCAACATATACGGCTCTTCGTCGAGATCGACGATCGTGTACTCGGCCGTACCGTTGTGATGGTCGACCTCGATCGGTTCCGGTACGGCGGAACCGTCCGAGCAGCGCTCCTGTAGCAGTTCGGCAACTTTGACCACATCGCTCGGTCCATCTAACGGCAGCTGCTCATCCGAGAAGGATTCTTCCGGTGTGAGGGTAAAGTCTTCGATGTTCCAACTTTTAATACGAGGAATTTCGGCACATGCTTCCACCGATTCTACACTGCATGTGGCTGTGTCCTGCAGTGCATTAATCGCGATCGAATCGGTTACCATCGAAGGACCTCCACCGGAGCCTCCCCCATTAGTGGTGTCCTCAAAGATTTCACTCTTAAGCGATAGGCTCAGGCGAGACGTACTGCAGCTATCCAGATTCATATTACGCACCGTATCAAACGCGTAATCCGTCAGGGTAGATTTGTTAAGCGTTCCGCTCGAATTGCTTAGCAAATCCAGCGACGCGGTCCGTTCGAGCGTTGTCACGCAGTCCGACTTGAGAAAGTACTGCTCCATCGAGGCACTGTGCGGTAGATTATCCGTCGGTCGGTCCGGAGTTTCACCCCGCATCGACTCCAGTATGCTTTCCTTCGAGCAGATCTTGTAGATCGTAAGCGTTTCCTTATCCGTCGCGGTATATCGTTCCATCCGGAAGTCGTCCTCCTCGTACTCATCTTCCTCCGGTAGTCTCGATTTCTGCTCCTCACTTTCTTCCACCTGCGCCATTCGCTCTTTTTCCTCTTCCGCTTCCTCGTCTACCTCAGCAATATCGTAATCGTCCCCGCTGACGTTCGCCTCAAAGTCGTTGCTGCGATGAAACAGAAAGTCTTGTATAATCAGCTTCTTGCTTTCGGATTCATTCTGTGGCATCAGATAGATCTCATCGCAGTCCGAATCCATCGACCCAATGAGCTCGATCGGTGGGGGTAGCTGTAATCGCTGCAAACGTCTTCGTTCTTCTTCCTCCTCTTCCATCGCCAACTCGTCCTCATCTTCCTCGTCGAACTCGTTCTCGTCCACCTCTTCCTCCTCTTCTTCCTCCTCTTCCTCACCCTGATAGTCTTCCTCCTCGCCAAGTTCCTCTTCATCTCCATCTTCATCTTCATCTTCATCTTCTTCTTCTTCCTCTTCCTCGACCTCCTCGTCCTGATCACCTTCCTCGTCTTCCATCCGGTAAGGATATCGCTGCACGTAACTACCGTCCGGTAGCGCTATCAATCCATTCCGCTGGTAGTAAATATTCTCGATACTGTAGTGCTCTATGTCCTCCTCGTAGTACTGCTCATCGTACAGAAACTGATTGTAGTCCTCCGCACCGTACTCCTCCTCCTCGTCTTTCTCGTCATGATAGCACACACCATCATAACTATCCTCATAGAGCGTATCGGTTCGGAAGGAAAACTTGGGTTCACTTTTCTGCCGCAGCAGCTTAAAGTTGCGCCGCCGGTACTTCCGTATCGCGCCCAGATGTCGATGGGATTCGTAGTGACTCGAGTCCGTCCCGCTCCCGTGGCTGTCCGTATCTGCACGCACCGTTTCGTGTTTGTAGAGTCCACTGAAGTCCTGGGAGCAAAACTTCTCGTAAAGCTCCATCGCACTCAACCGCACGCTGCCCGTCGTGTTGTAGAACGCTTCGGACAGTGGAGATGTGCAGGTGGTTTCGAGATTTAAGCACGCCGTACTGTTGTTCTTCACTGAACCTTTCTTAGAGCTTTTGGTCGACTTGGTGCGATAGTAGCTGATCTCGTTGTTGGACTTTGATTTATTGGGTGAAGTTTTGCCGGTGAAGAGAAATCGTTTGCCTTTGAAAGTGAACCCAGAACCAGTCTTTTTGCTTCCAAAAAGGGACGATTTAGAAGAGCTGATCGAAGCTTTCGATTGAGAGTGGATTGATTTAACTGGTGAGCGTGCCGCATTTGGAATACTTTTCGTTGGAGAAGTAAACGATGGTTTGCCGTCCGATGCAGTTGCACTGCCACTCGCCGATGACTTCTTCTCGTACAGTGCCGACGTGCTGAAGCGTTTACACTTGAGGAGTTTGTTCATCCGCTTGAAGCGTCCTAAGTTTTTCTCAAACAGATGACCAAAAGGACCATCGTTCGTGGAGGAAGCGGACGATTTCCCGCCACCATCAGACGTGGAACCGAGCTCAAGATCGGTCGGTCGATCCGGTTTCGATGCCGTCGAGGTAGTGGGACGTTCTGGATGTTCATCACCTTTCGGCGAAGCATCAACCACAGCCCGATCGTTCCCTGCATGGCTTCTACCGTTTGCCGTTTGCTCACTTATCTCCTTCCCATACACATCGAACGTGTTCTCGTAGCTTTGGTTCTTCCACGCGTTATAATCTGGAGTTCGCTTCTTTCCCACCTCATCCAACGTGTCACTGTCGCTTTTGTACTCTCGCTGCAGATTGTTCTTCAGATGCATCCGATAGTCCTGTTCCATCTGCTCCAGATCCATCGTGTCCGAAAACACGGTGTCGATTTCATCGGTGGATATGTTCTTTGAGCTTTCGTCAGTCGATTTGTGTGTTTCGGAGGATGGATTACTGCTCCGGTAATCGGCAAACTGTTCCCGCCGTCGTTCTCTCGTCGGTGTGTACTGCGAACTGGACACACTGGACTCCTTCTCGTAGATGTTACCCTTCAGGAACTCCGAATCAGTTCGTACGATCTTTTTCGATTTGCGTAGTATAGGCTTCCGAACGGGTGGCGAACTTTTTGCCGATGGTATCATCGATCGACCCTCCTCGAGCGATTTGTTCTGTGGCATTATGGAGCTTCCGTTGTCTTTGGAAGTTGATGCTCCACCCGCCGTCCCACTATTGACGTGAACTTCCGTGTGGCTGGTGGATTTGGAAAGTCTTTCCGCACTCGAATGTGCGCTAGAGTCCTTGGTGATGTACGAACCCGTACTCAAGCTACGACTTTTTCCCGCTGCTCTACTGGTTGATGGTGGTGTTGAATGTTGCGGCTGTTGAACCAGTGTCCCCGTTGTGACTACACTACTACTGCTCCCACTGCCTCCCGAATGGAGCGGATGCAGATGATGGGGTGATGATAGGTGGATCGTTTCGGCGCTTTGTTTCCCGAGACCGGAAGACGAAGGTGGACAGGAGGTGGCGGCGTCGTTTGCTAACATTACAGTTGTCCCGCTCGGTCCAGCCAAACCAGCCGTTGCTGCTGCCGCAACGAACGGTACAAATCCAACGCTCAAACCAACGCTACTCCCTACCGAGGTGGTCGTAGTGGCCGTCTCGTCGATCGTTTGTGCAAACAGTTGCGTGCTGATGATGCGTTCGTTCAGGTTCATCGTTTTCTGGCTTAGTCGTGAGATCTCGTTCGTGATGTCGAACGTACCGACCGTCTTGAGACGATCGAGCCGGCCCCGGGTGCATCGCTTCGGTGGATCATTTCCACCCAAACTGTACAGCCGGCCCTTCTTTTTGCGCTCACAAATGCGTCCGTTCTTGTCGATTACAAACTTTTTGTCGTCAAACGATTGACAGTGGTCGTAGGACTCTCCCTTCTGTAGCTTTCTGATGTTCTTTTCCACGATTACACGACCTGCGTTCGATAGTTCTTTGGAGAGTTCGGAATTTGAGTACTCGGGCGTAAGCGGGATGCTTTTCCCTCGTCCAAATTCAATAAACCTGCAAGTAGGGAGGGATTTTTTGTGATGTATTAGAAACCGGAGATAGGATTGGGCCAAATAATGCATCTCCACTCACCACAGATCATCGTGTAAATCGCTTTCTCACTTCTTTTCTTTCAAATCTTTATTCAAATAGTGCAACACGTAGTGGAGCACCAGATCGTAGCAGTATTTGTATTCAGTCTGTGAAGAGATTGAGTGGAATGAAATATTTTAGAAAACTATATACAGCATTCGGCATGTATTAACGTACCATGTTATCTACGAGTTGCGGTCGATGCCTTCGCACAGTTTTCACAGCCTGAAACACGTCCACCTCGCCGTGCTGGATGACCTGCTCTATACAGGCATTGGCAGCACAGTACACACCGGCACGGCTGCGACCATCACTGGAAGATAAATGTAGGGAAGGATTTAAGTTGTTTCTGTTTTTAATTCACTGTAGAACTAAAGTATTAAAGTTGTAGTATATAGACATTTAAAAGGGTTCTGCGATAGTGCATTCAGGTCTTTATTCCAATTCTTTTTTTTTCGTTAGAACGAACCTAAACTTCAATTATCAAATAGTCAGTCTGGAATACGAGTTCCCTTGTGTTAACAACGGCTACCTACTATATTCGAGAACTAAGGATTTATCTATAATTATTCGTGTAACTTTTTAACGGATTTGACAATGGTGAAAACTTCATACTTTAAAATAACAGTTTAAAACTAATTTTGATTAGTTTTTCCTAAAATTCATATCCAGGAATCACAATAAAAACCTTTAAAATACCAAAGTTTTTTCTCTCTATATTCCCCCATCGAGTAAAAACAGTATTTGGAGGACAAATTCCCGGACCGGACCCAAGGGAAACAATCGATTTCAATTAATTCACTACCTGTCCTTCGCTTGTGTCCTCTTATCAGAAAGAACCTATTACCACCACTACCACTACTACTACTACTACTACTACTACTTTAGTACTTTATACATGATAAAAACGAGAGCCATACACAAACCAAAAACAAAATGGCAACACAAAAAAATAAACGCGATAGTTTTGTTCAGCCATTGTGTTGGTACGGGAAAACGGGGTTTAAAGGAACTTAAGGTTTTAATTAAAACCCTATCGGACACACGTTTTTGTTTTTTTTTTCGATTGGAAAATAGAGAGACCTCCAGCTCAATGTTACATTCGAAAGTACGTAGCCCGAAGGCTAGTGAGTTTGTTACTTACGGTGACACCACGCAGACGGGACCGTAGTCCGTTTTTTGCCTCCAACGTTCGACCATATTCATCAGCTCGACCAGCGAGTTTGTCGACGTTGGTACCTGTATGAAATGGCGAAAACCGGGCATCCGGGTTAGATTATTATCGACCCGACACTACCCTTAATAGAGTAACCACACAAAAATGGATGGTGATAATCGCGTACCTTGTGGCCCATCGGCCAGCAGGTTAGCTGGAAGAGTTGTACCGTTCTCGGTGGTGCTTTCACGCCCGCCATCAGCTCGGTCAGCGAGATGACCTTCTTGTTGATCCGGAAGATCCACGACTTGATGTTGGAATAGTGCTGGTGCGAGATGTGATCGATGGTAAACACCGGTCCGTACTTTTTCGAGTGGCGACCCTCGGGCCAGAAGGCGGGATATTGTTGCTGTGCGGGTGAGAAAGGTAGCGAAATAGAGAGCATGATGCGGCTTGTCATAAAATGGGAAGATTTCTTACCGAGTTGTGTGGTGGTTGGCAGAGCACGACGACGGCAGCACATTCGTGATCGTAAACGAGGGACCAGAATTCACCGCACGTCTTCTGGAGGGGCCATTCCGTGACGATGTACTCGCGCGGTTTCGTGTAGCCCTGTGGTGGAGCGGAAGATGCATAAATGTATGTAATATGTTTCGGCACAGCTCAGCCGGTCAAGGAGAGCAGTAAAAGAAGGGCACGAAAGAGCGGAAATTTCGAACGTGTCGAAAGATGGTGGCGTGTGCTGTACTTACGTCAACGAACACGGCGTTAATGTAGTCGGTAAATGAATTTCCCTGAAACGAGCTAAGGTAAGGACGGAAGTTGTCAGCTGGGTTTTTTGTTGGTGTTGGGGAAAGATGTGTTTTTTTTTATTATTTCAATTTATTCCAACGACACAGGGTACCAAGGACGCATCCACGATGCCGCAACGAGACAATGAAAGAGAGACAGAGAGAAAGAAAGTGGGAAATCATTAGCGCATCACCAGGTACTGTTGCGAGGATTGTGTCATTGTTGATAATTGAATTAAGCATTTGCTTTGCCTAGTTCCTCGGTTACTTACGTGGTACGCAAAGGACGTCGCGGTTCTTTTCCCGATTGTCACCCCGGTGGCCACCGGCACAGTCACCGATGGTGAACCGGGGCGTCTGTTTGCAGATCTGGGCATACTCGCGCTGGTACGAGTTCATCTTGGTAAGCGGATCCTTGAGGCTTTTCTCCTTCAATCGCTGCGACAGCTCCTTCACCGGAAACCACGAATTGCCGCAGATAATGAACTCCTCCAGCGTGTCGTATACGAATTTGTATTGGTCCTGGTGGAGGAGGAGAGAGAGAGAGTGTGTGGGAATAGAGAACGAAGAAGAACCGTTATCGACCGCACGGGAGTGTTTAAGGTTTGCATACGAAGCGGTGATTTTTAACATCCAAGTTTGGGAGCTTGTGTGGTAAACGTTGTTCCCATTTAAATGTGTTTAAAGTGGAATTTATTTACATAAGCTCTTGTCTATGCATATCTGGAAATAGTTCTACTACATCAAGAACTGTTATATTCCTCGAATAAATACCTTATAAAATGAATTAGAAAATAATATTGAATGCACTCAATTCTGCAACTGACTGCAAACATAAATAAATAACCATCAAATCAATTTACTTATGCCATCAATTTGCCGTTCAAGAGACAGAATATTACAATTTAAACTTTTTTCCCCTTTCCATCTCTTTGTTCCAGTTGCAATCACTCAATCCCAATCCATTCGAACAAAACGAATATCACGCAGCCACCCGTCGGTCTAACGGAGCGGAAGCAATACCATCATCAGTACCATCGCAAGTGAATAAAATGAATGGAATAAATTTCAGTAATAGCGTGGAAGCGAAAGGCAAAAATAGAATGCGAATTCTGTTGCAGTTGCAATAATTGAATTGTTGCTCCACAATGCCCATGCACGAGTGCGGCGGGATGCGATCGAGCGGTAAAGTGATAAATGAAATATTTAATCAGAATACAGCTGGAAATGTCGCCACATCCGGCCCGAAGCCAGGGGTCAAAGTATTGAAATGTCAAACGGAAAGCAAAATTTAATTGATTTGTTTTCGGGCGTTTGGATGATGCACTTTCATTAGCATACTTAAACAAACCGTTCGATGTTGTGTCTTTTGCGGAAAGAGAAAAGCGGAAAATCGCATTCCAATATAAAGAAAACCAAGGCCCCGGAAATGAACGTTCGCTCCGTTGTTCTCCGTTGGGATGATTTAAGCAGCAAATGTGTGCACATAACGAACAGCGGAAGATGACTGCGCACCCTTGCGCCAACTTACCACATTTTCTATAAGGCCTTTCCGCGACTGGCGTAGCTTCTTCAGGTAGCCAAACACGTGAAACGAGTCCTCCTCCTCGGCCAGCTCCATGTTCGCATCGATGGCTAGGTAGACGCCCGATCGGCCACCACCGTCACTGGTTTATGGTCGCGAAACGGCGGGAAAAATAGGACGAAAGAAAGCAAACATGTTTATGCCATGAACCATAAGAAGAGACGAAAACGATGTATCTTTACACCGTTTCAGGCGATTCTGTCAGCAATGTATGTTGGTGAGCAAGATGATTGAATTGTTTATCGAAAGAGTGCAATTAAGAATCTTTGCTTAAGATGTTTCGCTGTTGTAATGGATAAAACTATAACAGACAATGCATTTGTGGCACTTTTGTTCAATACATTGCTTAAAAATCAGTTTCTTGTGATAATTAATGATAATTTTTTTATTTCATGGTTTTAGTCTTGGGATTTCAGGCAAGATGTTTCGCTTTAATGATGCTCAAAACTGTTTATAACATAGCAAAGCAAAACTAAAGAAATATACTAAATAAATAATAAGATTTTTATAGCATATTTTGAACTGAATTTCGCAATAATGTAATTCTGATGAAAATATTAAAGAAATCGTCGATGCAAAAAGCTTCATGAAGGTTCTTAGGACAAGGCTACTAGTATGATTAAAAGTAAACTAAAACCTAGGATCTTTGAATATCAATATTCGCTACTGAAATATACTAAAAATCTAATATTCTTATAAAATTCCTCTATAGCTTGAAAAACCCTTGAGAATATGAACTGGAGCACGAGAAAATTGTGTGCTTTTTTTAGAACTGTTAATGCTTAGTAGAATGGATGAATAAATAGTATTGTGCTTAGCTAAATTTTTTATAGCTTTTTCGAGCAAAATTTTATTAAACTATTTAACCTTATTTTACTTTGGTAAGAAACTCGATCATACATCATTCGAGACACGTTTCAACCAACAAACACCGTTTACTCATCGCTCTACTGTGGCTCTACTTACTTGCAGTGCACCAGCATCGGACCGATCCTGCTGTTCGCTTTGATGATTGTCCCCACGACGGCCCGCACCCGCCGGCGGAACTCGAGAATTGCATTGGAAAAAGGGCAGGTATGTGAATGCCATTCGGTGTAGTGAAACTGTAGTAAAAATCGCTCCTCGGCAACTACCTGTAAGCAACAAGAACAAGACAACAAAGAAAGAAAATAAGTAGCGTGGTAAAACGGCTGCGGGCGGCACAAGAAAAAAAATAAAAATGTCCCAGTCTGCACATAAAACAAAACACATGTACGCGGGGAAAACTGCTAGAAAATGCACTTTTTCCCGGTGTTTGTAGGGCTGGTCCGCCCCCAGGCAATAGTAAGGACGAGTTTTGGCAGACGAGTTGGGTACTACCACTACCACCACGGGTAGTACAAGTAGAAAGTAAACATTGCTTAGTGTAATTGTCCCATTCATCTCACGGTTAATGAGCGAAACGTGTAAAATAAAATGTGCACCATACACACTGCCGCACAACCACGTGCCACTGACGTTTGGAACACGTGTACCGGAAATATCTTCGCCCTTCTCCAGCCAGTTATCCATTACTGTACTGTGGGGCGTATACAGAAGGACCTACAAACCATGGACGGAAGTACCGAGAAGTCCACACATGTGCAAAAGCAAGCTGAGATATGTCGACGCGTTCGCTTATGGCAAGACCAGCAGAAGGAGTCTGCAAGTTTGTTTGTCTTCGGAACAGTCTGTCCCTGTTCTCGCGGTCGGCCATTTTAAACGTCAACCAGACTGGAACATTTTTTTTTTGGGCGTAATTTTGACATTCATTTAGATCAAAGGGAATGGCTCGCTAACTCGTTACTTACGTTATCTTTATTGAGTTTAAATAGCCTAAACGTTCTTATGTGAAAATTGGCTAGCTCCTCCTCGGACTGTATCGTGATGTGCATATCGCCATAGATTTCCTCCTTCTCTTTGTTCGGTGGCCAGTACTGAACACACATAACCTAGAACGGGAAGAAGAGAATGCGGAACAGAGAGTGAATAAGGATCAATATTTCATTAATTATTTATTTTTATGAGTTTAACGATTCCGTGTTTCATAATTATTATTTATCTCCTTTGGGTTTAGTAAGTAAGAACAAAAAAAAAAAGCCCTGTGGAAGCTATTTATCAACCAATGTATGTGAGCCGTCTTTACCCTTCCCAAAACCATCACCAAGTAGAGCTTTAGCCGATCTTTTTTATGTCCAAACTTTCTTCATCTACTTTCAACGTTTGCCTATGTCTGTCTGTGTGTAGATAAGGACAAGAAAGTGAGTGAAAAAGTTTGAACATTGATTATAACGATGATTATGGGTGATTCTGATGAAGCTCGTTAGCGGAAGGTAGCGCCCTGGACCAGACAAGCAATCCGTAGAGAAAAGATAAAATTACACAGACAAAGAAGGATGGTGTCGTGTAATGTGGTTTAATGGAGTTTTTGTTAGAAAAACTTCTAATGCAAGTAACCAAACTCTTGGGTACTGTTTACGCCACAACAAATAACACCGTGTCTAGTCACGAACGTACCGGAAACCGGAAGCAGCAAATAGAAAGCGAGCGGTTTTTAAAGTAAACGATAGAAATCGACAGAACAAAAAACGCGTAACTAAAGCGAATGTAATGGAACAACAGTTTACAAAAACGAGGTAAATGTGTTATAAAAACAAGGGAAAGTGTGCAATGCAGACAGGTGAAGGAAATGAAAATGGAATTGGCGAAACGGTGCTCACAGCAGACATACAGTTGCAGTCTGAATTATGGTGGATTTAATGGAAATGGAATGGAAAGTTTTGTTCGCGTGGAAATTGTATTTTACACTGTAGATGCGTGTGAGAGAGAGAGAGAGAGTCCCGGTCTCAGTCAAACCATATTCATCAGTTAGTGCCTTAGCTTTTATAGCAAAAACCTTCTCGTAAAGTATTAGACAAGGGAAACGCGTAGTGGGGAGAAAAGATGGGTGGTGATTTTATCAGTAAATAAAAGTAGGCACTTGTTAGCGGCCAATCATTACCGGTTTTGAGGGTGGTTTAGGAGGGTGATGGAAGAGCACATGGACGGGGCTCACGTTGGCCGACCATGAAAAGCTCGATCGATCGATGGAAAAACGATTTCGACCCGCCGATGTACAAATCCGAAGATGAATACATTAATTTACACAACAATCGCATTAGTGTCGGAATGGCGTCACCGTTGGACCATTAAGGACAGCTGCACTTAATAGTTGAGAAAACGTTTTTAGTACTGTAAAAGGTTGTAGCTCTCTACGTACAATAACTTTTTCGCAATTATCAATCAATCCTGCATCCTTTACTGATTTATCAGCAAAAGCAACATTGTTCCGTTGTTCGTTTTCGTGCTTTCGTTTTTATTGTAATCCTTCCAAACGAGCTTAGAAAACCGTGCCATCGTCGGCAAGCTTTTCCTCCCAAAATAAGCTTACTCATCATGTTTCATGTACTGGCTTTCGCGCTCGGCACTTTCGCAGTTTCGCAAGCATACGAGCCTCGTTATTGCAACAAAAAAGCCACAAGAAAGAGTGTAAATACCTGTGCCGAACTTCGACAAACAATGATCGCCTGGCAAATAGCTCCAAAAACAGAGAGCCTGTGAAAAGCAAACACCACCACGCTTTTTGATCCGCCCGAATGGCAAGGTAATGGAAAAGGAATGTCTCGGGACATAAAATAATAGCCTCGGATGGTAAACATGTGCCAGGTGGATTTCTTTTCCTACTATTTTCTTTTTGTTTTCATTTAGCTTAAATTTATGCCATCACCCTCAGGCCGGTTTGATGTCTATGAAATCGATAGCAAAGAAGAATATAAAACAAGGACATAAAATACACGACGATTCGGAAAAATCGCTTTATAACGGTGGATGGAAAAATATTTTTTCCGGTTGTAGAATGAATTTGCACTGCGGCTTCTTTCGTCTCGTTTCTGATAAACTTTGTAAAAGCACGTTTATTTGCTCGAAAATAAGACGAAAACGAAATGGTACACTCACTCCAAAAATTGAGGTAAAAACCGATACCCGATGGGATCTTCTGCGGAATGCAAAACATGGCTCTTAGGATGGCAGTATCAACCTATTCGAAATACTCAGAACAATGAATTGTGTCACGAAAAAACGGAACAAGCAACGAAAATCGTTCTACTAAATCCACGAAATGATTGACGATGGATTGCAATTTAAAAAGTTGCGCTGCGGGCACCATTTGTTTGAGAGAGTGAGCCGTACGTAGATGCGTTTGCTGGCGAATAGATTTATCGAATTAACTTCTTTTGCTCGATTTGCGTGTTTTTTTTTTCGTTGCTTCTCCGTACCAAGCGAGAGCAATAAAATCGTGTGAAGAGGGTGTTTCTTCCTGCGGATAAGTCTGGCAGCAACGCAAAGCTTTGGTAGAAATGGGAGTTTTATATTTGCATTTTTGCAACTAAATCACGGACCGAAGATTGTGCCATTTTTTCCAGGAAGACACATAAGGTGTAACGTTTATGGTTTTAAGATTTGGTGCAAGTAATGCGATGACATATGGGATGGGATTATCATACAGTCCTTCACAGAAACTTCATATGTGAACACTTGTATTTTTTGATTTTAAATTTGATTCTGATTATGTTCGTAAAACCAGCAGCAACTCAACTCGATAACATCAGCAGAAAGTTGCTATCTTTGAGGTCGTCCAAAACTTCTTGTTTCTGTAGTTAAAAGACAGCACCGACAACAGATTGCCAAGCATCGGCCATAGTTCATCCTGGAGAACTTGATACGACAACATCCTTCAAGTCAAATTCATCAGGTAAAAGTTCGGAAGGAATTACGGCTCATTATTTAGCTTCAAACTGAATAAAACGACTCGAACATTCAACAGGAAAAGAGGAACGATCGATTCGAAAAGAGGATGATTTTTAGCATACATTACTGGGCGCCTCCATCGAACGCGGTTGTTTTAAAAGGTTCCCTTTCAGTGACTTCAACATTTTACTGCGATTTAGACTCAGTTTAACTGGTCATATCGATTATCTTGTATAACAAAAAAGTCTCTCTTTCATCGCAAACAAATAAGGCAAATAAATCAAATCTTTTGACAAATTATCGTAGAGTACTCATTGAACTGATGGCTGTTTCTGGATCCTCCCCAAATTATTCTACTTACCTTCGTAAAGTCGAACGTTTTCGTTAGCATCACAATAGCGCTACAGTTCTCTTGCCAAACCATCCTCCAAAAATCTAGCACCGTATCCTCCGTTGGTCCCTGCGTTACGATATACGCGTTTGGCTTAAGTAAACTCTACTTGAGCAAAACGGATGAGAAAGACAGCGAAAAAGTGTGTGGAATAAGTCAATCATAAATAAATAGAACTTGCGATGAATTTGATAGAACTTATAGGCAGAAATGTGCGAGCATCTTACATCCACGTACGACGCATTGATGTAGTCCGAGTCCGGTGTGTTGTCGTACTTGTCTAATACAACCCTATTGTAATCGTATGGAATGCATTTGGGGTTCTGGTTCTTGAGTGCATTGGCTTTGCGCAGGGCGTGCTTGCACGAGTTGGTTTCAACCTTCACAGCCGTCTGGAATTCGAGCTTGTACAGTATCGGAAACTTGCGCCGCTGTTCGCACAGCTTCGCAAAGTGTCGCAGTTCGGTCGGTTTGTCGGGCATCGTCTGCGATAGTGGATTCTTTTCATCTGCAACAATAACACGCGAGGGAGAGAGCGGGAGAGAAGAGAAAGAAAACCGGTAAACGATTCCGTCCGGATGTATTGTTAATGATTTTCTCAGCTTCGGAAGCGTGTTTATGCACTGCCAAACCACTTACCTCGTGCGGATAGTTTTACTTTATCTGCAAATAATGAAGAGAAAGAAGGCAAACAGAAAACAAACGAGAAGAGTTAAAAACCCGAGAAGTGAGGGTGAAATTAGATTACTAAAGCTACTAAGGATTTTTTCCCCTTGGCGACACATTTCTGTTCTGTTATAGTTTTTTTTTATTCCTTCACCGGTTTGCACTTCGAAAGAAGAATGGCATCGTTAATGCACAACGTTAAAAGTGGGCGATTATGGGCCCGACTTTTTTTCGCATTCCTTTCCTAACTATAACTTTTTCCTCAACCACATTCACTGGCAACATTGGCAAAGATACGCCACGGCTAGAAGAGTTGGAGCCTTTGCCAGCGGCTCATAAAGTAAGACGACCATTATTAATTGGATTGAGATTACTTTTGAAGTGCAGAAAACTGTGAACCTTTTTCTTTTATGAACCCTTCATCGTTTGCCGCCATGACTAAATAAGTTCCGGTAGTTCTGGGTCGCACCAGAGCAGCGGACTCCGTAGTCATTCGTTACATGATCGTTATGAATTCGTGGGCACAGAAGGTACTCGTTTTTTTGTTGCTCTGGGTCATTAAATCTATCGAACGTTAAGAAATGTGTCGAATTTTGAGAAGAAAATGGAGGAAAAGGATAACTTACCTAGTGACAGCAAACCGCTATTTAACATGCTTAACTTTATGGTGTTGGGTATCGAAACTAAACTCGTGGAACTGAGTGTCTTTTTCTTCTTGGGTTTCTCTAGGTCAGCATAGCGTGTGGTAGACCTGCAGAAGAGAGGAAAATAAAAGAAAAATGTTTTTATTAAAGCTTTACCATCATTACGACTAAATCACTTGTAGCAAACTGTAAATAATGGATTGATTTTACTAGCTCATTTTTGTTGTTCAGAGCTAATTTTCCTCGATCGAAATAAATTGATAGGAAACAAGCTGCGTCTTGAATTATTCTACAAAACGATGATTATTTTGTCAATTGCCCATCATCATCCGTGTTGCCTTTCGCCGGTTGATGATGGATGAGGATGCGACCGTGACCATCGTGTAACAAATTGAAGTCACGAACAGGAGAATTTGCAAAATTTGCTCTCATCATTCCCAGTTCCACAGGCCCGGATCGAATTGTGCAAACAGTTTTGTATCCGAAGTCATTACGAGCATGACATTGAATAAATATTCGTCATCGGTGGGTGTGTCCAGGCAGCCCGGCCAGGCGTGATCTACTAGCTGCGGTTCCGAAGCCAGACTGAAGAAGTGTAGCGGAAGGTTTCGATGAAGATGAGTTTTGGATCTGAAACGCTTGATTGATTACTACCAAACAATCAGCGAGTCGTGGATGGTTGGTGTGCTCGAGAAGGAATAAGGGAAGAAGGATGTCAGCTCCTATGGCAAGCAACAGATAACGCAGGATAACGTAATATCAGCACAAGCAATAAAGCACGAACTAAACTACCTGCCTCTGATGACTGCATCGGATGGAAGCGATAGGAGCTGCCTGGAATCGAAATTAGCATTTCCCCTCCACACATACACACACACACGTATGCAAACAATCGATCGTTTATGAGCAATGTACTGAAAAGTCGTTAAAGTTTACTTTGCGCGCTGGTCGATTGCTCTCAATTTCTCACCCACCGTGCTTCGAGTGAACTGTAAAAGAAGCGCTCAAATAGGAAGAGGGAAGGAAGAAGCGTGCATAAAATTATTCCAATTGTTCACAACTTATGCAAATGTATGCCAAAAAACTGGTGGGCCGATCGCTAGAGTTCGCTTCACGACGCTTCCCAATGCCGCGTCAATTTTTTGTTTTATTTCCTTCATTCAAGTAAGCAAGCACCTACAAAAAATCCAATTTTGCACAAACAGTTCGTATTTAGCAAGTTTTTTGTGCAATTACTAAAGCTTTCAAGACATTCCTTTACCGTCTTTTTGCACGTGATTTAGTAAGAAAGTGGCTGAGTTTCAGGCTTCCTTCCGGGTTGTTTCATAAATAAATATTTCACCATCTGGTTTCACTGCCATAGATCATCGACCGATCGTCCACGAGCACGTGCCCTCGGGGTGACAATTAATTAGCAGTGTCCATTTTTCACGAAATTCTACACGAAGTACCAGGCGTTTCCATCAGCGGATGGTTTGTTTCTCCATGCGGTTGATATAAAAGTATCCGGTTCCCGAAACGGAAGTCACTTTCCGGTTCAGTAAAGAAGGATCCGTTAAAGCGAGAGAGAGAGAGAGAGAGGCAAACGCTTTTTGCGACTTTTCGACGTCTTTCAAAGTTATTCATTTACCCAGGTAAAAGCGTTTAGCGCGTTTAAGAGGCACAAGTCTTACGACATTCGGAGTAGGGAATTGGTTGAAGCAGAGTGCGCTGGGTGAGAGCTGAAAATTAGCAAACTGTCGTCTCCTGTGGCTGATTGTTTACTGGCAAATATGATAATAAAGCTAAAGCTGTGTTTGTTTGCTTGCCATAGTTTTTCACAATTGGAAACACAACTCAAAACTTCAACGAGCGTTGAACTTTTTGGACCCCGCTTCACGGTTTCGTTCGTCTCGTTAAATTTTGCCTCTTTCAATCTTATTTATTCCACTCCAATGAACGCTTGTGAACTTCTCCAGCACGCCAGTACCAGCAATGCTGTTCGAGTCTATTAACTACGATCAGAAAATTTAAAATTTATTCAAAGTTTCCCAGAAAACCCGTTCTACCACGGTGACCACGCGCCGGAATGATGATCGAGATACGGGTTGACTGTAGCGACTTTGCATGATGCGCCATCTTTAAGCAGCTTATTTCAAGTGCGTCCAAAGCCGGGGGGGGGGGGTCTGGTCGCAATGGCGCTCGAGTCGAGCAACGGAAGAAAAACTGTAAAGCAAATACATTTCTTGGTAGGTAGAAGCATACTTCAACTCGTTCCGGTTTGTACGAAAAAGAGTGTGTAAGTGGGTAAACTTGGTAGCATAACTCTTCTTCTTGCCGGTGTGAGTCACGTTGTTTTGCTTCAACCCTTCTGGAAAGCCTTCGGTCCAGTCCACTTGTAGTACGGACAGCTAAGCTTAATACTTTCTTCATTATTATTAATAGCCTTTTCAGCTACAAACTTAGCAAAAGCTCAAACACTCATCAAGCGGACGCAGGATCGGAAATGGATAGAATGTAACGGGAGAAGATTCTGTGTGCAGAGAACGCAGGAAACTGGACAAAAAATCCCATAAACATCAACAAACATGTCCGTAAACACTCAATACCGTGTCGTAAAGACGGTCTCGGGCTGTAGGATCCGCGTCACCATTAGCGTTTTTGGATCGTTCGAACGACTCCAGAATGTTTCGCAGTGAACGTCAGCGTCTAGCAATGATGATAAATTATCGATTATGGATGCGAACGAACAGCTGCACATCGACATGGACAGGTGACAAAGTGCTGAATATGGTCTCGCTAATTGGTCAAACAAAACATAATCATGTTTAAGCGAGTAAGATCAAACCGGTGGCATTTCTATTTCCTTGCCCTTCGAGCAAGACGAGCTGTATAAAATATTCAAATATACAGTAGGAAACAAACCGATTGCTGCCTGCATGGGATCGATATTCTACTTAAAGGTAAAGAAAGCAAGATTCTCACACTCTGTCTTTGCTTTTTTTCTTCTTCAACGTATACCTTCTTTTCGCCTGCATCGATAATGATTATTGTACCACCCAACAATCGGGTCAAGTGCCCCCCTGACAACTCTCTGGCAGAATGCAGTCAACAGATTGAACGGGTACACAAGCGCCAACCCGCGAACCAGCCCACGAGATCACGAGCAAGTGTTTGCGGTTAGTGTAGACGGTGAAAGCAAAACAATCAACCATTCCCGGTAATCAAACAACGAGCTTTGGCTTTCTGCATCTGGTTCGATAAACATTCTCATCGCTCGGAGGGATGAATCGAAAGCTATACCCCCAGACGCGGAGGGTGGCATTATCCTTGCACCCGCTCGATAACGTTGATGCTTTGAAGCGTCATTCCCATCGTTTCGACTTTGCGCGAGTGCAAACCGTCTTCAGACACGCTCGAGCGAATCTGCTAGACCGACCGATCGGGATTGGAGCGAATTAATTGCCAAAGCCGCTCACATCACACATCCGTTTGCTCGTTTGCTCGTCTCCATTTCATAATAAACACACGAGTAATAGGATTCGATTTGATTGCTATCGTGCTTAAGCGCATTGAAGATGGGAAGTGCACGCGAGAGTATTTCGGAACACAAGGAAGCTTTTTATGAGTGAATCTATACTGAAAAAAAGAATTAAAGCATTGATAGCGTTCTTGGGTGCAACACGTGATAAAATGAAATCAATAACATTATCTGATAATTGCTTTCAGGCTATTGCAGCCATTCACAACATTTCTTCAATAGATTCTACTTCAATAGACGAAAAAATGGCCAAAGAAATGGTTGTAATTGCTCTTAATTGCCGACATGCCGACAGATCAATAAATGTGATCATTGTGCAGCAAATAAATACTCATTTAGCTTGATTGGATCTTCTTCAAAAAATCACTACAAAAAGCTTTGGACTTTGCAAACGATCTTCTCAGCATCTATCTCGCCTGCCCTTTTCGTACATTTCACACTCCACCCTTTTTTAGCCTCGGGCTTGATTGATGATATTGTAGTGGCTGCATTTAATGGCTCAACTTTCAAACGGCTCACCACTCACCAACACCGGCCAGGGAACCACTCGAATCGTAGCCACGTAAATCTCGAACCCAATCTCCAATGCCACCACTGGGTTTCAGGGTGTAACCTTGAACGCGTGGGATTGTATGCTGCTTTATATGCTGCATTTAACCGCATTAAAACTAATGATGTCGTTGCACTGGAGTGTTTTACAGGCACTTGAACAGTCCCACTCACACCCAGGCTTGGGGATTTTCTGTGTAAAACGGGGAGGTTGTGTGTGCTGCGAAGAGAGGATCACCACATTGTCAGCCCCGAGGTGTTTCTTTGGTGTATAAGAAGAGGATAAAGAGAAGCGAAGAAGAAAAAAATGCGAAACCATGGCATTGCCTTGTTTACGGTCCATATCTTTTAGCCATGCCCTAGAACAGTACCCCATCTTCGGATGGAGGAAGCTTTAATGTGCTTTACACCACACTATCTTTACAAAGAAGACTTCTGTTTCGTTTTTCCTGCCAGGGAAGAAAACCAGATGGAAGCTCCCAGCACTATTCTGGTGCTGTACAAGGGAGATTTCTTCTACCGAAACCGAATGCAAACATACGCAAGCAAGGGACAGTTTTGCTGTTTCGGTGCTTTGAACGCTTTCAAATGAAAATCCTGCTGTGCAGCTAGGAGTGCATTTAGCACAAGCAAGCATGTGCTTTAAGAATTGCTTCAACACTTTGTTTGGTTACTCGTGTGCATGTTTACTGCACACGCTACGTGTGGAGCACGCTGCAAGCGAGCATTAAATCCTTTAATGAATGAGTTGTTGGTACGGGTAAGGATTTGCTGTTATCCTAACGGAGCCTGGTTCAATTAGTTCCGGGTATTTTTTGGCAAATGATGCAAAGTTTCTGATTTAAAGACAAAATTTTAATTTTAATATAACTCCAAAAACAAGCTTATAAAACCTGCTGCATGAGCCTTTTTACCATCAACACAAAAAGGGACTGTTTCAATTTCCAGCACGTTACGACGGAGACGCCTGGTGGTTTACGATTAAAATGATGCATTTGAAAGTCTTCCCTTTTTTCTAGCTTATACAATAGCTACCAACCTTCGCACCTCATCCATTTGGACACAAACACACATAAAACGCTCCGTCAACATTACTTCCAACGGTCTTTGCATTTTAATCAGCTGTACAGACACACTCAACTTCAGCAAATAAAAAAGGGATGCAATGACCCGAAAGAGATGCATACGCCACAGTTTTGATTATTCATTTCTCCCTTCTTCCTAGAACTTTGCTGATGCTGCTGTTGCTGCTGCTACAGCCACCGGGATAATTTGCACCATGTCGTGCCCTGTATATTTGTGTTAATTTATTTCTCTCCTGGTGCTGTGGATGCGTTACGTGTGAGTTGAGCACGCGTGAGCGCCCCGGTGCATGCCTGATTTGTTGCATTGCATGTGCTTCCCTTAAAACTAGAGGCACACGATGATGATTCTCTCTGTACGCTGTCAATTTTACACCCTTACCCATTGCAGGACATTTCGAGTCAAGTTATTAGCTGTGTTGCAGGCCACCTATTTCCGGTTCCGGGTAGTCGGGTTCTGTGTACGAAATGCAAAAGGACAGCAAGCAACCACGTTGCATCGGGCGAAAAGATGGATGGGACTGCACGTTTTAATTTTTAATTTCATGCCACCACTCCACGCTGTTGTTTGTTTGGTGATACGGTTTTTTGTTTGTTTGCTTGCCGCTGCTGCTGTTGTGCTATATATCTGCCGTCAAGTATCCTGTACCCCGCAGGATATAAGGTCTGTAAGGTCGTAAATGAGAATAAACAAGGACACGGTGGTATGGTTTCAGTGCGAATATTGTACACACAAAGAGGCACGTTTCCTGTAACTCGAAGCGAGTCAAGAAACGAGGGACAACTTCTTGGTAATAGTTCACTCGCAGACACAAACCAGAGACGCGATACACGCTCGGCAAAAAGGATGTACTGAAGGTAGTAAGGACGGATAGTAATGATTATGATGTTCATGAAATATGAACGATGATAATACTTAATTACCAGACACAGAATCGGAAATGATTTCCAGCAGTGGCCAGCGATCCAGCTTGTAAGCGACCCACTGAATTCAAAGTAGGATTGCTTGCTGAACCTTAATTTACTTCCTGGGCAGGAAAACAAAACAGAAAAAAAACACCGAGTGCTACTGCAACTGCCAGCATTGACTTACACGTACGTATGCGACCGGTTTCCTGTTTATTATGCAGCACCATCGGAACATGCGGAGCGCTCACACACACAGTGTGGGGGAAATTTAATTTTCCCAATTTCCGGCCCACAGTCATACACGAACCAAGCCTGATAGTATGAGTTGGGAGGGAGGTTATTTTTTTTCATTGCACAAAAAAAGGGGCTTCGACTAAAGCAGGGATTTTCAAACTGTGACCACGTGAAGCGTCTGGAATATGCCCAGAAAGAAAGTCTTTGCATTAATTTTAATTATTGGCGTGCATCCTGATGCATCCTTTACAGGAAGTAGCTAATGTGGAAAAAAAGATTGAACCATTTAAGTTTTCTTACTTAAAATCTGTACATATTTTGATGGAACTCGCCTTCTAAATTTATCCTTTTTTTTCTGTTAAATTGTTGAGTTAAGACCTGGTCGTCTTGTTGCAGTTATATTTGGTGCAGAGTATTTTCTTCATATTTTTTGCTCGTTTTTTATAGTTTTTAAACGTAGTGATAACGAAAAAGAAAACAAATTTAAGAGTAAAGCTCAGAAATGTTATCGAGTTATCTAAATTATTTGCGAGCGATATAATCTGGATTCCGAAGGTTAAGAAGACAACAAGACTAGTGCTGCTTCTTTTAGAGACATCCTAAACTTTAACGAAAATTTTGGTGCATGAAAAATTTTTCCATGCACCAAAAGCATTAGAAACCCCTGGAACTAGAGCAAGGAGTCCGTCATACAAACTTCAATGCACCGAAAAAGCTTCCGCGTTCAGTAAACCTTTGACCTTTTGCGGTTGAATTGGCTAAAAATGCTGTTGTTGGTTGGGTATGCATTAGCTTGATGGATTTTAACAAGACAACTTATCGATGACGCGCTCGTTATGATGATTGCGCGCGTGCTCGCACACACACACGGCTTCGATAAAGGGCAAAGTTTACCTGTTTCGTACTCGTTTCTTTTTTCAGCTCCCACTTT
Organism: Anopheles maculipalpis; assembly: GCF_943734695.1. NCBI lineage: Eukaryota > Metazoa > Arthropoda > Insecta > Diptera > Culicidae > Anopheles > Anopheles maculipalpis. Next base: position 5,099,971 of record NC_064872.1, read on the forward strand.
AAACCTTCTCCAAACGCCAAATCTATAATTCAATAAGTGAAAAAGCTTTTCCCGTTCTGTCTCGCTTTCAATTATTGCACCACTCCCGGCCTGCCAGCCATAGGTGGCGGGCTCTTTTCATTTTGGAATGAAAACATTTTATCATCATTACAAGCGAACCAAAACGCTGAATCAGAGGGTAAAGGGATAGGTTTGAAGAGGTGGATGGAAAACCCCAAGCACATGTGCTTTATATGTGTGTGCACTTCCTGGTAACTTGGTTTGGAGAGGGGTTTCCAAAAAAGCGGGTTCGCGATATCAGTGTTGCATCATGAACAGACCCACACACATACACACACACATCTGCCTGTTCTCGGTACTTTGCCGGTAACGAGCGAGACGACCCTATTAGTCATGAGATATGATTGGCAATTTTCCAACGGGCCTGTGTTGCCCGCACCATCAGCATTATTCGCCGGGTATGACAGCAGCACGTAATGGCGTGTGCCAAAAAGCAGGATACTCAGCGGGGGGAGGGAGGTGATTAGGGAAGAAATGAAGAACAGAAAGTTTGACGAGGAACTAGCGAGGTTGTGCTGAACTAATGAAAAATAAAGCAAAATAACAACAAAAAATGGAACAAGATAGATCACAGCCGAGCGTTGGACCGAGGCGCTTTCGTGGTCATCGTCATCGTCGTTTCGGGATGCAAAAGGCGTGCTTGGTGAAGTTTTGCAAAACTTCAAACGACATTCCATGGGTCGGAGGTGTGTAGCAAAGAGGGGCAAAGGGGAGGGAAAAAGGGTGGTAAGAAAAATGGAAAAACACAAACCATACTCTTCAACCTTTTATAGTGTACGACGCACTATACTGACTTTGATAATTTCTCTTTCGTGCTAGTTTCGGCCACCCCCGAGAGACACGGGTCCAACAATGGTAGAAATTCATCAGCACTCTTCGCCGCCGTAGAGTATGCATTAATTGCAAACAAAAACACCCCTAATGAAACTATTCCGCTGTTCCGAAACGAACGAAACGGACGCTTTCTCTTGCTCTGGGAAAGAGCAGGGAAAAAAGCGAAACGACGGTTTGCAAAATGATCCGTTTTTCGAGCTGTAAATGTTTTTAGCATTCTCGTGAAGTTTTATGGTTACGAAATTTCATCCACTTTAGAATGTTATTTTTCCAAAGAAAAATAGTTTCATCTCGCACCGGACTGAACGGTGCAAAGGAACGTGCTCTAGCTATTTAAGAGACCGCTTGTTGAAGCACTGTTATTTGAGGCTCTCATTGTTCGGCTGGAGAGGTTATGAGATTCGTTTTTCATTCCTGATTCACTCTGCATCCTCCACTCAGCATTCAATAGTATTTTTTTCTCCATTTTCCTATCTGAAATTTCCAGTTTGCTTAAACTAAAGAAGGAAAAAGCCGCTCGAAATGTTTCAATAAACAAGTATAAGTTTCAAGCTGGGAAATAAACTTACAAACGATTCGTTAATTAAACTCGACTCGAAAGAAAAGCGGCGCACTTGTATTGTGTTTTGTGCTTGATCGAATCATGCCCACAACCATTTTCTTTCGGTTTTTTTTTTTGCTTTGTAGCGTCGATCAACGTTGTTTTCTCTTTGGTTTGAATGATTTTGCTGTGTACCGTTGTTTTGCTGTCCAGCCCGGGTTGTCCGATCTGGTTTTCGTTTCGAAGCGCAATTATTTTATTTCCTTTCCGTTTCGGCGATCCTTCCGGGTCAATTCGTATGACGGTATGGTTGTGTTAGTGTATTGTGTTTGTACCTTGTGGGTTTAAGTTTTCCTTTTTTCCATTTACAACGGAGCAGCAGGAAGTAGAAGTGTTTACGTTGAGAGCTAGAGGGTGTTCTCTGTTCACATAATTGGTAAAGCAATCGTTAGGTTTCTCTGCAGACGGGGAAAAACATGCGCTTTCTGTAACAGATTTTTGCTTTACAGGGGTTTATAGGTGATTTCGTAAAAAAAAAAAACAACAAAGGCAGATACAATTGATGTCGTATATCAACTAGAATTTACGACGACGTATCGAGAAAAGACTATTTCATTCAAAAAATTAAAATGGATCTCTCTAAAGAGCTTTCAAATGCTTTTCCATTCAATACTATTCTTTCACCCTCAAAGTCCTCGAAATTGAAGAAGAGTGTACGATCAAGAGATCCCGTCTACGTTGTTCGAAGAAACGAAGCGACCTTGTCATCCACCAAAACTCGGTCAAAGGAATTCGTCTTCCATGATAACTCTACGATTTTGAGACCTCGTATTCGATGAGGTGTTTCTGTCCAAACCTCATGAAACCAGGTAGTTGAAGAGGCTAAATATGGTAAACCAACCAACCAAGATTCTTTCCACATTGTCCAAGGGCCAACAAACTTTTTAGGGTATCATAAAGAGAGCCTCTATGTCTCGGAACTTCGTCTACCGGCAATCCTCCTACCAACATCGATACTTTGTAGTCGAAGAGATCTCCTTTACAGAGAAAGTTTGTTGAGACACTCAGCTCGTCATTCAATAATTCAAGTTATCGTCAACGTCGTCTAAGGAGCGTCTCATAAAGAGTCCAAAATATCCCATGAGTCAGGTTTAAATTTCCGCCATAGTTCAATCCCTCTCTAGTCTATTTCTACCACTGTCACAGCATTGTCCAACGAACTTCCTTTTATTACCAAGATTTCAATACGTTTTTAATTATCCGTACCCTTCGCAGGCGCAGTTAACATAATTTAAACGCAATTTCAATGTATCATGTTGTGAAATTAGATAGAAAAAAACGCTGTTATTTTTCTTGTGCATTAAAAACAGAAAAGTCATCACAATGATGAATGTAAATCGGATGGAAACGTCTGTTAGTCTTCCAGAGTCGTTGCGCACGATTCTCGAACGTTCCCGAGCAAATTAAGGAATGGGAGCAGAAAAATCAACGATCTGTTGACCGTCTGTCTGGGCACCATTCTCCAATGGTAAGTGGTGTGTATTTAATGTTTATCGGCAAGCCATCTCATCGAACTAGGGGACGATTGAAAGAGAAAAGCAAAAACTTGTTGCAAAAAAACTGGCACACAAAACCGATCTGATTGAGTGAACAATTGCACCATATTCCTTAACCGTTTGGCCGTTTATGCATGCCATGTTGAAATTAATTACTCTCGATGATTAGACGGCCAACTCGGTTGCTGACTGGTTGTTTTGCGAGGGAGAAAGTTGCGTCTATGCCTTTTTTTTGCCACATGCACACCGACGACTGGCGGGAAATTGGCTATTAAATGCAAGCGTGCATGCAGAACACATTAAAACCGTTGGCTTGCCCGGGGTTTTTGTTGGATTGTGCCATTGTGTTTTCTGCTGGCAGCTGCTGTCAGCCCCGACCAAAATTGCACGTACGCGGCCGAAACTTTCAAATGCCGTCGGCTGAAATGAAGAAAACCGTCCGTTTGCCCTTCGGTCGGGATTTAGGATTTAGCGTGTAAAAGGCGCTAAGGTGGAATTCTAAGGAAATCAGGCCAACAAGACAGGGCGCTGCGGACCGTCGTGTGGACGTGGTGTAATTAAGCTGAGAATAATCTGCAACCACTACAGACCATCCATCCGTCTCCTTCTTCGACGAGCGGCACAGTTCTCAGTGTTCCTTTTCGTTCATCTTATTAATTCGCTTTCCACCTTTCATACTTTCCCCTTTCATACCATTCCATCCCGGGTGGGCTGACTGTGAAAAGCGGATTTGAAATTGGTGGCCGAATTTTCCTCCCATCGTGGCCATGGGTCGTATACACCGGGTGGGTGGCGATTAAATTTCCCGTACAACGCCAGTCTCGTGCAATTAAGCCTGTGCAGGGGTGGTGGGGGGCTTGAAAGGTTGGAAATGAGAACGGGGGACGCCTTGACTTATCTTTTTTCCGCGTGTGCCAATCTCAAAAAAAAAAACATGACGATGCACAGAAATTTTACAGGCGCCAGGTTTTTGCCATGAACGCATTTTCGGTCTGTGTATGTTTAGAGCAATTTCGGTACGAATTTGAAAAACCGTGTGTGTCTGTATGTGACGTGCAAACGTGCTAAATCGTGCTTTGGTAGATGGATGTAACCTCTTTGAGTGTGGTGATAAAAACGGGTCGTGAAAAGTGCTTTCGCAAGTACGTCTGCCTTTGACTGAATCAATGCGAAGCTAAGCGATTTTTTACTGCGTCTTTTGAGAGTTGTCGAATGATTATGGTTGATTTTTCTGTTTTTTTTTTTTGGGATGGGTTGGGTTGAGTAGGGGAGTGTACTTCAAATGAACGATTGTCATTACTTTTACAACATGAATTATTATTTGCTATTATGTTTTACCTGGAAAACCCTTGGAAAAGCTGAACAGAAAGCATAAGAATCTAAAGCTCTTCTCAAACCATTGTCTGCATTTTGTGTGTACTTTTGCTTGTTTTTTTTTTTGCGTGTAAAGCCAGACTTCAACACGATACACATTTTCTATGGGCACGTGGAAAACCCGATCTTGGAAAGTATCCTGACGTCTTCCTGAAGTGCCACGTGAATCCCCCGTCCGGACCAAGATGAAATCCTTACCGTTTTTCTTCTTCCTCGACGAAGTATTTCTCTGGTGTGTTGACAAGCGGTTGAATGGCACCGAAAAGCTGGCTGACTGAGTGACTGACTGATGTCTGGTGCGTGATGGGAAAATGGGAGGTAAAACAGTAAAAACCTGTTCTCGTCTACCGTCAGTCTGTTATGTTGTGAAGGTACAGAAAAAAAAACAGGAAGGACGCTGGACAGACGAACGATGTGGAAGTGTATCCCACCATTGTGTGTAACCGTTTTGTTTAGTTAGAACTTCAGGGCAACACAAAGGAAAAGCTCATCTCACGGTTGAGTGTCCATGCCCGCCACACAACTCATACACGGAACAATTCGCCATATTGTTTTGTGCTTTGGTTTTAATGTACGGCACAATAAGCAAACAAGCACAGGCACCGGGTCAAACCGGAGAGCGCTGACAGCAACAATGGCCCCGAATCAGCATTGTCGAAGAGTTGAGTGATGTGAGCCATTTTCTGGGGTCTTTATGGAGGATTAAACCAAACAGCATCTCTAACGTGCTTTCCCTGAGTAATAATTGATTTCAAGATGAACTCACTCACTGTTGTCGATAGGAAATGGGAAAGGAAAAAATAAATTAATCAGCAATCTAGGCAATGAGAAACCATCGATTGCCTCCGAAAACTAAGCTCTCGTTTCTACTTAGTTACAGTAGCGGTAATCAACGATTTGATCGACTCCATGGTTCTTTTTTATTTTTTTATTTTTTTGGTTGCTCCTACATCTACATCGAAACACAGCCATCCATTGATAATGATTTTGGGCGGCTTGATTTCGAGCTTGTTTGATTCCTACTCGTGATTAGCCGGCTAGTAGGGATATGTGCAACGTTCGCTACAGCAAAATAGGAAATTGTAAATGAAGGAAAAACTTCATTGCTAGACAGTGGAAAGATATAAAGGAAAAGAGCAAGTTTATCCGTCCAGTTCTTTCCGTTACTTACAAACGGAACATACATACTTCATTTCCGTGGCTTAACGGACAGTGTCCGACTGTCTACGATTTTTTCTTGAGCACAAATAAAAGTTGTGAAGGAAAAGTTTTCGTTGAAGAGCTATAATTCGGTACAAAAACACCCAAACCCAGAGCGGAAAACTGCTGATCGAGGTAAGAGGGATTGATTTTTGTATCCTTTCGAGAGTTAGTACTGCCTTTTTTGCGTGCAATCACGAGCTAGGAGCATGTAGCTACCATTATAATGCCTGTAATGGCAGTAAAATTGATTTGTAATGAGATTGTAACACGGGCATTAGTTTCAAGTTTTGTCCACTGCATTACAGAAAAATGTTCATAAATATTGATATTTATAATATTAAAATTTTGTTATTTGTATTTCTATATACAATAGATCTGCTAAGAAACCTGGTTAAAGAAAAAAGTTACGAAACGTTACTTTAATCGAACTTTTAAATTTAAACAACACCGCGTAAGTAAAAGCTGTCTCCTCAACGAACATTAAATTGACAGTTGATTTTATCGACCCCAAAACTGAAACATTTGGCACACATTTCTGATCTACATTCCTGAAAGCGAATTGCTTCTGAATTCATACAAGTTTGTAGAGTATTTTTGATTCTGAAAATTTTATGCAAAAAGCACTGCGAAGGTTATCTGGAGAGATTCGCCTTCCATTCCGACACCATTGACAAGTAAGCTATCGCTTGGGATAGAAAGCAAAGAAAAGAAAAACAGCTCACACTCCCCATTGCGGGGTATTCTCAACTAGCAAAGGAATGCATTTTTCTCCGTAGGGAAAAGGCAGGGTTAAAAACACCCAAACTTTAAAGTGCGACCAGGCGACTGTCATGCGGATGCAATCAGAACAAGCATTACCCAACCGCTGGACTCCGAATTCTGGGGAACAAAAATATTGACACGTGCTTCTTCTTCTGCTTGGATTTTTTTGCATAAAGTTCATCCAACTTTCGCTTAGAGCAGGAAAACATTGTAAGGGAAGCATTTTAGGAGGCAAACGATGGAAAAGCAGCACTCCCAGAAAAGCACGGTAAACACCAACGTCACACCATGTTCAACGTTGCGCGCGTTGGTGATGGTACATCAGTTTTTTTCCTACCGCAATGCCAAGTAGAAGAAAGTGGTGGCAGTGTTGGTGAGCTGAAAGTTAGTTCATTGGCACACACACACATTTGTGCATGTATGGAATTGCAAATGACGCTGAAATTGCCTTCTAGGTGTTTATGTATGCTCTGCTATCGGCAACCGTGCAGACCTCGCGAAAGGTGTAATTGCACAAATTGCGAAACTCAGACGTGCGTGCGTGTATTGGGTTCGTTTCGGCGAATAAATATCGAGCTTTAATGACACTTTAAACAAGAGAAAATAATTTTTAAATAATGAAACGTAATTCCCACAATTCAAGAGGGAGAATGTAATCCAGCGGAGAAAAAATGGATTCACTTTGTTGATGTGAAATGAAACGCACAGAACAAGCAAGAATAAACAACGTACTAAAGCGAGCACTTGAAACGATCCAAAGAAATATGATCCATACGCTGCTCCACGCTACAATGCATGGGACGAGCAGTGGAACAATTTTAAAGTGCACTTTTCCTGGCAGGAAAATCTACGACGCCATAGGCACACACACACACAAACACACAAAATCCTTCAGCAAACTAGCACTGCTGATCCATAATGTCATTTTGAGTATGAGCAACCACTTTGTGTTACATCATCAACGACAAAATAGACACACACACAGAGTGAGGAAGAAGAAGAAGAAGTGCCATGACAAAACTTAACTTGAAAGGCAATGTGGCCGCGCTTCCGGGGCTGTCCCTCCTGGCATGGATGGTGGTGAAAGATAGCCAAGGCTGCTGCTCACATGGAAGCGCATCGAGCACGGAGCAAATGTAGGTTAAGGAGATAATCTTGTGTGCATGTAGCTGAGGTTTTCCTCTTCTTTTTCCTCCATTCGATAACACCCCCTCCCCCTTCCCTTTCACCCTCTCTGGACGAACGAGGGATTCAAATATATATATTCGCATAATAACGGCAGGAATTGAAAACTGAACGCACTGAGCAACTGCAGTGGAAAATGGAAGTGTCATCTCGGTGTTGGGAAATCGATCGTGTGTGTGTTTTGTGGGGAGGGGGGGGGGGGGGAGAAAGAAAAAAAACGAGCTTAGGAAGAACATTGTATGTGAGCTGCTTCACAGCTTCAAACACTGGATGCCGATGGCCATATATGTATCGGGCACTGCAAGAACATCCTCCCAAGTGGCACCGGTGAGGGATGTTGTTCAAAAGGATGATTAAAGCTTGTGGGCTACTAAAGCACGTTTTCCCGGCTGCACACTGCACAATCCAAGCAAAGACTTGTCGTTGATCTTTTCCACTATTTCTAGGCTTGGTGTGGTAGTGAGCTGGAGTGGCTGGATTGCCGATACCGTAGATAGTGGTGCAAACGGGTGTGCAAAAACGTTCCATACACAGAAACACAGGAGGCAAAGGTCAGCTGGCCGTAAAGTGATCGCATTAGAGCGTCGGTTTAGTGGTAGAAACCGATAAACTCTATCAGATGGGGACAGATGAACGTGAGACAGAGGAATCCTAAAGGGCAAAACCTCGGCGAGAGGGTTCTCGTGTGTACAAAATAATCCATTTCGAAACAGATTTGCAGTGGGAAGATCTTGGTGTGGTAATGAACCTAATAAAAGCTACACACTCACAGACAATCAATCAAGCAAGCAAAGGTGATGCTTTTGATAATCTTTAAGCTGCATTCTGTTGAAGGCAAAAGCATTTCAAGCACACTATTTAAGCTTCAAAATCCTTATTATCCAGAACACCGTGCTGGCATTCCTCATGTGGACATATGTCACATAAATGAATTAAACCAACTGCCTTTTCTGGATCGGCAAGCCTAGCGTAGATAGAGCCTAAAAAGACGAACCATTTTAAGGTTTCTATTCACCTTGTTGAATGGACCGGACCTCTTGAAACACATCCAAATTGGACTCATCCGCTGTACGGTATGCGCATGTGTGTGTGTGTGTGTATCTCGGAGCCAAAAGAGATACCTTATGAAATTCAATTACGAGCACCAATTAGGGCAGGCCGGCTCGAACCCCTTTCGGTATGAAAGTCGAAAGGTGTTTAAAGGTGAAATTTCTGGTTGAAAGCTGTATGGACGAGTGCCAAACGGTTGCTTCACTGTTTGCTTTGCGCATTACAATACAAGATGGTTGGCTGGCCTGAAGCTGGGTAAATTTAAAATGACTGACCGACGACCCGTTATCATGCCGAATACGAAAAGCTCCAGTGAAGGTTTCTGAAGAAATTTATTTATTTAAAAGATGCTGCGCGCTTGCTGACAAGAGTTTGCAGTTTCAAGTGAAGTTATGTAACAACAATGTATACAATGGGGGTATGGGGAGGTTAATTTGCGATTCTATCACACCTTTTGCTCGGTGGAACACGCCCAAACAAACTACCCCAAATGGAACACTCCCTTGGAAATCGGTCCATAAAATATTCATTCAACTATAATCCACACTTTCACGGTAACCGTGAGACACAGACAGGGTGCTCGATGACTAAGGACTCAGTGGCTCAGCAAAAAAAAAGCACAAAGCTTCAGCAAAAACTTCTCCCCAAAGCTATGGCATCAAAGGGAACGCAACTGCAACGAAGCAAGTTTTACTGCTGATACGACGAGTCCGGGCGGGACTAAAGTATGGGGTCCAGTTCGAACTCGGGAGATGAGAGTTTACGGTCCCCGGTTTCTTCATGATGAATGTCATCATCATCGTCGTTGGAGCACACAAACGCACACACGTACTAACTACTCCACACCATCCGGTGTCGGTACGTAGTGACCTACTTCTGATGCGATGCAGCAGCAGCAGTACACGTGCTCACTGGTTGACTGGCAATTGTTATCCTTTTGTCTGGTGATCCCATTCCCATGCAGCAACGAGCTGAGGTGCCTACGACGTCAGCGTTCCAACGACAACGTATCCGGCATACAGGTCTGTGGCCAGCGCCAGCCAGCGGAGCGTATGCAAGCGGAGGGCGATCGAGTCTGGTGAGTTGTAACTATTTTTTTGTCCTCCATGTCCCGGAATTCTGGATGTTCCGGGAAACTGTGTGTGGAGCACGTGCGCACCATTCTCACGGAATTGTTGGACATTCATTTGACATCCATCACCCTCATCCTACCGTGTCGTCTACATTCATCAAGAGTTAAAGAGAAATTTTCAGTCGACTCACTCATTAATGTAGGTTCCAATCAAATTACTCATTTCAGGACGTTTCCTTCTGCGCTTGACTGGAGTTTCGGATGAAGTGCATTTCCCTTTTTTCGTGAAATAATTAATGCGACAAGGTGTGTGGCATCGAATGCCATAAATGCTAGCCGGGGGAGAAAAGAGCACAAAAATTACAAAACTTCGATACGAGGTAGAGAGAGGTTCCTTTGTAGAGTTGGTTCTTCCGTTCGTTTCATTTGCAATTTGTGAAGTCTTCCTCAAAATCGTCCCCCGAAAAAAAACAAACCACTGGTTGGGGACGGAAAAGTAATGAATGATTTATTATCATATTGATTGGTTGTTTTGAGGAAGTAGAGCAGCGAACGCGAGGCGGATTGAAGGCGACAAGTTAGTAAAGAAATTAGTGACACGCACCACTGCGTGCTTTGCTCGATTCGCACAACGCCACGCCGGGAATCGGAAAACATAAACATCCGATCTATTTGGCGCAGTTTGGCACGATGGAGGCGCCTGGTGTTTCTGTTTCTGCGGGAAGAACTGGTGAACTTTTCTGGTCAACTTTCTTTATTGTCCGTTAATGATTGATGAGTGTCACAACTGGCACCCAGATTGTCAAGTGCGTTTGGTGAAGGTGTTGGTAAATTTGCCACAAGAATGAAACACAAACGGGCGAAGGCAGCAGCATCGGATTGCGGTTTTTCGGGTGGTTGGTATGTTGAAGAAGGAACAGTAAACTCACTGTTGCAATTTGTGAATTCACGCGTATCGATTTCAAAGCAAATATGTGCACACACAGCCCAGCAACGATGGAATGTTTGATTTAAAGCTGCAAGGAATGTGGCACGCAACGGTGCCCTGCTGCGCCAGCACAAAGCAACATTAAATATTCAGACGTAAACAATTATTTTTATGAGATTTTGCATGCCTCTTGCTGATCGGGTGGATAAAAATAGCCGGTCCGGATGATGTGTTGACGTAAATCCAACACTCATAAGGCGGATATGCCTTGTTCGGTTTCAATATCATATCCAGATCAGATCGTATCCATTACTCGATATTTGTTTATCGAATAAATCTTGGTTCCGTTTTTGCAGTTTTTCACGCATTCCAGCCCTTCAAACAACGCACCAAATAAAAATCTACACAATCCAGACACACAAGCAGATACTGCTGTGTGATTTCTAGTTTTTCCCGAGACTCCCCAAAAAAATCGCCTTGCCTTGTTTCATCAGGACACTGTCATAACACGTACATCGAACAAACCGAATGCGCTGGAACCGACATATGATTCGACATGGTGCAGAAACATATTTAGAACACAATCAGATCCGGGTGTGCGCTACTGACCATCCGACACTGACACACACACACACACTCACACATTGTTTACATGCAAAAACTCCTCCCTTTTTTGCTATCTCGACACGGCACAGGGTTTCCGTTCGCTCCGGAGGTCTGCCCTCCGCGACACGTGTTTTGTGTAAAATGAAAATGTAAATCCCCCTTTTCCCTATTTCCTTCTTTACCTCCTAGTTCCCTTGAGATTCAATCTTTCGCATCGCACTGATGGGGGTCATTCTATAAGGCCGTAAATCGAGCATCGACCAACGCGAAAAACCTCGCTCGCTAGTGGCGCACAAGGTCTCTCTCGTACAGTCATTGAGTCAATGGATTCAATTTTTCAGGCAATCCGCGCAAATCACTTCACCATGTATGCGGTGGTCAGAACGCGCAGCGTGTGAGTTGCGAACTCTGAGCTTTGTTTACAGAATTTGAATTTTCCGAATGGAATGATAAGCTCACTTACATGGAGAGAGAAAAAAAGAGAGAGTGGGATAGTGTGTGTGCCGAGCGTGAATGACACGCATCCGGATTAGAAGCATTGCTACAATGTAGTAAATCAATACGAAATGCATTAAGTTGAAGAGCACCAGTAAATTGGTAGAGCGGGAAAGCTCCAGACATTATTTGTTGTTGTTATAAAACCAGCAAAGAGGACCAAAATTAATTTAATTTTAATGGCAAGCTTTTGGAAACTGTCCACCCATAAAATAGCATAAACAATCGGGCATGAAATGATTACTATCCCCCACTATTGCCCATCCGTTGCCATTTTTATTGTGTGAGTACGGATTTTACGGTGTTTCCATTGTTTCACGTGGCATCCATAAAACATTACACCGAAAATGCGACACAACCGATATCGGTCGGAGCAGTATTTATCGGATACCGGTTTGGTGTTGGTCGAGTTGCTGGCAATTTTTTTTTTACTGTTGCGGATCATGCAAATCGAACTGGCCGGGATGCAGTGATGTAATCCGGTGGGAAATAGGTTAGCACCTTGCACATTTTGGTGCCCATAGTTTCGATTGTTCGGTTCAATTTGCGTGAAACTCATGGCACCCGTTTTTTTAAGCAGTGTTGGAGATAGGCTTAATCTTTCTGCTGCATCATTGAGAGGAGTTTTATTTTAAGTGTTTTACTTGTATAAAAATAATTGAAGTGCTCAAAAACAAGAACTTTTTACTATACTTTCTATAGAACAATTCAGCGATGTTGTTTAGATTTGTGGAAATTTTTATGGTACAGACGGACAATAAATTGGATTGAAAGCTTCGGAATAAAGAGTTTCACGATGTGTAATAACATATAAAAATAAACACCATTGCTGTTAGATAAAATTTCTCCAGATAACATTTAATATTCTTCTCTTAAAAACGTTCTGTCGTTAGTGTATGTAGTAATGCCGCATAGATATCCGACGCCTATTGCAGGATAATACTACATGGTCATATGGCTATATTACACTGAAGCAATTGAGGGAAAGAGAGAGACAGGCCTTGCAAACCACCCCTAAAAAACAATCAATGAAACAATTCCGATTGAATTGCGAGGCCGAAAGAATAGGGATGAGTATCAATGCGACGAACATGAAGTAACACTGCTTAACGTGATAGGAACTGCTCATGTTAGCGTCCGTCTCTATCAGGAGCTCGTTGCCTCGATTAGCTGAAGTCGAAACAAGCGGACAGTGAATACAGCCGTGGATGGAATAATGCAGTCTTGTATCGAGTTCCTTGGAAACAGATTGGCAACCAGACCAATCAGGACATGTTCATCTCTGAACAGGCCAAGCAGAAGTAGAAGAAGAAGGATTCTTAAATACATGCTTGTTCGCTGGCTCGGTTGGAATCCATCCAGCGCAAAGTGACCCAATCCGCCCTGCGCTTTCTGGAGGGTGGAAGTGATATACGATGGACGAAGTGCGCTGCTATGCCTCGAGTTGCTAAACCAGTAAAACTGTAATGCCCCAAGGCGATTCGCCGGGGCTACTATCTGGCCTAAGCCTACACGTCCCACCGAGATCGCGCAAGATCGATGCTTGACGTAGAGGATCGCAGTACCCGATTTGGCACCTCTGATCCGTTTTTATGTATGTGCCCTGAATTCTATATCGTCTGTGATCGTAACCAACTGAACATGGCGCGCGTCCCGTTTTTAAACTATATTCGCAGTGTGCGACCCACTCTGTCTAATCTCTCGTCCACGTTTATTCATGTAATGTGCATTGTTTGTAACGTGCCACTTCACGGGGGCCTCACGCGGTTCGTTGAAAATAAACTAAATGACATATATCAATAAATTTCTTCACAGGATACTCATCAATTAGCTTATTAATGAAAACAAAAAGAAACCAATGGACTACTAAGAATTTTGAAAACATTTTAAAAAAATCATCAAATTAATTAAAACTCATCTATGTTTGGAACTCTAGAAAAGCCTCACAAAGCTTTCGAACAGTTCGCAGAAATATTTAAAAACACATTACAATAAAAAAGGAAACCATTTCACCTTTCTATCATACATCATTTAACCATCATATAAACAACATTTTTTACGATCTCTCTTTCTCAGATACACACGCGCGAAAAAAAGGCTCCAACCACTTAACTTTTCCAACCCAGCCTCCATGGCACGTATCGCATATTATGCTGCTAATGGTGGATAACATCAACCAGCTTCATTTTTGCTGTTGTCGCTGTGTTGTGATAAACTGTTTCACGCTCCACCCGTTCTGGCCACCATTAAATTGCAATGATGGAAAATGGCTTGCTTTCCCCTGCACGAGTTGAGGCAGTTGGTTAGGGCTGGTGTGGGAGGGGGCGATGTATGTAGAGGGGGCGATGTATGGGACGCGCCGAGCGCTTCGTGTAGCATTATGTGCAGTGTTTTATTGCGTAACCGCCAGCCAGTCAGCCCAGTCCACAGAACAACAGCCTTTTTGCATCAGTCTATCGTTTGTTCGCTTACTCGCTCTCACGCTCTCGTGGCTAACTGGAGCCCAATCCATCCGAGCAACCGATCTGTAGCTGACAGTTTTACGCTTGAGCAAGTGTTTGTCCCACCACTTCCTGCCTGTTCGCTTTGGTGAGCCGATGAAAATCCGGTCCGTTTTTATCCACCGGCAGGTATTGCGCTTAAATCTCGCTCTACCTTTACCTGGGTAAGAGGTGGTGTAACTGTGAAAATTAGATAAAATTTTAAATTTGTGCTCCCGTTGCAGCAATTACATTTGTTCCGCTCGTTTACGCTGGTGATACCTTTGGCATTATCAAATGAGTACATCGTGTGAGATAAATATTTGACCTAGTTTTCCAAGCGGCGGATGAATGCTTCCATACGGATAACAGCTTACCCATATATGACATTGAACCTATTCTAAAGAACTAGATTTTTTGTTTGTTGGGGAAACGTCAAACAGCAATGGAAGGTATTTTATATCCCGTATAAAGAAAAACCGGGCTAAACAAAACATGGACAACTTTAGCCCCATGATGGAAAAGTTTCCCCACCAATTTCTCGTGCGCTCTTCATCTCGTCATCTCGCTGGGACGATTTTTCACCCAACGACGACGACGACGACGATTGGAGAAAAGTTTGCCGTACGCTTCATCCGACTGAAGCCCAACAGACAAACTGTGCATCAAGCTGGAAATTGTTGAGGTTTCCAATGGTTCTGCACTGTTGTGGAAAAAGTTTTTCCCGATGCTGAATTATGAAGCAAAGACGCGCTCTGTTTTACTCACCACAATAATCTTCCATCCCAAAGGAGAAGTCTGGTGTTTATTTTTTCGCGAATGGGTTTTCCTTCCCGTTTTTTTTCCACAGCCAATTTCTGGAGATAGATGCAGCCCATCGTGCGCGACGATGCAGCCCGGACGTGGCAAAATGTTTGCACACTTTTGCCCTGAAGGCGCCCATCCCACGTTAGGGGATTGGATTGCCAGCTGTGGGACCGAGAAAATATGAGAAAACGTAGCGTGGACGAAGGCAACGGTTGTAGGTCAGAAGTTAGTCGCGAACACATTCGGACTGGGTTTTGCTTGCAGGTAGTTGAGATGAGGATGAAACGAAAGGAATGAGGGGGACAGAAAAGAAGTTCGTCTAGAAGTCACGCGAATCAAGCACCGCACGAAGGACAGGACAGACAAACCGCTAGAGCCTTCCAGTTTCAATTTCAAACCTTCCTCACAGGACACATTTCTTATCAACTTCTCCGGTTGGGTATGGGTTGACGAAGAAGCTGCCAGCCAGTACGGGTATGATCACGTAAACGCGTCTTGAGAATGTGAATTTATTTACCGAAGTCTGTCTTCGGCAAATGGGAACGATTCGGTGCATCCGTCACTGGCGGCAGCTGGTGTTGTAGACGGAAGTCACGCCCAGCGAATTATGCAACTGTGAGGAGGGAAACTTAGAGTTGTCGTTGTTGAGTAATAGATGGTACGGGTTGTCTGTCGGTCTTTATTGAAGTGCTTTTATTGAGAGTATGTGATGTGTACGTGGTGTCGAGAATGCAAAAGCGAAACGTTTAGGAAAGTAAACAGGAATGTCTGTTTTAATAAGCGTAATGAAGATGTGCTTTAAGTAAGAAAATTCTAGCGAAGCCATATTTGAGGAGAGAAGTCTAAATTCCTTATACTAATTGGTAGATAACCACTTAGAGAATACGATTCTAATTTTAAGCTCACGTTCTAAGTAAAACACTACGCTTCTTCGTGTTTCTGTAAGTTTTTAAGGCTTTAAGTCTATCCAAAAATCCTGGACTTCGGATATTAAACAGCTTCTACCGATCCTTCTTCCTCGTTGCGTATACCCAGAGACTTTAATCGTTACGCCGCCGGGCTTGAGCCTGATTCACATTCATTGCGACATAAGTCCAAGGTTAGCAAAACGTTCATATCACCGTGGCCGAGCCTACCGAACATGTCCAGCGGGACATAACAACAGCAGAACGATGGCATTAGTTAGCATAAATTAACGAGTGCGGATCGTCAGCGTTCGGTGCATTGCAGTGACTTCCGGTGAATGCTTCTTCGACACTAAAATTGACCTCTCTATATAACGAGCGATTTCCGTCGCAGGTCCCCATTATTGCCGTTTGGGAAGACCCACTATCTTCGGTCTTTGGCAGTCCTGGAGGGATTGAGGGGACACCGGGGTGCTGTAGATATTTTCTTGCGTACAAGTATCGAAAAATGCCTCATCCGAAGGCATCAGGCAAGTTTGGCTTTGGCGAAGTTATCACCTCCGATCGGGCCATCAATTACGGTTGCATCCGTCGACGGTTGCCATCGTCGATGAAGTCACAAAATAGCTGCCGGCCATATTCGGCGTCTATCTCCCCGCTTAAAAACCACAGCAGTCTTCACACGAACATGGCATCGGGTCGACGTTGGCTTCAGCAAAGCAGATCAGCATTCTTGAGTCTTCAGTCCGGTAGGGTGAGGTTGGTGAGATCTACTCCGGGTTTTGGGCCATCTTCCTTTTGCTTTTCTCTGACTACAAAGCGTAGATGCGTACGGCCGGGGATGGCTTTGGATGGAAAAACGAAGCAGGTGGCAATTTTCCAATGCGCCCGAAGCCATCCTGAACAGCGACATCAACGTCACCGGAGTTGTCATCCGGGGCCGCAGTTCGGATTTCATCGGCAACACAAAAGACTCGCTCACAAACGCGAAAACAGTGAAACGTTGCTCCGGCAGTTCATTAGCTTCCCATTTTCTCAAACTTGGGAGCTCAATCGATCGGAGGGGGTTTGTAGTGGATGTATGTGTGTGTGTGTGCTTCTTATCCACCATTATTACGATCCGTGCGCTTGCTTTAGGCGCTTTTGTTTGACAGGAAGATAACAAAAAAGGTGGGAAGCGGGAAAGTCCTTTCTTCAGCGGTTTCCGCCCTTCCAGAAACCCGTAAAACGCGTGCTGTTCAATCAACACAATCAACTGTCAATAAATTAACGCCCAAATTGGCTCAATAAAGCAGTTGTCATCGTTTTCTCGATTGAAATGGAGTTAGAGCGTGTATGTGCGCCATGAGATGAGATACTGCTTAAGCTCAAGCTGATGAGATACAGATTGCTGGTTGATTTTTTCCCGGTGTACCGGCGTCTCCGTTGCCTTGTGTTGGCAAACTGGCGTATTTAGAAATTATTTTCACATTATGCGACGTGAGTCGTTGCTTTATCCTTTTTATTCTCTGAGATACGAACGAAAAGATTGATTGTGAAAAAGTGCGTTAACGAAAGCTTTTAAGCTTCATTATGGATGTTCAGTGAGCATTTGTCACAACATACATTTCTTGATTAATAATCTGTTTAGCCTGAGATAGAAGGGTATTATAGAGGACAGAGGACATAGAGGACATAGCTATGACCTAAACATTTTTTGATTAGGTTTCTACTGAATATCGTCGTCCAGTAATGATTTTCGCTTAGATTTACAATGTGATTTACTGACATACGCATTGCGCTTTAGGGCTTTATACAGCTCTAAAATAGGCCAAAAATATTCCTTCTATTATGTTTTAATGAAATCATCCCAATCAATACTGGTGAGGGACATTAAAAAGTCTCTTTCGTACATACTTAACACCCAATTGTGTACCAAAAAATCCGATTGACGCAGTCCATCCCCCGCAAAAAAGGGAGGATATGATTCCTAGGGTTTTGTTTCATCTCGCTCACACACACTCATACGCCTACTGTACACGGTTTCGATTTCGATGATAAATGACTATCGTCCATGCGGGATTGCCCGCAGCGAAGTTGATAGGCAATAAATTTTCCCCATCCAACAAACCCGGGTTGCGTGCTTTGCGTTTGACTTTGACACTTCCGACGCATCCGACGCCGGCCAAATCCCACTCAATCGGGCAAGTGTATGCATCATCGGACAGTGGAGATCGAATCCTCCGGTGCGCAATAGAAACGCATCCCAAGCGGATCCCAACGCAACCACAAGGCATGCGTGGTCTGCGAGCTGGGACCTGCGAAATTCGAATCAATGATTTATGCCTCACGTGCGCGAGCACTGGGACCTTTTTGCTCGGGACTCCGTTTATTCATAAACCATTTATTATCACCGCCCAGAAAAGCCAATTTCGCACTTGTGCATCATCAACCCACCGGGGACGGATGGGCCCCCACCCTGTTGGGATGTAAGTCCAAAGGATGGAGTTGATTTAACGATTCAGCGAACGATAGACAAAAGGCAAGCAAAGTAGGTTCGTACAGGCCACAGGCATCATAATCTGCAATCCGGCTCTTTTTCTTTGGTGGATTTTATGCGTGCCCAGTACGAAACTTATGTGGGGGGCAATAATTCATTCACCATCTTATGGGAACAAGTTAACGCGCGAAAGAGAGAGAGAAAGAGAGAGAGAGAAAGAGAGAGAGAGAGAGAGAGAGAGAGAGAGAGAGAGAGATAGCCTTCATGATGTTTCAGCTTGAAAAGAGCAAAAACTTTGCCAAAAACTTTTCAAAAAAAAGAACTTAAAATGTGCTTCAAACAGGCGCAAGAATTAGTGTTTAATATTTTGCGAAACAACTGCAAAGCAAATGAATAAGTTAAAAGCGTGCCCAGCACACCCGCAATGAGAACTTTAACACTGAACCTGAATGATACTCCCTCAAGAGTATTAGCAAATCGCGTTATGCCCGCCAAAGGTATCACTCGCCTCGCCTCAGCGTCATTTCGTTCGATCGATCGCGATGACAACAAACCAAAACACACTCAAAAACACTGTACAGTGAACGATGATTGAAACGTACCACGGAGAAACACAAGCAGTGGCTCGAAGTTACTGATTTTGCATTTGACACATTGATTGAGTTGCAACAGTAAGGTTAGGTTTTGTGTGCCGTTCGTGTTCGGTTGCATTCCGACCTCGGAAGGTTGTCGTAATGCTTGAGACACGAGCATCTATGTGGGTGACTAAAAGACAATCGCTTGGAATGATGAAAGGTTTTTGTCGTTTGCGTTTGTCATATGTAGAAACGATTAGAAGAAGAAATCGATCTGGGATGGTAAGCTGTTGAAATGTCACTGCGTAGTAGATAATGCCCTGATTGAAAATATCTTATACGAAATTTATTTTAGAATTTTTAGAAACTATTTTGTTTTTAAATAATCGCTTTTGATTTTTTACCTATAGCAGTCCGATACTGCAGGTGACAACGGCGCCGGTCTTTGCATGACAATACCGAGTTTCTAATCCCATCCGAGATCGTTCAACCGTTGTAATGAATCGATAATCCAACTACCTGATATTCGAAAGTCTTTTAAATCATTTAAAGGGCAGCATGATCTTAGGGTGGTTAAGCCAATAAGAAGAAGGAGAAGGTCTTCGCACGGAAGGATCGGAATATAAATCCCCTCCTGACCGTTGCCCCCCGTAATGAGGTCTAATTATCCAACTATGAGATAACAGTAGGCCTAGTAAACCATGAGATGGCTGGCATGACCTCAGAGCTAGTTAAGATCATGCTCAGAAGAAAACAGAAGATATCATGCGAGTACGGGATGGTCTGGTGGTAGAGGTAGAGACAGTAACACCGCTCTTCACACGATGAGACCGGAGTTCAAAACGCATGCGGATCGCTCGCTTTTAGTGAAGACCACTACAACAAAAGATACAAAATTTAATCTAATAACCACAAAAATTAAACATCGGTAAGATATTGAATTAATCATGAATAGAATTGAAAAAAAAAAATTCGCTACATTTACACATAGGCTGTAAATCAGCTTAATCGTTTTAGTAGAAGTAAATTGTGATCTAATATTTCCAGGTATAGCTCAGATTAATTTAAATCAATCAAACGCTAACCGATAAACATATCAAAACACTACAAGCTACTTACAGAAACATCCCATCAACATTCTATAGTACCATCGTCCTTTCTACATTTGCTCATTAATTAAATGCGATCTAATAAATTACTTCACGTCGCACACCTTCGCAAAGCCGTCAGCACGATCTTCTACCGTAAGTGGATATTGCATTGCAAACCATTTCCGTTTCCTCGTTTTGCTGCCCACCGTTTCACGATGGTATAATTTCGCCCACCAGCTACATACACCGACGGAGACAAGGAAAATACACACAAACACACTCACAAGGTACAACTTGTCTGGAACTGAAACCCATCTCCGATACGAAATGGTATGCATGCTAGAAAAATGAGTGATTGAGACTGAGCAGCAAAGCAGTTTCCAAAAAAAACAAGCTTATTTTCACAAAAAAAAGCATTGCAAAAGCTCTTCTCGGATGTGAAGAGCAAGTTCATCGGAAAAAGGCTCATGACACATTTAGGGTGGAAGGCGGTAACCATTGGAGTACACTTAATTAAGATTCATATTTTATATGTCATCGCCGGAATGGATCTCCCCGTCTGACCGTGTTCGTGTTGGTGCCTCGATATGGATGGGAATCCAGGCTACCAGACACATGTAGAGGTATAATATGATCCTGGCAAAGGATTCATCGCACTCGATTTCCTCCCTTTTCTTTCTTCTTCCTTAAAACCTCACCAAGCTTACATGTTTTGTGTGCAGTATTCCTCTCCCCCCCCCCCCCCCCCCCCTCACGGACTGTTGTTGCACAGGCAAAATGTGAGCACAGTGTGGAAAACTCAACTGTCTAAAGCAAACTTTCTCTGTGTACGGTGTGTGCCGTAAGAGCGACAGGAAGTTTGGCTTTTTTTCTGAAGAGGAATGGAGAGGTTTTTGTCCACTTTTGAGGATGGGAGCGCAGGTTGAAGAAGTGTTCGTTATTGTCGTTTTTGGTTGGGTCATCGAAATATGGTTTTCGTCTTTGGTCCATTCGCAAAACCGCCGAAACAAGCTTCACCTTCGGGGTGATAGAGAAAGTATGGTGTTCTTGAATAAATAATGCTAGTCGGATCGATTTTTGCTTTTGTTTCTATGGAGCTACAATATCCTACCTACAAAAGGGGGGTAGATAAAAGTCAATAGAAACGAAGAAAAGGGCGGAGGATCGCCGGTTCCTTGTTGTTGTCATCCTGTGACACTAAAAAACGTTGATTTCTCAAGCTCGTAGCCTGATTTTGATGACGGTTCGTCGTTGCTCTTGGTATCAATCAATTTTCCACGAGGGACTCGGGATGGTGCATCGGTTGCTCTGTTGTACTACAGCGCGCCGCAAAGGCACTCATAGGCACACACACATGCACACATGCACACAAACTACCTCAGATAGGGGCAAAAGGTGACAAAGTGAAAGAAATTTTCACACAATTTAATTAATATCATCGATCCAATCGAGTGTGCTTCGTGCCGGAGACTAGCTGTAGTGCTCTGTAAGCGGCATCAAGGGTTGGTTTGGAAGGGTTAAGGGTGAAAGCATTGGAAAAGGTATATCCTGAGGACAATCCTTCCAGAACACACCCTTTCATGTTACAAAGACCGGTCGCGTTGAACTTTATGGCATTGGACGTTGGTAGGGAACGTCAGCCAAGAAGACCGATTGTCAATGGGAATTGTCTTTCAGGCCCGGAAGGAAACGAACGGGATCTCCTTGCCTCTCCTACCCTTCGTAAGCTCTTTGCCATATGGAACTGGAGTTCATCGTCGTCATCGGCAGTACGCTTCTTGTGCGATGCGTTTGAAGTTAGAAATTGGAACGGCAAATGGCAGGAAATTGAGCTAATGCTGTTAGCAGGCTTGTTAACGGAACCACGGTACGGGCTGACCGCCCGATTCTTCGAGGGTAAATGTGGTGTCAAAATCCTTTGAAAAGTGGCTTTTCAATTCCGAATGGACGTCGCTTTGTGTACAAACGTCGTGTAGTTCGTACTAAAATGCACTTCTTTTTTTAAAGTTCGCCTTTTCTTTACATTCTCCGTGCGAAAGCGTACATAAGCAGGATGTTTCGTGTTCTTAGTCGCGTAATGAGGAAATTGCCATTTTCTTCTCTTCCATTTCAACTCAACGAGGAAGAGAGAGACAGAGAGTGTATGTGTTTATTCCTGCTCCATTTATTGCATCGTTCCTTCAGAAAGTGCACTCACATTCTACACATGAAACATACTTCTTCCGTGTAGCACGATCGCCGCTTGAGATGATTGCTGTCAAGCTTTACACACCTACAGACACACACAAACGTTCTCAATTTCCACAACCGAATGCATCATACCGAGGGATCCGTGTATCTTGCACACCGACTCCGGTTGAGGTTGCTCACGTACAAATTTCAATTTCCTTCCACCGCACCGGTGGAAAACGGGGGAAAATAAATGGGAAGCGAACACTTTCGCACTGTTCCAGTAGATGGGATGGACCGGATATTCTCACATTCGAGCCGGGAAAGTCAATGGCATGGGCTGTCTGTAGATTCTTATTTAATTGGTTAGAAAATACCTTTAAAGCATTCAATTAACGATAAGTGCATTGCTTCATCCGGGAGCTCCCCAGGATCCGATCCGTTTCGAGGCATCAGCCAAAGGGGATCGAGAATCGTTGTGCTATTTTGGTGTGGTTTATCAAATCGAACAATCAACGTGTGCGAGATACGAGAAAAGATTTTTCCTACTCTTCTGCTGCAAGCAAAAATAGAATGCAATATGCATCGTGCTTTTTCTATCTGATAACTGTTTTCTATTCGTTTTTTAATTTTCAAAGACAAAAAAAAATTTGCACACGTGAGGCACATTTTAATTTAGTTTCCGATTTGAATTGCATCGATTAGGGCCGTTCATTTCCACCAATCAAACCGTTCCCGGTGAGCAATCGTTCAATCAGTAGTGGCTGTCATAAAAACGTCCACCCAACTGCTGACCGATGTCCCGCCAGCGTTGTTGGCATGTGACCTGTCACAGTGGTGAAATATTGCCAGTGCTGCGTAGACGTAACCGTACGAGACCTACTTTCACTCAGCGTGAACGAACACGACGCACTTGACCGTGTCCAAACTTCCGGCTACTCATCAAAAACCGGACAGCGGTCGGGCGGGGGAAAAAAACAGGCGAAAAGAAATTGATCGTACCAAATCGGCCACGCGAAAAAGAAAAAGTAAAGCAGCATAAAAATCCATCCAGCGACACACTAAAATATGGATGGAAGTGCTTTTCCGAATTTCGATGCGGCTCGGTACTAAAAGCGAGCCCCAGTTGGACCCGACGCAAGTGTTAATGTTTAATGGTGTATCCTTTTTTCTGTCCATTGCATTGTGTAGTTAGAGAGAGAAAAAGACAGAAGAGAGTAGAAAAAGAAAACACTCCAACACAATGCAAGGTCAAGCAGCGGCCGGCACTGTGGAAACCTTTTTGTTTGAAGTTTTGTGCCGCCGTGGAAAAAGTGGAATAATAAAAAAACACACTAAATAATAGGCCCGCTGGAGACAGGACGTCATGCCCATGCCAAAAACAAAAACGAAGCCCCGCTTAAGTACCCGTACCGAAAAGGGGACCCTTCATCATGTACAACCGAATACGCTCGACTATATTATCCTTCCCGATATCTGCGAAGCGCGATGGAGACGCCTGGTAGAGCTCACAGAAATTTGGTGCGATTTTCCTTACCAAAATGGAATCAGATACGCATCTACAAGCGGTGTCTGTGTGTATGTGTGGTTTGTGCGTCACGACATGGCACTTTTTCGGTTTCCTTTTTGTGCGTGTGTGTGTGTGTTGCCCACCCAGACAGCGTGGAAAAATGGTGAAATACAAACAAAAGAAGAGTGAAAACAAAGCAAGAAGACACACAACAAGTTAGTGCTTATGTTTTGAGCTTGTGTTTCCCGAAAGTGAGTGCTGGCCTTCCTCCCTCAAGAACTGCTTTACCGGACGCTTACGAAGTGACAAAGCAAAATTTGAAGCCGGCGCAATAAAAATCCAACGAACGAAACCTTCCTCTTATTTGCTGGTGTTAGTGAGTGGGCGCACGAGTGTGAGGCTAAAGCCCATTCCGACCGGTAAAGTACTGGCAACAAGTGGCTGCCACAAGCATAGGAACCCTCGTGAGCGGTACCATGGTAGGCACAGTGGAAGGTGCTCCCAACCTCCAGGGATTAAACATTCATATTTTCTTTGCACCTGCTCTCGGTGGACGATTTTCGGTGAAAATGGCAAGATTCGTTTATGCTGCCGCTGTGCCTGTTCCTTCGCTTATGTGTGTGTGTGTGTGTGTTTATTAATTTTTTTCCTGATGCTCATGTTCGTTCGTGCAAAAGATTTCGGAGAAAATTCTTTGGGCAAGCATAAAGCATTAGGAAGAACCTGTAAATCACATTCAGGTAAAGGTAAAAAATGTCATTTTACGCTTGTTTGAAAATGGGGCTACAATGAGGTTAGAAAATGTAGTTACCAAGGTGCTTAACGGAATGAGTACGGCACGAGGATGATGATTCCGATCGTTCGTTCGGAAAGGTTGATGAAATTGTGTTATTGTAGGATTTAAAATTTCCATGAAAAATCTAATGACACTTCAGAATGTGGGCGCATTTTTGTGTGCGTGTGTGTGTTTGTGTGGAGTATAGAAAACCAACGGAATTGGAAGTTGGGACGTCAACCTTGATTCTTTAAAAAAAAAAAAGTAAACAAAATTAGAAGAAATTCCGGAAATCGAGCTTTCCATGATGGAATGATGCTTTCCATTAAATGCTACCATTCATCTTGTTACGACGGATGCTTTTTGAATGCTTAGAATTATTCGTATATTAGGTGCCTATAAGTTCCAATAACAATATCATCCATTTAAAATGCTATCAGTCTCCCTCTCAGCATCCCTTAACTTAAGCACAATTAAAAAGACGCATTACCACCCATTCTTCCCTTCTCAGCCAGCCACACAGAAAACTTTAACAAAAACACCACCCGGAAACCGGATTACCGAAATTTCGCAGCAATGCAGCATTACAAGACGCAAAATGTGAGAACGAATTAATTTCAATCCTGCCACAGTTGGCACTTTTGTTTGGGAAATTTATCACACACACACACAGAGATGCAAAGATGCGCCACCAATTTGCTTTGTTCCGGCCAAAAAGGATTACACAAACACACGCGTGGTAAGCTTCGGTTATTAAATCACCGCACGCCCGATAACAACAATACGTTTCGATGCGACGCGAAATAATCTTTCCGCAAGCCGGGGTTGTGTTTTCAGGTGTTTTTGGGGTGGAATTTAGACGAAACAGGCGATTTGCAGTAAGTGCTAAATCTTGTAAGGTGGTTTTTGTAGAAAAAGTTCCACAACGGCCCATTGATGTGCTGTGCGGTGCCGGCTTTGCGTTTTATTTATAAACCCATCCAACAAGCAATTTGTGATTTAATAGATTGCAAAACATAATAACCATCAATCGGCTAAACGAGCGCAAAATGTTGAACCATCACTCTTAGCCGTTTGGAAAGAAAAAATGTTGAAAATTTTAAAAATGCCTCTTCCCAGCTTAGCTCCTCTTCCGCAACTCTTTTCGTGCATATTATTTACGACCGTCCATAAAGCACGGAAAGCAATAAAATCCGTGTCTTCTCTCGTTACCGTTGCGAAAGCAATCAATCAAACAACAGGCCACTAATTAGCGAACGGGCGAAAGTCCTTCTTTGTGTTCTCTTTTTTTTTCCTTCCTCGATTTTGGGTTTGTTTGTTGTGTTCGATTGGGTCTGGAATCGGGGAATTTCCAAGCATCTGGAGCTGATAACATAGAGATAAACAGCAATAATGATGCTTTTCTACAATGCGCTGATTACTCGATGGCGCTTCACCCGAACCCAGTGGTGTGTGTGTATTGAATGGAGGAAAGCAAGAGCCTGAGTCTGCTAATTATGTGGCCTTTGGCGTCTTAGTATCCAATTTAATAATGAATAAATTGAATCGCAGCCGGTGGGGTTTGAGTTAAATGATAAGTACTCGATCAAAATGGGCAGCAGCTGACGCTTGTGTACTCTAGCGTGTACATGATTGTTGAAGGTTTTATTGTGACCAGCACAGGTGGTGTTGATTAGAGTAAGCTTTGTTGTTTTTTCGTTAAAAATTGATCTTCCGTTGTCACTTTACTGTTACATGCATGGCTTAAAGGAAGTATGATGGCTCGCTGTCCATTCTCTTTTTAAATAATGTTTTTAAGCCTAAGTAAAATATGATATCGTTATCACTTCATTTAAGGCTATGGCTGAAATAGTCGAGGAACTGCGCTGTCTGCAAACCAAACTATTGAAGATGTTAAGCTTGCGTGCCTGACTAAAGGCTGGTAACTTTTTAGAAATAGTTGCACAAAATCCTAGAACAAATTGTACCATTTTCAAGCTACTGAAGGTCTTTTGGAGGACCTTTTACAATAATTCTGCAGTCTAAGGTCTGGGCTGGACATCTGATTACCTAGAAAAAGCTGAGACTTAGCTGAGAAAATTATAACTTTTACTATAAAATTAAGTTTAACTTCCCATCAATCTTTAATGTAAAGAGACAACATGTTTTCTACCAGCAAGACTTTATCCAACCAGACACAAATTAGAGGAAGGCAAGGAATTAGTCAACACAATGACCACCAGACCGCACCTACATACACGCTTACACAGAAAACATGCGAGCGATGAGAACACGCGCGCTATAATTAACCCACCGTGAAGCCCTGGGATGGAAAGAAATCGTTACCACGCGCAACGGCGCTTGTGACTTGCTGCTGCTGCTGCGGCTGCACTGTCATCAGCGATTACATTGTGCACAGGAAAGATACTCCCAACCATCCATCCAGTGCAGTGGAAAATCCGGAAAATTGCATCCACCTTTACAAGGGGCATTGCACAAGACAATGGAGTTTTTAGCAACGCCATTGCCATCCGCTGACGTTCATCGAAACTTCCGGTTGTAGCACACGGGTAATCTCTAACAAACGGTGATGGAAAGAGCGGTGTAACTATGTGTGTGTTTGTGTGTGTGTGATGAAATTTCACACAAAATTCCAGAATTCCTTTCACGTCGCGACTGACCAGGTCTGACCAGGGTTGATTGCGCTTTTCTCGGTGTTGCTGGCGTCAATGGCGAAGGGTGGAATTCCTTAGCAAATGATCGGCAATCCGAGAACGGTACAGGATATGACGTACGGCGTACGTCGACCACCATTCTACCAGCGCTGACTAATGATAGAGCTGAGACCTGGTGCTGCCAGGTAAGAGCGCTGCCGCACGTCATAACTTCATTAGAGGTTGGCTATCGCCAAACTCCCTGCTGCTTAGCGCATCTCAACATCATAGCCAAGCCGGGCAGGTTCGTACCCCGTTTTTAGTTTTTCGGTTTCTTCCGCATTGAAAGGGTCTGCCGTGCTGCTGCGCTGCGGAACGATGCGATTTTGAGTGCTCTCCGTTTGACCTCCGACTCGGCAGCTCGGCGGTGGTGGTGAAAATGTTTAAAAATAGTGCCCTCGCCCCACATAGCTCATCTCACCGCGCGCTGAAACCTTCCACAGCATATGTGTGTGAAAATGGGTTGAAGCGAGTGGCCGCGAGTGGATAAGGTCGGCTCCGTTTACAAACAAGGGTTAAAATAATGTGCTGCAAGCGGCTGGGCCACAATTCGAATGCCGGACAAGACACATCTTTAGCACTTTCAGCCAGCAGCAACAATGATGCGAGAGCGTTCGCACACCCCGGATATATTGTTTCTAATGCAAAAAAACGACAGCCAACTGTCGAAAAGTGTACCACACCGAAACGGGTCGGTCAGCAGCAGCAAGTATAGATCATGAGCACACAGAAAAAATGGCGGCGTAGAATGTCGAGCATCCGCCTGACTGTTGCTCGTGAAAAGTGTGGGCAAAACGCAAAGGAAAATTTAAATTGTTTATGCATTTGATTTGGGGCTTGAGTTTTTTTTCTCTCATCTTTATACAGAGTAAAAAAGAAAACTTTTGATCATCCTTAAAAAATAGCTAAAACACTGATCTACATGCCAGCAACCAGCTGTCGTCATCTTAAAATAGTCTTTCTGCTAGCTTCAATGTCAAACGCAGCAATTTAAATCCCATAAAATAAATACCAAACGCAGATAAAATGATAAAAACCTTGAATTTACAGCATCCCAATTTCCCAACATTGAAACTATTTATTTCCTAGCAAATGTTCTTCGCAAACAGTAAACAAACGGAAGCAACTAAAAGTGAAAAATATGGCCCATTTAGAATTTGCCGCTTTTCCACCCAAAACGCTTCCCAGCTGACAGACGCCTTTCGTGCGGAGCAGCCGTAAAAGGGCAAGGACGAACGTTTTTAATTTAGTTGGATTTTTTTTTTCGCATTTCACATTCATTCTCCACCACTCAGAGGTCCACCCAGAGGTCTAAGCGCTTGCCGAAAAACGACAATTTTGACCGTTATAAATCTAATGATCAATGGAAGAAAGGACTTGATAGAGGAGAGAGAGAGAGAGAGAGAGAGAGAGAGAGATGTTGGTGAAGGATTTTTTGTTACGATGAAGGATAAAGTTTAGTCAAATCTGTGCCACAACTTTACCCTTTTTGGGGTTGAGAGAAAAATGTGCCAAAGTGCGTTACGTACGGTCGGAAAATAGGGAAGCAAGTCTGTTTTTTTTATGGACGCTCTCTTTCCTATCTCACTGTGCAATTTTCTGGTGCAGTATGTTATGCAATGTTGTAGCACGGCTGCTGTTGGCCTACATGCGTTTAAGGGGGATAAGAAGTTGCTAGTGCTGCTAGCTTTAAAGTCCTTTGGAGAGATTTAATTTTTAGCAGTGAAATTCAGAGGATGTATTCTAGGTTAAAAAAGGACTTGTACATCAAATCACAAAGAGAAATAATATTTCCTGAGAACTCGTAAAGGTTTCCTTGATGATAAAAAAACTACATAGAAGTAACAAATAAGATAACAAGTTGTAAAACAAACTTTACACCGAAATAGTAGAAAAAAAAAGATTTCCCTCTGATTACACATGAACGCTTCTAATAATCAACGATAAAGAGGGACAAGAGAGAGAAAAAACTTTGATTTATTCGCAGACAAGCCAAGCAAATCGTGGCAATCCCGGCGCAACTGCAAGCTGCCAAGCCCGGGCTTTTTTTTCCAACTGTCGAACCATCTCGCATAAACAGCAAAATCGCTTTTTATCATCTCTGGAGGTTCCGTCGAGGAAATGCGTCGGAGGACACACGAAAGAACCGTTCGATCATTTCCCTATCGGAGCACTAGCGCTCTTCTACTACTATCTTTGCCTTTGCACGTCAAGAACGTCGGCAAGAAAGGGAAAGAAAAACTTGCAAAAATATATTGAAACAGCAAACTAACGCCCATCCAAGGCGAAAGAGTCTGGCCCCCGATTTTCCACCAACAATAGCAATATAATTTATTGAATGAAATTCAGTTCTCCCGTCCTCAGGCACAAGCCCGATCTACTCGATCGATTCGTTTGTTGCTTTGCGAAGCATTTTCCGCGAAGCATTTTTCCTGCTTTTTTTTGGAATGGTTTCGTTGGGTTGGGGAAAGGAGGGGGATAGGAAGAAGCGTACACATTCCTTTTATGGGGGCAACGATGTAATTTACATAACCGAAAGCTTACACAAGTTATCTCGGCTTGTCGTGCCCCCCATTGCTGTTGGCCAACACCCGATCAGTCTCCCAAACTCCACAACCACTGGCAATGCCGGGCGGACACCGAACGGGACGGATCCCCGAAGGACATCCAAGAATGTTGACATGGTCCTTGTGTTCGTGTGTGTGTGTCCCTCGAAAACCTCCTGTTCTCTCTTCATTCTAACACCGTCTAGAGCGTGCTAACGTGTGCGAGCGACACGTACAAGTACAGACACACATGCGTATAAAACTATGTGCCACGTGTATGATAAAGGGTGAACATTTATTGTGGTGTTGGCAGTGACATTTTATGCTGCTAAAAACCTGACGAAATGCACAGCAGGGTTTTTATCGTGCGATGTTTGGAGCGTTTGCTTGTCAGTACTAAGCAAGAAAGGGAGAGAAAGAGAGAGCTTTTCCATTAATTTAACAATTTCTGCACGACGACAACTTCTCCACGAGCAAAGACGAGTCCCAAGAGACGAGTTTAGACAAACAAAGCTAAGATGTGATTAAAACTGTGTTACATGTTACATCTTTAGCTTTTTTGAGGGGGTAAGTTTGCCACTTCTAAACCACTCCTCTTTCCACATCATCTGCCCCTCTTTCCAAAAGATGTTTTGAAATAGTAAATTCAATTTCCATACGTATGGCTAATGGCTAACCATAACTATCTGAGTTCGCTATTCACCGCAGAAACCAAAGTAATGACATTGGTGGTCACAGGGAGAGTTGGTAAATGCTGCACAAAATGCACACGAGATTCCGGTATAAATCACGCGCACACACACGCCATGCGCACCATCACTACGATCGATACGGTTTATGGTACAATTAAAGAACATAAATCAGGCAACAAATAGATGCGGATTTTCGGAGACTATGTATGCAAGCAAAAGCTAAGTGAGGCGTGGGAGGTTTTCACCACCCCATTCGTCAGTGAAAAAGAAGAGGAAGGGAAGGAGGGGTTTGAAATTGTTTTACGAGTCAAATTATTAAAATTGGTGCAATTTAGAATCACATTTGTAGCAATAAAGGTACCAAAAGTAGGTCACATTTTCATCCCATTTTCGCCAAAACGTTTCCCCGCCTTTTCTGCCCCCTGTTCTTTAAGAAAGAATTTAAGGTTCTTTGCCATTTTGTGACCTCCGGTCACTTTAATCACGAAACGCTCGAAATCGCGAGATAATCGCAATTTACCGTAGCACTAACTACGAAGGGACGGACACGAAATTTTGTTTCTCATCGTGCTTGTTTATGTGGCGGCCGGTGTGTAAGTAGTGTCCACAAAGAAATCACTTCCTTCGCTTGTGCCGACGACCTTTTCCATCATTTTCGTTCAACCCTCTTTTTTTGTGGCCAGTTTGCCGCAGCGTGTGTACGTGGAACGCAGTTTAAAAATTCATTTAATTATTCCTGTTATCCAACCGGAGAATCTAGACAGGAAAAATGAGTTTCTCGTTGTGCGAGTGGAACCTCTCTCACTTTTGCTACCACCCGGGAAAGGATGATTGGTGTGCCGAAATCGAAAGCACCGTTCTTACTCGGTTACCTTCTTGGACGGACTTGACTTTACCAGTGTCGTAGTGGCTGTGGTGACGAGCCTCGATACTGCTGTCGTCATCGTGTGGCTCAGCCCAATTCAATTTAGGAAAATGGAAACATCGCTTTCCTATCCATTCCGTTTTGCTTTTGGCTACAAAAAGATCGACCCGAGAGGACAACTGGTTTGCTCTATTTTCTTGAACCCACCCCCCAGCGGTGGCGGAGGAAAATGGGAAAATTCAATTCGTTTGGTTTGCCATTTTTCCAACCCAAGCACTCAGGGAAACCATCGGACGAGTGTGAAAAATCAAATGTGAATTTTGAAGAATCACAAGTTGTAAACTGAAACTTGGAATGCTTTAGCCACATCAGGCCACATCGACACGCAGATTGAAGACGCCGATAGCGAACGCACTCTAGCCTGTCAGATTAGACTGGGTATCAAAACCTACTACTGCTGCTAAATGGACGTGAAACGAGGTGGATGATGTTTTTGGCTTTCATTTTATTGCCCTCCGGAGCAAGAGACTCAACTACCCGTCAGACTTTGGTGTGTGTGGTGTACAAAATGCTCCCGAGAAAATAGACCGATTCGAGGCAGGTGGGCTAGATCGATTTGATTCGCCCGAAAAAAAGAAGCACAAGATTTTTTCCCCACCAATGCTGTGTAGATTGCGTGAAGCGTGAAGACAGAATGTATGTATGATTGATATGAAGAACGTGATATGGTGCTGGATGCTGTCAAAAAACCATTCACCGTGTAGTAACACGGATTCGCCAAAAAAAAAAAAATGGTGGATAAATAGATTCGACATTATCGAAATCGAAAGTGGAAGTCGCTTAATTTGAAGTGAAAGTGATTGGAGCTGACGTAGATTCTAATCTCTTTACGCTCCGTTTTAAAGCTCATACCCAGAGTCACTTCCTCATTTGAAATATGTTTTTGGAAATAGAAGTTTACAACGTACTTGAAGAGAAGTACTCACTCACTTCACAGTAAATGAACCTAGGAGTAAAGCACACATCAGTAAGTAAGTTGTAACGTACCTGAAACGATGAAAAAAGAGACAAAAAGAGAAACTTAAATTAATTGATTCAAGATTGAGGTTTATAAAAAGCAAAAGAAAAGAGCATAAATCACAACGAATGATGATCAAAACACACACACACACACACACATACTGTCATACGAGACAAAATGAACCGAACTCCCAAGCAACTGAGCGTCCTATAACTGGCAAGCATTGAAACTAAACCATCACCCGGTTGGTGTAGCTGAGTCGAAGTCATCGAAAAGCTACAACCGGGTGGCACGTTTTCCACAACATCTGCAGCGTAATTCACAAGTGGTTTCGAAACTTGCCCATAAATTTCACATACCGCTCGGTAAGGCAAACGAAACGCTTTTATCTTTCGTGCATGTAGAAATGAGAGAAGACAGTCAAGACAGTCAGCGCTAGAAGTTATGAAACACCACGCCAACGAACGCATCATGAACTGCATCATCCACACCACCAACTACTGGTGCTGCTGCAGCCTGATTGATGTTTATGAATTAAAAATCAAATTTACATCGAGATGAAATCGAAATCACGCTTCAGAGAAGGGATATTTGCTACACTTGCCTTTTACGGTTAGGGTTTAATCAATCGTTTCCCGTTTTTCAGTAGAAGAGGTTCTTAGTGCTGCTGCTGCTGCTGTACGACCTAAAACATCCGGTGAAAGAGCTGGCGAGCAGGCATCGATGCAATCAAAGCTTTTTTTCCAAGAAGCTGAAAACCAATTCCCCTAAAGAGCGCTTCATTTGTGTGTGAAAAGCAGTTTCAATGTGCAATTAGTGCACACACACACACGCGCCTATGGCGCATCTAAGCATTCGACAGTGCCATTCAAACCTACCCGGAAGGATCACGCACACATCAGTTTAGCTTCCCCGTAGCTCGGATCGGATATCGTGTTCGGGAAATTCCTTATTGAAATTCCATGAATTCTTTTGTGTGCAGTACATGCGTTTGTCGGTGGTAAAAGGGGCAGCTAGAGCATGCAGTAGTGGGTAACACCACATCCTCCGCTTTGCTATGGGGGTTGCAATTTTCTTTCAGCACAACCAATTCGGGAAATTTGTTCATAATTTTGAAGCTCATAAATTACAGATATATTTGGCAAACTGCAGGGAGTTGAAATAAAATGAACAAATAATAGCGTTAAGGTACGTGCGAACAAATCAATTTTGGGCTGGCTGCAATGCTAGTTGTTTAAAAAATTTCCAAAAAAATATCCACATGCAATTTTCTAAATATGGTCTGCTGATAAAAAATAAAAACAGGCTTGTTTTACATATTAGCTTCTGATTCAGCTTGATCCCAACATCAAGCTCTTCAAACCAAATTTTCTTAGAGAATCAGGAGGGATTTAAAGACATATTGTTAATTGTTTGATCCTATTTATTGGCCAGAATCTCCATCAAATTCCCATACTTCAAGGAAAACACTCGGAGCCACATGATCAACATTGATTTAAAATAACAAAATAATGTGAATAATAATTTCAAACTGATTTTTCAAGTAGATGCAGTGCTATCATTGTTCAACCAAGGAAGGTTAGTAAAGCGTCCAGAATCGAGGATCTGAATTGAAGGATCGTGATCAACCTTTACATGGAATCTTGTATTATTTTGTTCAGCACTGTACTTTCCATTTTTTCTTGAATTAGTGTAACTCTTCTGGCAAGTTCAAAAGCTTTCCTTTAATTCTACTAGTTTGGTTTGGGATTGTAAAATGCCATGTTTAATTTAATTCCAGAATCGTCTTCCCCTCCAGTATATCCTTGCTGGCTTAATTCTTTCTCAGAAGAGCTGCCCCCAACAAAAAACCAGTGTAACATAATCATCTGCCCACTATCGATCGAGCATGAAATAACACGGTCTTTCGCTGGAACGGAAATTAATTGGTCCCGTTCTTCATCCATAATCTCGCCCAATCCATACCTCTCCATCCCTCACAGGGTAACACAGCAAACAGTTCGACCCGTCTTCCTAGCAGGGCAGGGATGGTCCCATCATTATATTTTCCTATTTCGCTTTTTTGACCTGCTCATAAAATTTGACCATACTAATATCACCAACCGAAAGGCGCGTCTTCGATTCAATGACCATGACTAGCAAGCCCCCTCACCATCTTTGCCGTCATGTTGATTCGGGGATCCGATAATAGACCGATAAGGTTCGCGTCGCTTCAAACGATTCGCTGCTGCTTCTCCTTCTGCCAAGCCAATGGTTTGCGTGAGACATTTTTGTGTTAATTTGATACTTGGCTGTTCTGAAACAAAGCGCTCCCCTTCCCAACGGGAACTGTCCCCCTAGTGGTTTCGCACTGTCGTGACGTCAATCTGACACGGTGACGAGCGTATCGGTCGTGTGAGATTTTTGCGTTTTGGTCGACAGAAAGAATGATAAAAACCGGAACCAATGGATCGGTGGACTAATAATCGGCATAATGATGATAATGGGGCACGTTAATTTCCCAATGGCGATCGCTATACACAGAGCACGAAGCTGATCGTAATTATTCATGGCCCGTTTTTGGAGGGTGCCAAAAGTTCGTACAACTTATCGGAAAATCTAATGCATGATATTATTTTACCATAAAGAATAAGTGAGTCTTGTCGATTGCTTTTACAGTAAATTGCTTCACTGTAAAACGTGCGCAAAAGTAAGAAAATAAATATTGGAATCTTGAAATCGTCTTTGTCACTGTGGTGTATCGCATTCAATCGTTTCGTTATTTCCTGATTTTCAGAGCGATTCCCATCCATCCATTATGTTATCTCTTGCATCACGCTACAATGCACCCACCATGCAAAGAATCCTTTCGAACCGCCTTGTAAGGAGATATTTCTACACACCACAATCCTCCATTTGCTGCAGCGACTGAACCGTGCTAAGCTTATTTTTCTATTTCCGGATAGTTTTTCTTCATTCCCACTCAGGCTACACACACCCGCACGACACTGTGTGGTTGGTACGCAGAATAGCAGAATGTCTTATAGCTGGCTTCATACGCTATACGTGATTTTTATTCGCCACCAAACTAGCATAGCCGTAGCCAAGGAACGCTTGTTGAAATGCTTGTCGCATACTAGAGGGGGTGAGAGGGTAACCCAACCGAGCCAACCCGTGAAGTCGTGACACACGCGGAAAACACCGTTACGAAACAGGAAATTAATGCTCCAGCTCCAAGTTGACGTGCGTTGCATCCGACGGCATTGTGTCTGTGAGGAAAACCTCCGAAAGAAAAACTAACGAAGGTATCCTTCGCGAACTACTGCTGCGTTGGGCTGGAGGCGCTTCAGCTCGGTGCTATGTGTAAGATGGTTTTATTATAAGAATTGCTTCACCACGGACGCAGAAACGGTGAGTCGTCTGTTTGACGAGCAGTTTTAGATTCTTTTTTTTGCCACCGTATTCCAAGACGGATGTAGAAGGGTTGAAATCATACATCGATCACCGTGTAGTGTTGGTAAAGCTATGTAAAATGCTTTCTTTGTTGGCGTATGTGGTGCATGTGGTATATAGTAAGGAATTACGTTTCGTGAAAAATGGTGAAATATTCCATATGAGAATAGTATAGGCTAAGAAAACGAACGGATGGTAGATGATGAAGTTTGGTTGACATCGGTGACAATCTACAATTTATTTAGACGGACAAAGACATCACATTTTTCTTGTTCTAGCTTATAGGCTTTAAAAAGGATTATTTTGCAAGCAGGACATATTTGTAAGCAACGGAAGCATTTGTAATAGCAAGACAATATTCTGAGGTGATATCGGTAGTGATAGATCGTTTCACACAGCCACATAGTGTATCAAAATCTTAGTGGACTTGTGACCATGTAACTTTTACGATCATCTCACTGATTTGATGCAACAAGTTCCCTTAGTTGACTAAATGATAGACGAAGTACCTAGGACGAAGAGTTCCCTTGGTAGATGAGGTCCTATGATCGGGGTAGTTTTAGTAAGAAGACGAATGCAGGATTCAATGCTCTTTGAGCTCCTTTTGATGATGAGGTCTCTTGGTAGATGCCGTTGACGCTGAGGTCTAGAGGAGACTCTATGGGTGGGACAACGAGGTCACTTGGATGATGATCACCCTTATAGTCTCGTTCTCATATACAATGCGAGTTCCATGTACATACAAGCTATTCTAGTTATTCAAGATTCAATACACACTTTGTTTCATGCTGCAAATGGCATTGAAACAAGCTACAGAAATAAAGAAATTATTCCCACTTTAAAAGATATAATTTGCAATGCTGTTAAACAGTTTCAATAATGTAGCAAACCCCGTTCAAGAAAACAATAATACAAGGAAGAACATTGCCAAATACCACAGACTCAAATACCGGCACGATACGTGTTCAGTGTTCATAAACATCAAGTCCGAGATTCCACAGGTTATATCTCCACCACGTTGCCCTTTTCTTTTCAAACACTTGCGATACATTCTGGTCCAGCTAGTTGATGTTGTCTTGTCTATCGTTGGGAAAACGGGGAAAAAGACAAACATCAAAATCCGATGCCGGTAAGACATCGAAACCGAAAATCCTGCTGCTACGACTACTATCACCATCAACATCATCTCACTGTTTTGGGTTTCGTGTGGTGGCTTGCGATGAGAATCCTAATGGATGATTTTCCATTATTGGTAGCATGACACGTAGTCGTTGTTTTCGTCATTATCGACACACTGGGCGAACGTCTTGTTTGAGACGAAACTATCGTGTGCTTCGCTTACCCACTGAGACGGGCTTGTGAACCTTTGCTACGAGGTTTAAGGAATAAAAAAGTGGCAACAGATGGTGAAAGAAAAAACGCCTTGATAATAAAAGTTTCGCCAAAACGGAAGATCACTTAAGAGAAGCGTTTTAAACTTCTTTTTAGATTACAATTTAATAAAGGTAAAATGTATTCTGATTTTTTCTGTTGTCACACAATCTAAAAGCTTCCTTTTTGACTAAGAAAAGATTTATAAAACAACACTAATGAAGCAGAAATCAATAAAGCATCATTTCACAAACATCCATTTGTGCTTCACCCGGTGAAATCCTATAACTAATCGATAAAAGGCTTTTACTGCCTTTTATCTGAAAAAAAACCCCACATACCATCGTCAACAACGAAGACGACGCTAGGGGACACCTATTTTACTCTAATTCCTTTTCAATTACACCACCCAATATCGGACGACCCTGATCGAAGGGTGTTCGTGCATAGAATGTCTCCGGAACAGTAGAATGAAGGTCATGTTCGATTGACAGTAAAGATGGAGGAACAAATTTACTTTATTGGCTCCCCATTTTACTTTTTACATCCTAAGGGGTGTACTGGATGGATTGTTTTCTTCTTCTTGCTTGTATCATGTGTTTATTTATTTTTTGTCACACTATCATCGATGCAGAGCGAAAGTCCCTTTTGTCCCCGTTTTGCTTACTTGTGTGCCCGATAGCACACTCCCGATAACGACTAATGATCGTTTTCCGTAGATGAAACAGACCGTAAACGGGGTTCGGTGAAGCGCCCGGGTCACATTTTACACGCCTCACTCTCCTCTCGCAAACCCATTCCGTCGGCCCGCTTTGTAGGTCTGTAGTTTGATATTTTGAAGCGATTTTATTGTTTTCCCTATGTTTTCCTTTCCTTCTACGCGCCGGCTTGCTTCATACGCAAAAGCAAAATGACGCACGGGAGCGTATTTGTAGTAGACGTTTCTACCTTTCGTTGATGCTTTTTCGTTATGTTTGGGGTTAAGTTTTTGGTTCCTTAGAGGCAAAAAGCGATGAGATCGGAAAAATCATTATGGCTCCCGATGGGGCTCATTTTATCCCAATTTCAAGATTGTCACCTCTCTCCAGTTTTCATTTCAGAATCGGGTTCGACTTGTTTAGACTCTTCTCGATCGAATGTGTACTCTTGCGCTTTGCCTTGGATTTACGCGTCTCGACTCTTCTAGCGAATTTAAAGGTAAGGTCATTTTTTATTTGACCTCTGACATGGGATCGGCTAAGGGGCGTTGATTTTTCGATACAAAATAAATCGATAGCTCAAGAGAAATCGGCAGGGATCAATATTGAGATGAAGAAGCTGCAAAATGTGCTTAAAAAAGCAAATTCAACCTTTTTTTAATTTAGAACTGCTAGAAAAAAAGCAAAAGTAGCAAAGACAAAAACAGTAAACCAAAGCATCAGTACGTACAACCCTGTTTGTTTTTTGTTTATTTCACCAGATTTAATCATTTCATCTGAGTGGTTTTGAAAGTAGCACAAAAGATAAAAGAAACGATACCGAGCAGTCAGTCACCTCGATCCATCCGTTCTTACGGTTCGTACCGCCCTATCGTGTCGATTGATGTCTGTCATTATTTTGCACCAATAACTTCCCATACATCATTGCTCAACCTCTACTACAAGAGCGCCTTGTTGAATGTTGTTCATTTTATGCTCCATTTTATGTGCAAGACGAACAAAGGTTTGTCATTTTCCGTCCTCAACCAAGAAAATGGAAGGAAGACCCAGTAAGGAGTTCCGTTTAAGGGATGGATGGACTATTGCACCCTTACGTTTGGGCTTCTTTCTTTGTAGTTGTTGTCCTTCATCATTCATTTGTGTTTGACTGAGTTTAAACAAAAACAGACTCATTTTACAGCAAGGAATATAAATGGAGTTCATTGGCGTCATGTTACGTTAATTCGTCGGACTCAACATTTCATCTCCGAGCCAGGTCAAACGGGATCGGTCATTCTGGTCGGGTGAACAAAACCCTACCCTACAGTGAACAGCTTCAAACACAACATGGCAAACAAAAACAATCGTTAAAGGTTAAACAATGGGAGCAGATTAATATCCACTGCTTTTCTTTGCGATAAAGCACTCCCCCCCCCCCCCCCTGTTCAAGTATGGCCCGGGATGACGTGTGTGTGTGTGTGTGTGTGTGGGAGAGGGCGGGGGGGGGGGTGTAGGGCGGAATTTATTTTACTTTTTCTTTTATCATTTCCTACTCTCACTCTCGTTTGCCTTTACCGATTTCCGCTGGGAAGGGCATTGTGACGTCTCTGCGGGAAACGGTTATTTTGCGGTGGAGACGCCTAGTAGGTTATGCTCTCAGCATGCGATGGAGACGCCTGGTAGCTTGTGCTTTGCGCGGAGTGTAAGATGGAGACGCCTGGTTGGTGGTGTCGGCTCGGCCTGTATTGCTCGGGAACTTTCTCCGAGAACGCAGTAAAGCGGAAAGCTAAGTGAAGCATTCAAGGCAAATGGTAGTATGGTGATGAGAGTTTTCCTAATTTACTCATGCGCTGAAAGCGACGGGAATTAAAGTTGCCATACTGCTTGTACTGCATGATTAATTAGGCAACGTATCCCTGTTAGGTGTCGTGGATGTGGAAACTTTTCCCCCTTTTTTTGTTTTTTGCGTGTGAAAGTAACTTTGGCGGAAGACGACGGCTGACATTGGTTAAGTTGAGTTTTAAATACGTAAGCTGCATGTGGTTTAGCACCTTTAAAAATTAAAATTTGTCATTCGTCAACAAAAATTTAAAATCTTTTTGAGAAATGATACAACAACATGCAATTATTTTAATAGAGTTTGACAATTTCTATGTTCAAACTCTTTGGCACAAAATTAGACATATCTATTTGTCAAAGTTCACTCGAAAATAGAATTACGAGAAAATTATAACAAAAATAGAAATAAATACACTTTCATTGTTGTGTATATTATGAAAAGCTGTCACAAATAACCATTTCCTAGAACGAAATGATTATGCACAGAAACCCAGAAAGCTCCGCTCCGGAAAATTTTCTTATCATTTCAATCGTTACAAAAACTGTAATGCTTTCACCTCATTTCAATTTTAGCTTCCTGCTGTCGAAAACGCAAATTCGATTCCTCTCCCATGCACCTTGATTTTATCTCCCTAGCTCAACGCTCATCCTGCTCAACAACATCTTGTGGCATTAATTTGTATAATTTGAATTTTATCCACCATACCCTAGTGAGTGCGCTGGGTAAGTGAGGCAAGTAACACCGAAAACTCATTGAAACGCAA
Organism: Anopheles maculipalpis; assembly: GCF_943734695.1. Classification (NCBI taxonomy): domain Eukaryota; kingdom Metazoa; phylum Arthropoda; class Insecta; order Diptera; family Culicidae; genus Anopheles; species Anopheles maculipalpis. The sequence continues at coordinate 5,140,328 of NC_064872.1, forward strand.
AAAAGGAACAAAAAAAAAGCCACCATGAAATGTCGGGAACAGGTGAGTTTGCCTCCAATTTTCCGGACATTTTTCCGCTAATGTTCGTGACGAGCACGAGCACGGGCTTACCCGCCCTGTGGTGGTTGCTGGGAAAGGTTTCAAAGGTATAATTTTGACTATGACTTTGCTTCCACTTCACTCGTGCGTAACCACCTTTTGACTGGTGAGCAGCAACAAGCAGCCGAGTTGATGCGAGGTTCTCAGTCAAAACCACCAAAAAGGAAACATGTTGAGGAAGGTTTTTTTGCTTCTTCTTTGTGTGTACTATTGACTCCAAAGGAGTAAAAAAAAAAGAAAATGGTTTGAAGAGTAATAACAAAAGCACCACGATCCTGTGGTACAGGGGTTTTTAAAGAATAAAACGGAAATGCAAATAATTATTTCAAGCAATATTAATTTTATCTTTTCGAGTTTACATCCCTTGAAAAATATAAACATTTTAAAATACAACGAAGACTTGTTGGTACACCCAACCAATCTTATAACGCCAGCTACTACTAGAGCAGTGTAAAGCAAGCGTGTGCGTGTGGTAATAAAACCTAAAACCATAAAAACTCATGGTGGCAAATAGAAAACAAGCAGCAATCCGTAGCATACGCTACGTGCTAGGCAATAACACCAAGGCTCGTCGGACGGTGGTGGTTGAAGAGAAAAATTGAATAACTGTGTGCAAATGGAATCAATCCCAATTCAATAAAACACGTTGCGAGCTATTTATAACCTCTTAAAATCACAATTACGACTATGCAAAGCAACAAAGGAGCCCACGACAGGAAAAAAACCTCCTCTACACACTCATACACACTCATTAAACCAAACATTGTTACGGCGTCTGGGTGGGATTGGTGATAGGAGAATACCGGCAAGTGCTTCATGCCGGCTCATCGATACGAAAAATAAGCGTCTAGTAATTTTTCCATACAAAACAAAATAAAAAAAAGCTCCCAAAAGGTGATGTGCGCCAGATCCCTGCCAGCGCTCTGCCCAAGAGAGTTCGCGCTTTTCAAACACACGAAAACAAATAATCCGCTGAGCATGTAAGCGAGCAAGCAAACAGGCAGCAAAAACTTTGAATTGGGTTTTCGGTGGGTTCTAAAAATAGCTCCAATACGGGTAAGCTTCTTCGATTTGCCTTTCGTTTTTACCCTCCGATTGGTCCAGTTTCCATGCCTTTTTTTTTGTCCCATCCACACTACAGGTTTCTGTAAAGCTCGCTGGGGGAAAAGAGCAAATGAAAGCTTCCTCTTTTTTCCCTGCACACTACTCACGCCCCTCTGTATCACAGGTCCACCAAGTGAGGCTCATTTTCCCTGGAAAAACTTATAATCATCCGAGTCGTAGAGCGATCTTCAACATTGCTTCACATGGACGGTATCAATTCACGCTGACGAGGATGCTATGAAGACGCGCTAAAAATAGCACTCTAGTCGCTATTATTAGCCACACTCCAGGACGATCAGGACACGATGAAACGAATCGTCATATGTATGACCTTCGTCCTTTTTGCATTTCCGTTTCCGTTTGCGGTTGAGGAATGTTGTGTTCATTGTCGTTAAAACTCAAGTCAAGCCTCCATCACTCAAAATCGACCCAGGCCGGGTGGGTGATGGTGAAGGTGGTGGATGTCACCCACCTAACCCGCAGTGAGTCGATTTTCGTACCTACTAAATATGTCTTGTTGTGGTTTTTGCTGACGTCTTCTGGACGTCGTACTCGTTGTACCGTTTTCCATCGATCATTTCGTGCACCTTCATCACTCATAGCGACATTTTTCCAAGCTCCCGGGTCTCGAGAATGAGAAATGTCTACCCGTGGAAGGATGAATCGAGCAAAAACTCTAAATGTTGAGTGGTATTTCTTGTGACGTTCCCTTTTTTACCGTATCCTCACAGCCTCACACAATTTCCGTGTGATGCAGAACATATGTGTTTGTGCGAAGTTGAACATTCCACGTTCGCCATCGGAACACAGCAGCGCACCAACTATGTCAACCATGACGAATGGAAAATTGGGTAAAATTATCATCGAGTCCTTCCTTCGCTTTTTTGTTGCTCTTGACGTTCCGACGACTTCAGTTCCATGACAGAGATAACTCCGTGTTGATTATGATCAAGCAGACAGACGACATTGATGATGGTGTGATGATCGTGTAGAGTAGTATCGATGGCAATGGTTAATGATGCAATAATGACGCACAGGAAGTACTTCTCTGCTCCGTTTCACCTTTCTGTCCCTTTTTCCGACCATCTCCCGCTAGATTGCTATGGAAATGGTGTTAAAAGGAAATGAGAAACTTGTGCCATTTTCAAAACAAAAATCACGACCCCTGAACGTCATGATTCGATGAAAACGATAATTATCAGTTGCCGATGACGTCGATGAGGGATAAAACCGACTCAAAAGGGATGCGCCTCGCCGTTGGCCGGGTGGTAAAGACTCTATAGTAAAATATTTAATTGCAATTTGTTCAACCATTTCACTTGATGGTCGTCGATTGGTAAATATCAAACATCGGTAGTGCTGGCTTGCAGATATACATTAATTACTGAGTAAGTTTATTTGAACAAAATTATCACAGCGTGAGCAACATACCGAGTCCACAGTGCAAAACCGATGGTTTGTTGTCTCAATTTACAGTCAAGTTTAGCGCACGGCCGTATGGTGGATTGGTTTGTTTGTCAACAAATATGATAAATATCAGTTGACGACGACGAAACCGTTCCGGCAACTGCAACAGATTAGTTTGTCGCATCGCCTGAAACGCCCACTACCACAGGTTTAGGTTTACGAATGGCACATAAATAATGATTTGTGCAACACTGTTATGTACTACTGATGCACTACAAAGCCTCCAACCCAGCACTGTAAACAGGGAGAAGAGAACAAGTTAATTAGTGGATCTGTCATTTGCAACAGAAGCCGAAATAGGCCGCGAGGCTCGATGACTCAAATTATCGTTTTGCCACTGCCAGATATTTGCCACAAAATCGTTTGAAGTGGTACCCATAAAGGCACACACACACACACACGAAAGAAAGTTGCAAGCTCACTGGTTAGCTTTTTAGTTCATATTGATTTTAAAAGCTGATCAAAAACGGATGTGCAGAACATTAAAGAGATCTTGAAGAATAGGAGAATCTTCCCAGTCAGATTTTCGGTTAAGATATCCCAGTCAGTATCTCCCCTCGTGACATTACTATTTATGCAGTTCAAAGCACTTCAAGCAGCTTTGTCATGATTTTTATCCCAATCCAAGCATAAAGGAAAGCTCCCCCCAGGCAGGATGGCTTCCACACGATGATCAAATGTACACTCGTAAGCGGGTGGGGGTGGACAGCTTTTTGTCCAGTCGCTGGGTAAGTCCTCATTTGTGTGATTATACTCCTTGCCGTTTCGCTTATGCTATCTTTCTGTCCGCTTGTTTATTTATATTTATTCTGGCAGTGCTTCGAATCTTAGCCAGCGTGGCTCACATGTGCTCTGCCGTTGAATGAATAAATTCATCCGGCTAAATTTGGACCCGTTCGTCATGAACAGTCTTCTTGGTCCATGGAAACGGGCGGCCATCTATCCCGGTGTTGATTTGCTGCGGGTGGTGGAGATTTGTTCTTGACTTTTCCTGATCGCGTTTGCCACTCAGTCCCGTGAGACAACGCTGACAGTGACTTTTGCACCGCTCTATCTGTATGTGTCGGTGTAACTCTGCGACATATCCGGCCGAGGCCGGCAGGAACAGAACTGACAGGCACAAAAACGGCAACGCTGAGACAGAATAATGTTTGCCAATGTTGCTGGGGTAGAGCCAGTGCCAGAGTGTAAACGTCCTTACGATACGGCTCACCGGATGTGAAACCGGCATAAGTCTTCGTTCTGATGCTCTCTGCGTGTGTGTGTGTATGTGTTTGGCTAATTTTGGGGCGTCCTGTTACTTTTGCTTTCACACAGAGGGCTGTCCCTTTGAACACGTACGTTCGTTGCGAAGACAGTGGATGTGAAGTCAGTACCATTAGCATCCACGGCTTGTCGGCTGTCGTTCCGATTGTCACCGAGCGTCTGCCAGGAGCGAGAATGTCACAATATCACATTCGTACGTCAGCCGTACGTCAGTAAATGCCTATTACCGCATCATTTCGGGTGGGCTCCAAAATCACGCCCGACAACATTATGACATCCATCGTTTGCATTTTTTCGCATCAAGGGAACGTTTGGCTATCGTTTGCACAAATTGAAACGCTGTGAGTTAGAGCTGAAGCCAAAGAAATGTTGAGAAAGATTTTTGGATACCGAGAATTTCGTAGCTCAAGAAGCTTCTCACAAATCCACGTACGAATTTAATCACCGTGTGGTTGGGATTGTTGAGCCCCCTAACCCAAACTATGTTAGCTTCCAGCCGTAACAAACCATACAGTACCGAAGTCCCGAAGAGTATGATCTTAATAACAATAACTACATCAACGAGTGGGCAGCAACTCGTTCGTACTCCTCTCTCTCTATCTCTCTCTCTATATATATATACACACCGCTGAGCATTACAATAAACGAGTTAGTTAATGTGGTTATCACCGACAATGGTTTGGGCCGAACTGGGCCAATCTTCTCGGTCAGCTCAGTCTTTCCCTTCCTTCGCTTAGCATAATCCAATTGGGGTGAATTTTATCTGACCCATAACCTCGCCCTGTTGTGCGAGAGGGTTTACTTACTCTTGATGAAACAAGCATTCCCTCGTTTTTCCTTTCACGGTTGCAATTTATGAACCGGAAGAGCAACAACAACAAAAAAGCCAGTATTTGTACTTGAAAGGATTGAGCAGGAATTTATTGGGGTTTGGAAAGAGTGTAATTTCGGGAAGGTGTATCTAAAAGCTGAATTTTGGCGGCTAGAATCATTTCCATACAAATCAACCTACGACTGAAACGATGGATTTGTTTTTCAAGTAAAATTACTCATCGCCATGAACGTCAACATTACATGTCTTGATGCTCGTTTTGCTATAGTTTCGACTATTTTTAATCTCAACTTTGAATCGATTCGTTCCATCACAAATCCAATATTCAAGCTACTCAAACGCTTCGTTTTGTTTAACCTGGGGTGTGTGTGCATCGCCGTTACATCAGCAAAATACCATCGTCGTGTTGCGGTTTCAGCGAAAACCGCACTTTTGGATCGTTGGCTTTTCGTACTGCTTGTTCATCGTCGCTTCTTTATGGTAACGGGTATGTACGTACGTATAACCAGCACATCAAGATTTGTGTCTTCCGTAAGCACCCAACAAACCCCACAAGCGTGTGGTACACCCGTGCACTAAGCGAGGTAAGTGCACGTGGGAGCGTGAGTGCCATGCTCTAACCATTGGCACAAATCCGTAACGTGTGTGTGTGTGGGTGTGCTTGTACCTTTCACGTGAGCAAAGGAGTTTGGTGTGATGTTTCTACCGGCTCACATGTTGTTACGATTTCCTACTTTTTTTTTTTGCTACACCGAGTAAAGCGAAGGAACCGATTGAAGGTAGTGCAAATCCGGCGCCTTCCCAAGCACAACGGTTTAGCGATTGTTGCTAGAGCAATGGATAGCATCTGCAAGATAAAGATAATAAATTTTCATTACACCGTAGTTCAAAGCGCTGATATAGAGCAAGCCGAGCCTGAGAAGGCTTCTTCTAGCCTTGATCACCGGTCAGGGAAAACAGAAATCAAACTCCTCGCCGTAAGAATATCTTTCCTTAGTAAATGTATGCAATGCTTACTAGCAGAAGGGAATTTAGAAGAAGTCATTCCACAATGGTACAACAGGGAATATTAGATGTTATTGTAGAAAATCTTTGTGACTTATCCTTAACAAATTCGTTAAGATTTCTGCCATTTACTTCAGAGACACTGTAACACAATGACTGTAAAAAAAACACAGAAAATCATTAAAGTTTCTGGAGGCCACCAACAAGAACTCCAAACTAAGCCTTTGATGAGAACTACAAGTTTCTAGGAAGGATACATTGACTAAGAATTCTCTCAGAAAAATTGTAAAGAAATTCTGAATATATAAGATTTCGAATGCTGGACTCCCAGTTCTAGCAGCTATAATTCTCATGAAATGAAATTAATTTATTGAAAAACTAAATTATATCCAAAACATTAACGTTCACCCATTGTGCGTTGGTTCCAAGAAAGCTTTGCTAGAAATGAGCCCAGCAAAAAGTCATGTAAAGTACGTTTGACTTTACGTACGCCTTCTTCCTAGCGTACCATAAACCATGCACCGAACGTCAGAAGCAGCTCACCACCGATGGGCTAGTTAGAAGCTATCAAAAGCGCTGTATTATAATAATTATAATGCGAAGCAACATGCAACATTGCCGAAGTAAAGCAGCTGCAGTGATTTCTCACGATTTCTGGAAGATAAATTGCAATTGAAGTGTGTGCTGCTGCAGAGGCGCCTTCTGTAAGTGTACGTGTTCTTGGCTTGTTGAACATTCAGTAACCATTGTTATTAAATAAAGATCTTACGAACGATGCTATTGCTTATCGAAAATGGTTAAACGAAGCGCTTAAAACATGCTGAGTTAAATATAATAGTCCCCAACCTCGGTTCGAGAACCAAACCAAAGGTCGTCCGAATCCTGAACGAATCCTGACACGGGAAAACTCAGTTGACTTGGTCGTGTTCGTGTGGCAGGGGTTCACTTCCATCGATGAATGATTGACGAACCAAAACCTTCCATCCATCCATAAACCGCAAAGCAATCAACCACACGGTTTTATGTTGCCATGTTGGAGCCTGTTTAAATGTTAAAAGAGCATTTTCTGGAATGCGGAAATGAAACAACCTTCACCAGCACACATTGGTTCGGCCGAGTGGTTTTAGCCTCTCTCGAGCGTATGTGGGCGTCCCTCGAGTGTCCTGCAAACATCGTGCCTAGCGAGCAGGGAGAGAGACTAGAAAATGGTTTCCGGTGGAGTAGCCGGTGCTGACCTAATCGCTGGAGACCATCGTGCACTCCAGCCGCAGGTTTCTTCAAAATCCTGCACAGGATATTAGCTTGCCCGTCTCACTGATGACTCCTTAACTAAATAGACCCCAAATGTAACATTCATTTTGCCCGTGGTCGACAGGTCAGGCATCGGTTGAACCTGGTTGGATTGGAGTTCTAAGATTGGGCTGCTCACACAAATCCCCCCCCCTCCCCCCTTAAAAGGGAGTTTTTCTGTGACGCTAGAGCTAGGCGGTGACGACAAGAGGCCTCTTTCCGTGTCGCAGACTCCATCCCGGATTGCGACCCCCGCAGAAAGTGAAGAGTAAACGAATGAAATGTGTTACGTGAGGTGAAACCTCAAACCTGCCACGTGAAAGCACCCGGCACTTTTCCGGTGGGAATTTTGGGGAAACCGATTTATAGAGCAAAATCGAAGAAAAGAGCGTCATTCTTTTGTGTCCATTCGTTCGCTTGCTTCCCCCTGCTTCGGAACACTAACCCCCAAAAAGCAAAACAGCGCCGTTTCCTACGTAACGTGCTTATATTAACGTTACCTTTTATTAAGCTTTTGGCGTTTTCCCGGGAGATAGAACGGACAGGCGTCCCTGTACGCGCGGCGGAAGTGTAAACATAGATCCAAACCTTCAAGAAGCCGGGTTTAGGAATGCCTACCTTTCCAGCGCTCCAAAAACTCGCCTGGACCACATTATCATCGGTCAATGAGGGAAAGTTTTGGACGGGGCTTGGGTACTAGTCTAATCCTACTCGAAGGCGTCACGAGGATTTCTCGATGGTCTGTGTGTATGTTTGTGTGTCTGTCACCCGGTTCGTGACAATCCACGTGCCACAAAAGAATCGGCAGAAAGATAAACAACATTCAACCAACCAACCCATCCGCGGCGTATAGAAGCGGCGGCTTATGCCGTTGGTGTGGGATTTTGTTATTGATTGTAGACATTTTCATTCAGTGCTGGTGCTATTCCTCCCAAGAGGGATCGGCAGTTGTCGAGAAATAGAAAGAGACAGAGAGAGAGAGAGAGGAAGGAGCTTTTTGGAACCAGGGGTTGACAACTAGATACTTCTTCCCGGTGCCAGATCTTCGCTACCCGACGAATGTCACGAGCCAAAGCAACAAACAACTTTTGCCAGTTAGAGTGCCGAAATATCTTTCTAAATAAGTGGATTACTCCGCAGACACGTACCGAACGCTATCAACCTCAACGCCTCGTCGATTAAATCCGAGTGTGTGTGTGTATGTGTGTGTGTTTTTCGCTCACGCTGTAATGGGGTGAACCCCATCGGGAACAGTTTGTTTTGCGCCGCGTACTCAAACAACAGAACTGTTCCCGAGAACTGTATTATTGTTTCTGGTTTCTGCTCCGCACTAAACCCACTTTGCAAGACTTGGAGAGGCTCAATCTTTTCGTTCATCTTGCGATTTCGCCGATTTGTGTATGTCCAGATTATTGGAGCTAGTTTGATTGGTGACCTCCGGCTTCCAACAATAGCTTAATCAGACCAACTCTTACCGATTATCGATTACTCACTACACGTCCTCTTGTGTTACAACAATCGATCCCAAGAGTATAAAGGTAAGCTTTCAATGGTGCGTCATATCATCGAAAGCTCACACACACACACAAGCCCTGGATGAATATGATAAGTTTATCACTATTTACTCCACCACCGAAAACCAAGTAATGAGGTACAATTTTTTATCCCAAACCCGGTGTCAGTGTTCGTTCCTATCCAAAACGGAAAACTTGGAATGGCAATGATTTACGGGCGCTAGAGAAAAAAAAAAGCAGGCCCCACAACGTCGTCTTGAGGTAATGTTCTCACCGTTGTCACTGATGAGCGGGATGAAAATGACAAAGTACCTGCAACCAGCCTTCCTACCAGCCCCAACATTTTGGAACGTTTGTTTGCAAGGGATTTCATCGGGGATATAAATGAACCCGGGGATAACATCTGGCAATGCGTGCGATGGGCAATGCGTCATAGAACTTGAACCAGTCTAATCTAGACAGAGAAAGCTGCGATTCTTTCCCTGCTTCGCTTTTTGCGAGCTGATGAAAAGCTTAAAATAAATCTGTGCCCCTGTAACGTCGCCACAGCGAGGTTGTTCTGGGGAAAGTGAAAGTAATTTAAAGGGGGAAAAAATAGAACTCATTTAAATGTTTATTGCCACCATTTGCTTTTGCCGGTAAAATCGGCAGGCGTGTGCAGTAAACAAGAAAGTGAGTGAATTGAGCTATAAAATCACAATACGACAGTGTGCTCGGTTGTTGTTGAGTTGATGCTCATGTTTTCAGTCGTCTGAGGTTCATTAAATGTCACTTTATGATGAATACTGTGCGTTTCAATCATATTGTTCGCGCCTTTTCTTAGGCAATCCGTTGCATTAGCGTTTTGTAAGTGACTTACCGTTCAGCTTGCTGCTCGTTCATAAAGGTCAGTTAGCCTAAAAAATACGGATTAAGCAAAGAAGGACAAATCGAGCCCAAACTAGATCTTACTTCTAGTTGATAATGGAAGAACGACCAGCCTCAAGCCACATTATTTGATACTTGAGACACCAAATAGACACTCTCCTATGTGTAGGCTCCCTCGAAGAGCCTACCATCGTTGCCAATGTACCTTTTATAAATTTTCATCCCCCGTCACCTTCACAAAAAACCGTCTCCTACATCCGAAGGTTATCGTTTCCTAGCGGTAGCATCATAATACACCAAATACCACATGCAAATTGAGTCCACTCCTCCGCGCTGCCGACTAGTGTGTTTTGATTTGCGTGGTCGTTGTTGCATGCGATGCGAGACAGTTCCTTTAGTACGCCCGCGCTCATACGCTGGCGCTGTATTGGACGACATCGGCATAAGAAACATATTTCAAGTGCTATCATGCACGAAACCTCCGGTAAAGGAGCTTGTTGTTGTTTTGCGTCAAACTATAAAGCCCCATACGTTAGCGCAACATAAGACTGTGACGCTGGTGCAGACGACCTCATCGTCTTAAGACCATCATCATCGTTGCCCATCCCATGCTAATGGGGCTATGCATGCTTATATCCGCGAGGCAAAATCGAAAACAACAACCAAGGACACAAAACAGAGCCGAAGGCATATACAGGGCATACTGCCGCACGTCCTCCTTGCAAATGGTATGCAATTTGATGCTAGGCAAAGCTTTTATGGACAACACATAATATGGGGTTTTCCGGAATAACAGAATCCCTGGCAGACAGACAGTAAAAACAAGCTCTCAGTTGCACAGAGTGAAAAGCTTTGATTGATATTGGGATTGTGTTGTGCTGCTCTTGGTGGAGGGAAATAAAAGGAATCCCACAAGGATCTGCTCGGGAACCTTTTTGCCCATTCCAACGGAGCGTTTGAAAACAAATCAAGTTAAATTTGGGTATTTCTTTGATTTGCGAAGCACCAAGCGTTGTGTGCTGTATCGGTCTCCAAGGGGACATTGGAACTACTCGCTCTCGGTAACTATAAAAATATTGTTCTTTACTACGTTCAGTGGCCACTTAAAGCACATGCTGGCGGAAGAAGCACTTAGGACTGTTTATTCCACCTGTGCACGGTGTGTCTCCGTTTCTGTTTCTGCACATTTTCAAGGTCTCAGGTTGAATCTTCAAAACGTCTCCAACCCCAGGGTGCCAATGAATTGTATTCCGCATTGTGCCACTGTGCCACACCGATTACTATATCCTGGCCGGTGCCAGCTGGGAAGCTGCGAACGACCGTAGCCCATCGGCCGAGCTGGTCACAGCGTTATGCGCTCGGTGCGCTCGTAAAGTATTGTCGCGTTTTCATCGCCCCAGGCTACACCTGGGGGAAAGACGCAATTTTCCATTACTGACACATACACTCACACACACACACATTGTGGGCTTTGGTGACGCGAACCAGGACGGGCAGCCCGTTAAGACGTTCCGCGCGATCCGCAGTTTGCGTGAAGCACTTAAGGTCCTTGCAACGGGGATGCCTTGCCTCGTATATGGGCTGCTGTAAGAACGAGACCACATTTTGCAAGAGGCGTGCCAGGTGAGTGTTTAGAGGTTGAAGCTAAAGGGAAAACATTGTCGTATAAAAACAATGCCATTCTCGGTATTATAGCCTAGAAAAGAAGAGGTGAGCAAAGAGAAACCTTGTAGTAAAACAAAAGACAAAACTGTTGGAAATGTTTTCTCCCTCTATTCCTTGGTGTGCTGGAAGCGGCAACCCAACGCTTAAACGAAGCACGGTATGGAGGTAAAGCATGAAATGAAAACAAACAAAAAAACGGGGGAAACACACGCACTCCTACCGAGTACCGACACAAGCATCAAACTTTTCCAATCTTCACGAGTGAAAATATTAAATTACGATCGATATGAAATAATGGTGGTTTCGACCCCGGTGTGTGTGTGTGTTGCTGCATCGAACAGCATACTGCACAAGTTTACCGTGGCTAAGGATGAACCTTGTAAGATCGAAGAAAGCAACCGATTCTGCATCGTACCCCGTACCCTTTGGTATGAATAATGAAGACGGATAAAGATGATAATTTGAAGGCAACGCTAGTCAGCAAGAAGCAAAAGCTTGCCAACGACGCTATATGACACCATCTTCCGGGTGTGTTTGAACGAGCGTATGTGTGTGTGACTCATTTTTGTCATAAGCATACCAAGGTGAATGTAAGATTCACGATGGAGGCGTACCTTCGGCGTACCAAACCATAAAACTCAACCGCTGAAGCTGGCAGCTTAATTTCGTAATTCCAGGTAAGTCTCGCCAGTCAGCGAGGAAATAAAGTTCCACGCGCCAAACCAGGCCATCGTAGGTTCTTATCGAGGCGACTGGGCGAGAGTATCGACGAGCGAGTCATATGGGAAAGCTCTACCTATCAATTAATTCTAGCATTTTGTGATGCTCTCTTTCGACTCTTTGACTTACGGGAGACGTGATACGATAGGATACGTAGGAGTTGGTAAAGGTAAGCAGATTACACAATCACCATGATTTTGGTGGTGAGCTCACACTGGAAAAAGGTCGTCTAGAAACTGCAGAAGAGAGGAGATTTGTGTGAAGCAGTTCTTAACTAAGCATGGCGAGTGAAATATCGATCGTAAATTTAAGGTGTGAAAGATCTTATGGGATGGATGTAGATA